>NC_135308.1:118228038-118839705 GCF_048772815.1 Callospermophilus lateralis | reverse complement strand
CCTGGTCAGTCTTGATTTCATATTTACTAACATGACCTGCAGTGAACGTTCATTCATTCTAAGTAATTTTTTTACTGTTCTTAGGGAAATTGTTTTTTTCTTTTTTGCATAGGATTTTAATTTATCTATGAAGCCCTTAACCACAAACATTAAGAATACATTCTTCATACCATTATTGTGTATGTTCCATCAGGGGTCACATATTATAAATTACTAGAAATTTTCCAGTATAAAGTCTTATGCCCATTCCAACTCTGTCACAAGAAATCAAGTGTATTTTCTAAATGGTGAGGAGGTAATTCTAGAAAGTTGTTGTACCTGACTTCTACCTCTCCCCCCCTCCTTAAGAATCTTAGGGAAAGTAAAGTTTAGAACTAAACAGTCTGAAAATACCCTAGAGTGATCAATCATCTACCCTAAGCTTTAAATAAAAAAGCTGAACAGAGGGTAAGATAAATAGGATCTTGGGTTTTTCCCGAATGTACATTACCACAAAATTTACTATTTTTTTAAATTAGTTTCTCAGAATACAAGGTACTCATATTCAAATAAAGCCCTAAGACCTGTTTAAAGCCAAATCAACTTTTCTCATAATTCTCAGCTACATTCTACTCATTAAAATAATCCAACTTAAATGACAACTACTTAACACCTTTTTATTAACATCTTTCTCTTTTATTGAACCTGATCCAGTTTGAATAAAAATCGAATATTCTGTTTTATGCGTGAATGTTAAAATCCATGTTTAAATTCTTAAAACACAGCTAGTGACAACAATTGGAGCTAAACTGACAAACAACTATGGAGATAGGCAGTGTGGCAATAAACTATATGGTAAAGGCTGACAATGTAATTTAGCAATTCACTACTTATAATTTTAAGGATAATTCTAATAACCAAGATGTTCGTTTAATACTAATTAAGTTTTAAACTATATGTAAGCCATGTAGTTCAATTCTTATCAAGTTCTGTAAAACAGCTTATAAAGTTTATATTCACATCGAGACAATAAAAGAAAAATGAGGCATGTACTTTTTAAAAAATTGGAAGTTTCTCCCCATTATAAAATATGAAGACAAAATTAGAACCACATAATTTTCATAATATTTTGAAGTGGAAGAAAACTGCACAGCACATTAATACAAGTACTTGTACATACAATGCACTGAAAAGCAACTTAACCATTTTACTTAAATAAAATACATTAAATAACCATAGAAGTTAAATAACCCAAAGACCTCTGCAAAGCCAGTTAAGTGCTTCAAGAGAAACACTGATCATCAACTTAAGGAAAATGCAGATAACTCCAAATAAAAAATTGTTCTTATGGTTCTAAATGAGCTCTAGTACACAAATTCATTCCTTAGTCATTTACTTATTCACTGCTTATTATAGGCTGGAAAGGCTAAGCTAAGAGCTAAGGAAAGATAAAAGGTGAATAAGTCTTGGCCCTGACCTCAAAAAGCTTATTCTGTATAAAGAAGTCTACCAATTTTTGAAATTTTTGAAATGGTTAAATTTAAATAAATAAATAAAGGTGAAATGAGCATCAGCGAAATTAGCAATAGACGGTATTTTTAAACATCAGAAAAAGTGGATTGACATATTGTAATATCAAGAATTACTTCTGAATGGTGATTCTGAAGCCAGAAAGTTCTGGGAGTACTTTCTTCCATTAATTTGATTTAAAAAATGCATAATATATCTCCTTCTAAGGAAAGTTGTCAGACCAGTTGAAAGGCTGTCCATAGCAGATTCAACAGCTAATTTGGAAATGACCCTTCAGCAGATATTACCGTTTTAGGTTATGGTGCTAAGGACCAAGATGATATATGCAGATATATGCAGACTAAGTCCTGTACTTTTTTTTTTTTTAAGTATATGTTTTGGATGTTAATGAACCTTTATTTTATTTATTTATTTACATGTTGTACTGAGAATCAAACCCAGTGCCTTACACATGCTAGGCAAGCACTCTACCACTGAGCCTTTTTTTTTTGGTATGGGGAATTGAACTCAGGGGCATTCAACCACTGAGCCATATCCCAACCCTATTTTATATTTTATTTAGAATCAGGGTCTCACTGAGTTGTTTAGTGCCTCTCCATTGCTGAGCTGGCTTTGAACTTGTGATCCTCCCGTCTCAGACCTCTCTCCAGTTTCATGTACCACTGCGCTCAGTGTAAATAGACAACTCTTACTGTTAAACATTTTGCTTTAAAACAGTACTCAAGAGCATAAAAAACGAGTACATCAAAGAACTGCCTGTCATTTTGGATCTCACGGAGAAAAGTTGGCTTGGGATTTACATTTTTTTTTTCTTTTTGTGGTAGTGATGGCAGGGAGCAGAGAACATCACAGTGAAGGAATGGGTAGTTGTTTAGTGTGACTAAAGCACCGAAACCTAATAGAAAAAAATGAAAATGTAGGTTGAGGCCAAGCTAGGAATGGCCCTATATATATATGTCTATTCACTATGTAATGAAAATCTACTATGTATATAGTAGTACTATACTATGCCAACAACAACAAAAAATGGTATAACAAAGTAACCTGACCTAGACTAAATTAGGGGTTATGTATGGGTCAGAGAAGAAAAATTCTGAAGAACAGGCAGAATTATTCAGGAGTAGGGAGAAAACTGATGTCAGGTAAACAAGAGATGGAATCAAAGTGATTTGTAGATCACATTAGGATTTTAGTTTTTATTCTAAGAGTAATGGAAAGTTACTGAAAGGCATATGGGATCAAGATGGGAAGTAAATGCAATAAACAGATCTGCCTTTCAGAAATACTATTCTAGCCACTACTATGGACAACACTTTAGAGAGAACCAATCTTCATTTAGCCTGACTGAATGGAGACCAGTTTGGAGAATCAGTACAGCAGTCTAAACCAAGAAATTACGGTAGTTTGAATTACGGTTATCAATAAAAATGGGGAAAAATGGAGCGCTGATCCTCAAGTTTTGCAGATACATATCTGCAAATTTGCCTACTGGCTAAATTTATTCATAAGCCCCAAATTAATACTCCTCATTTCATAATCATTTGCAAACAAGTAAAGAATGGTAAAAAGTTTGAATCACTGAACACATACATTCTCAAAGGCCTCCTACTTTCAACTCTATGTTTCAACTCTCATAATTATAAACAAATATCTTCTTAGCTTATTTAGTGCCAGGTTTTCCACATTGGTACCTTTATTAGTGATTTTACTATTTAATACAGCCCCCATGCACAGTTCTAAAATGCTGTCCAGCTAGGATCCCTCAGTGCAAGAAGGCTGAGATGGGCCTTCAGGGAAAAAAAAAATTGATAAGCTTCATTCAGGCATGAATTACAGTACTACTGACTCAGAGTTCAATGTTAATGAGCCAAGTATATTAAATAAGATGTCTTTAAACAGAAGTACATATAAAACTAGAAAAAATGTTTTGACGAGGGGCTCAGAATAATCTAACCTTTTAATTTCCATAGAAGCAAGGGTTCCATATATGAAAATTTGATGTTTGTGGCAATTTCACAGAAAGCAATTACTACAAGAATAAGGGTTAACTATATTTGAGATTATCAGGTAAAATAGTTCTTCAAAATGGATTAGACTTAAGCAAAGTAATGGATAAAGAGGAAGAAAGAAGTAGAAAGACGTGGGTATTACCATCACTGATGTATCTTTGTCTAGTCTTAATGTAACTGTACAGCCACTGTCACATCAAATGGTTCAATCACTCATCTTTCACTAGAATGAGAAAGAATTAACTCTGGTTTAAGTACAACTACCCTGAATAAGTATGTTGCTAATCTTAAATCAACAAACTCTTCAGTCACAATGAAGATATAAATACCATGGATCAAAGTCCTGTAGCACAACTTCATCTGCAGTTGGCCATAAATAGGAACTGGAAGAAAAAACAGACAAACAAAAAACAACCACCAGCAAAAATATGCAGCCCCTGACATCCAGAAACTGATGTGAATCTCATATCTAAACCCAAATGTTATTAAAACTGACTTAATGCTTACAACTAAAGCATATACTTTTCTTTGACATAAAACAATCTCATAGAACATCCATTTCAGACAAGGTCACTGAACACCACAAATACCAAAATGTCCCCCTTCTCTAGTTAAATGAGTGCTACTTCTTTACCAATTACAGTCCTTGCTTCAGCCTCCCTAGTTGCTGGGATTACAGATATGCACCACTGCCCAGAAATCCCTATAAAATTTAAGATGCCAGGTCATAGAAACATCAATTTAAAGTAAAGCCCTACTTCCTTAGACCTTTCCTTAAATGACCCAGATAAATAGGTTCCTTCTAACAACCTCCAAGACCCTGTTGTATGTGTTCTCCCTCACTGTGATGAACATTAAGCCTAACCTGTGTCCAGGATACCTATGTAAGAAACTCTGAAAGGAAAAAAAAGTGATAAACAGTACTTAAATGTCAAATAGATAGACCAATGAAAATATTCACTGAACCAAAGATATACACAGTTTAAACAGACCAATATCAAGTGATGAAATAGAAGATTCCATCAGAAGCCTACCAACCAAGAAAAGCCCAGGACCGGATAGATACACCGCTGAGTTTTATAAGACCTTTAAAGAAGCACTAATACCAATACTCTTCAATTTATTTCAGGAAATAGAAAAAGAGGCAGCACTTCCAAACTCATTCTATGAGGCCAATATCACCCTGATTCCAAAACCAGGCAAAGTCATATCAAAGAAAGAAAACTTCAGACCAATATTTCTAATGAACATAGATGCAAAAATTCTCAGTAAAATTCTGGCAAATCAAATACAAAAACAAATCAAAGAGGCTATTCAATCAATCAACAAATATATGAAAAAGTGTTCATCATCTCCAGCAATTAGAGAAATGCAAATCAAAACCACTCTAAGATTTTATCTTACTCCAGTCAGAAAGGCAGCTACTATGAAGACAAATAATAATAAGTGTTGGGGAGGATGTGGGGGAAGAGGCACACTCATACATTGCTGGTAGGACTGCAAACTGGTGCAGCCAATATGGAAAGCAGTATGGAGATTCCTTAACTTGGAATGAAACCACCATTTGACCCAGCTATCCCTCTCTTCGGTCTATACCCAAAGGACTTAAAAACAGCATACTACAGGGACACAGCCACATCAAGGTTTATAGCAGCACAATTAACAATAGCTAAACTCTGGAACCAACCTAGATGCCCTTTAGTAGATGAATGGATTAAAAAAATGTGGCATATATACACAATGGAATATTATTCAGCATCAAAAGAGAACAAAAATGGCATTTGCAGGTAAATGGATGCAGCTGGAGAACATAATGCTAAGTGAAGTTAGTCAATCCCCAAAAAACAAATGGTGAATGTTTTCTCCGATATAAGCTCACTAACTCATACTGGGGTAGGGAGAAGGAACATGGGAGGAATAGAAGAACTCTAGATAGAGCAGAGGGGTGGAAGGGGAAAGGAGGTGTTTTGCTTATGATTCCTTAACAGGTCTAATTTTTTTTTTTTTTTAGCATTTTAAACATTTTTTGAGAGAAAATGTCTTCAAATATCCAAAACACCTTAACAAACTTGTATCATAAACCATTCTGCAACTGAGAAATACTCGTATTCTATAATAGTGATTAAGATTGCATAGAGAGGTATTTAAACAAAATGATTTTACAATGGTTTATTAAAGAGATTTCTTACAATTCTTTTATATATGTGTGTATACTTATATATGTGTGTACACACACACTTTTTTTCTTAACTCTGGAATAAGCACTTACTGAAGAACCACAAGGCTAAAGAATTCTACCGGTTTCAGTTCAGTAAGACAAGGTTTCTGTCCTTAACAAGTTTCTGAACAATACCCGCCCATCTATAGTCAAGATTATTTTCTCCCCCTCCCCTAGTGAAATTTTGTAGTGTGCTTGCATACTTTTTCTCACATTTTCTACTGAGAATTTCAAGACCTTACTAAGATCTCTCCATGAATATGAATCTCCTTACTTTAATCTTCTCTGCCACTTAATGCCTGACACTTACACATTGCCATGGTATAATTTATCTTTTTACAATAGTGTCTTGACCACTCAGCAAACATGTATACTCACTAAGGGCAAGCAATGGATCTTTCTTAAGTTCCTCTCAAAGAATCATTAAAAGTATTTTCCAGCATAAAATATTCCATAAGCCTAATTTTAGAGGCAACTGAAATTTAAGGCCTGACTTATAATGCCACTAGTTAAAACTCTAGAGAAGTAGCATAGCATGGTAATTAAGAGTTCATGGGCAGATTATGTGATTCTGAAAGGTTATATATCTTCATGTTTTATTTAAATAAACATTTATTAGTGAGGGGGCAGGAAATAAGAGTTCATGGGTAAAGAGATTCTATAAATCCCCAATCTATCATGACGTAGGGGAAATAACTAAGCCAAATCTCAGTTTCCTTAATGGTAATACAGTTACTGTCTACTTTTACTACTTATGAAGAATAAAGTATATGACGTTCACAGTAAGCAGAAATATATATGTACAGAGAGACAAGTGAATATTTTCCTTAGCTTTTGATTCTTTGCAATACTTTAATTAAGTTGGTAGTGAGCAGATGAAAAGTTGCCTCCACCCACTGAATGCTCACTATTAATAGTCATGTATGGACTACTCACTCACAGGGCTCATTTACCTCAAAGCTTTCACACAATCACCTAATCACCAAAACATACTGATATAAAGGTTTTCTGGGTGTGGAGGGAGAAGCAGAAGGTGTTTCCTTTAAGTAAGTGATGAGAACTATTCTAAGGTACTCTCCTAAAGAATGTTTCTTCATTTTTATTTTAAAGAGTTATCTGAATTAGCATTTATTATTTTAAAGATTTTTTTTCCCAAAAAATTAAGACTAGTAGGTGACAGGCACTATCCTCATTATTAGGATACACACAAATGTCCCATTTTATTAAAAGGTTCCAGTCTTGACATTTCTCTTCCCAAAGCTTCTCCATTTCTCCAAACTCTTAATATCCTACAATCAAATAATGAAGAATACTAACACATGAAATAATAATTTAAAAAAAACTGGTTAAGTTTTATATCTACAAAAAGATTTTTAAATGCTGGAATTTCAAAATTCTAAATTTTGCATGTTTCTCTACCTTCTCTTCTTAACGAGCTATGTAGTTAGCTAAGTAGAAACCTGAAACTTCAGACCCATAAGAGACCTTTTGTAATTATACCTGTGCAAGCCTCTCAGAAGTGAAAATGTAATCTCAAGTAACTTGCCCAAGATCTCACAGTTCACAACAAAGAATAGTGCATGACTAGAACTCCTATCTTGTGACTGGGTAAAATTCTCCTAGATTTTATCAAGAAAATAGAACTTTCTTCATTTTGGCAGCACTATTTTCTTCTGCTTTCCTTTGTACAAGATAGAGTACTTTAGACACCTTAGTTAAGCATCCAATAATGTTAATTATCCTTGCCCTCAAGATCCTCTTGGCACTAATTATTTTAAAATATGTAATCAGGATTCCGGTACTTACATCAAAATAACTAAATTTCTATGTGAACAAAGCATCATTTAAAAAATGTAAAATAAATGCCTATATAGAAAATATGGAGAAAAATCCTCAAAATACTTCAAATGCTATTTTAATCTTTAAATGTCTGTTAATTAATACACAAGGTGCTTTAGTTCCAAGGACTTGTTTGTTAACAGATGGCTAAAGCATATTACAAGAAAATCTTTAAAACAGTTAATAAAAATATTAAAGATGCCAAATTACTGAAAGTCACTTATTGTTCCTCAAGATACATTTAATAGCATTCACCAACCATTAGAACTATATCAATAAACCAACCCTCTAAGCAAAGTTTTAATGCATTCCAACCCAAGTAAATAGATAATTCTTATCAAGTTCAGCAATCACTATAGTTGAACATGAAAGTATTATTTCTTTCATATAGTTTATTTAGAAAACAAAAACTCAGGCATATATGCATTACTTTCTTTTGCCAGAAATATAAGGGAACTTCAATCAATAATCACATCCATGGCATCACCACGTGACATGATTTCTTTATTCTTCCTAAACATATTATCCATATCTGATTCAGTCTAGTTGAACAAAATTGTATTAGTATGGTGGAAGCACTACCTTTAGACTAAAATTAAAATTAGAATGAAATTTAGTACTTTTATAAGAATAACCAATCTGACATAGGGTATGAGGAAATCACACCACACACCTTATATGATCCAAAGGTATGTATGTATGTATGTATGTATGTATGTTCCATTCAAACATTTATTTAAATTTCAAGACTCGAAATGTGAAAAAGCAAAACTCCAAAGGGAATCAAACAGCATCCCAATCCTTAAAACAATACATAAAATTTTTTAATATTTGTTTTTTAATTGTTGTTGTACACAATACCTTTATTTTATTTATTTTTATGTGGTGCTGAGGATCCAACCCAGGGTCTTGCACATGCTAGACCAACGGTCTACCACTGAACTACAACCCCATCCTACAATACATAAAAATTTTATTTCCTTCAATAATCTTGATTTTGGTCCTAGAACTACACAAATCTAAAATTCCAAAAAACCCAAACAGGGCACTAAACTATCTTCAGCAAATTAGTTTTTAGAAATTACAAATAGAACACTTAAAAGCTCTCTTGGTAGCAAAACTTTCAAATTTGTTTTGGAACACCATCGTTGATTTTTTTCATGGTTCCTTTTTTCAGAAATTGGAAAATTTCTTCCCAAGAGACAAGGTCTGAACACATTTTCCGGTGTTAAAACTTATTGCTCATACAAATAGAAAAGGAAGTTCTTTACCCATAATTTTAATTGAAGATTAAAAAGAACGCTAATTACAATTACTACAGAGAAGAAAACTTAGGTTATCAATAGCTTTTTTTCTTTTTGATGGAGAGCTTATTTATTTGTGAAGAAATATAAGGCAGGCAGTAAGGAATGTAACAATACCTGTAGTGTGAAAAAAAAAAGTGAAAATATAACAAATCTTAAATGTGCATGTTACAAGAATTTGAAATCAACAGTACAAGTCTCCTGGATCAGAACTACTGTACTAAAGCTTCATGTTCACCAGCCCGTCTTTCAAGAAGATTCGTTTGCGTGGTTTAAGGTTCAGCAAGTCAACCCTCCGGCAGTGATTTTGGATCTAAGGATACGAGACTCTCAGAAATCCCGTGATCTTGCGTGGGTTTCACCTGACAAGGAAGACTGACAAGATGCTGGCGGGAAAACCCTACCGGCCAAGTTTCCTTCATCCCAGCTCCCCTCCCCCTTCTCCCCACCTTCTCCAAAAAGCAGTATCCGAAGAAAGAGTACATAACCCAATCAGCGAAGAGCTCAAAAAAGTTCATCGTTCCAGCTGAACGCAGCCAGGTCCACATCTGTGGGAGAGCGGGCAGATGCTGCGTCCCTGAGCGGGCAGCAGCTAGGGCCCGGGCGCGTTCGGAGGCCTAGCGTCTCGGAGGGCCGGCGAGTAGGCCCAGCCGCCGGGTCTCCGCGCCTAGAGCGACTCCCTCCACTACAATACTGGGTGACTCTGGGCCTCCGCACTGCCGGGGACGCGGGAACCACGTCGCCGGGGCCAAGGAATGCGGCGGGGACGCTTAGAGACCCAGAAGGAAGGGATCGGAGCCGCGGCGGACAACCGCCTAGAGGAAAGGCTGGGGGCGGGGGCTGGAGGAGACCCGCGGGGAAGCGGGAGCGAGCGATGGGCTGAAAACCTCGGGGAAGAGAGGCAGCCGGGCCAAGGCCGAAGGGGTGGGGCCAGGCCGGCGTGCAGGCCGGGGCCGTGGATGGGGGACCCCCGAGGTGGGTTAGAATCGGATTTCGACCTCACCTAAAGTCCTTGTCGCTGGATGTCATTTTTTCCAGCAAATTGGAAATATGGTACGAAGCGCTCGCCATGTTGACGGCCTCGATCCCGCCCGCTGGCGCTGTGACTGCTGCTGCCCGCTGCCGCCGCTGCTGGGGCTCCTCCTCTCGCTTGCCGCGGCTCCCGCTTCCAGGGTCGCAGAGCGACGCTGGCGCTGACTGGAGGCGCCTCTACAGGATGCCCCCTCCCCGAAGAGACGTGAGCCTGTCCCGGGGGAAGCAGAGTTAGGGGGCCGGCCTAACGACGGCGGCGTACATGAGCGGCGGGGCGTACAGCAGGGCCTCTACGGGAGGAAGCCAGACACTTCCACTCGGGCCGTCTCGCTCCCACTCCCTCCGCACTCGCTCCCTAGGGCAAGAGGCCAAAACCCGCCTCCTTCGCTCCGCGGGCGGGGGTGGCAGACGCGGGACGCTACGGAAAGCTGAGGTCAGAGTTCACGAGGCCTCTCCAGGCACGCTGTGGAGGGGCTAGTTAAAGGGCAATTCTGTTGGCTGAAGTCAATGTCAGTCTTCGCGTGAACCGCCTTCAGGAGGCATGACAACGATTCAACGGGGCTGTTCTCGCGAGACTCTAGGGCGACGGTTAATGGACGGAAGACTAGAGGGACGAGTATATTTTCAGAAAATAGGTTGAATGTTTTCTTTCGTATGACATTGACAGAAAACGTTTATGACTCCTAAGACGTGTAAGGTCTGGGAGTAATAGTAATAGGGAACTAGCTTAGAGACCAACAGAAGACATAAAATGGAGCTCTCGTTGTAATACGGACGCGTGCGTGGCTTTTAGCCTTAACCACCATGATGTAGTGTTGCCAACGTGAAAACCACAAGTCCCAGAATTCAGTAGGGTGATAGGCTGCATTGGGATGTGATTGGCTGTAGGAACTTGTCTCTTCCTCACTGGCTCCCGTCGGAGGCGGGGATGCTGGGATTTGCAGGCGATCTAAGCTGCTTGCTGGATACAACCTTTCTATCAGCGTGCTCTTGGTTTCTGCCTTGGGTTCTTGTTTTCCTCCACGCGCCCCTCCCACACACACCTCCCCCCCCCACCCCCATTTGCGATGTTTGCAGAGCAAGGCTGCTGCGGTTTGGGCAAGCGCATTGCAGATCAATTGGTGCTTCCTTACCCATCCGAAGGCCCGGAGCCTCACTTCTGGCTAGACCCACTGCTTTCGTGAATCAAAAAACCAGTTCTAAATCCGCAGGACCTTAGTAAGAATAATATACAGCTACAGACGATTTTATTGGGGGACACTCGTTTTAGAATGTTAAAAGACTATCTTCTGCATTCTATTTTGTGCATTTGACGATCCTACAGCTGTTTATTTTATTGTGCCCTCATATACATAGAGAAGCAATAACAAAGCATTTGTTCACTATCCAAGGTTTTTTGTTTTTTGTTTTTTGTTTTTTTTTAAATCTATTTGGGAGTTTTCACATAAATTTTTCTAGCTAGGGATCAACACCTAAAAAATTTTAGTAAGATTGGAGTTATCTGTTCTAACTGTCTGGAAAGATTAAGTGAGAGACAAGGAAAATTCAATCTCATTCTGATAGTCATATTAAATATAAACCTTTAAATATTGTCTTACTTCTAAATACATCGAATCCAATCAAAGCCATCTGACATATCTTTACCATTCTTTCCCCAAAATTATTACTGAGTATCTTCTAAGTCAGAGACATTCATAGACAATAGCAGTTTAATAAAACAGATGGAAATGTGATTTGAACTCACAGCAAGTATCTAAATTTCTCCTTATTACTACTGTCTACCACCATTTATTCTTTTACTTTAATATCATATGTATATTCTTTTCTGCCCAGTAATGCCATATGCCTGCTTTCATTCTGCCCAAGTTTGCCACCATTAGGGCATTTTTCATCAAAGTGTCCTTGAGAACTTTAGCCACAATTAATTTCCTTTTGCTCTGAACAACTTTCCTACAATAGTTAATGTAATACATGCACATACAGAGAGATCATTTTTCTTGTGTGACTCTCAAGGCTTGAAAGCTCAGTTATCTGATAATCCTTTCTTTTAGCCTGTTTCCAGTAAGACACAAAATCATGGCTTGTCTTTTTTTGTGTGTAAATGTTTTCATTTTATCAGTTTCCAACTGAACTATAGTATTTGAAGTCAGACACCTTGAATATAAATCATGTTTAGTACCATTTACTAGCTCTGTCTTAGGCAATTCATTTCAATTTGATTCTCAGTTTTTCATAAGTAAGATAAAGTTCAACAGAGTATTATCCTTAGTGTTGTTTTAAGAGTTAAATCAGATACACCATATATCACATTGCCTATAGCATAGTAATAATATTTAAAATTAGTGTTTCTTGCAAATATCTTACAAAGTTCCAAGAAAGTGTCTAATAAAAGTTACTATTAATATTATTCTATTCTTTCAGTCTTTTATTTTTCCCTATTCCCAAGTCATTTTACACACCCAAAGTTATTCAAAACATTATTAAAATTGTACTGTTTAACCTATTTAAAATGTTTAGTGGCTCATCAGTAACATAATAATATCTCAATATTTGGAAATTCAGTGGCCTCCTTCATCTGTCCTTACCCTTTTGTTTCTAACTTGTCACTCTTCTAATATAGGAATTATTCCTACTGTTTTGAGTCTTTCAAAGACCTAGCTCCAATTCTTTGTATATAATAATAGTAATACAGTTGTTCTTCAATGTATGATGAGGTTACATACTAATAAACCCATCTTAAGTGAAAATCCATTTTCTACACCAAACCTACTGCACATTATAATTTAGCATCAGTACACTGTAAAACATCAGTTTTTTATCCTTGTGACGATGTGGCTGACTGGGAACTGTGGCTCACCTGTACCATGTATTGCTAGCCTGGGAAAAGATTAAAATTCAAAATATGGTTTTGACTGAATACATACTGCTTTAACACCATTATAAAGTTGGAAAATTATGTCTAGCCATTCTAAGTAGGTGACATTTGTAACTACAATAAGAACATATTCATGGATCAAGTATAGTATTAACTTGTTAAATCCTCAGAATCTTATAGATGTTTTCTATACCTTAAGAATAAGAAGCAGAAAAAAGTTAAGTAACTCACAAAAGGCCACTGAAAAGATGGATTCAGGGTTTATAAGAGGCAGAAAAAGATTAAGTAACTCACAACAGGCCACTGACAAGATGGAGTCAGGGTTGAAACTAAGACAGTATTGCTTCAGAGCCCATTTCCTAAATTATTCCACTAGAATGTTTCACCCATATGGAATGCCTTTCCCCTCCCCTTTCTAGAGTCTTAGACAAACTATATTAGTAATATGTGAGTTCCCAAAGAGCAGTTTCCATCTTTAAACTTCTGCTTATTTTGAGTAAAAAGCCAATACCAAAATTTTAATAGGCACTTTAGTGGCATTTAATTTTATTTTATAAAAATCTGATTTGGGGGCTGGGATTGTGGCTCATTGGTGGAATGCTTGCCTAGCACTCGGGAGGCCCTGGATTTGATCCTCAGCACCACATTAAATAAATAAATAAATAAATAAATAAAATGTAAAGTATTGTGTCCATTTACAACTAAAAGATATTTAAAAAAGGAAATCTGATTTTGTATTTCAATGAATATAGCTTGTTAGCAAACAGCAGAGAATGCTTTCTTTTAAGGATTCATTTATGCTAAATTAATATTACATACAAAAGAAAATAAATCTAGGTAAAGCTAAACTCAGAGTTTTGTTTTTGTTTAGTAAATGGTCAGAATAGAAGGCTTAGATGAGAAATAATAGAGAGCAAGAAAATCAGTGTCCTTCCAGCTTTTGGGAAGTTCTCCAACATTTATCATTAGTTTAGCTTAGTTCATAAATATATATTGAGTACCTACACTATGCTATGCACTGTATTAGAAAAAGGGGACACAAAGATAAGCAAAACATGTCCCCTAATCTTGAACATTCATGTGGATAAAATATTAAATTTCATATCAAAATTCTTATATTTTAGGCAAAAAAAGAGACCATGAATATAGAATCAAGGTAGCTTTATATTCTGTATTTGAAATGAAGAGTAGATATTCAAATTATCTTTAAAATTTTTAAATATGGTAGGAATAAATTGTGCATTAAAAGATAAATGTCAATAAATGAAGAGCAATGGAAAGATCATTTAATTGGTTTGTTGAATAATGGAAGTTTTCAGGGTACCAGCACAAAACGTTACTTTTCTGTTTTGTTTTCCAAATACACCTGTAAAATACTTTCCATGACCTTTAAGGACATATTGGGTAGAACCATAGATTTTCAGACCTTTCAAGGTGTTACAAGTTCAATACAATTGCTCCTACTGAAATATAATTACTATTATGATGGTATTAATAGGTGAGATATTAAGGCTTTGCCTCATTAATCCACTCATGGTTTTCTTTTTTTTTTTTTTTGTGGGAGTGGGTGCCTAATTAGAAGAATGAGTTCAACTAGATGTCCTCCATTTTGCACGTATATGCTTACTTGCCCTTTCACCATGTCATGAAGTCGCACAAAGGCCCTTGTCAGATGCTTTTAGACTTCCCAGCCTCCACAATCATAAGCCAAATAAACTTCTATTGTTTATAAATTACTAGTCTGTTGTTTCTATCATATCAACAGAAAATAGACTTAAGACACTAGTTAGTCCAATAGCCATCCAGATACTCCTGTCTGTTTTTAGATCCTCTGGAATTGAGAGGATTCTGTCCTTACTGTTAATGTCCTCTCTTTGGCATTCACCCAAACACTGACTCTCATATGAAGGCCTAGGTTGTGAGTTCTTTGAGATGTCTCTCAAGAGGCCACCGACTGGGTTTGGAGATGTGGCTCAAGCAGTAGCACGCTCCCCTGGCATGCGAGGGGCGCTGGGTTCGATCCTCAGCACCACATAAAAATAAAAAAAAGATGTTGTGTCCACTGAAAACTATTAAAGAATAAATTCTCTCTCCCTCTCTCTCTAAAAAAGAGGCCACCGATTGCACATTTTCCTGACAAAGTAGCTCTGAGCACTTCATAGGCCTCCAGGTGGCAACAGCACTCCTAGATGGGATACTTCCAGGTTCAAGCCCAACTTTCTTCAGAACACTTGTCCATGTGTCCATGTGGGTGGAGGAAGTATAACCACTGCACTATCAATTCCCTCTGGACCCTGCCACTTCTCTGCCTTTCTCTTCTCAAGTGGGTACAGATCAGAGGATGGCCAGCCATGAATAATGGATAATCTAAAGCTTTGGAAGTATTAAAGATTTTTCTATCATTTCGTTTTTCTTATCACTGCTTTCAAACAAACACACACTCAAGTCTTTTCTTCATCCTTAGTGACATCATGGACAGACCACAAAGCTCTCTGGCTCTTCCTGTCTTGTTAAGATTCTCATTTCCTCCAAGTGCCTTTTTTTTTCTTTTTTTTTTTTGTCTTTGAAGTGAGTAGGGGAAGAAACACCCAACTCTCTCTGCCAATTAATAATTATCACATTTCTTTCTCTTAGAATTCTCTCCCCCATGATAAGCTTATAGACTGGAGGGCATCTTGGTCCCCTCAAAGGATCTTTTTAAAAATAGGAGGGTACTTTTATGTGTAATATTTTCAACGCTGGGGCTTCTAAGATCACAGGAAATGTCTCAGTTTATACATGTATGAAAAGAATGTATGGAAGGGTGAGGAAGAGGTTCAGTTTAGAATGACACTTTTACAGAGAAATGAAAGATCTGAAGTGGTATGACAAAGAATGAAGTTTTCTTCATCAATTTTGTGGTTCTTTATATTAGCCTACATAGCTCACAGTGACTTCAGTCTGAACTCTATTTCCCCAAACTGAATCACTTCCATCTCCACTCTGTCAGTTCTCAAGAAGTAAACCCTGAATGATGCACACATCTGACTTCTTGTTTCACTGTGTACAGTCTTATTATGATCCTTGTCTATGCATGTACATACAATACATGTTGACATTGGGTATCCAGGGTGATTTTAAGAGAAACAGTAGAACTAAATTAATTTTGTTATAGATTATTTAGATTCTAAATAACATCCTAATTTGCTTATCTGCCCCATTAGGTATTTGACTGTCCATTAGTACCCCTGCAAGAGACTATGAGTGTAATAGAAATTAAGTGGAATCAAAACCCTTTAAATTTTTACTAAAGCAGTTTTAATATGGCAGGAGATGAAGAAAAAAAGTCAAAGCTTTTAGTGGGAAAAGACACTCAGAGGGCTTTCTATGGGTTTCTGTCCTTTTCCCCTCTTATTACAAGGAGGCTCTGCTGTAGCAATTCCCAAACTGTGTTGGAGTGAACAAGTTCCATAAAATGTTAACAGAAACAGATGCTTTGAGGTTTTGGTATAGCTTGGTGATAATGGTGGCAAGATACTACTTAAATATAAAAGTTTATAAAAGGGTTTTTTGTTTTGTTTTGGTACCAGGGATTGCATTCAGGGACACTCGACTACTGAGCCACATCCCAGCCCTATTTTTTTAAAAAATATATATATTTTTTATTTGTGGATGGACACAATACCTTTTTTTATTTGTTTATTTTTATGTGGTGTCGGGATCAAACCCAGTGCCTCAAGCATGCTAAGCAAGCACTCTACCACTGAGCCACATCCTAGCCACTTAGAAAAGGTTTTTTGTTTGTTTTGGTACTGGGATATTTAACCACTGGGCTACATCTTCAGCACCACCACCACCCCCTTTTTAAAAATTTTTGGTTTTGAGTCAGAGTCTAAGTTGCTGAAGCTATTCTCAAACTTGTGATCCTCTTGCCTCAAACTCCCAAGGTTCTGGGATTACAGGTGGGAACCATGGTGCCCAGCCTGGAACAGTTTGCTTAATGAAAAATACTTCAGAACACTTAATATGCTAACATATATTATGAATCCCCAAGACAAATATGTAGTACACAGTTGCTTGACACATTTGAGCATAAAATTTAAAGTTGTACCTATTACTATCTCAAAGGATAAATGTAATATGAAACACAATTTGGACAATGTTCTATTGATATTTTTTCTTAACAGATGATGGGGAGATGGAGAGTCATGGTAGAAAATAATTTCAGTGTACATTTTTAAAACAGCCCTCAGTTGAGTAAATGTGGACTGTGCTCTATTCCTGTTTGTTTTAAATTGAATTAAAGACAATAGGGCTCTATCTATTCAACCAGTTATTGATTCCTGAAATATAATTAAGTCTTTGTTAAATGTCAAAGCTGATAGGTTAATAGGGGAGGAAAAGGGCACTTCTGACTGTGTTTCACTGCAGACAGTTTCACACACAAACAGGTGCAAACTGCTTCCTATTATGGATCATTTGCCAATGATGAATTCTACTTAGGTAACCAAGGAAGTGAATACTGTATAAGACTAATCTCAAGGAGATTTATTTCCAACTGATGGGAAACAACCCAACAGCTAGAGTTTTTCCTGTGATCTACTCTCTTCTAAATAACTTCCAGAGCTCTTGGTTAATTTTTAGTGGCACTCTAAATCAAGTTTAATTGCTGTTCTGTGAAGGAATTATTCTTTTAGAGTTAGAAATACATTTGCTGCATATTAGTGAAAATTACAAAGATTATTTATGTCACTGATATGCTTCCTTTGGAATATGTACCATTTTTTCTTACCTTTGGCTTTTATGTTAGTATTAACCATAATGTAAAAATCACAATATTTTCTAATATCAATGATAAGAGCACTCTCTAGGATTTCCAAATAAAAATATAATTCTATATATGTAAAACTTGTTATCAGTTTTGGAGTAAAGATGCGGAAGAAAGAGCTAGAATTCAACAAATTCTGCAATTCACTTCAAAATACAGAAGGGCTGATGATGCCTTATTACTTAAAAGGGTATTTTGCTTACTATCAGTGTAAGTTTTGATTTCTGAAAAAAGGGTGTTAAAGAGTAAGAGAAATTATGAACCCATAGGATCAGGGATTGAAAAAAAAACTATAACAAAACTAGGTTGGGAAAAAATTGTAAATTAATGAAAATAAATGTAATGAAATGATAGCAAAATTCTTTCCTTTTATGCAATATCATACATCATTACTAATACTAATCAGTTAAGTGATAAAAACCTTATTCCAGAAGAAAATTGCTGATCATATAAACGTGGTTTTGCTGCCTTTGCGTCATTTTGGAAAATAAAAACTATTCTATACGGCCTTAAAAAAAAAAAAAAAAAAAAAAAAAAAAAAAACTCAAGTAAACTTTCTTTGTATTTCATGAAGGAGGCAATAAAAATTTTGGATTAATCCCAGCCAATATAAAGGATTTTTTATGATCAATGTAGTAATTTATATATATGATATGTCAAATTCTGGAATTAGAAAAAAATATTGCTCCCTTGGGAAAATTATTATTTTTGCCAGTTTAATCAATGTTTAAAACAAGAGAGCTATATGTGAAACATGTTTAACAGAGAACTTGTATTCAGAATATGTAATTAACTTAGATAACTAAGTAATAAGACAAAAATCCTGATTTTAAAGTATGCAAATTATTTGATGAGATATGTCACCAAGGAAGCTACATAATGACAAACACTTTAAAAAGTGATCAATTTCATTACTCTCAAGGAAAGACAAATAGATGCTATAATAAGATACAATGTATGTGTTAGAATAGCTGAAATTAAGACACCTGAGCACACTAAATGTTGGTAAGACAACTGGAAGTCTTCTATACTGCTAGTAGAAAACAGATCAGTGGTTTCTTCAAATGTTAAAAATACACATCTACTATATAACTCGCCGTTCCATTCCTGGGTATTTACCTAAGAGAAATAGGAAGAACATATGTCCTTACAAAGACAAAGAATATGAATGTGTTTATAGCAGATCTATTTGTAGTATTTCCAAACTGGAAACAACCCAAATGTCTACCAACAGATGGATGGATAAAGAAATTGTGATATATTCATATAATGGAATATTTCCCAGCAATAAAGAGGAGTAAACCATGGATATACACCTACCAACATGGATGAATCTCAATCTCAAAATGAGTAAAAGAAGTCAGGCAGAAAATTGTAAAAAAAAAAAAAATCTGGAGTCTATTTATATATAACTGCAGTCTAAGCTGTAGGGATACAAAGCACATCAGTGGTTGCCTGGAGATGAAGGTGAAGAGAGGGATAGATGATTAAGGGGCTCAAAGACAGCTTGGAATTGTGGAAGCTTTTGTTACAATAATTGTAGTAATAATTTCATATGTGTATACAGATGTCAAAATTTATCAACATGTACACTTTTGTTTTGTTTTGTTTTGTTTTTGCACTGCTAGAGATTAAGTTAGGGCTTTGCACGTCGTTGGCAAACACTCTACCACTGAGCTACAATCCCAGCCCCCAATATGTACACTTTAAATGTGTGCTCCTTCTTGGATGTCAATTATACCTCAATAAAGCTGTTGAAATGATAATAAAAATAAAAGTCATGTTACCTAAAAACAAAATGATTTAGAATATAAGTTTCAAAGTAACTTTAGTTTTCTTTCATTTATTTGCCCCAGAAAAGATATTTATTACAAACAAGGACCCAGGAATTGTTTAAATGAGGGTTTATATCCTATATATATCTATAATCCTGATAAAAAAATTTTGGAAACTAGTCATACTATATTTATGAGAAATTTACTATATTTATTATTTTTTGTGTGTTTTTTTTAACTTTTTAAATTGATTTTATTATTTTTTAAAATACACAATAGTGGAATGCATTACAATCTTTATTACACATATAGAGCACAATTTTTCATATTTCTGTATATAAAGTATGTTCACGTCAATTTATGCCATTATACATGTACTTTTTTGCATTACAATTCTTAATACACATATATACCACAATTTTTCATATCTCTGTTTGTATATAAGGTATGTTGACTATATTTATGACACATGAAAATATTTGTGCTACTCCTCCATTTAAAACTACTTAGTAAGCATATTTATAAACTATTAAGTACTTGAACATATAATTAATGGTTTTGCTGTGATATACTCATATTTCTAATTTTTATGGCATGTTTTTACTTGAATCTTATACAGTCACCTTAAATTCAACATGAGATGCTATAAAGTGTTTTGGAGTGCCAGGTTTAACTCAAAGAGGCCTGCACTCAAATCCCACTTATTCTGTTATCTTGGGTAACTTTTGTGAGAATAATGTTTACTTCATAGAGTTATATCAGACTTAAACAAATAAGTGCTTGACAAATATTTCTTTTGTTATTAAAAACCCAAATGTATTTTTCTCCAAAGAAAACCAACCCTTTCCTACTACCACATTTCTTTTCATAGGTCTAAAAGTATTCCAACATCATAAAAAGGAAAGTATTTAAACTGGGAAGTATTGCAAACTAAGGGATAATTGATTTGTTCACCTTATAGTCCACAGAATCTTCTAAACATTTTCATGCACACACTGTGCCTTGGTTATTCCACCCTATCCCTGACTTTCAGAATGCTAATCTATTACAAGTGATTATGGATGAACTTGGAATCATCTGGAATGCTTTTTCAAAATATAGATGCTCCAACTGCACCCCAGACCAATTAAATAAAAATTTCACCAGGGAATTTTAATGTGCAATTTGAGTTGAGAACTTCAATTTTGTTTGTTTGATTTTTATTCTGTTGTTCCTGTTTTGCCTGGTTTTGTTTAGGAACTAACTATAGAATTTTGTTTTTAATTTCTGATAATCTTTTTGAATCTTTAATTTACCATGAGGCATGCTAGCTTCCCCTTGCTGCTACTAGTTTCTGCAAGTTCAGACATCATGTCAGAAATTTCTTAATGCTTTTTTTAGTTGTAGATGGACACAATACCTTTATTTTATTTATTTATTTTTATGTGGTGCTGAGGATCAAGCCCAGTGCCTTATGTGTGCTAGGCAAGTGCTCTACCACTGAGCCAGAACCCCAACCCCATGTCAGTAATATTTTTAACCAAATAATTTGTGTAAAACAGAGAGAGTTAGCTAGTAGCATCTTCTGGAGAATTCTCTATATCTTGGCATTAATTCATTAATCAACATTTTGAGAGATATCATTAATCAAGTACTCTAATTACAAGTCCACATAATTGCACTTGATGATACATCTTAATCTACAACATCATCCCTTCTAAATCTTCTACAACCGAGAACAACCTGTCAGAGGTTGTTCAAGATATATATTTTAATCTTATCTGAAAATACAAGGCTTATCTGGCATTATTTATTTATTTAGGTACTGATGATTTAACCCAGGGGGTCTTTACCACTAAGCTGTATCACCAGCCCTTTTTATCTTTTATTTTTATTTGAGACAAGGTCTCACTAAGTTGCTGAGGCCCAGCACAAACTTACTTTGTATCTTACTTTGTATCTCAGCCTCTGGAGTCACTAGGATTATAGGTGTGGGTCACTGCACCCAGCCTGGCATGATTTTTTTTTTTTTAAATTTTAAGCAAATCTATTTTAATTCCTCCTGATTATAGGTTTCTTTTTCAGTGCTTAAAGAACCAATAGTCCATCCAAGAGCCTTAATGAAAGTCATGTCAAGTTCTCAATCCTGTAGTCTGCAGTATCTTTTTTTTTTTAAATTGGAGAATTTATTTTTTTTAACTCTAAATTTTAAGCATCTCTTCATTTCTTTCCAAATTCTCAAAGATTGTCAATAGCTATTTAGTTAAGACATTTTATAGGCCTGGAGATCAACTAGAGTGGTGGACATTTCTTTACTATTTTATTTTCTAGTCTGCCATATCTTCTTATTAATGTTTATTTTGCTTTTTCCAAATGGTGACGAGCCTCCACAGAAAAGATGTAAATATACTTAAGAAGTTAGTTGAGTTAAAAAAAGATAAATAATTCAACCGAATTTCTTCTCTTCAGTAGCATTTTGTCATTTACCCCAAATAGAAGACTTAATGTCATTCATATTTTCCTTATTCACAAATAAAACTCTTTTTTTGTCTTTCTATTAATAATTTTTCTAAGCCTCAGAATCTTCTGAGCTTTGAGCATCTTGGATATCATTTCCACATACTGATTTCTACATCTTCAGTATTAATACTTAATAACATTTCTCTCATATTTTTTACAATTTTTTCAAAATTCTTTTAAATATTAACTTGCTGGAGAATTCTCCATGCATTCACTTTATTGATTCCTGTTCTCCCTAATCACTTTCAATTAGATGTTGGCAAAATTGTCTGCAAATAGTAAGTATTTCAAGATTAGTGTCTTACAGGCTCTGTTGTAACTACTGAAGTCTCACATTATAGCACAGAAGCAGTCATATAAAATAAACAAATGAATGTAACTATTTTCCAATAAAATTATATTTATGAACACTTATTTTTGAGTTTCACATAAATTTCACATATTACAAAATAATTTTTTACTTATAAACTATTTTAAATTTAAAAAAAACATTCTTGGCTAATAAACCTTATGAAAACAGGCGCCTGGATGGAATTCAAAGAGGTAAAGGTTGGAATAGTTTGGTAGCCTTCCTATATGAGAGTGAAAATATATAATATATACTATAATATAAGAAAAATTGTTTTTTCACTTTCTTAGGAAATTTTGAACTGATTTTACACAACTATTTTAGGTTCCAAAGAGTAGCACCCTCACTCTTTCAACTTTACATGCTCTCTTTCAGGAAATTTGGAAAAAATTTCTCAAGACCTGTCCTGAGAGCACTCAGAAACTCCACAGGGCTATTCTCAGAAGGGCCATTCTCTCTCCAATCTGGCCTCCTAAGGCCAGACTCCTCTTCCACATAATGAATGTGTTCCCCTTCAGAAGGAATTTCCCTTTATCACAGGAATCTGATAATATCTCAAAATCCTCTCCACCAACATTCCCAGGAATATGGACAGAGGAATCTTCATAATTTCTCTGGGGAGAGCTCGATCAAGCAGGATTTCTGATGGGCTATTCTGACATCCTGGAGTTTTTGAGAATTCCATGCAGCCTTTGGTCTATTTGTAGAATTATCCTACATTTTTAATTTATATCATTAATCATCTACTGAGAATTGGAAAAAAGTCAAATGATAATCAAAATTTTAGATATAGATTAAAAAATGAACACATTCTCTCTAGTAATAAATTTTTTCAACACATTTTCCCATTTAAATATTATTCTCTTGCTTTCTAACATTTTATATTACAATAATGCATTATTGTAATCCACTAAATTTCTTCCCATATTCCTTCCCAAAGTTTTTTCCTTCCAAGAATGCTGTAAGTACATTTAAAGACTCATATGAATTTTGAAAGTCAATGAAATGAATTGTTAAATTATATATACATAATTTGAATACATACATTTGGAGTAACTTTTGCATCTATAAACTCAAATTAACAAACATTTGGGATTACCCATTTTGCAATTGTGATATGCTATATACTGCAATATCATACCAGCCTTTTGGGGATCCCAATATGTTCATTAATTCATAAGATGAAAAGAGGAATATGGACTTTGATATCAGGTAGATTTGAGCTCTTAAAGCTACCACTCACAAATTGTTACCTAGAACAAAGTAGGTATTATCACCTTTTATGCTGATGGTAAAAATGTCACAGTACACAATATATAATCTATAGGAAAATTATTTAGTTCTAACTGTGGTGAGGATGGACTTTAAATACTTGATAAGGAAATGGGATTAAGAAGGACTTTGAAAGATATATGTATGACTGCAGAAAGTGGAGTTCAGTCCAGGCCAGGAAAAAAGAATATTCCTTGATTTGTAGATAAGACACAAAATTTAAAAGCATCTACGGTTTTACTGTTTGCCTTAAACATTTAATTAGCCCACTGTTATTTTACAGCTGCCTGTATATTTGTTTTTTGTTGTTCATATTTTCTGAAGTACCTAAGTGAACATGTTGTGAAAATGTTATGATCTGATATAACCCAAAGCATATACCTATTTTTACTCATTGCTCTGTGTAGTTAACAAAAAAATTTAAAATAAATAATCAAGGAATCCTATACATTAGACTTACTATTAACCAATAAAAGTTTAGCCTTTTTAATCCTTGCATAGTCCTAACCTATTTTAATGGCTTTTCTAAACCATTCTTGCATATATGCATACTCTATTTTAAGCATAATATTTTACAGTATGACAGATTGCTTAAACACCAGGGGAATTTTGTTTGGCATTGTATATACTCTCTCTATAAATGTTGGTCCTGAATAGACATAATAAATTTTCAAATGTTCCTTGATCTTGTTTCTAAAAATTAAATACATCTGGATGGGTGCTACTATGGTTTAGATGAGTATTCTCCAAAGACTCATATGAAAAGGCTTGATCTCCAGGGTGGTTGTACTGTGAGATGCTAGGAGCCTTTAAGGGATGAATTCTAATGGGAGGACCTTGCGCCTTTGACAGTATGACCTGGAAGGGACTCAAGTCTTATTCTCTTTCTTCCCCCCTCCATTTCTCTGTCTCTCACTCTCTTTTCTGGCTTAAGATGTGACTACTCATTCTGACATGCACTTCTGCCATGATTGCAGCCCTCAGCAGAAGCCCAGACCAATGGGTCTACCTGATGTTAGACTGAACCTCTAGAACCATTAGTCAAAATAAATCTCTCCTTATAAGTAACCTATGTCAGCTATTTTGTTATTCTGATGGAAAACTAATAAACTGATCAATCAGAAGACCTGTGGATTCAAAAGTAAGGTTAGTACAGCTGTCAAGTCTAGACCAGCAGTACACTAAGTATCTCTCTCTCTCTCTCTCTCTCTCTGTGTGTGTGTGTGTGTGTGTGTGTGTGTGTGTAAAGGGGTAAGGCATGGGGTGCACTCCAAGGACTACTCAAAACTATCTGTTGAAGTCCAGCAAGAAAATATAAGAACTTTTGTTTAAATTTATTTTAAATTCTATTTTTTTATATGTGTCAGTACCTTATTAGCATAATAATATATCTATACAGTTAGTAAATAAATCAATCACCATGTACTAGAAAATGTGCTCAACTATTTTTGAACTGTTATGGATATTTAAACAATTAAAAATATTTGAAGTGAAATTAGTATGGAGTGAAACATCAGTCCTACTTCTTCCCACCTTTCCAAGTGGCAGATTTGAACAGCCTGGATTTCCTCTGTCTGTGGACTGTGGGCACCAGACCCAGGATGTTTGTCAGAAAGTTGCTGCAGTCTTGCAGTACTGCACAGAGAGGATCAGTACCCTTTGAATCTTGAACTCTGAACACCATTCCAGAGTTGGTTATAAAACAGGAATAATCTAAACTCACAATGTCATTTGGCATATCTTCTATCAAAGAATAGATAGGCTTACAGGACTGACTTAGACTTTTACATTTTGCTTCACCATTGTAGATGTTAAAAGAACAAGTGCTTGTACCCTTCAGCCCTGGTTCAAACATTGTACTGTTTTTCTTTATCTACTCTAGACTGACAATAACAAGTAATTAATAGCAGTTTCATAATGGAACAAAATATATTGCTGTTATCTATGAAATAATTTTGGATCTCACAGAAAACATAATGGATAAACGTGACAGTAATTATCTGCTATACTTCTGGAAGAGAAGAAACTTAGAAATCTCTGGTGCCTCAAAAAAATGGAAGAAAAAAAGAGGAGGAAGAGGAGAGGAAGAAGAGGAAGAGGAAAGAGAGGAAGAAGAGGAAGAGGAAAGAGAAGCAGAAGGAAAAGAAGGAAGAAAGAAAAGAAAATTCTTAACAAGAGACCCTCCCAACTAGGGGAATGAAGGTTGCTTTGCTTGATTTTTTTTTCTGAGTGAATTTTGATTAATTTAAAACAAAATGTTTTAAAACTTCCTTTACTTTAAGAATGACTTTGGATGATATAATGGACTACATTACAATAAAGATGATTCAATATCCTTATTTTAAAGGATTATTATAAAGGATTATTATTTTATAAAGGATTTTATATGGATGAGGATTACCTTTCTGTCTAGTCCATTTTGCATTGCTCCTTAAAAAAAAAGCCTGAGACTGGGTACTTTTTAAGGAAAAGAAGTTTATTTGATTTTAACAGCTTAAAATTCCAAACACCATGGTTTGAGGGTCTGATGAGGACTCCCGGCTGTGTTGCAACATAGTAGAGAAGCAGAAAGGGACACAGTCCCATACAGAAGAAGCCCAGAGCATGGAGTGGCCTAGCTCTATAACAACCTGTTCTGAGAGGATCCATTCACATGAAGCCTAGCCCATTCCAGGAAGACAATCATTAATTCCTTAGAGAGTAGTTGCCCCCATGATGTACTCACCTCCCTCTGGGTCCCATCTCATAAAGATTCCACCACATTTCAATATCACCATAGTTGAAATCAAACTTCCAGCACAGAAACCTATAGGAGACAAATCACAAACCCTAACACATTCATTATACCCACTTTCAATCTCTAGAAATTTAGCAGTAGGAGATCAGACAGTGGCTACTGACTTCCAGAAAATATCTGATGCTCCAGAATTGTTTTTGCAAAATATTTAATATGACATCATGTTCTTGCCACCTAACCCTTTCTCTGAAAATAGGGCACTATCAGATATTTGGGTTAAGTTAGAATTATGGTCAACTGAAGAGAGGGGTCTTTTAATTTTTATTTACTTTAAGCCCTCTTTTGAATGAGCAATGCCTTGAAAAATAAATCTCATGAGAATCCATGTTTTAGCCTAATAAAACATTTAATACTCTTTCTGATCCCATCTTCTGACTTTTTCTTTGAAAATGTATGCTGAGGACACTGAGAAATATCTCATATTCTTTTCATCACAAAAGATAGGAATTCTTTAATATAAAAAGTGAATCCTACAGCCACAAGTGTTTGGAAATCCTAGGTATAAAAGAAACTAATTTTCTTCCTGGTTTCCAATTTCTACCAACACATGTTGTCAGCTTTGTTTTTCATACTGAGCCACTGCCCAAGTACACATAATCTCAAAGATGAAAGATTTTATCATCCTCCTAATCCACACAGTACCCACACAGTATCTGTTGATGTTGGTCCTCTGTAGTAGTAAGTGGGCCATGAGACTTGTATTCTAAAAAGAAGCATTTTTATCTGAAAAAGTAAATTCTAAGGTTGTAAATTCTGCATTGATTATGGCATGGTTTGAGAGTTAGCCAGCACTGTGTCTCCTAAAATAATTTCTTGAAGAATAAGCCAAAACTCAGCCTGAATAAATCACCCTATGGTATTATTTTCAAGAGTGGGTACAATTATGACAATAGAGAATATGGTGTACTTGGTAAAGATTTTGAGCAATAATATAAAGTACTGCATAAATTTTATGCAGCCTATAAATAATAGCTCTGCCTACAAGATGATCTTCTAAAAATATGTAATTAAGTATGAGAATTTTATTTTATATATATATGTACATATATATATCATCTTGCCTTTAAGCTATTTACAGTTTCTTACTTGTTTTGTTTTGTTTTGTTTAGCACAGAGCATCCTATTAGGTAGAAATAAAATTCTGTCAAACTGCAGTGTATGCAGTGAGGGTATGCAGTATTAAAGCTTTGGAGTTGGGTAGAAATCCCTGAGTTAGAAAACAGACTCCAGAGTTTAACTAGCCTTATTTTATTTAAGGATAGCAACTTCTAGTTCACAGGTTTGTTATAAAGACAAAATGGAAACAGTTATATACAAGACAAGGCTCAGCACCTGACACTTTGCTCAGTCCTCTGTTGCAGGGATCATTAGCTGGGACACTGTGCTAAACTGTCGGCAATCTTAAAACAGGATTGCACACTCTTCCGCAAGAGAAAGAAAGAGCAGTATTGTTTGTATTTTGAAAAAGGTAATCTTCCCTCTAAATGTTTACTTGCTTCTCAGTAGCAATCTTCAGCCTCATAGTTCAGAAATGGAGCAAACCATTCTCAGGTTAAAACATTTTATTACAGTCATTCCTGTGGAACCTCTGAAGAAAGGAAGTCATGCTGATCATGGAAAATTGATTATGTTAGAATCCGCCTCAAAATTCAGCTCTTGCTGCTTTTCTATCTTTCTCTCTGCCTCTGTCCAGGATTCAACCAGGCCATTGCTTGCTCTGGCATGAATCATGTTGAAATTATAAAGATACCTGTCTTTATTCCCATTCATCTCTATCTAATCATTTAACAAATTTTCATCCATAATGTATGCCCATGCTTTTTGTACTTAGAGCAAAGTAGTTAATTTTCCAAACTTTAGTGACACATTATCTTTTAGGGCAGACTTACCACTGGGTTTCCTGGGTCTCTTAGTTTTAATAATGTTAAAGACATTTTTTTCATATATCTCAAATAATTCAATATCAAAAATAAGATCAATAAGTCATTAAAAGGAATATTCTGAATTGAGGTACCTTTATAATCTCTCTTGATTATGAAAGTAAGAATAAATATCTAGAAGACATGATGAAGTTGCTGCTTCATTGTGTAGCATTTCAGTTGGCATTTATGACTGAAGTTCAGTATTCAGTAACATAAGTAGCTCTTGAAGTTTGGGTGGGAGTTAGGATCAGTTAGAAGATTAGTCTTTGAGCCTTGGCACTCATCATGGACTCTGCTGTGCCTTGCTTTGCTGCATTTGGACTAGATTAAAAGAATAGTGCAGAATAGTTGCTCTATGTTTTAAATTAATAACATCACAGAATTTGCTAATTCCTGTTGGTCATCTGGCTCTCCAGTTACTTCTGAGCCCTTATCACATTAATGATTCAGATAAATTAGGTCATGTCTGATGACATATCAGTTACCCAAGTATTTCTTTGTTTTCAGCCTGGATTATCATAAAAGAGAACTCATAACTATAGATCTTTAACAGGACTTTCAGAGTATATAAGAAAAAAAATCATGTAAATCAAGATTTTTTTGGACATATTTTTTACCATGATCCACATTAAGAAAAAAAAATTATAACATAGTTCAATACACACATACACACACACCACTCATATGGAACTATACACTAATGTTTATAACCTATTTTATTTCATGTTTTCCTAAGTAGTAGAGATTCACTAATGGACTGTGACCCCCCTTCTTAGAAGTGTCTCCAGAACCTGTTTCCCTGGCTGAGAATCCACTGAGTTTATTCCTATCTGTGTACAATTTCAAATCTGGTTGTCTGTTAAACCCTGAAAATAACAGAGTTATGTTAGTTTCCATCCCAGGAACAATTAACTGGGATAACCAATTTATAAAGAAAAGGCTTACTTGACTTACAGTCTAGGAGGTTTTAGTCCATAGCTGGTTGATCCATTGCTTCTGGGCTGTGGTAAGGGAGCATATTATGGTGGAAGCACATGGCAGAGCAAAACCACTCACCTCTTGAATAGGAATTATAACATCAAAAGAAGAGACCAGGGTCCCATGATCTCCTTCAAAGGCATGCTCCTCATAACCTGAAAATCTCCCACTAAGCTCCACCTCTTAAAGTTTGCACTTTTTTCCCCAGTACTGGGGGTTGAATGCAGAGTCTTGGGCATAGGCTAGGCAAGTATTCTGCCACTGACCTACATCCCCAGCCCGTTAAAGTTTCCACTCTTTGCCAATAGTGCCAAACTAGGGATCAAGACTTTACCAAATAGAACTTTGGGAACATTCCAGATCCATACTATAGCATTCCACAATGACACATCTGTCCAGAGACTACTTTCAAAATCCAGCTAACTGGATTCAAATAATCTTTACCTCAATACTTTCTGACTACGTTTTGAAGAACTAATTAGGCATACTGTGAGCTATGGAAAAGTATGGAAAATTCAAAGTACCTAAAAATAAAAATGTATTATTATCTCTGTAGCTTCCAGAATAACATCTGTAAATACTGTGCTTAGGGCAAAAGGACAGTTCCTCTTGCTTTGGAGAGGGAGAGCTGGTTTCTTATCTGAAATCAGTTTAACATAATAGTAAAAGGTGCACAATTCCTGCCTTGACTTACTATGGACAGGCTCTGTGGTCTAAGACGTTTTTAAACAGTTTCTAGTTGTCTTTTAAACTTGCACTCTATTTACAGTGCATGGTTGGAAATAGATTTTTTACTTAGCTGTGTGTGCATTTGGCAACCAAGATTGGGGACAGCTTCTGTCTGCCACAGCAGAACTGTGGAGAAGCAGATGTGGCATGCTTGATGGAGCCTGCACTGAGAAAAACCTGGATTTGCAGGTTCTATTCCTTGTGAATTATGCTGTCTTAAGGGAAAAAAAGTCCCAGTTTACTATCAAACCAATAGGGTGATTTGAATGCCAAGCACAGTGTCAAATTTTGGAAGAAAAAGATGACTAAATTATAGTTCACACCCCCCCAAATGGAGATAAAAATGTTATAAGATATTATTATAATATTATTCACAAAATTAAAAGAGAGGCTAATCACAATGTTTCATCCATTTTAGGATTATTTCACCATGTAAGGATTATTTTTGTATTTGAAGCAACTTTATTATGAAATATAACACAATGTTAGAACAATGCAAAACATATGTTAGGCCAAATGTATAATTAAAAAGCAAACACAATGTAACTCTCAGATAGATAAAGTCGGTGCTCCAGAAATCTCCACTGAAGTCTTGATCCCAATGAAAATGTATCCCCATCTAAGGCAGCCACTTTCTTAATTTGTATGTATCAGTTTTGTTGCATATATAAACACACAAGTATACTATACCCACCTATATATCAAATTGCACATTATATCCACATATTACATGTGTAGCTCTATGTAACCACATACATATGCATCCTCAACAATTTATCATTTTTATGATGAAATCTTCAAAATCGTTTCTTCTAGCTTTTTAAAATATATAACACATTATTATTATCTGTGGTCACCCTACTGTGCAATAGCACAACAGAACTTCTTGCTTTTGTGGTATACATTTTTCTGTGCCTGGTTTATTTTATTTAAAATAATGTCCTTTAGAATCATTCATGTTGTTATAAATAACAATATTTCCTTATTTGTCAAAACTGAAGAGCATAGTGAAAATACCATATTTTCTTTATCTATTCATATGCTGATGAACAGCTATGTTGATTCCATATCTTGGCCATTGTGAACAATGCTGTAATAAACACTGAAGTGCGGATACTTCTTTGACAGACTGATTTGATTTCCCTTGGATGTACACTCAGAGTGGGGGTGTTGGATCTTTTGCACCACTTTCTCACTAACTCTTGTGATTTTCTGACTTAATCTTTGCTAGTTGAGAAGGTATGTGGTATTTCATTTTATTGTAAATCTCATATTTCAGCTAAATATGAGATTGATTATTAATAAGATTGAGCATCTTCCTCAGACATTTGCCTTTTATGTGTAATTCTGTTTAAGATTTTGGCTCTTTTTTGGGTCGTGGGTACCAGGGATTGAACTCAGGGGCACTTGACCGCTGAGCCACATTCCCAGCCCTATTTTGTATTTTATTTAGAGACAGGGTTGCTTAGCACCTTGCTTGTTGAGGCTGGCTTCTTTGAACTTATGATCCTCCTGCCTCAGTCTCCCGAGCTGCTGAGATTACAGGCATGCACCAACTTTTTCTGAAAATTGAGTTGTTTGCCCTCATACCAAAATGCTCTAGATATGATCTCTTTGTCAATATACACAGTATAAATGTTATACAAATGACTTCTCCCACTCCATATAGTGTCTTTTAGTCACCTATTGTTTTTTGGTGAACAGGTCCATAACTTTAATATTAGTCAACTGTGTCTTTGTTTTCTTTATGTTAGGTGCTCTTCTCTATATCAACAATATGTACTGAAAAGACCATCTTTTTTGCTTGCTGCACTCCAGCTCTACTTATGATAAATCAAGTGTCTGTATACATGCAGTTCTGTTTGTGGGTTTTTTATAGATCCAATGACCTACCTTTCCATCTTTACAACAATCCCACAGATCTTCTCTATTTCCTTACTGATTTTTATCTACTTATTTACTCAGTGAAATATGGATGCCATAATCTTTAATACAACTATGATTTGTCTACTTCACTTTGTAACTCTATAAATTTTTGCTTCATATATATTCTTTTGCCTCATATATTTTAAAACTAGGTTTTAGATATAGGTTATTATAATTTTAAATTTGGTATGTATTTGTTATGAATTGAAATTCTTACCATAATATCTTTTTAATATTTTTAAGTTGTTGATGTATCTTTGCTTTATTCATTTATTTATATGTGGTGCTGAGAATCAAAGCCAGTGCCTCACACATGCTAGGCAAGTGCTCTACCCACTGAGCCACAATCCCAGCCTCTAGAATATCTTTTTTTTTTATTTTCAGTAATATTTTTGTTTCAATATCTACTTTGCTCGATATTAATTTGGTAAGGCCTCCAATTATTAGATCACTATTTGGTTTTTCAATTTACATACTTTTGTTTCATGTATTCCATTTCTTTATTTCTTAGGCATGTGGTGTTTTGTTTGTTTTATAAACAACAGTTACTTGTGATTTTCTGAAAAATTCTTGTCTTTTAATTGGATTATTTAGATCATTCATATTTATTGTAATTAGAATCATTATTTTATATCAGCTATGAATTTAATGCCTCTCTGCCCCCAATCTACCTTTCAACACCATGCTCATGATGTTGGAACATTTCTTCTCTGACAGTTGACACACTGTTCAGCTTCATTTGCAGAAGACCCTGGAGGGACACAGAAAGGAATGCAGAGGTCAAAGGCATGTAGCATCTTCCTATGTACAGCTTCCTCTGGTAATTAGAAGAAAGCTTCAGAAAGTTTTGTCATTGAGGCACCTTAGCAAACTTTTCTGCCATTCTCTGGTAATGATCACAATCTCTCCAGTGAGGTTTGGATTTCAGCCCCATAGGAAAAGGAAAACTTTCAGAATTGTTCTGCTCTGGATAACTATTCTTCATTCTAGATGTAGAAAGTACTCCATTCATTTATTCTTCCTGAATTCTTTATGGTTCTGTTTAGCCTTAAGTAGTATTTCCCTATTATGTACTTAAATATTCTTTGTATTAAAACTTCCCTCTTTGAAATACTACATGTTTTCTTTCTTCTGAATGGACACAGAGTTTAATCTTCTATTTCATTCTGTGCTTTCAATTTGGGTCTCTTGTTACGTGCAATGTTACAGTTACTCCATTGCTCCATTTATTAATTTGAAAACATACTTTTACCACTCTTAATGGTGATGCAATTGTTACAACTTACAAACTTATAATAAAACTCGATACTTTTGCCTTTTTCTGTTGTTTCTGCTCTTAATAAAATTGTAGGTCTTTTGAAGAGAATCTGTACTTTTTTGCTCTATAATTGCTTTTAGGATTTTTTCACCTGGCCTTTGGTTATATGGAATTCAATTATTATCAGGTATGAATTAGTAGTTGTTGTTGTTATTTTGCTTGAATTTGTATTCATTGAGTTTGTAAACATTTGGCTGATGTCTTTTACAGAATTCGAAAAAAATTCTCAGCTAATTTCTCTACATATGAAACTCTTGTTTTATTTTCTGTCTTCATTTCTTCAAAGACTCCACTTCCATGTATATTAGATTTTTCACTGTTTTTCTTCTCTTTTGAATCTTCCATCCATAAATTTCTTCATGCATTATTAATATTTTCTACTGATTAATCATTCAGTTTATGATATTCTGTTCATGTTTATTTTATTTGTAATTAATCCCATCCAATAAATGCTTAATATTAGTAATTACCTTTTAACTTTCAATTAAAAAATTTCAGCTTTCTGAGATTTGTCTTTTATCTCCTCGATCAAATTAAAAAGAACTATTTCAAAACCTATGTTGAATAATGCTATTGACTTCTTCTGTGAATTGGATTCTATTCTATTTTCTGTCTTGCTTTTATTCCTGTTGTCTTGTTTCTTAGTGTGTTTGGTTATTTAGGGTTGTGTGCAAATCATTATATAAAAACATTGTAAAATTATGAGGATTAGAAAAATATTATCTTCCTCCAAAATTTGCATGCTTCTGTAGGCAGCTAAAGACCCTAGCAATGTGGGATCACTGTAGGACAATTTCAGAAATTTGGATAATTTTAACTTGAACCTTGGTCACTGAGAGGATGAATCTATTTCCAGTTTATCCTTACTTCTGTAAAGTAGCACTGAGAGATTTTTTTTTAATTAATTTTTATTGTTGGTTGTTCAAAACATTACATAGTTCTTGATATATCATATTTCACACTTTGATTCAAGTGGGATATGAACTCCCATTTTTACCCTGTATACAGATTGCAGAATCACATCAGTTGCACATCCATTGATTTACATATTGCCATACTAGTGTCTGTTGTATTCTGCTGCCTTTCCTATCCTCTACTATCCCCCTCCCCCCTCCCCTCCCCTCTTCTCTCTCTACCCGCTCTACTGTAATTCATTTCTCCCCCTTATATTTTCCCCCCTTTCCCCTCACTTCCTCTTGTATGTAATTTTGTATACCCCTGAGGGTCTCCTTCCATTTCCATGCAATTTCCCTTCTCTCTCCCTTTCCCTCCCACCTCTCATCCCTGTTTAATGTTAATCTTCTTCTCATGCTCTTCGTCCCTACTCTATTCTTAGTTACTCTCCTTATATCGAAGAAGACATTTGGCATTTGTTTTTAAGGGATTGGCTAGCTTCACTTAGCATAATCTGCTCTCATGCCATCCATTTCCCTGCAAATTCTATGATTTTGTCATTTTTTAATGCAGAGTAATACTCCATTGTGTATAAATGCCACATTTGTTTTATCCATTCGTCTATTGAAGGGCATCTAGGTTAGTTCCACAGTCTTGCTATTGTGAATTGTGCTGCTATGAACATGGATGTAGCAGTGTCCCTATAGTGTGCTCTTTTTAGGTCTTTAGGGAATAGACCGAGTAGGGGAATAGCTGGGTCAAATGGTGGTTCCATTCCCAGCTTTCCAAGAAATCTCCATACTGCTTTCCAAATTGGCCGCACCAATTTGCAGTCCCACCAGCAATGTACAAGTGAACCCTTTTCCCCACATCCTCGCCACCACTTGTTGTTGTCTGACTTCCTAATGGCTGCCAATCTTACTGGAGTGAGATGGTATCTTAGGGTGGTTTTGATTTGCATTTCTCTGACTGCTAGAGATGGTGAGCATTTTTTCATGTACTTGTTGATTGATTGTATGTCCTCCTCTGAGAAATGTCTGTTCAGATCCTTGGCCCATTTGTTGATTGGGTTATTTGTTATCTTATTGTCTAATTTTTTTAGTTCTTTGTATATTCTGGATATTAGGGCTCTGTCTGAAGTGTGAGAAGTAAAGATTTGTTCCTAGGACGTAGGCTCCCTATTTACCTCTCTTATTGTTTCTTTTGCTGAGAAAAAACTTTTTAGTTTGAGTAAGTCCCATTTGTTGATTCTAGTTATTAACTCTTGTGCTATGGGTGTCCTATTGAGGAATTTGGAGCCCGACCCCACAGTATGTAGATCATAGCCAACTTTTTCTTCTATCAGACGCCATGTCTCTGATTTGATATCAAGTTCCTTGATCCACTTTGAGTTAACTTTTGTGCATGGTGAGAGAAAGGGATTCAGTTTCATTTTGTTGCATATGGATTTCCAGTTTTCCCAGCACCATTTGTTGAAGATGCTATCCTTCCTCCATTGCATGCTTTTAGCCCCTTTATCAAATATAAGATAGTTGTAATTTTGTGGATTGGTTTCTGTGTCCTCTATTCTATACCATTGGTCCACCCGCCTGTTTTGGTACCAGTACCATGCTGTTTTTGTTACTATTGCTCTGTAGTATAGTTTGAAGTCTGGTATAGCTATGCCACCTGATTCACACTTCCTGCTTAGCATTGTTTTTGCTATTCTGGGTCTTTTATTTTTCCATATGAATTTCATGATTGCTTTCTCTATTTCTACAAGAAATGTCATTGGGATTTTGATTGGCATTGCATTAAACCTATAGAGAACTTTTGGTAATATCGCCATTTTGATGATGTTAGTTCTACCTATCCATGAACAGGGTATATTTTTCCATCTTCTAAGATCTTCTTCTATTTCTCTCTTTAGGGTTCTGTAGTTTTCATTGTATAAGTCTTTCACCTCTTTTGTTAGGTTGATTCCCAAGTATTTTATTTTTTTTTTTTTTTGAGGATATTGTGAATGGAGTGGTTGTTCTCATTTCCATTTCAGAGGATTTGTTGCTGATATACAGGAATGCCTTTGATTTATGCGTGTTGATTTTATATCCTGCCACTTTGCTGAATTCATTTATTAGCTCTAATAGTTTCTTTGTAGACCCTTTTGTGTCTGCTAGGTATAGAATCATGTCATCTGCAAATAGTGATAATTTGAGTTCTTCTTTTCCTATTTTTATGCCTTTAATTTCTTTCGTCTGTCTAATTGCTCTGGCCAGTGATTCGAGAACTATGTTGCACAGAAGTGGTGAAAGAGGGCATCCCTGTCTTGTTCCAGATTTTAGAGGGAATGCCTTCAGTTTTTCTCCATTCAGAATGATGCTAGCCTGAGGCTCAGCATAGATTGCTTTTACAATATTGAGGTATGTTCCTGTTATCCCTAGTTTTTCTAGAGTTTTGAACATAAAGGGATGCTGTACTTTGTCGAATGCTTTTTCCGCATCTATCGAGATGATCATATGATTCTTATTTTTAAGCCTATTGATGTGGTGAATAACATTTATTGATTTCCGTATATTGAACCAACCTTGCATCCCAGGGATAAATCCTACCTGATCATGGTGCACAATTTTTTTGATATTTTTTTGTATCCGGTTCGCCAGAAGTTTATTGAGGATTTTTGCATCTAGGTTCATTAGAGATATTGGTCTGTAGTTTTCTTTCTTTGAAGTGTCTTTGTCTGGTTTAGGAATCAGGGTGATGTTGGCCTCATAGAATGAATTTGGAAGTTCTCCCTCTTTTTCTATTTCCTGAAATAGCTTGAAAACTATTGGTATTAGTTCCTCTTTAAAGGTTTTGTAAAACTCTGCTGTATACCCATCCGGTCCTGGGCTTTTCTTAGTTGGTAGTCTTTTGATGGTTTCTTCTATTTCCTCAATTGATATTGGTCTGTTTAGGTTGTCAATATCCTCCTGACTCAATCTGGGCAGATCATATGACTTAAGAAATTTATCGATGCCTTCACTATCTTCTATTTTATTGGAGTATAAGGATTCAAAATAATTTCTGATAATCTTCTGTATTTCTGAAGTGTCTGTTGTGATATTGCCTTTTTCATCTCGTATGCTAGTAATTTGAGTTCTCTCTCTTCTTCTCTTCGTTAGCGTGGCTAAGTGGCTAAGGGTCTGTCGATTTTATTTATTTTTTCAAAGAACCAACTTTTAGTTTTGTCAATTTTTTCAATTGTTTCTTTTGTTTCGATTTCATTAATTTCAGCTCTGATTTTAATTATTTCTTGCCTTCTACTTCTTTTGCTGTTGTTTTGCTCTTCTTTTTCTAGGATTTTGAGATGAAGTATTAGATCATTTATTTGTTGGTTTTTTCTTTTTTTAAGGAATGAACTCCAAGCAATAAATTTTCCTCTTAGAACTGCTTTCAATGTGTCCCATAGATTCCGATATGTTGTGTCTGTGTTTTCATTTATCTCTAAGAATTTTTTAATTTCCTCCTTGATGTCTTCTATAACCCATTGATCATTCAGTAACCTATTGTTCATTCTCCAAGTGATGCATGATTTTTCCTTACTTTTTTATCGTTGATTTTCAATTTCATTCCATTATGATCAGATAAGATGCATGGTATTATCTCTACTCCTTTATATTGTCTAAGAGTTGCCCTGTGACATAATATATGATCTATTTTTGAGAAGGATCCATGTGCTGCTGAGAAAAAAGTGTAACTGCTTGATCTTGGGTGGTATATTTTATATATGTCAATTAAGTCTAGGTTATTAATTATGTTATTGAGTTCTATAGTTTCCTTATTCAACTTTTGTTTGGAAGATCTGTCCAAGCACTGGGAGATTGAACCTTTGGATCCTAAATTCAAATATTTGTTCTCTAATTTCATGATCTGCCAAAACGATGTTTAATGTCTTAGCACTTCTTCTAGAATAGGCAGAAACCCTTAAGGTTAAGCACCAACAAATGTCAGGCTTATCACACTGGGTTGTCTTCAGAATATTAGCCCTGAATTTCTTTGCTCTCTTGTCAGAAGTCTGATGCTTTAGACAGTTTTAAAACAGCTAGTTTAAAACTGTTTAAAAGCTTTAAACAGCTAGTCTCAGTGTAAAGATCAAACTGAATCGCAATAGTAATGACTCTCCTTGTTCTCCATTCCTTTCTATATCTCTGCCTTCCATTTAGGATTCATTTTCTCCTCTTTGAAGAATGTTCTTTAGAATTAGTTTAAGCAGGGGTGTTTTGCAAACTCTTTCAGGTTTTTCTTCTGAAAATGTCATTAGCTTGTCAATGAAAACACAAGGAAGAGGCAAGCAAGTTGTCCAGTGTATAAAATAAAAGAAGGCACTCATTCTCAGACTCGTGTACCTTGTCCCTTTTTGAAACCTGCAGGTTTTGTTTGCCTCCCCCTGATTTTGGCCTTGTATTTTACTTTCATTATTATAGATATTTCAATGGATTAAAGTTTAGTAGAAGTTTTGTTCTTTCAGTTTATTGAAGGAATATCATTTGACTACCTTGATGTTTTTCTTACTGTTGTTGAAAAGTTAGCTGTCCATATGATTATTTTCATTTTAAGGCAATATGTCTTCTCTGACTGCTGTAAGATTTTTTACTTTGTCTTTGCCTCTGTAGTCAGCTTCATTGTGATATATCTAGGTGTGGATTTCTTTTTAAATATGCTGCTTATATTGGTTAGGCTTATTAAATCTATGAATCTCTGTTTTCATCAATTTTGAAAATTCTTTGCCATTATCTCTTTAAAAGTTGCTTCTAAGTAATTGTATTTCTTCTTTCCTTGTGAAAATTTAATTAAGAACATATTAGACAATGTCTATTCTTTGTTTCATTACTCAATTTTCCCAATTTACTAATTTTAATTTTTGTTGTATCTAATCTGTTTTCTTATTCTCTCATCAAGTTCTCAATTTTATTATTGCATATTTAAACTCTATTATTTTATGTGACTTTTCTTAAATTTTCACTATAACTCTTATATTCTATATTTTTTCTGCTGAAATTTTCTAACCTATTATGTCCTTGAACATGGAAGACACAGTAATTTTTCAGTTTTATCTGATAACTTAGTACCTAGAGTCCTATTGGGTTTCCTTCTGCTATCTCTTACATCTCACAAGCTCCTTGTGCAGCTTTCTATCTTTAATAGTGTGCCAATCATTCTATTTGAAAATTTTTTTATAGTAAGATTTTGAAGACTAGGATAATCTTATCTTCTTCAGAGATTTTTTTTCTTTCTTTCAGGTATTGATGGCTAGAATACTATCCACCACTGGTACCCTTCATCAGTTTTTGAGTCTTATGGTTTTAGGAAACACCTGGAAAACTTAAACCAGTGTTCATTTCATGTGAATACCAGTTTGTTTCCATTTTATTTTTATGCAAAGAGAAAGACTAAAATTAAAAATGTCCTCACCTTTGTTAGGCCTGGTCTCTGATATTTGTTCTCTTAGGTTCTAAGGTGGTTTCAAGTCATCTCTTACACATTGATAATACTCTCAGGACACATTGGGTCTCCAATCTCAGGCCCAGACTTTCAATTTTTTTTATTATCAAATATTGGTCCCACCATTCATCATTAACTGATTTGATGGCTAAAGTCTCTAAGAAAATTTCAGAAATATTCTCCAACTTATTTTCACTATGTTCAGTAATTACATAGTCTGTCATATCAGAAGTGGTATGACACTGGCTAGTTGATTGGTTGGTAGGTTGGCTGATTGATTGATTATTAATTAATTAATTAACTTTTGGCGGTGCTGGGGATGAACCCAGGGCCTTCTGCATGTGAGGCAAGCACTCTACCAACTGTGCTATATATCCAGCCCAACTTAATTAATTAATTAATTTTAATTTTTTAAATTTTATTTTTTCTAATTTGTTATATTTGACAGCAGAACACATTTCAATTCATAGTACATATTTAGAGCACAGTTTTTCGTGTCTCTGGTTGTATACAAAGTATTGTCACACCATTAGTGTCTTCATACATGTACTTAGGGTAATGATGTCTGTCTCATTCCACTGTCTTTCCTACCCACGTGACCCCCCTCCCACCCCCCCTTTGCCTTATCTACAGTTCGTGTATTCTTCCCATGCTGTCCCCGAATCCCCATTATGAATCATCATCCTTATATCAGAGAAAACCTTTGGCATTTGTTTTTGTTGGGATTGGTTTACTTCACTTAGCATTATATTCTCCAATTATATCCATTTACCTACAAAAGCCATGATTTTATTCTCTTTTTATTCTGAGTCATATTCCATTTTGTATATATACCACATTTTCTTTATCCATTCATCTACTGATAGAAAGCTACAGAATGGGAGCAAAGTTTTACCACACGCACATCAGATATAGCACTAATCACTAGGATATATAAAGAACTCAAAAATCTTAACACCAAAAAAAAAAAGAAAGCAAATAACCCAATCAATAAATGGTTCCAGAAACTGAACAGACACTTCTCAATAGATGATATACAATCAACAAATAAATATATGAAAAAAATGTTTATCATCTCCAACAATTAGAGAAATGCAAATCAACACCACTCTAGGATTTCATCTCACTCCAGTCAGAATGGCAGCTATTAAGAATACAAACAACAATAAGTGTTGTGGAGGATGTGGGGGGAAAAGGCACATTCATACATTGCTGATGGGATTTCAAATTGGTGCAACCAATCTGGAAAGCAGTATGGAGATTTCTTGGAAAACTGGGAGTGGAAACATCATTTGACCCAGCTATCCCTCTCCTCAGTCTATCCCAAAGGACTTAAAAACATTGTACTACAGGGACACAGCCACATCAGTATTTATAGCAGCACAATTCACAATAGCTAAATTGTGGAACCAACCAATTTAATTTAATTTTAAAGGACCTCATACCACTGAGTTTGTTTCAGGGACTATTATATGTGCTTTATAAAAACTAACTCACTGAATCATGATAACAACCCTAAAGGACAAGTATTATTATCATCCAAGTTTACAAAAAGAACAAAGCCTCAGAGAGTTAATAATTTTCCCAAGGTCCCACAACAAATAAAACATAGCACCAGGATCCGGACTGAGGCAGTCTGACTCTAGAGCTCAGGCACTCAACCACCGTTTTTGCTTCCCCTTCAGAAGTTTATCATCTGGAGAAGTCTTATTCCCCTAGGGCTATGAGCCTCAGATCTGTTTCTCAAAAGGATGGAGATACTAAGTACAGAACACTCTCTCACTCCTCCAGGATCCAACCTCCAGAATCCCTAGAGTAGCCCACTCCGATTTCAATGCTGCTCTGTTTGCTGATATAACAAGCAGAATCCTTCAGCATAGGAGACTTCAACTACCAGAAAGAAGAGCTGTGAAGAAGAAATTCACTGGGTTTCTCATTGTGCTTCAATGCACTCTATTTGAGGTTTGAAAGACAGAAATACTAAAAAGACTATGAATGTCTTAGCTAATAAGCCCATGAGGGTTCAATGCCTTCTCTATTTGCTATCACTACAACTTTGTTTTCTTTAGACTATATCATTATCTATAAGGAAATGGTAGTTTCAGTGAAAGATCATTTGAGTCTACTGGCATTTTTAGAAAATTAAGGTACTTTGAAGTACATATTACAAGGGAGTTATTTGTATGAAACAGTGGAATTGAAAACATTGGAAAAATAACTTTTTGGTTTATAGTAAGAAGCTAAATATAACCACATAGTTGGCAGGACATGATTCTTGTACATTGTTCCTGGGATTAACTTCAAGTTGATGCTCAATCGTATATGCACATAGACATAGTTTTCACTTGAGATCAAAACTTCCCCTTCTGTTTTTTTAAATGTTGAAAAAATAAATATTAAGCCTTCATTATGGCGGCTTATATTAATTAATATTATTTGTAATTAAAAATCCATTCTCAAACATATCCCAATCCTTGCTTTCCACTCTTGTTTCTGCACTTATTGTCCATAGACCCCTGAAAGAGGTTATGTGAAAACAAGATTCACTGTTTACTCTAAGTTGGGTACAATACAGATTCAGAGTTGCTGTTGCTGAACTGTGTCATAGTTTTACAACTCCCTTTCTATGCTACTTCCAGTGATGAAAATTTCACATTGCATTATATTTATCTAGGGGTCTAAATATCTCCATTACTAGGATATAAGCTCCTTAATGATAGAATATGTTATCTCTATTACACAGTGCTTAGAAATAGTAGGTGGCATAACAGAAATTTAAACATATATATTTCTCTTTCCTCTATTCTATATTCATTGAGATACAAGAATGAATCATGCCAAGAAGGGCTGTCATCATTTTGTTGTTCAGAGTAGAAACCTATGTTGAATGCAAGCTTGATAGAAGGAGATTAGAAAGAGGTATAAAAAACTATGTGCCAAACACTTTACATGTATTCACTAGTTCATCTTTGTGAGGTGGGTATTGTTATCATCATGTTACACAAGAAAACACTGAAGCCCAGAGAAGTTAACTACAACTTCTTAAGCCACACAGCTTCTAAGTGACAGAGACAGAATTTAAACCCAGTTGGTTAGGCTCCTGAATCTACACTTTTGATCACTTTTAAGAATCTGACTGTTCAGATTCTTAAAAATGGTAAAGAAAATAATGTAACATACACTCATATCTATTACTCAATATAAAGAAAATAAAATATTGCTGTTTTAGTCAGCTTTTGTGTCTCTGTGACCAAAAGACCTGAAAAGAACAATTAGAGGAGGAAAAGTTTATTTTGACTCATGGGTTTCAGAGGTTTAGTTCATAGTCAACTGACTCTATAACTTTGGGCCCAGTGAGACTGAATATAATGGCATAAGGGTATGACAGAGGAAAGCAACTCAGAACATGACACCCAGAAAGCTGAGGGGGCGGGGCGAGGGCTCTACCCTCCATGGAAAAATCTAAACCTCAAAGGTATGTCCCCAGCGACCTACTTCCTCCAGCCACACCCAACCTGCCTACAGTTATCACCCAGTTAATCTATATCAGTGGATTAATTCACTGTTTAGGTTACATTTCATCTCTGAACATTTTTGCCTTGTCTCTCACAACATAGGCTTTTGGAGGACATCCCATATCTAAACCTTAACTATCGCTATATACAGATTATACTCTCTTTTTTTACCCCACAGAGGCAACCATCCTTCGCTATACTAACACACACACACACACACACACACACACACACATTTTATGTATATAATGTATATATATATATAATATATGTAAAAATATATATTCTTAAACAAGATATAGTATTTACAATATAGTTACGTAAATAACATTCCTCAGTAAATATTTAAATATCTACTGTGTACCTACCACTCCTTTAAGTGCAGAAAAATCAGCAGTGATGAAACAAGATTTTTGGCCTCATGAAATTTAATTCTTGAGTGGAAAGACAGGCATAAAACATAAACAAAGCAATATATGACATATCAGGTGATAAAACAAAATAATGCATGGTAAGGGGGAAGGAAGGATGGGCTATGGAGGAAGATAAGGCCTCTTTTATCAAGAGATAGTCAGGTGGATATCTGAAACAAATGAGAGTAATGCCCTACATTTTAAAGAATGTCACTCTTGCCAATGCAGAGAATAGGTGGCAGTGGGCCAAGAGTGGGAAACAGGAGATGTGTGGCAAAAAGCCCAGGTGAAAGATAACGGTGGCTTGTTATCTTTAAGGAGAAGGGGATAAGTGGTCAGATTCTGTTTGCATTTCAAAGGTAGTGTTTATATTTGTAAGAGAAGTAGTGGTCTTTAGTTTTCCTTTTTTGTGTGTTGTCTTTATGTTGTTAGAATCAAGATTTCACTGGCCTTATAAAATGATCCGGGAAGATTTTATTCCACCTTCACAACAACCTGTATACAGCAGGAGCCAACCCTCAAGGTGTGTTGACAGGATGCACTGTGGAGCTGGAGCCTACAGGCCTGTGTTAATTTGGTGGCGGGTAGAAAGGCGGAGGAGGTCTTTGAGTGTTGTTTCAATTTCTTTAATTCCCAGTGTTTTCTTTAAATTCTCAGTTTTTAATTGTAGCCTTTTATTTTCCTTTGACTTGTTCTATCTCATCTAAGTTTTCAAATATGTTAGTATGTGTTTATAGTTTTATAATATTATGCTTGCATTATTATGACTTTTTCATCTTGCATTTTCTTTATTTTCATATTTTTAAAAAATGTATTATGACTATCTTTTAAGCTTTTTGAAGAACAAGGTCTATGGTTTTTAAATTAATTTTTATTATCATTGTCATTTTTCTCTATTTCACAGTTCCCTGCCTGTCAGATGATGAGTAGCATTTCCTCACTTTTTGTTTCTCTGGGCAATCTCTAAGACCACCCCACACCTCTACCCACTTTTTTTTTAATATTTTTATTTTATTTTTATGTGGTGCCAGGGATTGAACTCAGTTCCTCACACATGCTAGGCAAATGCTCTACCACTGAGCCACGTCCCCAGCCCCTCTATCTATCTTCTTAAATTGAAGATCTAGCTAATACATTCACATGACTCAAAAGTCCCAAAATATGAAATGGTTTACAGTAGAAATTAGAGCTCATCCTTATATATTCAGTTCCCACCAGTAGATGAATACTATAATAGTTTCATACATATCCTTCCAGAGTTTCTTTATGCACATACTAACAAATACAAAGAGTCTATTTTCCCACTTTTTGTGAAAGGTTGCATACTTTAACTGCTCATTTACATCTTTCTTTTTCACCTGATAATATATTTTATAGATTTTTCATAACAGAATATAAAATGCTTTGCAATATTTTTGCAGTTACATATATCACATGTATTTTATTCAATCATTCTCCTTTTGATTGATTTCTGAGTTGCTCTCATCTTTTGTTGATATAAATGATGTTTGTAACACACATAGCTTGTGTCTTCTCATCCTCACCAGGGCCCTTTTCCCCATTATCCCCGCAACTATAACTGTGATAACCAGCCCAGCACAGGCTAAGGCTCACTCCAACTAGACAGTGCCTTGTCCCTTCCCTGAGACGTATGGCTTTCACTTCTTGCTATAAGGCATCCCTGTTGGTACTGTGGCATGAAGTATCCTAAGACATGTTTGGTGCCCAAGCATTCAAACCAGAATTGCAGAAAGAAATATTAGAGAACTACAGAGTGTACTTTAGAAGAAAGGGAGATAGGAGCCAGCAGAAAATGACACATCCTTCCTTCTGTCCCCCCATTCTCCTGTCTATATTAAAACACAGCAGTTCATATGCGATGAGGATCCTGCTGGATCAGTCCATGAATTCTGGTTGGTGCTGTTTGCTACTGGGTAAAGTAGCAAGATATAAATGTGTTCATCTCAAGTTCTGCACTCTGGGGACTGAGACCAAAAGAGCTGGATTCAGAGATAACTCTTAAATGCAGATGCTTTGTTATAGGGTTTGGGAGCTGTTTTCTTTCCAATCTGATGGCAATAGAGACCCTGCATCCAGTGCCATGTAGGATGGTGATAACTCCTGCTTTCAGTGACATTAGAATCACTAAAGCTTTCATCCAGTGTTATTTGGTATGAAGTACAGGGGGAAACTGAGGTACTGGCATGTGCTGTCTATAGAATGTCTCATGCATCAGGGATATGAAGATAATTATATGCACAATATATGATTATGGAGACTGGATTTTGTTAATGTCATTGGGAACCCAAGTAATGTTGAGCCAAAGGCCACTGTGACAGTTTTAGGGGCACCATGTTGGTTATATAGCTCTTTTTTTTTTTTTTCCCTCTGCTCCAACCTCACTTTTCTATGCTTTGCTTTTAATGTTCTAGAAGTCACATTTCTGTTTTGGCAGCAGGCTCTCTGTTGGGTTTTCCCAAAAGGAAACACTAGAGGGAGACTGGAAGCCTGGAGGAGAAGAAGCATCCAGCTTCTTCCTATTTTGTGTTAGGTGCCTGCCAACATCACCATTCAGAGATACCAGCTCCTAGCATTTCTCCTCAAAGGTCTGAGTTCCTCTACAAGGAGACTCTTTAAGCTACTAGGCTTGAATAAATCCAACTTCTTCCTTTTCTTTCACAGCCTTTATAGTGGTAACTTCTTTCTATGCTATTGTTTCTGTGTTATCTCAAAGTTTTCCCATCACCTTTTCAGTCTTTTAACACTTATTTTACCAATTCTCTACAATATTCATTGTTCTTGTTATATAACTGAATTAAGTCCAGCATATTGAAACAGGTACTCCTTTCTGGAGATTATAAGTGCAATGTGCTATCTTGTACATCCAGAAGTGGTTCTAACAGTTTACTTGGTTGGTTGACAGAGTTTGGATTCATTGGTGGCCTACATGGAAATAGAGAAGTGGAACTTACCCCACATGATACAGAGAAAGGAATTTAAAAGATTTAGAATGGGGATTTGAGGTGAATTTATCATAAGTGACCTATATATTGATCCCTACGCCCAGCCCAGTCATCACCACATCATCTTAGATGCCTCAGAGGACACTTCCTTCACTAGGTCATTAAACTTTATGTTAATGAAGGGAGTTGCAGTATCTTTAAAATACTCTGCATTTATTGTTCTTTGTAGGCCAGGCAGGATGGTACCAGATGCTATTGTTGTAATAGGTCTCCTGATTTCAGTGTGGATGCTAAGATCCTGACTTAGCAGAGTTAAATGGCAGCATTTGTCTGCCAAAAATAAAGTGGATACATTTATGGTAATAAGCATCAGGGACAAAGGGATAATCAGGATGCTTGGCCATAAGCTACAAATGAAATAGATAAACATTCTACTAAAATGTTACTTGGTCCTTATAGCAGTATTTAGAAAATTCAGTTCCCATAACCAGAATGCTGACTTGAATCTTACAATTAAGAATCAAAACCTCTCCTATAGTTTGCAGACCCAACCCAGTTCACAAACTCAAATCCCTCTCATTGAAGAGAAAGATGAGTCTCTTGAGAAAGTACTCTTCAACTTGGTCATAAGAATATATAGTAAATCTTACTTCAGGCTTTTTACAAAGAGACATTACAATTACTGTATGCTAAGGGAAAAGACATCCTCAGACCTTGGATGTTACAGCTTCTGTAGGAGTTTAGGAAAATGCTCTACTTCTCCAGCCACAAGGCAAACTTACTGAAAACCAGACACTATATCTGATTTTTAAAGCAACAGGGCTGTAAAGGAGAATGCCTATGTAAACTCAAAAAATTTCCAATGCAAAAGATAGGACCTTGATTTAAGAAAGAAAGGAAGGAAGGGAGGGAGGGAGGGAGGAAGGAAGGGAGGGAGGGAGGGAGGGAGGGAGGGAGGGAGGAAGGAAGGAAGGAAGGAAGGAAGGAAGGAAGGAAGGAAGGAAGGAAGGAAAGAAGGAAAGAAGGAAGACAGGCGTCCTGAGATCTCAAACTGGGGCATTTAGATAAAGAGCCTGAGAGTTTATAGTGCCTAAAATCTTCTAAACTCTCTGATCAGCCAAGGTTCTTTCTGCCTTTTTACTTGCTGGGCATAAAGACCTTTCTGTATGTGGAGATCAAACAATGATCTCAACTTCAGCAAGTGTTTCATAAGATGGTGAACAGAATTAGCACCCCTACCCCACTTTTCATTGTAACAAGCTGAAAACGGGGCTCCAGATTTCAGCACAAGTATCTTAATCCGTCAAGAATAGGCTACGTGTCAAGGGAATTAAACTATGTGGATCATATGTAGAGATATGAACCAGAGAAACATGCAAGGGATCAGATCCTGAGAGGGTTGGTTGAGGGTAGAGTGTAAAATACAAGGCTGGATTCAGAAGAATCTGTTAATATTGGGAACACAGCCTATTGACTGTAATATTGGGAACACACCTATGACTCAGGAGTTCATATCCTGGCAAAGACACCTAGAACCAGTCTTCCTAGTCCACTGGGATAGCTCTTTGAAATTTGGAGACAGTAGTAGCTCGTAGCAAATGAAGTGAAGATGCCAGAATTTCACGATGATTGGGAAAACAATTGGAAAGCTCAGGGACATGGAAGCATCAGGATGGATTTATTGCGTAGTAACTAAGGACGCATGACCCAACAGGTCACAAGAGGCCCCAAATGATACTTTTTTCCCCTAAAGGTAACAAAGAATGTACCTGCAAAGAAGTCACAAGTGTCTTTAAGAAGTTTCATGCTTGCTGTCCTGTATAGACTGCAGCTGGCAGTAGGGCATTGAGGTTGTGGAGCTGTGATCCTTGGAATTCATGAGGCTGAAGGGATTAAGAAATGGCAGAAGCCAGGTGGCAGCACTGAATCATCAGAGGAAAACTGCATCTAATTACCATAATAAGTGAGGTCGACATATGTCACAGTTTGTTCAGAACAATTTTTGCCTGTTGTCCCAGTGTAATTATTAATAGTACCAGCTTTCACTCTCAAAAGTGCCCTAGTTTTAACAAACATCTTTGGTCATTTTCATAACAGAAATAGTGGAGTGACAATCAGATTGCCTTGATTCATAGGGATTTAGGGTGATAACTATTAGATCGAATGTTTCTAGGGTCAAACTAAAAGGACAATGGACTAAGGTATTACCTGATTTATAGAAAATGACAACAAAAATAAGTTTTTAAAACTAAGAGATAGTGAGTCGGGGACTAATGTTAGCAATGATAATAGGAAATTGCAATTTCTCATTTACTTTGCAGATCTAAGTCTGTTCACCCACTTGGGGCCAACTGATTGAAGCAAAAGCTGTGTTCCCTTGAGAAAGTGCCTACAATGTCATTAGAACGTGTATTTCTCCAATTAGTTCCTAAAGGTGTCCATAATTTGATTTTTTTCCCAAGAAAACTGTCCACTAGTGGAAGAAGGATAGTAACTTTCTGAGGGACTGAGAAAAAGGCACATTTATGCAGGCTTGCAGATAGATAGTCTTGGCACAAGTTCATCTTACAGAGGGTCCAGGGGTCCACAAATCTATCTTGTGGTTATTTTCCTGCTCCCAACTGTACAATTGGAATAAATATTCTTGGCACAAAAAGAATTTTTATGTTTGACGATAGACTTGCGAAGTAAGGATCAATTGCTATTAAGTGCCAAGTGAAACTCCTTGAAACTACCATTTTCCACCCTTGGTCAAGATAATAAATCAAAAGCAATATAATCTGAGAGGAATTACACAGATTAGAGTCCTTACAAAAGATCTAAAGGATGCAGGAGTGGTAGTCTCCATCATATCCTTGTTTAATTCTTGCTACTGAAAAATATGAATGGATAATGGGGGACAACACTACCATTAGTACCCCAGTTGCAGCTACCATGTCAAATGTGGTGGCTTTATTGGAGTAGGTCAACATAGACAGGAAAGTCTTATCTCAATAGTTGAAAATAATACAATTGAGCTTACTCCAGATCTGTAGAACAAACATATGGATCAAATTGTTTCCATATAACCTAATTAGATTCCAGAACAAATCTCAATTGATTATAAGACTACAAAGATATACATCTAACAGTGTAAAATTCCAATAGTATTTACTGTCTATCTATTCGGTAAATTGTGTTTTGATCAATCCTAATCAGCAGAAAGGATTAAAAGCAGTTTGTTCTTATATAGCAAGGACAAACTTACTGTCTATAGCCTGAGTTATGTTGATTTCTTTCTATCTTTCTATCATAATGTGTCTACATACTATTGGTCATCTTGATACTTCATGGAACATCACTGGTTGACTGTATTGATGACATCATCCTATTTGGATTTTGTAAGTAAGGTGTGTTCATATCCAAGATGATGATGCCCTGGTACTAGAAATTAGGAACTATGCCTCATGTAGACGCATGGGCCTGCCACATTGATTTCTTGAGTCAATGGACCCAGCAATACTGAGATAACACACCCCTCCTGCAAAAAAAGATTGAAGAGTATTGTGGTACACCTCACACTTCCTGCTACAAGAAAAGAGGCATCATGCATGACCTTCCTCTTTGGATTTTGGAGGTTGTACATGCTGATATACAGAATACTGCTATGACCCATTTATTGGGTAACCCAGAAGGATTTCATTTTCTAAGAGACCAGAGCAAGAGAGGGCTCTGCAACAGGTCCAGGTTCAGATGCAAGCTTCTGTGCCACTCAAATCATATGATCTAGTCACTCACAGTTTTCAAGTCTTTCAAATCTTTCGACAGTTTTACCCTATGTATTTCACAGTCTTGATGTTAATTAAATTATATTTTTATTTCAATTTCCGGTGTTGGTATACAGAAATACAATTTATTTTTTCTCGTTATATTATGTTTTGTAAACTTGATAGACTCACTTATTTAGTTGATTGGATGCCAGACACTGGAACTTCGCATTGTTAGGTGTATATTTTTGTATCTCTATAAATAATATTGAGATTTGTTCTGGGATCTAATTAGCTTACTAGGAAACAATTTGAACCACATTTGTTCTGCAGATCCAGAGTAAAACTCAATTGTTTTCAACTATTGAGACAAGACCTCCCTGAAGTTATTGCCCATTGTCCTGTGAATTGTGGTTTTATTCCAGACTGCCTGGAGGGAACCAGCACTACTCTAAGTCCTTTGTGAGTGTCAAGCACTCTGCTTTTATATTTGTTTTATATCCTAACCTTGGATATTTTCTTTTTATTGGTGCACTGATGAGTGCTCTGCTGAATACTAGAAGGAGATTCTGCAAGTGTCCTGTGTGCTCTTTGTGAAACTTTCTTAATACTTTAGTCTACAAACTCGGACTTGGTCTACTCAGATTCTTAGCTTTGTCTCCTCCATTCAGGCTGTTTGATAGAATTTGCCTAGGTTCCTCTCCTCGTGTTTTGACTTAGGATTTCCAATTGCTGGAAGCTGGGTTTCACTTCATTTTTGTGTTCTCTCTCTCCAGATCACTTATCATTCATTGCATAATATCCTTGAAAACCATTGCTCCATATATTATGGTATTATTTTCTGTTATTTTGGAAGACAAATCTGATTCCTTTTGCTACATCTTGATGGAAATACATCTCAGAAATGAATTTTGAGTATATTTATTATATTTATCTAAATTATATAGGTGTTTTATAGGCTAAGGATTTTCATAGTCTCTAAAGCAATGGCATCTTCTAGTTGCCTTTCCCGTATATAGAAAACCCCAAAGTCTCACCAAAAAACTGACAATACTAAAAACAAATGCAGCAAAGTTTCTAGATACAAAACCGATATACAAAAGTTAGGAATATTGCTATACAACAAAAGCCAGTTTTCTGAAATAGAAATCAAGAAAGCAATCCCATTTATAATGCCTACAAATAATACCTAGGGATAAATTTAACCAAAAAGGCAAAGATTTCTACAATAAAACCCATAAAAAATTGATGAAAGAAATTGAAGACGACACACACACAAGTAAAAAGACATCCTGTGTTGGTGGGTTAGAAGAATTTACATTGCTAAAATGTCCATACGATCCAAAGTGATCTACAGATTCAGTGCAATTCCTATCAAAATACCAATGATATTCTATGTAGAATTAGAAAAATCAATCCTATTAAAAATATATGGAGCTATAAAAAGCCCTTAACAGATAAAGGAATTAGAAGAACAAAACAAGAGATATTACATATCCTACTGTAGTCATTAAAACAGCATGGTATTGGCATAAAAACAAAAACACAGACCAATAGAACAGGGAGCTTGGTTAACCCACACAAGAACAGCCACCTGATTTTAATAAAGGTTATAAGAACATGCAGTGGAGAAATAACAGTCTTTCAATAAATGGTGCTGATAAAATTGGACATCCATAGGTGGAAGAGTGAAATTTGATTTCTATCTCTCACCAGTTATAAAAGTCAACTTATAATGGGTATAAGACCTAAAGGTAAAACTGAAACTAAGAAACTACCAGATTAAAACAGAGGGAGAATGCTTTAGGCCATTGAAAAGAACAAGATTTTTTTTTTTTTTTTTGGACAAGACACTAACAACACTGGAAACAAAAGCAAAATAGACAAATGGGATTGCTTTAAAGAAGAGACAACCTAGACTGGAAAAATAATTATAAACTGTACATCTGACAAGAGGTTAATATCAAGAATACATAAGTAACTCAACTCAATAGCAAAATTTCTCAAAAAGAAAACATAGAAATAGTCAACAGGTATATGAAAAATACTCAAGATGGCTACTCAGTAGGTTAGAGCATTGATGAGGATACCTCATCCTCTCCAGTAAGAATGGTTGTTATCAAAAAGACAAAAGAGAATCAGTACTGGGAAGGATGTGGAGAAAAGGGGACACTTACGTACTGCTGGTAGAAATGTAAATTAATACAGCCATTGTGGAAAATAGTATGGTGGTTTCCTCAAGACTTTATAAAGAGAATGAACCAGCAATCTTGTTACTGGGTAAATAACCAAAGGGAATGAAATCTGTGTCAAAGAGACATCTGTCCTCCCTTGTTTATTGTTGCACTATTTATAATGGCCAAGTAATGGAGACCACCTAATGGTCTACCAGCTGATGAATGGATAAAGAAAATGTGGTATATATACACAATGGGAAACTATTCAGCTACCAAAAAAAAAAAAAAATAGGAATGAATCCTAGCATTTGTGACAACATGGGCATCATTATGTTAAGTAAAATAAGTGAAGCACAGAAAGACAAGTACTGCATGATCTCACACATATAGGGAATTTAAGAAAATTGTTCTAATAGAAGTTGCCAGTAGAGTGGTGGTTGCCAGAGACTGGGTAGAACACAGGAGAGGGAGGAATGGGGAAACGTTTTTCAGTGGGTGCAAAGTTCCAGTTATGAAAGAGTTAGTAGTTTTGGTGTGCTTATTTCACAGCAGGGGACTATAGGCAACAAAATGGACTCTATATTTCAAAAAGCTAATATCAAATATTTTGATATTTTCATCATATAGGACATGATAAATGTTTGAGGAGATAGATTATGTTTAATCTGACTTTAACATCACATATGTATACTTGTACCAAAACATTACATGCTATCCCAAAAATGTACATGATTTTTCTCTTCTTATGCAGCAGTTCAGAGTAAATTTAACTTTAATTTAAAAAAAGATATTTTAAAAAGCAGAAGAAAATTAATTGGAGTCGGTGGTGTCTCATTATGGATTTAATTTGTTTTCTTGATGATTAATGATATTTCAGTTGTAATTTATTTTAAATGTTTATTAATGAAGTAAACTAGAAATCTAATAATCGAAAGCAAACATTCAGAATGTTATGCATAATATATTTTTAGAGTGATTTTTCTATGTTCATGAATCAACTGTTATTTGCTCAATCCTTAAGCCTTACAAATTTCACTTTTTCTATAGGCTTTAGCATCAGGACAATTTTAGCATAGAAACACATAAATAATTTGTATGTGAATATGGACAGTGAACTGAAAAATAAAAGATAACAGTTCTCACGCTTCCTTGTATCTAGCTGTGCACATTTGATTAACTAGTCAGACTAAGTGTCAAGTTGGAAGGTGCTGGATATCTGGGATTCTCCTCAGTTTCCTTCTCCATCCTGCCGCCTGGAATGGAAATCAAATGACTAAAGCTCTTGTAGCCATCTTAGTCCTTAAAGAAAATTTATACACCTTTGAATGGCTGATCAGAAAAGTGGTTAATGGTCTGGGACTTGATGATTCTGATGGGCCACCACAGTAGCTTAAGTCTGAAATTTGTGTGTGCATAAAAGAGCGTTACTCTGCTTCTTTTTAAAGCCATGGTCAATTGGAAGTTTTCTGTAGATGTTCTTTTTTTGGGGGGGTGGTGTTACTGGGATTGAACTTGGATACTCGACCATTGAGCCACATCCCCATCCCTATTATCTTATTTAGGACAGGGTCTCACTGAGTTGTTTAGCACCTTGATTTTTGTTGAGTCTGGCTTTGAACTTGCAATCCTCCTGTTTCAGCCTCCTGAGCTGCTGGAATTACAGGTGTGGACCACAGTGCCCGACTCTGTAGATGTTCTTAATCAACCTATCTCTTGTATCTAGTTTGCCAGATTGCTGAAAACCTAAACCCAACCAATACCATGGGACAAAACCAAAATACATTCAATAAAAGCTATACTTGAGATTTTTAATTTTGAACTTTTCCTGGGCTAGTATATATGTGGAAAGATATGCTCTTGAGTTGTTGGAAGTGGCAGCAAGAGGCAACTCCCAGTCAGTCATGTGGTCATGATATTAAACAACAGATACTCTACAGGACACTGTTTTCCAAGCAACAGTATTTTTAAAGTTAAGTGTATTAAATGCATTTTCAACTTATGCCTTCAATTTAGAAATGACTTATCTATCCATGTGTGGTGATGCATACCTGTAATTCCAGTAACTTGGGTGGATCATAGGTTGGAGACCCTCAGCAACTTAGCGAGATCCTGCTTCAAAATAAAAAAAATAAATAAATTAAAAGGGCTGGGAAAATGGCTTAGTGGTAAAGTTCCCCTGGGTTCAATTCCTGGAAAAAAAAAAGGGCTTATTAGGTGTAACACCATGGTAAGCACAGGAGCACTTAGAGTCAGTTCTAGGAAGCTGGTAGGTTGCAGTTAATGTATAGACTTTGTTGATAAATACCCATGTTCATTTGGTTAATTTACAGGTAATTAACCACAGGTGGAGATGCAGATATTACTTAAAATTTATCTCTTTTACAAGCCCCTCAATTATTTTATTCATCCAACTTCCCAACATCACCTCTACATTTCATTTTCAAATAGTTTTCTGAATTTCTGAGGGAGAAAGAAGATCTGTGGAATGTGAATGTTACTTTATCCATTCTCTTGTTTTCTAGAATTTGTAGCTCCAGCAGTGATTTTGCTTACTATATGCTAGAGAAAATTTTCAAGGATGAAAAAAATAATCCTTTCCCCTCCTTGGTGGATTCATATAAGACTATAATTTTGTGGAGCTGGCAGGGACTCAGTGAGACTTTCTTAGCCCTGGGGATATGTGCAATTCTTGGACCTAGTAAACAAACTCATTCATAACTCATATGTATACAATTTAATAGGACTGCCAACAGTGCTAGCTCAGTTATGAATTTATGTGTACAAATGACAGATACATAACACAATTTCTTGAAGGAGGAAAATGCACTGAGAATTTTGTGTTCTCACTTGCTTGGTAAATAGGAAAATGCATCTGAACTGGAAATATCAAACAATTGCCATGTAGATTGCAAAGTATTGAAATAATGCTAATCAGTATGCCCTATGAACTTATTCATCCGTAAGACATAAAGTCGTCATAGTTTTCAAGATCTTTGGCTTGCTCTTTGGGCCTAGATGCCAAGATCTTCTTATAGCTAGTTAATTTTCTTCCTTTGTCAGCTTGGAGGCTACCTACTTACCAGGACCTCCAACCTAAGTCACCTCCCCCAAGTACTCTTTATCTTCTCACCTATCTTATTTCTTTATAAGATTTATTTCAGCCTGTAATAACTTTACTTATTAATATTTTTACTTATTTAATATCTACTTGACAAAAATTGAACTTTACAAGGTCAGGGAGGGAGAATTTCAGTAAAGTGTAAGTAGTTGAACTATAGGAGTGAAACATAGGGTGCGTCCCCACAGTGAGCCAAACATCACCTAGCTATGTACTCTCTCTCAAAGTCCTGTAGCTCAGACAGGCTGATAAACAGGAACAGTACAAGTTTTACAGAGGTATGTGCAAAGTCTTCTGAGAGCACACAGAGAAATTGCTTAACTCAGGGTTTCTGTACCTCTACCTTACTGTTCTTTCAGGCCATATAGTTCTTTATTACCATGGCACCCATGGCTTCTATATGCTAGAAGGTGAAACACTGAAACCCACAAGTTATGACAACTAAAAATGTCCCAAGCATTGCCAAATTTTTCCCTGGGTTGATAGCCACCAACCTAATTCAATCCATATAGTAAGGATTTAGAGTAAATTTAAATTTATTTTTTGATCACCTGCTAAAAATAGAAAATTTAAAAGGTATACAAGCAAACGGAAAAAAATCCATAGTCCTACTTGACTTCCTCTTGGGATTGCAATTATTTTTTACAAAATGACATATTTCTTTGCCTCTGTTTAGCTCTGTATTTTTTCCTTTCCCTAGATAAAAGATTTTATATATTCACTATTATATAATTGCTGCTTAACACATTCTCTACTTTAAAAAATGCTTATGTAAATTATGAGTAAATTAAATAGTTTTGTAAATTAATGACCAACTAATATTCCACAATGCAACTGTATCATAATTGATATAACTACTCCCTTAATAGTAGATGTTTAAGTGTTTTCAATTATTTCATTTTGATATTCACTCTGGTGTTTTTAGAATTAATTTGTTATGTGAGGTAACTCAAGCTCAACATTTATGTTCTTCTAAAGAGCTAGCCAGTTGAATTATCTTTTTCTGTCTTATTAATTTATGTTGCCTGTTTTATGATAATATATATATATATTTGTTGTGTGTCTCTCCGTGTGTATATATATATACATATATAGTATATATATACTTTAAATGAGAATAGTATACTCACTTATTATTTCTAGTAGCTTTTCTGTCACTTTTTCTCTTGGGAACTACTAAAAATACTATGAGAGAATTAATGAGGCTTTATAGTCTATATTTTATTTTTTAAATTAACTTTGCTGTGTAAAATTTCCACACATAAAATACACCCATTTAAAACATACAGAACAAAGAATCTTGAAAAATATATACCAATGGATACCAATACCTCAACCAATAAACAACATTTCTATCATCCTAACGGACTCTCTTGTGTCTCCTCTCAATTAATCCTCAGCCTATATCCTTGTTCCTAGGCAATTATCGATTGTTTTCTAGCATTACAAATTAGATATACCATTTCTATAATTTCATATAAATGGAAAAATACATTATATATAATTTTGTGCCTAGCTTCATCCAAGAGACTATTCTTGCTATTCTGAACATCATTAATTAATTTCTTTTAATTGTTGAGAAGTAAAAATTATAGAATACATAATATACTGCATGGTCACATGGGTGAATACTTATCCATTCACCAATTGAGGAACATTTGTATTATCTTCAGCATGAAATTACCATGTATATTTGCTATGTACACTCACAAATACAAAAATATCTACATGTGGAATTTCTGGCTAAATAACATGTTTGACTTGATAAGAAACTACAGAGTATTTTTCCAAATGGTTGCACTATTTTCCGACTTCCACTATGAACATGTGAGAATTCTAATTCTATATTCTTTCCAACACCCTGTTACAATTGATCTTTTTCATTATGGCCATTGTATTGCCATTTTAATTTGTAGGAGTTTCTCATAGTCATTTTAATTTGAAGTTCTTTGATGATTAATGATGTGGAACATCATTCCATGTCTTTGATAACCATTTGTATATTTTCTCTGTGGGTGCACAAATATTTTGGTCTTATTTCCACTAAGTTCTTTGTCCTTATTGTGTTGTAAGAGTTCTTTCCATGTTCTGTAATTTTCTCCCAGTATTTCATTTTCTTAATGGTGTCTTTTGAACATCAGATGTTTTTAATTTGATGAAATCCAATTTATCAATTTTTTGTCTATTAAGTTTTTTAAGTAATTCTTTTTTATGCTCTAATATCACTAAAGTTTACTTCTATTTATTTTGGGTTAACTTTTTATTGTGATGTGTTAGAGAAAGAGTCAAAGTTTATTTTTTCCAAAATTATATTAGATTTTTACATACTGTTCTCAAATTCAAATGAGAATAGTATACTCACTTATTATTTCTAGTAGCTTTTCTATCACTTCTGTAGGATTTCCATCATTCATTACCATATTTTGTGAATAATTTTGCTTCTTCCTTTCCAATCTATATGACTTTTTTTCCTTTTCTCATGTCTATGGCATTGATCTAGACCTCTAATAAAGGTTGAATAGGAATGGTCAAAGTGAGCATTCTTGTTCCCAGGGTGCTACTGTAGTAATGTTTTATAATAATAATAATAAGCATGATTCTATTTTCAAATTTTAATAAAATTTTACAATCTGCACAGCAGATATTCTTTCACGTATAGAAGCTCATTAATCCTCACAACATCTTCTTATATGTCTTTACTACATCTGCTTTACAAATAAAGACCTCAGGCTGCAAGAGATTAGCTAATTTTCTCCAGATTATATAACTATTAAGTAGAGGTATTGTAATTTGCAAATTCAAGAATTCCAAACTGACTCCAGAACTCAGATCTACCATTATATTTCATAGCTGTAGAGTAGCAGAAATATAGGCGATAGAGCCGTGGACTTGGCAGGAGAGTGCTCATACCTGTAGCACAGCATAATTAGGAGAATGAAGTCAATTTTATGTAGAAAGTATGCAGCACATCAGAGGTGCAGAAGGTTTTTTTCTATTTTACTCTATTTAAAGCTTAATATAATTTTTCTTTTTAAAAAATCCACAATATTTCTTATTCATGTCCATGCAATTTTCTTATCTTCACTGTTTTTTTTTTTCTGTGTATTCTGCTTTTGGCATCTTCCCCACCCAAAGTAATATTACTTAATACCAATTTGAGCAGAAAGGACACACACAGCAGAAAGGAACAGCCTGAGAAGCACATTGTCATCAGTTTTGTTACATCCATCCCAGTTGCAAGTAGTTTGCTTTGTGCAACTTTTGCGCAAGACACATTTGAGACATTTTCTTATTTTGGTAAAGGGTCACTGAAATGCTTTACAAGAATATTTTTAGTAATACTAGCTCTAGTGAATAGAAGAAAAGCAAATGTCAAATGGTTAAGTGAGGGCTCTGGAGGACGAACAAGTCCTTCCCTGGCCCACATGTAACCATGGAAACTTAGGCAAGATACTCTGCCATTCTTTCTTTTGGCTTCCTCATCAATAAATGAGGACATTACTAATTCTTAACCCTTTCAGTTTTCATAAGGATTGTGTCATGTAAGTGCTCAGTAGGAGTTTTGTAACTTGAGTCTACTTTTTAAAAGTTGTCCTGGTGTTCTTTTGCATAGTATGGTGACTATAGCTAGGAATACTGTATATTATGTATATTATGTTCAAAATTGCTAGAAAAGAGGTTTTTCTGGATGTTTTCACCATAAAGAAAAGACAAACACATGGGGTGATAGCTACACTAACTACCCTGATTTGATCAATTAACAACGTATACAAGTGTCAAAACATCAGATTGTACCATTAATGTGAAAAACTATAAAATGTCAATAAAAATGTTGTCTTATGGCTGAACAGCATCATACTGTTCTAAACAAATAATATTAATCTTATTGCTAAGAGAGTACTTGCCACTTGATTTTTCTCAAGTATGTATCAGTTTTGCTAGAATTAATTCTACATTTTGTCCAGGACTTTATAACCTTCAAGCTGTGAAGCAGCCTGGAAATTTGCATGCATATTAGAAAAGAAATACAAGGATCGACACTGTGCACAAGTGTCTGTGAGCTGTAAACAAGGCACTACCATTCAGGTTGACTAAAGATTTAGGTCAGCAATGGAAAGAGAGAATTCATATTGCCTTCAGAAAGTAGCAAATCAAGAATTAGGGGTTGGTTTGTTCTTTACTTAAAACAAATCCATTGATGAGCATAATAGGATTAGTATAATGCACACTCTACATTCCTAGCACAAAAAAAGAGTAATTATAATCAACTGTCTTTTTGAAAAAAATTTTTCTTTCCTCCTTCAACTTTTCCTTCCCCAATGCTATCTTTGCATTTCTCTTTAAAACCTTAACATTCATTGGTCCAGAAACTATTTGATTTATCTTAGCAGTCTATGTTGCTACAGGATAAAGAAGCCAGTATCTTTCAGCTCTCTGATAGCATGTCCAATTATTTTTAGAAAACAAATTGAAAATTGGTAGAAGAAAAGAAATAGGAGTGACAGCAGTATTTTCAAGGCTCAAAAGCTCTAGGTAACAGGAAAGCAGAAAGCTGATTTGACTGTATTAGCATCCACCTGGATGTTCTTGATAAATAATTCACAACTAATTTGCCTGTTTGAAAGATTAAAAATGGCTTTGAAGGGCTATTTTCGCTCAATCTGCCTGGTGTTGATCTAAGCAGTAAAGACAATAATGAAAAATCTCTCAAGAGATTACTCTCCATAGGAGGAATTTGGGGAGCCGGCATGAGGCCAGTTTTTGTCCAGGACTATAAAAGCATTTCCAACACTGAGCGATAGAGCGATGCAACTGTTCCCAATTTCCCTCTTGATGCATTTGGTATAAAATTGCTCTCTGTACTTTCAGCCAAAAGATGTGTGCATCTGTCTCTGAAAGATTAAACAGCGTCTGTTGACAAGAAATAGGCATTGGAGAAGCATATTTGATGTTAAAAGGGCTCGTGTTTTCTTTTCATGAGGTGTTAAGGGACTGACATTAAATTAACACTCCTCTGCTTTGTGTTAAGCTATAGAGTAAATTTTGCTCCTCAACAATATTCTCAAGAGACAGGTAGCCTTGATTAACTGAGAAGGCCACAAGATCAAGAGAAGAAATAGTCTCCTGCCCAGTTACCTGATAATTGTCATAAAACATATATTTTATTCAAAACCATAAACCAATAATCACTAACTTATTACTATAGACATAGTCTTTAAGGGAGATTTCAATTTTTCTTTCCATTCCCAACTACGACTCCTACATAATCTCATTCAAAGAAGATAAATTGGCATAAATTAATTAAAGGACACTTCAGTTAATAATTCCTCTTATATATCATGTATATATTTAAATTAGTCAAATGATATTAACACTTTAGTTTGTCCTAACTTTGGGATTTTTGTCTGTTTTCTGATTATATATAACCTTTCCCCGCCCCCCCCCCCTGTATTTTACAGGAGGAAAGATACATACAGGGAAAACTATCATAAATGCTTTATATTTTAAACTTAAGAATTGGGAAATAATTGTTATTTACATATAAACATACATAAACATAATTTATGAAGTCACTAAAATTCTTACTAAAGTTGACTACAATATCCTCACACTGGGTGAAGGAAAAGCAGAATAAATAAGAAACAAACATTTACATATAAAAATAGAGCTACTTTTGGATAAATGCATGGAAATAGCTTAAGTGTTTGTATTTCAGAATTATTCAGATAAGAACATTTGTACAATTTATTTATAGTATATCTAAATCAATGGAATAATAAAGTAACTGAAATATACACTCCGAAGAGAATGTGATCAAAGTATGAAGGGTTTCTCAGGCAATACATTTTCTGTTTAATTTCATTGCAAAGTATAAGCATTGTGTTAAGAAGTAAGCTTATTTATCTTCATTATTATCATTTAAATTTAAATGCAGTTCTCAAAATTTTGTTTAAAATTTGAACAACAAACATCTAACATGTTAAATTACCCAAGTAAGTTTGATACCTTAGGCTGGATAAGTGGGACAACTTATTCTGGAGCATAGATTTTTAATCTTATTTTGTGAACTGTTCCTTTCACTAGTATTAAACTTTTTTTTCTTGGACCCTTTAAAAATATATATATATATTAATTAGGTATATATGACAGTAGAATGCATTTTGATTCATAGTACCCAATTGCAGCATAGCTTTTCATTTCTCTGGTTGTACACGATGTAGCGTCGCACCATACGTGCTGTCTTACATGTACCTAGGATAATGATGTCCATCTCATTCTACCATCTTTCCTGCTCCCATGCCCCCTCCCTCCCTTTTGCCCAAAGTTCCTCCATTTTTCCTATACTACCTCGCCCATTATGGATCAGCATCCACTTATCAGAGAGAACATTTGGCTTTTGATTTTTGGGGATTTAATTACTTTGCTTAGCATGATATTCTCCAACTCTATCTATTTACCTGCAAATGCCATATTTTATTCTCTTTTAATGTTGAGTTATATTCCATTGTGTATATATATCACAGTTTCTTTATCAAATTCATATATTTAAGGGCATCTAGATTGGTTCCACAGTTTGGTTATTTTGAATTGTGCTGCAATAAACATTGATGTGGCTGTGATACTATAGTATGTTGATTTGAAGTCCTTTAGGTATAGACCAAGGAGTGGGATAGCTGGATCAGATAGTGGTTCCATTCCAAGTTTTCTACAGAATCTTCATATTGCTTTCCATACTGCACCAATTTGTAGTCCCACCAGCAATATATGAGTGTGCCTTTTCCCCCATATCCTCACCAACATTTATTATTGCTTGTATTCTTGATAACTGCCATTCTGACTGGAGTGAGATGAAATCTTAGTTTTGATTTGCACTTCTCTAATACTAGAGATGTTGAACTTTATATATATATATATATATATATATATATATATATATATATATATATATATGTTGATTAATTGTATATCACCTTCTGAGAAGTGTCTGTTCAGTTCCTTGGCCTATATATTAATTGGGTTATTTGTTATTTTGGTGTTTAGCTTTTTGAGTTCTTTATATACCCTAGATATTAGTACTCTATCTGATGTGCAAGTGGTAAAAATTTGCTCTTAAGCTGTAGGCTCTCTATTCACCTCACTGATTGTTTCTTTGGCTGAGAAGAAACTTTTTAGTTTGAACCCATCCCATTTATTAATTCTTATGCTATAAGAATCTTATTAAGGAAGTAGGGGTCTAATCCGGTATGCTGGAGATTGGGGCCTACTTTTTCTTCTATTAGACACAGGATCCCTGGTTTAATTCCTAGGTCCTTTTACCACTTTGAGTTGAGTTTTGTGCAAAATGAGAGATAGGGGTTTAATTTCATTTTGATGCATATGGATTTCCACTTCTCCCAGCACCATTTGTTGAAGAGGCTATCTTTTCTTCAATGTATGTTTTTGGCATCATCGTCTAATATAACTGTAATTATGTGGGTTAGTCTCTGTGTATTCTATTCTGTACCATTGGTCTACCACTACCAGTCTGTTTTGGTGCCAATATCATGTTGTTTTTGTTACTATTGCTCTGTAGTATAGCTCAAGGTCTGATATAGTGATGCTACCTGCTTCACTCTTCCTGCTAAGGATTGCTTTAGCTATTCTGGGTCTCTTGTTTTTCCAGATGAATTTCATGACTGCTTTTTCTATTTTTAAGAGGAATGGCATTGGGATTTTGATTGGAATTGTATTAAATCTGTTCAATGCTTTTGGTAGTATGGTCATTTGGACAATATTAATTCTGTCTATCCAAGAAGAAAGGAGATCTTTCCTTCTTCTAAGGTCTTTTTAATTTCTTTCTTTAGTATTTTGTGATTTTCATTTTAGAGGTCTTTCACCTCTTTTGTTGGGTTGATTTCCAAGTAGTTTTTTTTTCGAGGCTATTGTAAATGGGGTAGTTTTCCTCATTTGTTTTTCAGAGAATTTGTCACTGATATACAGAAATGTCTTTGATTTATGGGTATTGATTTTGAATCTTACTACTTTGCTGAATTCATTTACTAGTTCTAGAAGTTTTCTGCTGGAGTTTTTTGGGTCACCTAGGTATTGAATCATATTGTCTGCAAATAGTGCTAATTTGTGTTCTTCTTTTTCCTATTCATATCCCCCCTCCTTTTTTTTCATCTGTCTAATTGCTCTGGCCAGTGTTTCAAGAACTATGTTAAATAGAAATGGTGAAAAGAGGGCATCCATGTCTTGTTTCACTTTTTGGAGGGAATGCTTTCAATTTATCTCCATTTAGAATGATTGGGGCTTAGCACAGATAGCTTTTACAATGTTGAGATATGTTCCTGTTATCTCTAGTCTTTCTAGTGTTTTGAACATGAAGGGTTGCTGTATTTTGACAAATGGTTTTTCTGTGTCTATTGAAATGATCATATGGTTCTTATAGTTAAGTCTATTGATGTGATGAATTACATTTATTGATTTTCATATGTTGAACCAATCTTCCATCCCTTGGATGAACACCCTTTGATCATGGTGCACTATCTTTTTGATATGTTTTTGTGTTCAATTTGCCAGCATTTTATTTAGATTTTTGCATCTATGTTCACTAGAGATATTGGTCTGAAGTTTTCTGTCTTTGATGTATCTTTGCCTGGTTTTGGAATCAGGATGACATTGGCCTCATAGAATGAATTTGGAAGTGCTCCCTCTTTTTCTATTTCCTGAAATAAATTGAAGAGTATTGGTATTAGTTTTTCTTTAAAGATCTTGTAGAACTTGGTTGTGTATCCATCTGGTCCTTGGCTTTTCTTGGTTGCTAGACTTTTGATGGCATCTTCTATTTTGTCACTTGAAATTGATCTGTTTAACTTGTGTATATTATCCTGATTCAAACTGGGCATATCATATGACTCTAGAAATTTGTCAACACCTTCAATATTTTCTATTTTATTGGAGTACAAGCTTTCAAAATAATTTCTAATTATCTTCTGTATTTCTGTAGTGTCTGTTGTGATATTTCCTTTTTCATTACATATGTTAGTAATTTGAGTTTCTCTCTTTCTCTTAGCATGGCTAAGGATCTGTCAATTTTATTTGTTTTGTTTTTGTTTTTGTTTTTTTTGAAGATCCAACTTTTTGTTTTGTCAATTTTTTAAATTGTTAGTTTTGTTTCAATTTCATTAATTTCAGCTCTGATTTTAATTATTTCCTGTCTTCTACTGCTTTTGGTGTTGATTAGTTCTTCTTTTTCTAGGGCTTTGAGGTGTAATGTTAAGTCATTTATTTGTTGACTTTTTCTTCTTTTAAGGAATGAACTCCATACAATAAACTTTCCTCTTACTACTGCCTTCAGTGTCCCAGAGATTTCAATATGTTGTATATGTGTTCTCATTTACCTCTAAGAATGCTTTAATTTCCTCCTCGATGTCTTTTGAAACCTCTTGTTCATTCAGTAGCATACTATTTAGTCTCCAGGTGTTAGAGTAGCTTTCATTTTTTACTTTATCATTGATTTCTAATTTCATTCCATTATGATATGATAGAATGCAGAGTGGTATCTCTACTTTTTTATATTTGCTAAAAGTTGCTTAGTGGCATAATATATGATGTATTTTAGAGAAATGTTTATGTGCTGTTGAGAACAAAGTGTATTCGTTCATTGAAGGATGAAATATTCTATATATGTTAGTTAAGTCTAAGTTATTGATTGTATTATTGAGTGCTATAATTTCTTTGTTCAGCTTTTGTTTGGAAGATCTATCCAGTGGTAAAAGAGGTGTGTTAAAGTCACCCATAATTATTGTGTTGTGGTCTATTTGAATCTTGAACCTGAGAAGAGTATGTTCAATGAGCATAGACACTCCATTGTTTGAGGCATATAAATTTATTATTGTTATGTCTTGTTGATGAATTATTCCCTTAAGCAGTATAAAATGTCCTTCTTTATCCTTTTTGATTTACTTTGGCTTGAAGTCTACTTTATTTGATGTGAGGGTGGAAACCCCTGCTTGTTTCCACAGTCCATTTGAAAGGTATGATATTTCCCAACCTTTTACCTTCAGTCTGTGGATGTCTTTCCCTATGAGTCCTTTGGAGGCAGCATATTGTTGGATCTTTTTCAAAAATCCAATCTGCCAGTCTTTGTCTTTGTATTGGTGATTTTAGGCCATTAACATTCTGGGTTATAATTAAGACATGACTTGTATTCCCAGACATTATTTTTAAAATTTAACTTGAATTGGTTTCTTCTTAGATTAGTTTTTCCTTTTGTATAATACCTCCCTTTTCTGATTTTCATTGTTGTTTTTCAATTCCTCTTCATGGAATATTTTGCTGAGGATGTTCTGTAGTGCAGGATTTCAAGTTGTAAAATCTTTTAGCTTCCTATTATGGAAAGTTTTAATTGCATCATCAAACCTAAAACTTAATTTTGCTGGATATAAGATTCTTGGTTGGCATCAATTTTTTTTTTAGAACTTGATATATGTTGTTCCAGGATCTTCTAATTTTCAGGGTTTTGGTTGAAAAATCTGCACATATTCTAACCAGTTTCCCCCTATACATAATCTGATTCCTTTCTCTCATGGCTTTTAATATTCTCTCCTTATTCTATAGGTTAGACATTTTCCATTATAATGTGCCTTGGTGTGGATCTGTTGTGATTTTGTATGTTTGGCATCCTGTAAGCCTCTTGAATTTGGTTTTCCAACTTATTCTTCATGTTTGAAAAATTTTCTGATATTATTTTATTGAATAGATTGCTCATTCCTTTGGTTTGGAACTCTATTCCTTCCACTATTCCAATAACTCTTAAATTTGATCTTTTTATGCTATCCCATATTTATTGAATGTTCTGCTCTTGGTTTCTTACCATTTTCACTGTATTGTCTATATTCTTTTCAAGATTATATATTTTGTCTTTATTATCTGAGGTCCTATCTTTCAAGTGGTCTAATCTATGGGTGATGCTTTCAATTGAACTTTTAATTTGTTTATTGTTTCTTACATTTCAATGATTTCTGTTTTTTTTTTTTTAGAAACTCTATCTCCCTATTGAAGTAATCTTTTGCTTTCTGTATTTGTTTATGTAGTTGTTTTTCAAAATGATGTTTTTCTGCCTTTATTTGCTCTCTTATATCATCCTTAATTCACAGAACATTTAAATTATGTACATCCTGATCTCCTTCTCTATAATTTTACCTTCTATACTGGCCATGGATTCTAATAATGTGGTATCTTGATTTGTTTGGGGCACTTTCTTCCCTTGTCTTTTCATTTTGCTTGTGCTTCTTCCCTTCTAGCACTGTGGATCCTAGGCATTACCTTTTTTACCCTATAGGATTATAGTGCCCCTGTAGGAATCCAATACCTCTCCTTTGAGGTGAAGGACAATGATATCAGATCCCAATATAAAGAATATACACCCTAAAAGCAAATGTTTGCTCATAAGATGTTTACAGTGGTCACAATGTACAGAAATGGTGAATTCAATTATTATCTACAATATACTCAGTAGGTTTGGGTTTACAAACCCAAAGGGTTTACAGTTTCTGATGGTAGACAAATAACTGGGAATGAAGTGTAAGATGATATGCTGAGAAGGTAGGAGGTGAGGATACAGAGTTGTTATGTCTTGGGAAGTGTGAAAGAGAAATCTAAAGAGGAAGATTAGTAGCAGGAGAGGGAGAGGAAGTAAATTTGGGTAAATAAGTAAGTGGGAAGACAGTAGAGTACCTAAACAAATATATATATATATATATATATACATATATGTATATATATATATATAAATTTAAAATGTTAAAATATCAGAAATTGGTGGGAAATTTAAAAAAATGTGCAACACAAGTGTAATATACTTTTCGGATGTCACAATATTCAAAATCCTAATTCATGCAAAGTACTTGGTTTCACATATGTTGGGGATGTGAGGGCAGAGAAAGGAGGGGGAGTGGGGTAGAAAAGGAAAAAAAAATCTTGAAGGAAGACACAGGGAGTATTTTGGTTGGAGATCTGTATCTTTCCTGCTTCCCTTCTCATCCAATAGGTGGGGTTGTCTGTTGTTAGCTGGTATGTCCGCCCTCAGGATGGTGAAGGTAACCAGGGTGTCACGGTGCAGGGTTAGCAGCTGCTGGGGAGAGGGGGGAGTTAGAAACTGGGTACCTGGAAGATGGTGATGAAGGTGACCCAAGAGGGAGGCTCCTGCTTTCAGTGGTGGGGTGTTGGATCAGATGGGGGGAGCCAGGTAAGGGTGTTGGACAATGAGTTCAGCAGTGATCTCTGTGGCTTACAGTGTTGGCTGACTTGAGAGTCTGTGGGAAGTTCCCGGATGCAGGCAGGCTACTGCGTAGGGGACTATGTGCACTGCTGCGGAGTCCCAAGATGGCGGCGACCAGGGGAGCCCCATGTTGCGGGATAGAGGTTTACATGGGTTTGGCAGCTGGAGTTTCTACTTGTGAGGATCTGCCTGGTGTCCTCCGTGGAAACGGCATCTATGATTTCTGCTTGGGTGGGTGGCCAAAAATTCTTCCTGGGTGCTGCTGCCGCCGCCTCAGCCAATGCTGCTTGGGTACCCAGTACTGTGTAGGTGAGTACTTGGGAGACCTACTCTGATGCTGACGCCTGGAGCCCTGGACAGGCATGGTGCTTCCTGCATGGGGGGCAGGAATATCGCTGGAAAAGAAGCCATGTTTTCACAACTTGAATCCCAAGTCACAGAGCCACACAGAATGCTGCCTCCCTGTGGTCCACCATCTGGATCTCCAGAATTTTAATCAATGACCATACTGACTTTTTTTTTATCAAGTGTTTTTTAGAAAATATATTCATTTTTCTCCAGCCATAGGGAAGAGAGATTTTCCTTATTTATTTTTCTTGTTAGAATTTCCAAAGAAAAATACTAGAATTCCATTTGAAATAACCTCCCAAAATAAACAGACAAGAAACCATTTCCTGGTGCTTAGCATCAAACCTGCCCTAGGGAGCTTCAGCACCTGCACAGCAGAGCAACCTGGGATCTTAGGCACAGGAGCAAAGCCTGGAGCTGCTCTATCATACTTTTTAATGGCTTATTTTTTCTTATTGTCTTGTCTTCTCTTCGACTGATAGAGATTTTTGCTCCTCCTTTCTTCTTTACACATTCAATAGAAATTATGTGTTCTATTCTTACGTTTTATCCTTGACCTTTAAAATTTTAACATTCATACAGACATTTACATATTCTTAAGAGTCCAAGTTCATCAGTATCTCCCTTTTCTTCTGATAAAGACAATAAACTTAGCACTTTAATTTTCTTCAACTCCCATGTAATTTTTGCCTAGAATCTTGTTACTAAACATAAAATACAGCTCATTACACCAAACATAAGACACATTTTGTTACTAAACATGTTTACGAATGACATTTATTTGTATTTTCCAGAATGCTTTTTTTTTTTTTTTTTGATGCTGGGGATTATAATCCAGGCCCTTGTGCATGCAAGGCAAGCACTCTACCAACTGAGCTGCATTCCTAGCCCCACTGTTTTTTTTATTCTTGAGCCTCACTACTTTTTTTTTTTCTAATTATCTCTATTTTTTATTTAGCTGAGAAATAAACTTTAGAAATTATTCTAATGATGGTCTTAATTTTAGATGTCTCTATGCCTTAAAAGAGCTTCATAAATTATAACTTGGCTGGCTGTAAAATTATGACAGTTATCTTTCCTCTATAATCTTATAGATATTAATCTATTTCCTTAGGCATTTATTTTTGCTGATAAAAATCTACAGTTAATCGGGTTTTGGGATTTGTTTTGTAGGATTTTCTCTTCATCTCAATACTCTGCAATTTTACTACAATGCATCTTGATGTGAATTTTTGAAGTACATTTATCCCATTGAACACATAGTATAATTTGTTATTCTGAGGATTGCTCTTTTTCTTTGGTTCAAAGCATTCGTATTATAACATTGCTTTGTCCGCATTCTCTCTGGTACTCATTGTGGATCTCCTGGTAGATTATCCCAGGCCCAGGAATTCAGCTACTTGCAGGTACACTATACATTTCTCTCTGATATCATTTTGTTTTTCCATTTTTAGAGTGATATCTTGGTTTCTGGGCCATATATTCTGCTTGATTTTCAATTTATAAAATATATTTTATCTATATGCACACATTTGAGCAGAAGACGAAAATGTTTCCATTGACTCAATTCACTATTTTTACCAGAAAGTTAACAGAACTTATTAAAAAGAGAAAAGGAAAAAGAAAGGAACAACAGAAGTAGATATATCAAAATGCAATATGCTAAACCTTGAAGGATATTTTTTTCTCTTTTGCTGTAAAAGGAGAAGAACTAAATTTTAATTGTTACTCCATCAGTTACCTTTGAATCACATGAGGGTAACTTTATAGGCTTCCATTATCTACTCCTAGTTAAGGAAAACAAAATTTCCTTCTAATTCTCCCTAAACAAAATACTTTGCATAACTCAACTCCTATTTCTCCTGTATTTCATATTTCTTCTTAGATCTGTCAAGAAAGAGATATAGCATTATCTCATACCACTGACCCATGGAACCACGTAGCTATAAAGATGGGAAATACAGAGTAAGAAATAGCCTTTGTTGCAACAGAAAGTGGGAAATGGGAAAGGTAAATAGACAAGAAGAGGTAAATATTTGCCACTTTATAGGCCATGGTCAGGAGAAAGACTTTCGAAATATTATCTTACTTTTAGATCCTTCCAGGTAGGCTGGTAATAGCAATAGCAGTTGCCATGACAACCTACAGCCGATGTTAGAGTTCTCCAAATCATGAAGCACTTATATTGTCAATAACAAAGGTTGGAGGAAGCAACATTTAGTCTTCTACTTATTTTTAAAATTTTAACATTCTTCTGACATTTTCCCATGGGCATTGTGCTCCCAAATGATTTTTATTAGAATTTGTCTCAGTCTATGTAGGCAAGTTTAAGTAACTGATTAACTTCAAGATAGAAAATTTTAACATTCAGATAGAAAGATGATCAGCCTGAACCCCAGAAGGAAGTCAGTGACAGACCCCAGAATGAGGTGAATAGCACTCAGACTTAATCCAATCTTTATCCCAAGACAGCAGTTCTGCATGAGAGACTAATATGTCATTCTAGCTAAATGCATTTTAAAAAGTGATCCCTGATGTCAGCAAAATCAGACCCCTAAAATAGAATTTTTCTTGGCAGAAGAAAACTATTTGATTTGTTACCTGATCTTTTATTCAGATTTTCTTAAGTGTTAACTGAATTAAACTAATATCCTAGACTGCATTGAGTAAGGTACACATTTAGAATCCTAGCAACATATTCCAGAAAGAGAGTTCTCATGAGGATGGGAAAAAATCATAGAATGGAAATATAAAACTCAAGATTTTATTCTAATCTATCAGAATAAGAATTTATCTACAAGCAAAATTAAAAATCAGAATTTTTAAATGACTTATCCAAGGTCACACAATTTGTGGGCAGAAGCAAGAGCTGAAGATCTGTTCTCTTAATTCCTAGAGCAATCATCCTCCAAGTGCACTGCAGAGAAGAGGATCATTTCCTATCCTAATGCAGCTGACAGCTTGATGGATTATCAGGTAGGTGGGAGTGAGTAATTTTCGATGGCAGTCATCTTCTTCCTGTTATTGTCCTATGTGGAATAATAGAAAGTCTGACTTTTGTTATGCTAAAAGTAGCATAGTAAAGAATGAATGTCAGCTAACAACATTTTACACATGTGTAGTTACTTTGTGGCAAATAATTTGACTATCTTAAGATTTAGACTGTTAGGGGAACAGAGAATCAAGTATTGGAGGGAATTTGAACAGTTTCTGACAAGGTGAAGTAGCAATCCATGATTACAGTCAAAATTACTACCTCTATATGACCTTGAGTACCAGCAGAACAAAACGCCCAATTGGGGAGCACTTGCTTGTCCGCAGGAGCCCAGGCTTGCAGTAGTTCAAGTCTGTGTCTGACTCAGCTCCTGCCGATGTTCTCATTTCTTAAAGTCTATCAACAGGTAAAAGACACACAGTGCCCCAGAGCCATTCATCATTTAAGCTGCTGTTGTTTTTTCCATTGCTCACTTTCAGTAAACATTTTAAAGAAACAGATTTAGATTTTGTTTTCCACCATGATCACCTGATGAGTCATGGCACACTGAGAAAGGAAAGATGTCAAGAATGTTTAATCAGCAGTGATTTAAACAAGGGACATATTTGAGGGAATTAACAAAATCAGCAGGCTCATGGCTCTAGGCTGATTTTTCTTGCTGGTAGGACTAAATGAAAATCAGAACCCAAAGCAGTAGAAGTCTTTCAGGTCCAATTCATGCTGCCAACGTTAAAAGCCTGCCAGGATGGAAGGCTGAGTCACTCCCTATGTTGGTTACAGCTGTGTTTTTCATACTTATGATGAGTTTCTTGATTCCAGTGTTTAAAAAATCACTCATCTTCTGGAGCTTTATTCTTTTACCCTCTGTCTCTTCTCTTTCTCCCTTCCCCGCTTCATTCCTAGAAATTGATTGCAAAGCAGTTAAAGCATTTCTACCACTCAGTTCAGAATCTCCTTATTTAGCCGGATGTCAACAACCTGAGGTATAATATTCTGAAGGAGGACTCAATCAATGAGTGGTTATCCTTCTTCTTAGTGAGGCCATCCAAGTATAAGTGGGTCCGGAAAAGTGCTAATAAAAGTACTAAAACAAGATGAATTTGGGAAAATCTATAAAGTGCAGGTTTTAAAAAACCAGTGGTAAAAATGTGGGGTGTGGGAATACTGACTTAACTAGACTGGGGACCTTATTGACTGACAGAAAGTTCACTGTTGCAAACTTAGCCTGCATTATTAGGAGCATGGTATCTGAGACTAGACTGGAAAAGATTTAATTTATCCTTGCAGTAATCAGATGATAGCTGGGTCATCATCTTTAGTCTTGAGAGCTGGAGTTTCAAGTAGATCTTGTTTCTGGCTGGTGTTCTTGGTCACTTCTATGTCACATTTAATTTTTGTAAGGTGTGCCTATGTCCTCAGCCTCTCTCTAAAGAACTAGTAGTACTCAATACTCATGGGAAAATGTCAAATAACATATGAAGAAAAAAATTCAGTGACAGAAGAGTGAGCCTATGAAAATCTAATCACCAATTACTAATGGACAAATGCCTCATAATTGAACACCATTTTCAAGTAACATTAAGTTAGAGTCTGTCATTTAATTGGCCTGAGTTGAAGCCTGACTCTGTTAATGATTAGGTGGCTATAAGGACGAATGGCCATTGATATCTCAGTTCCCTTGTCTATAAGATGGTGATGATAAATTCTATACACTTCCTCTGGTTGCTATGAGGACTGAAGAATGATTGTAAGCAAGGTTCCTCATACATTGGAACATCACCTACATAAACAGAAATGGATAGAGGGAATCTTTATTCAAAACCAGGGATTTAAGCAAAATCTGAAGATTTCCAGAGTTAAATTCTGAAATAGCTAATGTGGATAGACCAAAAGGAAACAATACATAGACCCTTTTCTATTAAAACTGAGCTTTGCTGAGGTGCGCTGTTAAAATTTGGAAAGGGAAAAGTTGTTTATAACTGTATTGTTCTTAAATAATTGTCTGTGTAACCTAGTTAAAGGTGGGGAGAAAATACATTTTTAGGCTGAGGAAAGGGTATGGGTCATAGAACATAAAGACGTAAGATAGAATGTGGTATTTGGAGAAGTTCAGACAATTCAGAAGAGAGGTGATGAGAAAATAAGTGGTAAGTGAAGAGACTAGATAGGAAAATGGGCAGACGAAGAGAGGACCTTGTTGGCCTTGGCTGGTAAGGAAAATGGATTTTTATTCTGAGGATTAAGAAGTCCCCAATGTTGACTAAGTAAGAAGCAGCATTGACAAAAAGAAGTAGAGATAATCGAGACATCATTCAGAGGTTGAAGTCATAGGAGTGGGAGACTACCTTGCTTATTGGTTGAGGCGGAGAGTTGAGAATCACTCCTTGGTATCTGTCTTGGACCATGATGTAGATGGAGGTGGCTTCACAGAGAGGAGAATACAGGCAGGGAGGGCCTGTATTTAGGGACAGGTGAGAAAGATGATATATCCAGTTTTGGACATGCTGAGTTTTAGGTGCCTGTGGAATATATAACTGGCAATGTCTAGTAGGCACTAGAAATCACAGTATACTCATGGAGGTTTGAAGAGAGAATGTGCTGGAGCTCCAGATATGGAGTTATTAGGGCAAACAGATATTATTGGGTCCCCTAGAGAAGATGAAATCTTACAGGGAGCATAACATAGAATGAAAAGAGAAGAATGAAGGGGGTCAATCTTTTAGGAACATCAATTCCTAAGAGGTTGTCAGAAAATAGAACCCATGAAGGAATTTGAGTAGGTGCAGCTTGAGAAAGAACCAAGTATAGAATCACAGAAACCAAAAATTGTTTCAAGAGAGAAGTGGGATCCAGTGACAGATGCTTACAATAGGTCAAACAAGATAAGGGCTAAAAAGTGTACCTTATATTTAGCAATGATTAAAATAGAATAATGGCCAGACTTGAAATTTCTAACAATTTATATGACATTGGCAGAGAATTGGGCATAATTAATTCATAGGAAGAGTTAATAGATGTATGTGAACATGTAAATTATGCTGTAAGAATGTGTACATGTAAGAATTAAAATGGTCTAAGTCACATTATATATAATTATTATTAGAAAAGTTTAAAATAGTATTTAACAAGGTTTTAGAAGAAGGAGGGAAATTTTTGACTTGGTAGAAGATGTCCTCATAGGAGAAATGGAAAATCAATTCCATTTCTATAAAGTTTTATAGGATCACTCTGAATTCTCTTCTCATATTTCATGTATTCAAGGTAAGTTTAAAAACAGTGGCTATTTCATGGTAGCAATAGATCATATTTGTGACACTTTGGATTCATTGACATATGATATGCAAGAATTTTCTCCCTATGGTCACTGTCAGTTCCATTTTTTGTAAGTTTTATTCAGGTTTCAGGGATTTTTTAAAATTTGTTTTTACATAAGGAGAATAGAGAAGTAAGATTTATCGATTTGGGGATCTTAGTCCCACCACATGCTTTATTATTTCCAATTTATAGATGAAGAAGTTGAGGCTTAAAGAGGTTAAGAAACTTACCTAAGATAATAATGCAGGCCAGTTCTTTCTAGCATAAATAACTGTGCTGCCTCTTCCCTTTATCATTCTTCATATTTTGAAAAATTGTTACTAAAATGTTGACAAGATCCCCATCCTTTGTTCCTAATAGTTTTCTGATAATATTTCTTAATTCAAATACTGTTCTACAAATTAGCTTAAAATACATAATGTTTCTCTGAAAGAAAAGAAACTTCAGAGTTATTTAGCTGATAAAATTAAGTAATTAGGATAATTATTGTTGTTACCACCACCATCACCTCTGTTAATAGAACATTGGTAAGTCACTCAGACACCCATAAAACAGGAAGAAAAGCCCTCACCAGATGACTTTAAAAATGATCTTACAAGAAAAAGTACATCTACATGCTGAAATCTCAGCATATATTTATTCCCCAAATATAACTCCTCCAATTTGCACATTTACTAATGCTTAAACTGCTATTAACAGAAAGTGAGGGTTTTCATTTCACAAAAGAGATGAGACTTAAAGGGCACATACCTTTTAGAAGAGGAGAACTTAATGGATAAAATAAACTCCAAGAAATAAATTACTGTTCTAATTAAATCTGGATGATAGAGAATAGGTAGAGAACAGAAGTCAATTTGTGCCTGAAGAATCAGCAATACGAGAACACTCCAGAAGTAGGGAGAATGAGAGGCAGAGGTGACTGAAATTTCCATCTTCATACCTCTGATGAAAAGCATCCCTTAGAAGACTGTAAAGACTTCTTTTCACAATTTCTAAAAAGTGAAGGTAGTGCTTCTCTTCAGTTCTGAAACAATTGATTTATTATGCAGCTCCTGCTTGTTGACATGTGCTTTAGCATGTTTATCTTTATTGATGGTTTTAAATTATAAATGCCTTGAGGTCAAGATCTAAATACCTTGCTTACTATAGCATAATACTATTAGTATACATCTTCTGAGCAAATAATAAATGTCACCTGATGTGGTATGTGAAAGTTAGGAGTAGTCATCCTTTGATCATCTCCCAGAGACATTTCCAATGTTGAGAATGTAATGTTACCATTTAAATCTCCTTCAAATAAAGATACTACTTAAATAAACCTAAGGAAAAAAGAAACAAGCAAGAGTAAAGACGCCAAAATACCCAGATGGTTGAGACAGTATTGTGTTGACCCAAATTCCTTCTAAATAGGAGACATAATTTTTTTTAAAAAATTGTGGTCTCTTGAATTGACAAGGTATGGACTTGTCTATTTAAAGATTTTTCTAATTCAAGGATCTTTGATGCTCATGCATTGTATCTTCCCTTCTAAATACTGAAAATTTTTATTTATTCTTTTGGCATTCCCCTTACTAGTGATTAATTCAAAAAACTTCATTTGAAATGCCCCTGAATGAAAGTCACCTGAATATTGCAAGTAATGATTTTTTATCAGAACATATCAAAACAGTGTTTTTATACTATTCTAAAAGTCCAGAGAGACCTTAATAGAATACCCATAGAGGTTTTTTTAATATTTTCTTTTTAGTTGTAGTTGGACACAATACCTTTATTTTATTTATTTATATGTGGTGCTGAGGATCGAACCCAGGGCCTCGCATGTGCTAGGTGAGTGCTCTACCACTGAGCCACAACCCTAGCCCCCCATAGAGTTTTGATAAAGTACTGGAGCTGTATCTCCATATGATTTGATTAGATGAACTAACCCATACCAAGTTTGATTGTACATAAGAAGGAGAGATTTATTTGAGAGAATGGTAAAGCAAAATGGCATCAGGCTAGGGCTTTTCTTCATTGTTACTACCTATTTGTCTAAGCATAGACAAATGTTCCAAGGGAACTCGCTTAGAATATGTTGACCATAATAAAGACCACACAGTGGCCTTGTTTCAATGCATACTGAAAGTCTCCTCATTCCATTGCCTTTTCTGCAACCCACTTCATGTCTCCCACTTCTCCTGACTCATGTCTTCTCTCAGGGTGGCACAGAACATTAGTATTGAAAACAGTCAGTACTAACCTGTGATGGAGAAGGAGCTGAGTGGCAGTTTAAGGCTATTCAAGTGGGAGTAAAAATCTGCAAAAATTCAAGGATTTCAACTCAATCCAACGTTGCTTGGTACATTTTAGAAGCAAGATGTCTCTAATTATTTAAAATAGCTCCCTTATTGCCAAAATGACCCACTTTAAGTTAGTCAAATAGAGAATAGGGTAGCAAATCTGTCTTGCGGATTAAAATTAAATATAATATCTAATTCTTTCTCAGTTTTTAGACATTTTAAAATTAGAAACCAAGTTGTTGAATATTTCATGAACCCAGATTATAACCTAACCTGTAAATACATCAAAGAAACAAATCAGGGATTATATAGTTTAATAGTATATCTTAAACCTCCCTGAATTTAAAAGCTCTTCCAACAGGTGTCATTTATGGCACTAATTGGGGAGATGAAATGAAAAGGTGAATCTTAAACAGAGACACAAGAATAAGTGATTTGATACAGGAATATACATTTCTAAGAACAATAAGTAGTTTTTGACAAAGAATTGGGAAAAGTAAGAGAATATAAGCTACAAAAGGTTATTTGGACCATCTAGAATGTTTTTTAAGGAAACAGTCTGTCAAGACATTGCAAAATAAATCCATGAATTGAACAGCTGTGCTTTACTTCTAAAAGATTCTATGGAGAATTTATTAGTATGCATCACATCTAAAATCCAAGGGTTTAATTGCACAAAATTATTGAAAAGAGGAAACTTCATGTGTTTTCTCCTTCTTTCAATGAAAGAGGAAAACAGGATAACTTCAATATCTTCTACAAATTGAGCTGGGAACATCCTTTCTTTTATACTCTCAGGCTGTGTTCCAGCATCAATCTGTACTTTGGAGGAGAGAAAATACATAGTGATAAAATATGGCAAGATACGAGGGTAGCCATCTCCACTCCACAATATACTTAACACAATATTGTCTTCATTGTGCTGAGGGTTTAGGCCAGAATCCAAATCCATACCTCCTTCATGGATATACAAGAGGAAATTCATTCTCTGTTACCTGTCCTTCAATAAAGGAAAGAATACAAACAGCAAACCTATAACATTAAAACTCTACAGCTCAGTAAGAAACAAAGCTCGAGAATGAAATGATCCATGCTTCCAAAAATTAGTAAGAACCCAATCCAGTCCTTCAGGATTATTAGAACTGTCCAGGGTCCTGATCCTATTCATCCCTATCCTTTTTCTCCTTTCCCATGGCTCCCTTCTAAAGAGTAACCATCTTGACCTTAACATTCCTTCAGAAATGCTCACAACTCTTACCTACCACCTCAGAACACTTGAAGACATTCCTGTGCAACCTGACCTTAGGCCTTCTTCATATGTGTGGCTTTCTCCTTCTCTCAATTTATCATAATTTGTTTTTCTAAGGACAAAGTAATTTATTTACATTTCAAATTTATTTTTAAGTTAGCCTTCTTGGTTATAAAAATATTCATGATTTGATATTTTTGTGCCACAATGACTCCCATCGTAATTAGTTATTTTAAAAATGAGTCAACAACATTAATGTAGAAAAACCAATATAGCTATAGAATAGTTGATATTTATCACATACATGTTCTTTTTCTTTTTTTCCCTTTTCTTTGTACTGGTGATTAACCCAGGGGCATCTAACCACTGAGCCACATTCCCAGCACCCTACCCCCCATTTTTTTTTTTTTTTTTGTATTTAATGTAGAGACAGGGTCTTGTGAGTTGCTTAGGGCCTCACTAAATTGCTGAGGCTGGCTTTGAATTATCAATCCTCCTGCCTCAGCCTCCCAAGCCTCTGGGATTATAGATGTGCACCACAACACCCGGCTATCACATATATGTTCTGAATCTTGAACAAATACTGCTAAAAGGTGAAAACAGTTGGATATTAGCATAACATAATCTGGATATCAAAAGGTATTAATATAATATTTTCTGTTTAGAACAAATCCAAGAAGAAACTTAGGAAAAATGTCCTGCAACTGTGTCATAAAATAATATCCAATCATCTGATGCAATTTAATATATCTCTATGTAAGTGTATCTGTAAGTCTGTCTCCTAAAGTAGCCAGAAAAAACTCCACATATTTATGTAACAAATATGATGGTTTATGGTTAGACATTATTTTTTTTATTCTGAAAGATTCAGATTATTATTGAAAATAATATAAATTCATGTGGCTAATTTTCCAAAAGCTTTTTTTTTTTTAAGATCCAGTAAATTTATTCTTAAATAATGCAACTTCTGACCTGCTTAGTATTCAAAACCAAAAACTGAAATTCTGCCACCCTCTTTGCAGTCTATTGATTTGAGAACTACAGCTGCTGAAATTAAACTTTATTGTTAGCATAGAGCTTTCAGCTGAGGAAGCAATTTCAAATTGGTTTCTTTTCTAGCCCAGCTTAATATTAAGTAAATATGTGCCTATAAGTGTCTCTAGCAGATTATTACCTAAAGTGGTGCATGCAACTTTGCAGGTGCAGCTCCAAGGAACTAAAATCTACTTTGGTGCAGAATCTTCCTACCCAGTGGGTAAACATTACTGGTGAAACTGAATGCACAGTTATCCCCACAGCTCCAAGAGTGATTTCATGTTAGACTTTTTTTTTTTTTTTTGGTTTAGCATACATTTTTATTTAGTGCTGTAAATGATGATCATAGAGTGATGAAATAGCCATAGTCTCTGTCTTTGAGGAGCACCCTGTCCAAAGATAAGACAAAAGACACAATACAGTATGAAAATAAATATTAGAAATTTACATGGTGTATGATGGAAAGGGCTTCTCGTGTTGGGGGGTGATTTTAGGGGACTGAGGAAGGCATCCAAGAGGAAATCAAATAGAGATTGATGAGATTGATGTTTTTGCTTTTTTTAAATAGCAAGTTCAATTTCCTGGTTCAAGAAATAGCTCCTATTCTCTAAAAATAATAAAATAATTTCCTCCCCCCCACTGGCATAAACACTGACTGAAGTAGCGGAAATAATAACCCATCATTTTATAGACATTCTGAAAGACAAGGGGGGAAAATGATGAAGAGAAGAATAATATGAAGAGCTGTGAATTTTGAATAACAATATCAGTAAAGATATTATTTATTTTGATTTCAAATCTATAGGCAGGGAAATTTTGGAAATCAGGGGAAGGGAAAACAATGTCTTTTCTTGAATGTCCTATCTTTTAAAAAATATTGTGCCTTTCAAAGATATGCCTTGAAATAGGACTAAGAAAGTACACAGAAATCTGTCTCAGAAATCAATAAAACTTGACTTAGTTTGATATTGTGCCACTTTAAGCTTATACTTGAATTCTATCAGACATCCCTTTCTAGCAGGGAAAACCATGACTGCTACTCTAAGGACAGATAAATCTCTCCCCCAAAAACATAAGATGGGAATTTCCCTGCTGTGATATATTTGTGTCATAAATAGATGGGGCTGAGCGTTTTGAATGAATATATTTGTAAAACCACTTTTACCAATTGACTAAAGAACAAGAAAAGCCAGTACAAGCCATGTACTGTATTTACATAACACAAAGTAACAATTTGTCACTTCATTCTGTGATTCAAATAAAGGAAAGAAATAATCTGGATAATTTAGTTGGAACAGAATTAGTTTGGGTCCAAATCTAACACTGAAGCATGGAGGATAAGAAAGAAAAAAAATCACTGTGCTGCACAGAAGCCAGACACAAATCTGTAAAGGTAGTCTAAACTCAGGTACAACTTCATCTTTGAAAAAAGAATCCATGAGCCAAGCCTTTCATGTATTTTTATTTAAATACAGTGTAAGAATCACCACCACCATTACAACGATGGCTAGCACTTAAACTCTGTGCCAGAATTCATTCTAATTGAGGCATTTTATTATTCTATTACATTTCTGCAACAACCCCATATGAGGGGTATATTTCCTTGTTTCATAGCGTCTAAGACACCACTGATTAGGAGACATATTTTATATACTGCTAAAAAAGTGAAAACATAAACTTAAGATTTGTTTCCCATTTTAAGTCACATTTAAATTTCAGAGTTAAAATCTAAAATAATGTGCACTTGTTGTTCAATGAAATTCAATACAATCGCCTTTATTTTATTTATAGAGGAGCAAGCTAAAGCTCAGAGGGTTAAAGGTAACCTTCCAAAGTCACATTCAGATTAAGAAAGATAGTAGAGAAGCCAGGGTATGAATCCAGGTTCAAGAAGCACCTGGAAGTCAGGGACCTTAATCAGAGCCATGCTATTTTTATGATCTAGAACAACCAATGCTCCTCTGTGCCTTCATCTGCTCATCTTTTGAAGTAGGCTTTTTAGTTTTGAACTAGATTATTTCTAAGATCCCTTTCAGCAATCACATTCTCAGATTCTTTATCTTCCCAAACAGGCGGTGGTTTGGAATTTAATGAGGAAAAAACATAATGTACAGCATAATTTTATGATCACAGAAGTGAGAACAGGCCCTGAGAAAGAAATCAGGCTTGGGTGGTAGTATTACACACAGGAAGCAGCAATGTCATTGGAGTCAGAAAGACCTTATTTCTTACACCAATAGCAGTTCTGTTTTAGATAGGTAGCACTGAATAAGATGCTTATCTTCTTTGAAATATCCTTATCTGAAAAATACCAATATGCCCATTTCAAAGATGAACTTTTTTGAAGACTAACTATTACAGTGAAAGCTAATTCTTTGGCATGAATCAGTTACTCCATAAAGGCTAGTTGTCCTTATTTCCAAAAAAAAAAAAATCAGCTTAAATTAAGATGTTGTCCAAGTTCTATCCCTGGATATTTTGGAGCTATATGTATTCTCTTACAAATGTCATGTGCCAATGGTCCCCGAAAACTGAAAAGCATGAGGGAAACTGTGTAATGTATTACTAAGAGATATGCATTTTTAGAATGTAAGAGTTGTAGATATTTGCTATTCCCCACTCCACCCAGTGTCCATCCCCCCACCTTCTGGTGAAGTATCACAGGCTTGAATGGAGTTAACTGAACTTGTAACTGCAGAGGGGCATGAGACCAGGCATAGAGTCAAATATTCCATCAGATTCTAGGAACTTCACTATGGGGAGTTTGGCTTGGACCATTGAGAGGAAGCATGTACTTCCTTCCACTGGACTTGCACCTTGAAATGTGAAGCTGCTGGTAGCCATCTTGCTAGGAATGAGAATGTAAGAAATCATATGACATGGTTGAAAACAGAGTAGAAAGACAAGTGTCCTGATGACATCACTTGAGTCCATGCTGAAGTCATGTTGACCCCTGTGAGCTAATGTGCTTTTCTTTTTTGTGTGTGAGCTAATATATCCCTTTCTCATTCATACATTTGGGTTAGGTACTTACAACCCCCAAATATCCTGTCTCCACATAGATGATGTCATTGCTTCCTTGAAGGAATTTGACAACTGGGGAAAAAATTACTACTATTTTGTTCACCTATTTCTCTTCCTAGGACTGGACAGAATCAAGATCACACTGTCATTTTACAAGCTGCCTGGTTTGCAAGAGACAAGGGCAGGAAATTAGACATAATTTAAAAGGGCCATAGACTCTCTCTTAGTTCCCAGTGTGTGGACCACCCCTACCTAAGTTGTTCTTACAGTCATCACTTGTCTGTCTTACTAGACACAGTCATTTAATCACTAAAATTCATATACAAGACTGCTTTCAGATTGTCCCCTTTAAACCTTTTGGTAAACTAGTAAAACTCAACTCATAAAATGGATTGATGTTAGTCTGTCTTTCTCGCCTCTTTGTAAGTACATGATGAAGGGCCACTGCAAATGAAAAGCAGGCTGAGAAGGAAGAGAGCACACAGGGGCTGATCCAGCTACCTGCACATCAGAGGGAGAATCCCAGAGTGGGGCCAACTGGTTTGACAGGCACAGATTATACAGTCTTAGTGTTAGGTCTTTTAAATTAACAGGACTTTCATTAACCACTATTCTAAATCCTATATGCAATCTGGATAAAATCCAAATGTCTATCCAGTCCCCATTCCATACGCTGGCATTTGAGACTTTCCATCTCCCAACACCAGACCAACTTCTTAGCCTTCCTCCATCCTTTCCATAGTAACCAACTATTTTGCCAGGCCCGTGCACTCCTGACTTTTGAATACATTCAATGGCCTCCTAATTCTGTGGCTTTCATCTTGCCATTTCCCCTTCTGAAGAAGCCTTTCATCTCCTTTCAACTTTTCCAAGTCCCACATGCAGTGAATCAATTCCCTGTTTCATGAATCTTTCCCCAAACCCCTTAGCCAAAAAGAATATTTCCTTCCCCTTAACACGCAAGAAGATTCAACATCTATCCCTCACTTGGCCTGCACTTACATACTGCCTTAGAGCATTAGCTGCCCTTTAATGTGTATGCATTTCATTTCCTCAGCTAGAACGTTACTCCTTAGGGTCACACATACTTGCCATTACATTTCATAATAAACCTAGGTGAACCTGGTCCAGTAATTTATACAGTGTTCAAAAAAATAATTAATTTGTGGATTGAATATTCAGGGTAAGTAAAATGCTACCGAGTACATGTTCTTATTCATAATCCCTACTGAGAATAGAGTTAGTAATGGGTGTCAGAGCTGAATGAGACAGAGACATGAATGTTTGGGAAGGAATGACAAATGGGTAAGTGCTAAATTCGAGGAGATGAAGGAAGATACCAGGTCAGGAGAGCTTACATGAAACACATATGATAGCAGGCATAAAGATTGTTCAGAACATTTCTTCATATAAAGAATGACTTCATGACATTTTTCTTAAATGGATGGATCTGGAGAGTATCAAGCTAAGTGAAATAAGCCAGTCCCCTTAAACCAAAGGTTAAATGTTCTCTCTGATATGTAGATACTAACACACAACAGTGGAGGGTGTAAAAATAAAAGTTCTGTGGATTAGGTAAAGGGGAATGAAGAGAAGGGAGGGGATAGGAATAGGCAATACAGTGTAATGAATTCGATATGACTTTCCTATGTATATATATATATATATATATATATATATATATATATGAATATACCACAGTGAATCTAAAAATCGTGTACATCCACAAGACTGGGATCGTAATTAGAATAAGATATACTCCATGTTTGTATAAATATGTCAAAATAAACTACTGTTGAGAGAGGACCCAACATGGCTGCCGGCAAGGAGGCAGCACTTTCAATGCCTCCGCAGTAACAGGAGAAGAGAGGCCCATTAATTCACCTGCATGCGGCCTGCTGAGGGACTTCTAGCAAAATTCCGCTGAAAGGAGACCTGCCGGGAATTACAAATAAATTTATAGGAGTAATCAGCAACCCAGTAGTCAAACAGAACAAGAAGCAATATGAAAAAGCAAGGAAGGAAAGGAGTACAAACAATGAAGGAAGGCCTAAATATCCAGGAGAATATAGATTCATCAGAAAAATGGTCATATAAAGACCTCAAGGAATACCTTAGACAGATGGAATGGAACCTTAAAGAGGATACGAGACAGCAAATTCAAGCAGCGAAAGAACACATTGAGAACGAATTACAAAAACAGATAAAAGAAGAAGTTAAGCATCTTTATCAGGAGATAGAGATTATAAAAAAGAATCAGACAATAATCTTAGAAATGAAGGAACTTATAAACCAAATTAAAAACTCAAATGAGAGTATCACTAACAGAGTGGAGCAAGTAGAAGCCAGAACGTCAGATAATGAAGACAAAATATATCATCTTGAAAAGAGTCTAGCCAACTCTGATAGGCTGGTTAAAAATCACGAGAGAAGCATCCAAGAGATATGTGATAACATTAAAAAACCAAATTTAAGAGTCATCGGGATAGAGGAAGGCACAGAGATTCAAACCAAGGGAATGTGTAATCTACTACATGAAATAATTACAGAAAACCTTCCAGAAATAAAAAAGGAAACAGATATACAAATTGTAGATGCATACAGAACACCGAGCATACAAAATCAAAGTAGACCAACGCCAAGACACATTGTTATGAAGATATCCAATATACAGAACAAAGAGAAAATATTAAAAGCTACAAGAGAAAGGAGGCAGATTACATTCAGGGGTAAACCAATAAGGTTAACAGCAGATTTTTCATCACAGACACTGAAAGCGAGAAGATCCTGGAACAACGTATTTCAAACACTGAAAGACAATGGATGCCAACCAAGAATTCTGTATCCAGCAAAATTAAGCTTCAGGTACGACAACGAAATAAAAATCTTTCATGATAAACAAAAGCTAAAAGAATTTGCAGCCAGAAAACCAGCATTGCAAAACATCTTGAGCAAAACACTACACGAGGAAGAAATGAGAAACAATAACCAAAGCCAACAGTGGGAAGTGCCCCAGTAAAGACTGACGGAGGGGGGAAAGCTAATCATGGAGAAATAAACTAAATTTAAAAAAAAAAAAAAGAGAGAGACAAATAATCAAACATGGATGGAAGTACAAACCATATAGCAATAGTAACTCTAAACATTAATGGTTTAAACTCTCCAATAAAGCGACATAGACTGGTAACATGGATTAAAAAAACAAATCCAACAATATGCTGCCTCCAGGAGACACATCTGACAGGAAAAGACATACACAGGCTGAAGGTGAAAGGTTGGGAAAAAATATACCACGCACACGGTCCTCGCAAACAAGCAGGTGTGGCCATCCTCATATCGAACAAAATCGACTTCAAGACTAAGTTAATCCAAAGGGATAAGGAAGGGCATTATATACTGTTAAAAGGAACCATTCACCAACAAGACATAACAATTATCAATATTTATGCACCAAATAATGGTGCTGCGACATTCATAAAACAAATTCTCCTCAAGTTCAAGAATCAAATAGGCCACAATACAATAATTATGGGTGACTTCAACACACCTCTCTCACCATTGGACAGATCCTCCAAACAAAAGTTGAATAAAGAAACTATAGATCTAAATAACACAATCAATAACCTAGACTTAACTGACGTATATAGAATATATCAACCATCATCAAGTGGATATACTTTTTTCTCAGCAGCACATGGATCCTTCTCAAAAATAGACCATATATTATGCCATAGGGCAAACCTCAGTAAATATAAAGGGGTGGAGATAATACCATGCATTTTATCTGATCATAATGGAATGAAACTGGAAATCAATGATAAAAGAAGGATGGGAAAATCCTATATCACATGGAAAATGAACAATATGTTACTGAATGATCAATGGGTTACAGAAGACATAAAGGAGGAAATCAAAAAATTCTTAGAGATAAATGAAAATACAGACACAACTTATCGGAATCTATGGGACACAATGAAAGCAGTTTTAAGAGGGAAATTCATCGCCTGGAGGTCATTCCTCAAAAAAAAGAAAAACCAACAAATAAATGAGCTCACACTTCATCTCAAAGCCCTAGAAAAGGAAGAACAAAACAACAGCAAATGCAGCAGAAGGCAAGAAATAATTAAAATCAGAGAGGAAATAAACAAAATTGAAACAAAAGAAACTATTGAAAAAATCAACAAAACTAAAAGTTGGTTCTTCGAAAAAATAAACAAGATTGACAGACCCTTAGCCATGCTAACGAAGAGAAGAAGAGAGAGAACTCAAATTACTAACATATGGGATGAAAAAGGCAATATCACAACAGATGCTACAGAAATACAGAAGACAATTAGAAATTATTTTGAAAACCTATATTCCAATAAAATAGAAGATAGTGAAGACATCGATAAATTTCTTAAGACATATGATTTGCCCAGACTGAGTCAGGAGGATACACACAATTTGAACAGACCAATATCAATGGAGGAAATTGAAGAAGCAATCAAGAGACTACCCACCAAGAAAAGCCCAGGACCGGATGGGTATACAGCGGAGTTTTACAAAACTTTTAAAGAAGAATTAATACCAATACTTTTCAAGTTATTTCAGGAAATAGAAAAAGAGGGAGCTCTTCCAAATTCATTCTATGAGGCCAACATCACCCTGATTCCGAAACCAGACAAAGACACCTCAAAGAAAGAAAACTACAGACCAATATCCCTGATGAACCTAGATGCAAAAATCCTCAATAAAATTCTGGCGAATCGGATACAAAGGCACATCAAAAAAATTGTGCACCATGATCAAGTAGGATTCATCCCTGGGATGCAAGGATGGTTCAATATACGGAAATCAATAAATGTTATTCACCACATCAATAGACTTAAAGATAAGAACCATATGATCATCTCGATAGATGCAGAAAAAGCATTCGACAAAATACAGCATCCCTTTATGTTCAAAACATTAGAAAAACTAGGGATAACAGGAAATTACCTTGACATTGTAAAAGCTATCTATGCTAAGCCTCAGGCTAGCATCATTCTGAATGGAGAAAAATTGAAAGCATTCCCTCTAAAATCTGGAACAAGACAGGGATGCCCTCTATCACCACTTCTATTCAATATAGTTCTCGAAACACTGGCCAGAGCAATTAGACAGACGAAAGAAATTAAAGGCATAAAAATTGGAAAAGAAGAACTTAAATTATCATTATTTGCGGATGACATGATTTTATACCTAGAAGACCCAAAAGGGTCTACAAAAAAACTACTAGAACTAATAAATGAATTCAGCAAAGTAGCAGGATATAAAATCAACACGCATAAATCAAAGGCATTCCTGTATATCAGCAACAAAACTTCTGAAATGGAAATGAGGAAAACCACTCCATTCACAATATCCTCAAAAAAAATAAAATACTTGGGAATCAACCTAACAAAAGAGGTGAAAGATTTATACAATGAAAACTACAGAACCCTAAAGAGAGAAGTAGAAGAAGATCTTAGAAGATGGAAAAATATACCCTGTTCATGGATAGGTAGAACTAACATCATCAAAATGGCGATATTACCAAAAGTTCTATATAGGTTTAATGCAATGCCAATCAAAATCCCAAAGGCATTGCTTGTAGAAATAGATAAAGCAATCATGAAATTCATATGGAAAAATAAAAGACCCAGAATAGCAAAAGCAATTCTAAGCAGGAAGTGCGAATCAGGCGGTATAGCGATACCAGATTTCAAACTATATTACAGAGCAATAGTAACAAAGACAGCATGGTACTGGTACCAAAACAGGTGGGTGGACCAATGGTACAGAATAGAGGACACAGAGACCAATCCACAAAGTTACAACTATCTTATATTTGATAAAGGGGCTAAAAACATGCAATGGAGGAAGGATAGCATCTTCAACAAATGGTGTTGGGAAAACTGGAAATCCATATGCAACAAAATGAAACTGAACCCCCTCCTCTCACCATGCACAAAAGTTAACTCAAAATGGATCAAAGACCTTGATATCAAATCAGAGACTCTGCGTCTGATAGAAGAAAAAGTTGGCTACGATCTACATATAGTGGGGTCGGGCTCCAAATTCCTTAATAGGACACCCATAGCACAAGAGTTAATAGCAAGAATCAACAAATGGGACTTACTTAAACTAAAAAGTTTTTTCACAGCAAGAGAAACAATAAGAGAAGTAAATAGGGAGCCTACATCATGGGAACAAATATTTATTCCTCACACATCAGATAGAGCCCTAATATCCAGAATATACAAAGAACTCAAAAAATTAGACAGTAAGATAACAAATAACCCAATCAACAAATGGGCCAAGGACCTGAACAGAAACTTCTCAGAGGAGGACATACAATCAATCAACAAGTACATGAAAAAATGCTCATCATCTCTAGCAGTCAGAGAAATGCAAATCAAAACCACCCTAAGATACCATCTCACTCCAATAAGATTGGCAGCCATTATGAAATCAAACAACAACAAGTGCTGGCGAGGATGTGGGGAAAAGGGTTCTCTTGTACATTGCTGGTGGGGCTGCAAATTGGTGCGGCCAATTTGGAAAGCAGTATGGAGATTCCTGGGAAAGCTGGGAATGGAACCACCATTTGACCCAGCTATTGCCCTTCTCGGACTATTCCCTGAAGACCTTAAAAGAGCGTATTACAGGGATACTGCCACATCGATGTTCATAGCAGCACAATTTACTTTAGCTAGATTGTGGAACCAACCCAGATGCCCTTGAATGGATGAATGGATTAAAAAAATGTGGCATCTATACACCATGGAGTATTACGCAGCACTAAAAAATGACAAAATCTTGGAATTTGCAGGGAAATGGATGGCACTAGAGCAGATTATGCTTAGTGAAGCTAGCCAATCCCTAAAAAACAAATACCAAATGTCATCTTTGATATAATGAGAGCAACTAAGAATAAAGCAGGGAGGAAGAGCAGGAAGAAAAGATTAACATTAAACAGAGACATGAGGTGGGAGGGAAAGGGAGAGAAAAGGGGAATTGCATGGAAACGGAGGGAGACCCTCTTTGTTATACTAAATTACATATAAGAGGTTGTAAGTGGAATGGGAAAATAAACAAGGTGAGAAATGAATTACAGTAGAAGGGGTAGAGAGAGAAGATGGGAGGGGAGGGGAGGGGGGATAGTAGAGGATAGGAAAAGTAGCAGAATACAGCAGTTACTATTATGGTATTATGTAAAAATGTGGATGTGTAACCCATGTGATTCTGCAATCTGTACTTGGGGTAAAAAAGGGAGTTCATAACTCACTTGAAGCTAATGTATGCTAATGTATGAAATATGATATGTCAAGAGCTTTGTAGGGTTTTGAACAACCAATAAAAAAAAAAGAAAATATATACACAAATTAGTTACTTTAAATAATAAAACACAGTTTGTGTTCCAATTAAAAAAAAATAAACTACTGTTATGTATAACTAAAAGAACAAATAAAATAAATAAAAAACATTGTTCAGAAGCTTTATTCCCCAAACTTCCACAAACTGTACCTACAGAAGACTCAACTTCAGTAAGAATGGCCCAATGTATACATGCAGGAAATTGTTTAGACCAAATTCCTTTCCCTCTTTATGATACCAGAGCATTTTGTTGCAGCTAGGAAGTTATGCAAGAATCCTGAGAGGTGACTAATATTTCAGCATGCTCAAGAGAAAGTATGAGACCAATGTAAGAGAAACAAAGCCTAGAATTTGAGACATAAGCACTGCATAGAGTGGTGCAAAGAGCTCAGTTTTGGACTGTCATGAGATTTAGGGTAACAGCTCTTTAGCAGTTTAGTTCTCTCAGTTGTAAAACTGCAGTAACATACTCTTTCAGAAACTGCTAGCAGCCTAGCCAACATACATTCTATTCTCACTCCTCTTCCTTATAAAAGAGGTCAGAATATCCTCAGCTGTAAGTATATTTCCCATCCTTTTCTATGGACAGGGATGAGATCACAGTATAAAAATTACAGCTACTAGGTGTGCCCTTCTGCATTTCATTTCTTTCTTCTTCCCACTTAGAACACAAATGTGATGAATGGGGCTACAGTGGACCTTCTGCAGCCACGAGACAACCATGAGCCTAAGTGAGTGATAACTAGAGATGAAAGAAGTCTGATGGTCATGGAGATGGCTTGGACTGACTAGTTTTGAACTTTTTTAAGTGGGAGAAAGAATAAATCCCTTTCTTGTTTGTTCCACCATTTTCCCTGTTTCTTTTGCCAGTAATGATACAATTCTTGCCTCATGGAATTGTTATATGCATTGAATGAAACAATATTTATAAAGAGCCCATATGTGCTATTATCCCATCTTCATATCATTGACAAAAGACTTAATTGTGAAATGAATAAGTAATGTCTGGGACATCAATCCAGATTAAAACACTGTTATTTTAGCTTCTTTGCCCACATATCAAGTAGACAAAGATTTTAAAAGGATTGCTCCATGTGTGCTTATCATGAGTCATGGAAAGCTGCCTTCTTGTTCTTCTTTTCTTCTGCCCCTCTGTTCTCATCAAGCTCTGCATGGACTCTTTCTATACTCCACACTTTTTCTTTCCTGTTACTTTCTACACTCAAAAAGTGCTCATCTGACTTTCTGGTCTACCCAAAGTCCATTCATCCCTCAAAGTTCATCTGATTTCCTCAGTGTGTTGTAACCACTTCCCATCAATGCTGCTTACACTGATTCTTGTGAACCCGAGCTCCTCTATCAATTATCTACACTACTATTTGGCAATGAATAATTTCCTTCTTATCTTGTCTTTAGCAAAGATAAGCAAGGTTGGAAGTTTTATCCTCTATACTAAACTATTACTTCCTTGAGATGAGTGATACATTATTTAACACATGTCCCAATGAAATCAATATACATAAGACAAACAAGGGTATGTTTAGATTCAGCATAAACTCAAGGTTCCTTCCACTGCCCGCAGTGGCCAATATCGTCTAGCATGGAACTGGACACACAGAAGATGCTTAATCAAAGCATGCTTCATGGAAATGAAAACTCCTTTGCTGTGTGCAGGTCATGATGCCAGAATGAAAAACTCTGGACTCATATTTAATCAAGAATTTTCATCTGAAAATTCAAAGTGCTCCCCCCGTGAACCCAATGTACTGGTACAAACAAGTACATTGGAAAAGAACACATAGCTGGCCAAAAACGAAATGGAAAATTACCAGGCTGGTCAAGAACCATTTCCAAGTTCTCTGTTTCCTTCAGTGACCAAAGAATTTATTCAACCAAATCAAAGAAGCACTGTGCTAGTTGAATGCCAGTGAGTTTCTTTCTACCTGCTGGAGGCAAAGGCTGAGCTCTCTATCTTAGAAGATATATTTTTAATTTTCTCTTACAATGTCTGGCACAGAACAATGATCATTTCCACCTAACATTTGTTTGTAGGGGGTATTTTCATGTCAAGTAAGTGATAAAGTATAATATTTAATTTTCAGGTTCCCATTTCCTTTAATTCCTTAAATCAGAAATTCATTTTATTAAAATGTGAAAAGAAAATCGCAACCATGTGTAGCAACAGAGTTTGAAATTCAGGTGCACAAAAAGTAAAAAAAAAAAAAAAAGAGTCAGAAGGGAAGGAATTTTCACATTTGAAAATTAAAGCAAGTTGTCAATAAATGTAACAGGAAATAATTTGATGAATAATAAAGGGGGTAAAACAGTTTCCTGTTAATAAAAGTAGAGCATCCAGAGAAACATTTTAATTTTTATTATGTAATGAATGTGTGCTCACTCAGAAAAAAAAATTAGAAATATAAATGAGAAAGGGGAGAAAGGAAATATCTAAAAAAATCACTCAGGAGTCCATCATCCTAGAAGAGGAGAGCAACTATTAACTTCAGGGGCCTAATTATTCAATATGGATGATAAGTTATATCCTCCTGTTTGCTCAGAATTGAGGATAAGGTCAGTTGAGGGCAGTAATGACTTCTTTCCCTCACCTCCAGTCTCTGGGGCCAGACTTCTTCCTGAAGAATTGCTGGGAAGTACCAGTGATAAATCAGATACCATCTCCACTCCCTTCTGCCATGAGTTTTATGAAATAAAGGAAAAAGGCAGGAAAGTGTCCACCATCAGTAATGTACTGATTTGGTCCTTCTTCCTCTCATACATGGAAAAGAGGAGGTTGCTATCTTCTCTCTCGAGCCCAATTAGGAGTAATCCAAAGAATCATACCTAAACATTCAAAGTACCTATGCAAGGGAACAACAGCATCTTATTCTTCAGCTGGATGCTGGTTCAGGGGAAGCCATATGTATGTGCCTCATATAGAGGAGCAGAGCATTCTAGTTGGTTAAGAGACTTTTGGGGGAAGGGGTTTGGTGCTCTAAGGATCTAGGAATATGGTTGTGTGGTTTTCAATACTTTATTATGTCTCTGTGGGAAACAATGCTTGCTATTTACATATATTCCTTGAGGTCTGGGTGCATTTGCTTAGAAAAGTTCTGAAAGTATGAAATCCTCTATGGAAGGCCATATCAATCATACTTTGGGGTCAGGTACTCAGAAGAGTGACTCAACTCTTACTCCATCCCTGGAGTTGTCTTGTAGGGTACAAAAAAAATGAAATTTCTAATTTTGCATAAATGAGCATGGTCATCAAGACATCCTTGAGGCTGCCCAGATGTGTACTCTGAGAGTTGAGTAAAAATGTTTTTGACTTCAAAAGGCCATTGATGGGTAAGTAAGTAGTATTACAAACTCATTGAACAACATCCAGAATGAGGGTGAAACTGATCTCTATATCAGATAGGTTATACTTGGCCTGTGAGAAGAGGGCATACCAGTATAGGGCCCAATTTCAGATGGAACCAGACCAACCTAGAGCAAAGACAGGGTTTGTTAATAGTTAAGTTGGAAGGCCTCTTTCTACTCTTTTTTTTTCTGCATTATCAACACTAAGGACCTGATGCCTGGGAGTGGAAGGGGAAGGAGTTATCTGAAAATTGGACCATATGGCCATATTCTATATTCTCTACTGTAATCAATAAGGAAGAAGGAAAGAAGCCAAAAGACCACATCTTAAATACAAAAATAAAATTTGTCTAGAAACTTAAAATGTCTGGATTCTAGCCAAGACTTCACTGAAGGAGAAACCACTCACACACACATTTATACTCCATTGAGTTGCAAATGCTCAATAAACCTGGGATATGTGTTCTCATAACATATTGGACTAGGTTATTCATACCAACTGTCCTATTGAAAAAACTAAAAATGTTGGATAAAATATATATATAAAAAAAACCCTGAAGACCTTGTAAAATCTGACAACATAAATAGTTATCAGAATAAAATATAAGAAACAACTCTGAGTGGAAAACCAAGGACAAAAGTCTCCTTTTATCTTAAGAACATTTTCTTAAGCTGAAGAAGAAAAACAAGCTGCAGCTTTTGCTGCCTGGATGATACAGGGAAACAGGTGGGGACACCAGACCTGTCCACCCCTCTTAGGACTGGAATCCCAAAGTGCTACATACTTTGTATAATGATAAATCAGAAAAGGTTATCAAGCAAGTCTGTCTACTATGCTTAAATTAATTTAAATCAAACTTAAAAATATCTGCAAGAAAGATAGTTAATCCGCAGTGTTGGAAAACAACAACAACAAAAAAAGTGGGTGTGCTGAATAGGATATTAGGATTGCAGAGAGAATTATTCAACTAAAAGATGTGTCAGAAGAAATTGTCCAAAATATAGAGTAAAGACAGTAACAGATGGAAAAAGTATTTTAAGGTCAGCAACAAAGAAAAGGCATTTATGAACTTTATGTTTTTATAGTCAAAGTATTCAATGTTGTGGCAAGTCTAGAAAAAACAACTGAATTAATAGAAAACAAAGTAAATAGTATTACAAGCTCATGGAAAAAGGTAAAAAATAAGGCAATTCAGAGAGAAAAATAAGATAGGACAAATTTTTAAAATAAATAAGATAGATTTTTAAACTGAATATACCAGTAAATGCTATAAATAAGGGAAAAGATGGCCTGAAAAAAGATTCCTTTGTTTACTAGGGATATAGCTGAAACCCAGAACTACAGAAAGGTTAAAATTAAAAAGACTGATAAAAGATATACCATTAAATACTACAACTCCTCCTTCTCCAAAAAGCTATAGCAAGATAATATATTAAAAATGAATTTCAAACAAACAAAAAAGGACTACTAGAGAGTAAGAGAATAATTACCAGGAAATGTAGTTATTTCAAATCTGTATGGAATGTAAAATATACATATATCAGAAAAAATACATACATTCATATTAGGAGAATTGTATTACTCTTTTAATTTTGTATTCAAAAAGAAACAAAGATTCAGCATAGAAATAAAAATTTGAACTTTACTATTATCACACTTGATGTACTGGATGGATATATTTACAACACAGCATTGATTCTTTTTAAGAGATACAAAAGTTGATGAGATGATTGCTGACCTTCAAAGTTTCAAAGAACTGAAATCATACTGTATATATTTCCTGACTATATGGAAATTCAGCTATAAATGAAAACCAAGAAGAGAACTAGAAAATCCCCATATGTTTGAAAAATTTTTAAAAAACATGCTTCTAAAACAACCATATTGAATTAAGAAGAAACCCAAATTATATTGTTATATTGTCTGAGTGTACTCATAAGTAAATATAAATCCCACCATTATGTACAACTATAGTGCACCAATAAAAAAGAGGAACTTATAATGTAAAGTAGAAAATATTTCAAACTAAGTGACAATAAAACCACTGTATTTTAACAATTAGAGGATATAGCCAAAACAGTATTAAAATGGAAATTTTCACTCTCACATGCCAATATTAGATAAGAAGAAGGCTCATAATGAGCTAAGTTTCAAATAAGTTTTTTCTAAAATGAGTATAATAAATTCAAAGAAAAATAAAGCATAAATAGTAGGAAGAACAGAAATTTATGAGATTATAAATAAATGTAAAACAGAGATAGAAAACAAATCCAACAGTGTTTTCTGAAAACAATGATTATATTATAAAGCCATAGTGAAAATGATCAAAAAAATAGCAGGTAAAGTGTTATTAATCAATATAGGAGTGAAAAGGTACATATTACTATGTTTGCTTCAGACATCTAAAAGATAACAAATTGGATTTATTAAGCAACTTTATAGCAAAAATTATAAATTCCCAGACAAAAATAGAACTCACCAAAACAGACTCAAGAATATATAGAAATCTTGAATAGTTCTGTTACTATCAGATCAATTGAATCTATAATCAAAATTTTCCACAAAATAAAGCCAAATGATTTCATTGGTGAGTTCTCTCAAATAGTCCAAACTTCTCCCATATCTACTAGGGAATAGAAAAAGAAAGAAAACTTCACAATTCATTGAAGAGGTCAGAAAAAAATTGATACCATAATATAAAATGGTATGAAAAAATTACAGACCCATTTCACTTATGAACATGTATGCAGAACTCCTAAAGAAAATATTAGCAAACCAAATGTATCAATGTGTAAAATTCTACCATCATAACAGCAAGCACAAAAAGTACTTAATGAAATTTAACATCATTTCATGCTAAAAATTCTTAGCAACCTAAAAGTAGAAGAGATTTTGTTACCCCATTGAAGATTATCTACAAAAATACCTAATGTATACCTCAGACTTAACGGCAACACATTAAAGGCTTTGCTCTAACATTAGCAATAAGTCCGATATACTTGCACATTCTAGACTACATTAGAGTGAATGTTTTCAATCTCACAATAAAAAAGAAATTTACATAAATGGTGAAAAGATTAGGAAAGAAAATACAAAATATAATTTTCAAAATGATATTCTATGTATGTAGAAAATATAAATAGTCTATACATAAATTATTATGATAAACAATAGAGTTTACAAGTTACCTGCATACATGACATGAAAAACTAAATCATAGTTTTAGATACAAGAAATAATATGTAAGATTTACATTAAGAGCAAAAAATGCAAAAAATACAAGTTTAAAATAATGATGTACCCAGGGAAAAACCCAGCTAAAAGATATGCAATATCTCTAAAGAGAAAATGTAAAATTTTAAAGAAGGAAATTAAAAAAGACCTATGTCATGATCATGTACTGAAAGTTCCCTAAATTGATTTATAGATTCAATGTAATTCTAACAAAAACCCGAGGAAGCATTGCATGTGTATGTGTATATGGTAAATTTTATAAACTGTATCAAATTTAAATGAAATGGAAAGGGCACAAGGTGTCATGACATTTTGAGGAAGATAAACAGAAAGAGAAAGACATATAAGGGTGTGAAATATACCAATGAAACAAAAGAGAGCTCAAAACAGTCATATGTTTATATGGAAAATAGTACTGCAAATCAGTGAGAATGGAGGAATATTCAATAAATGATGCTGAAAAAATTGGTTAATTAAATGGGCAAAATGTAAAAAATAAAATACCCAAAGTTAAGACTTGTGTTGGAAAAAAAAATGATAACAGTTCAAAGAGTTAATATAAGAGGAGAAGGAAATATGGCAGAATAGAGGAAGAATAAATTTTTGCAGCTTTTCTGTGGCCTGGAATTCAAGCAGGAGGAGTATACCTTCTCAGGGAGATGAGCAACCCAGGGAAGTCACAGAAATTCAGTACTGGATACTAAAATAATCTTAGTGTCAAATGGATTGGGTACTTTGATCGTAGGACAAGAAAGAATACTTTGGATCCAGGTCTGTCATGCCAGTGCCACCGGTTTATCTCAGAGGGGAGTGGTAACACAGGCAGGAAGAGAGAAAAATACAGAGAGCAAATTTAGCATGGGAGAACCTATGGAACAGGGAGGCAGCCTAATCTTAACTGAACAAGGGGCTGGAGTTTGAAAAGTGCTCCATGTTTCTTGGCTGGTAGAAAGCTGAAGTTGGGAACCATATTTAAGCACAACTGGGCTTTCTTCTGTAGGAATCCAGGAGATCATAGGAAGCATTGCCAGACTTCCCATCAAACACTTGGGGCCTAGAGTGTTTTAGGTGGGGCACAGCTGAAATGGGCACAGAGAGGATTGTACCCAGGGAATTCAGGTTGGGAATACTGAAGAGAGTGCAGTTTGCATAACCACTGGGTCTGGAAGTTCATGGGGCCAGAGAGACAATGTCCAGAAGCTGATTAGGCAGGCACAATTGCACTCAGAGTCTGATTAAGGGAAGGCCACATTCCTGGACAGTGGAGTGTGCAAGATCTGAGGAGGGTTAGTTACCTTACTCTTAAAGTCCTCAGGAGGTCCCTGAGATCCAGATGCCCAGTTGAGATTGGCATCTGCCTGTCCCTAAGGGGTGGTGATTTAATCTCTCTGGAGCAGATTTCACCCAACAAAGTTCTGAAGCTCTGATCACAGCTAAATACTAGCTAGCAGCCACCAGAACTTCTTGTTTAGAATTCTGCATCAGATCCACCCTAGGAATGCATCCATCAGTTCTGTCCAGACACAACTCCAATTGTCAGTATATACCATTCTAACCTACCTGATGTTGGTAAGAAGAGAAGCTGACAGCTATTACAACCAGCTTTGGTTCCCAGCCACTATGGCTGGCAGGTTGGTGAACAATACAAGAAAAAGAGTTTAACTACCATCTGCCCTGCTCTCGGGGTACAGAGCCCAAGAAGAAAGGGAAAAAAAGCAGAGCAGGACATAGACAAGGAATGTTCATTCTTCTCAACAGTTTTGACCACCCTATAGGACACAATTCCTTCATTTTTTTTGTATCAATTGTTTTTGCTTTTTATTCTTTTTCCTTTTTGCACTTTCTTTCTGTTTGTGTGTGTGCTTATGTGTGTGTGTGAGAGAGTTCTTGCTGTACATTCCCATATACTTTTAAAATTTTTTATTATTTTTTCCCCACCCATTTATTATTTGGCCTTGACTTGTCTTTGGTTGCTTAGAATTATTATTATTATTTTGTTTGAGTTTGGTATGGCTTTTTGGTTGTTTTTACTTTTATTTTTGTTTCCTTAATCTTCCTCTCTGAGACCCAGCCCAGACTGCCCACACAAGCCCACGTGGGACCCAGGCATACTGTGTCCCACCCACCAGAATCCAGCCTTTGGCACAGGACCACCCCTTCCGACCAGCAGACTACCCCAGGAGGCCACGCCTAGCCCAGATCCACCCAAACCGACCTGCATAGGACCCAGGTCCAGGGTAGGTTCAAGTTCAGCCTCCCCACCCCCATCCCCTGGGATCCTAAGCCTAACTCCCTTCATCTTGGAACACTGCAGTCATTGCCATACCTTCACCACGAAGTAGCCCTAATTTTGACAACAGACAGGGTCTAGAAGCAGCTGCATCTCAGAACAGGCATCCCAAAGGGAGTGTGAGGCCCACCCTCTCAGCCCCATCTTTGTAGGACATTGCTTCCAACTTGGGGCACTTTATTGTCTTGAGTTACCTCTGCTATTGCCACCACGACCTTTAGATGCAGTAGCATACATTGAGGGACACCAACAGAGAATGGAAGCCCAACATCAAGGTGAGGTACAGACAATCTGCATGGATACTACAAGAATATAGGGAAGAAACTGTAATATCTCAGATCCACATTGCAAGAAAGGAAGACACATAGACATCATGAGAAAACAAGAGAGGAAAGTGCCCCAAACAAACCAGGACACTATAATAACAGAACCCATGGATAGCGAAGTTGATGAAATGTCAGAGAAGGAGTTCAAAAGGTTCATAATTAAAATGATCTGTGAAATAAAGAATGACCAAAATAAGCACATACAGGCAAAAATTGATCACTCCAACAAAGAAATGACAGCAAATACAGATAGCAAAAGATTACTTAAATAGAGAGAGACTCTGGGAAAAAAACAGTCATAAACCCTTGAAATGAAGGATACAATAAATCAAATAAAAAAACTCAATAGAAAGCACAACCAACAGACTAGATCACTTAGAAGAAAGAACGTCAGATAATGAAGACAAAGTATACAATCTGGAAAATAAAGTGGATCACACATTGAAGACAGGAAGAAACCATGAACAGAACATACAAGAATTATGGGCCAGCATCAAAAGACCAAATCTGAGAGTTACTGGGATAGAAAAAGGCACAGTATTTCAATCCAAAGGAATGCACAATCTCTTCAATGAGATAATATCAGAAAATTTCCCAAGCATGAAGAACGAATTGGAAAACCAAATACAAGAGGCTTACAGGACACCAAATGTACAAAATTACAACAGATCTACACCAAGGTGCATTATAATGAAAATGCCTAGCATATAGAATAAGGATAGAATTCTAAAAGCCACAAGAGAGAGGAATCAGATCACATAAGGGCAGACCAATTCGTATCTCTGCAGATTTAACAACCCAAGCCCTCAAAGCCAGGAGATCATATACCAAGCTCTGAAAGAAGATGGATGCCAAACAAGAATCTTACATCCAGCAAAACTAAGCTTTAGATTTGATAATGAAATAAAAACCTTCCATGATAAACATAAGATAAAAGGATTTACAACTAGAAAGTCTGTACTACAGAACATCCTCAGCAAAATATTGCTAAAGAGTAATTGAAAAACAACAATGAAAATCAGCAAGGGGAGGTATTACACTAAAGGAAAATCTAATCTAAGAAGAAACCAAGTCAAGTTAAATTAAAAAATAAACAAAAATGGCTGGGAATACAAATCATGTCTCATAACAACCCTGAATGTTAATGGCCTAAACTCACCCATCAAAAGACATAGACTAGCAAATTGGATCAAAAAAAAGAGAGATGCAACAACATGCTGCCTCAGAGAAACTCATCTCATAAGAAAAGATATCCACAGACTGAAGGTGAAGGATTAGGAAAAATCATATCACTCACATGGACTATAGAAGCAAGAAGGAGTTTCCATCCTCATATCAAATAAAGTAGACTTCAACCTAAAGTCAATCAGAAAGGATAAAGAAGAACGCTACATACTTCTCAAGGGAAACATACACCAACAATACTTAACAATTATAAATATATATGCCCCAAACAATGGAGCATCCATGTTCATCAAACAAACTCTTCTCAAGTTCAAGAATCAAATAGAAGCAACACAATAATTTTGGGTGACTTAAACACACCTCTTTAACCACTAGATAGATCTTCCAAACAAAATTTGAATACAGAAACTGTAAAACTCAATAATACAATCAATAATTTAGACTTACATGACATATATAGAATATTTCATCCTTCAATGAGAGAATACACTTTCTTTTCAGCAGCACATGGATCCTTCTCTAAAATATATCATATATTATGCCACAAAACAACTCTAAGTAAATATAAAAAAGTTGAGATATTACCCTGCTGTCTATCAGATCATAATGGAATGAAATTAGAAATCAATGATAAAATAAAAAATAAAATTCACTCCAACACCTAGAAACTAAATAATATGCTACTGAATGAACAGTGGGTTTCAGAAGACATCAAGGAGGAGATTAAAACATTTTTAGAGGTGAATGAGAACACAGAAACAACATCAAAATCTCTGAGACACTATGAAAGCAGTTCTAAGAGGAAAGTTCATTGCATGGAGTTCATTCCTTAAAAGAAGAAAAAGTCAAAAATAAATGATTTAACACTACATCTCAAAGCCCTAGAAAAAGAAGAACAAATCAACACCAAAAGCAGCAGAAGATAGGAAATAATTAAAATCAGAGCGGAAATCAATGAAATTGAAAAAAAAGAAACAATTGAAAAATTGACTTAACAAAAAGTTGGTTCTTTGAAAAAATAAATAAAATTGACAGACTCTTAACCATGATATCGAAAGAAGGAGAGAGAAAACTCAAACCACTAAAATACATAATGAAAAAGGAAATATCACAACAGACACTACAGAAATACAGAAGATAATTAGAAATTATTTTGAAGACTTATACTCCAATAAAATAGAAAATAGTAAAGGCATTGACAAATTTCTAGAGTCATATGATTTGCCCAAATTGAATCAGGATGATACACACAATTTAAACAGATCAATTTCAAGTGACAAAATAGAAGATGTAATCAAAAGTATACCCACCAAGAAAAGCTGAGGACCAGATGGATACAGAACCGAGTTATACAAGACCTTTAAAGAAAAACTAATACCATTACTCTTCAATTTATTTCAGGAAATAGATGAAAAGGCAGCACTTCCAAACTTATTCTGAGTCCAATATCACCCTGATTCCAAAACCAGGCAAAGACAATCAAAAAGAGAAAACTTCAGATGCAAAATTTCTCAAGAAAATTCTTACAAATCGAATACAAAACATATCAAAAAGATTGTGCACCATGATCAAGTGGGATTCATCCCAGGGACGCAAGGTTGGTTCAACATAAGGAAATCAATAAATGTAATTCATCACATCAATAGACTGAAAGATAAGAATCATATGATCATCTCAATAAACATAGAAAAACCATTTGACAAAATACAGCAACCTTTCATGTTCAAAACACTAGAAAAACTAGAGATAACAGGAACATATCTCAACATTATAAAAGCTATCTTTGCTAAGCCCCAGGCCAACATCATGCTAAATGGAGATAAATTGAAGGCATTCTCTCTAAAAACTGGAAGAAGACAGGGATGTCCTCTTTCACCACTTCTATTTAACAGTTCTTAAAACACTGGCCAGAGTAATTAAACAGAGAAAGAAATTAAAGGGATACACATAGGAAAAGAAGAACTCAAGTGGGCACTATTTGCTGATGATATGATTCTATACCTGGAAGACCCTAAAAGTCCCACCAGAAAACTTCTAGAATTATAGAACTAGTAAATGAGTTCATCAAAGTAGCAGGATATAAAATCAACACCCATAAATCAAAAGCATTTCTGTATATCAGTGACAAATCCTCAGAAAGGGAAACTACCCCATTTACAATAGCCTCAAAAAAAAAAAAAAAAAAAAAAAAAAACAAACTTGGGAATCAATTCAATGAAAGTAAAAGATCTATAATAATGAAAATTACAAAAAAAACTTCACAGTTTTTATTTTTGCATTAATTTTATTTATCATGAACAGTGATTTGGGGATATATATGTTTATGAAATTAATAAATAACTTTCAAAATTACCATACTTACAAGACATTGTCACATAAAATGATAAATTTTATAAATTGGGTAGCTGAAATTTGGCAAAGGGAAATGTTAGCAAGTAACCCTGACCAACTGACCAACTAAAGAAAGAAGCCAAAGAAGACCTTAGAAGATGGAAAGGTCTACATTGCTCTTGGAAAGGCAGAATTAATATTATAAAAATGACCATACTACCAAAAGCACTATACAGATTTAATGCAGTTCTGACCAAAATCCCCAAGACATTCCTCATAGAAATAGAAAAAGTAATCATGAAGTTCATCTGGAAAAATAAGAGACCCAGAATAGCTAAAGAAATCCTTAGCAGGAAGAGTGAAGCAGGTGGCATCACTATACTAAAAATTAAACTATACTACAGAGAAATAGTAACAAAAACAGCATGGTATTGGCATCAAAACAGACTAGTAGACCAATGGTACAGAAGAGAGGAGAGGACACAGAGCCTAACCCATAAAATTACAATTATCTTATATTAGACAATGGTGCCAAAAACATGCATTGGAGAAAAGATAGCCTCTTCAACAAAAGGTACTGGGAAAACTGGAAATCCATATGCAGCAAAATGAAATTAAACCCCTATATCTCACCATGCAAAAACTCAGCTCAAAATGGGTCAAGGACTTGGAATAAAACCTGAGACCCTGCATTTAATAGAATAAAAAGGTAGGTCCTAATCTCCATCATGTGGGATTAGGCCCCTACTTCCTTAATAAGACTACTTTGTTGCAAGAATTAAAATCAAGAATCAATAAATGGGATGGACTTAAACTAAAAAGTTTCTTCTCAGCAGAGAAACAATCTATGAGGTGAATAGAGAGCCTACATCTTGGGAGCAAATCTCTACCCTTCACACATCAGATAGAGCACTAATCTCTAGGGTATATAAAGAACTCAAAAAACTAAACACCAAAAGAAAAATAATAATAACCCAATCAATAAGTGGCCAAGGACCTGAACAGACATTCTGAGAAGATGATGTACAATCAATCAACAAATATATGAAAAAATTTTCAACTTCTGTAGCAATTAGAGAAATGAAAATCAAAACCACTCTAAGATATCATCTTATTCCAGTCACAATGGCAGCTATTATGAATACAAAAAACAATAAGTGTTGGCGAGAATGTAGGGGAAAAGGCACACTCATACATTACTGGTGGGACTGCAAATTGGGGCAGCCAATATGGAAAGCAGTATGGAGATTTCTTGGAATGTTGGGAATGGAACCACCATTTGACCCCACTATTCCTCTCCTTGGTCTATACCCAAAGGACTTAAAAATAGCATACTACAGGAACACAGCCACATCAATGTTTATAGCAACACAATTCACAATAGCTAAACTGTGAAACCAACCTAGATGCCCTTCAATAGATGAATGAATAAAAAAATGTGGCATATATACACAGTGGAATATTACTCAGCAATAAAAGAGAATAAAATAATGGCATTTGCTGGTAAATGGATGGAGTTAGAGAAGATAATGCTAAGTGAAGTTAAGCAATCCCCAAAAACCAAATGCCAAATGTTTTCTCTGATATAAGGAGGCTGATTCATAGTGGGGTAGGAAGAGGGAGCATTGGAGGAATAGAGGAACTCTAGATAGGCCAGAGGAGTGGGAGGGAAAAGGAGAGGGCATGGGGTTTGAAATGTTGGTGGAATATGATGATCATTATTATCCAAAGCACATGTAAGAAGACACAAATTAGTATAATTATACTTTGTATAGAACCAAAGATATGAAAAATTTTGCTCTATATATGTAATAAAAATTATATTGCATTCCACTCTCATAAATTTTAAAAAATTGAAAATAATAAATAAGTACATCTTTCTCTCCTTTCTTCCAGCTCCTGTAAGAAAAGCTCCTCTTTTTTCTCTTTCTAATTTATTTCCTTTAGTTATTTTTATTTCTCCTTCTTTATAGCTGCCATTTACTACCCCTCCTCTGCTTTCCCTTTCACTTTTTCAATATTTTATACTTTATTTTGCTTTCTGACCACATTTTATTTTCTCTTAATAAACTATAATTTTACACTTGTTTTAGAACTATTTAGTTTATATAATTCCTGCCCCCAAAACTCATGTTGTGGTCATTAATACTATGTATGGCAAGTTGACACCTGATAGTTCCTTTAATGATAGATATAATAGTTCATGGATGATAACCAATGTTACTATTATTAATTGCTGACCCCACCATTTCTTTTTGTGGTAATTAGTTTGTTGATGTCATAACAAGCACCAGATATTTATTCTAGTGCTCTATGTTGTTCACTGCTATTGCTGCTGTTGTTTGTTTTCTATTTTTCTGAGAGAAGCTGGGGAATAAGTGGAACACTGCAAAATCACATGGTAAAGATTCTTTATCTGAGTTACATCTACAATTCAGCCAAGAAAAAGCACAACTTGCTTCACACACAAACTAACCCCATTCAAGCTTCAACAATAATTTAACAAATATGATAGGGGAGACAACCCCCCGCCAAACCAATTACCAACTTCCAGATAGAAATGGCTACAGGAAACTTCAGGTCTCATTCTTGAGCATCTACTCCTACAGCCAAAGGAGCAGGAAGATACAAGATGATAGCTTGGACCACACTGGTCACCAGCTTTCCAAAAGTGAATTAAATCAGCAGTTCTTCTGAAGAAAACTTAAGAGTCATTGGTGGTTAAAATTAACACATAGATTACATTGAGCCTAGGTTTTGAAGCTAAGATATACTAACCACACAGGACTTACTACAAAAGAGATAATTACACACCAAAGGCCACCCTCATGATAAAAAAAGGGGACTCTATTTCAAGGAATGCATAAATCCAAGGCCTCCGACAATATGAGGAAACTGGCAAAAAAAAGCCCCTCCCCCCAGGTTATAATCCCTCAACAAAGAAACTCACATGTATGGAAGGGGATGAAATTCCAGAGAAAGGGAGGGAAGATGGCGGTGAAGGGAGTGCATCACCCCCATGTACCACGTCACTGAGCAGGAGATTGATGAGGTAGAATGGCTAAAAACTAGCTTGTTAGGAATTTCCAGCAAAAAATGGGGTGCTCTGAAACCTAGAGGAAGGATTTCCATTGCATGAGGATCAGCTACTGGGGATCAAACGCGAGAGATTTGTCCGCACGGAGGGTCACGCTGCTTATTCAGCAAATCGCCCCGCGGCTAGAGTATGCGGCACGCGCTGGGAAACGACGAGATAGCAACACAAAGATACAGCGCTGCTGATTCTGCGGGCTCCTGCCAGCTGTGCAATTACTGTACTCAGAGCTGAATTCTGGGTTTGAGACGGGGGAAGGAAGCGGTCCAATTTGGTTCTCCACACCGGTAGGACCACAGAGGAAGCCAGCGGCCACCATCTTGGAGAGCTGACATCACCATCCCTGTTTTCGACTGATCGCAGCTCTTTCAGCTTCAGAACAGGTAATTTCAGGCTGCCATTTGCCTGCGACTCGCAGACAAATTACTCAGACTTAGTGCTAAAGAACCCGTGGAAACTGCTTCTTGGAGCCTGCTCCTATCAGAACATACGCTGAGCCTGGAACGGCCGAATTCCGGCTCCCGGAACTGCTCTGGCCCAGGGCTAAAGAACCCACGGAAACTGCCATTCGCCTGCATCTCGCAGACAAATTACTCAGACTTAGTGCTAAAGAACCCGCGGAGAACACACACTGAGCCCGGATCAGCTGCATTCAAGCTCAGGTTCGCCTGCTTTTCGTGACTCAGCACTAATGATCCCGCTGAAATAACTGGTCGGCCCTTCTAACTTACAGAGGTAAAAGCCAACCGAGCCTTCATAGGCAGTGGCCACAGGATTGAAACAGGGCTTGGGAGAGAGACACTCAGGACCCACCCGTTGCATTGGTCACCCGGCAAAGGGGACGAATGGTCACCATTTGCATGGGATACCACCATGGCAGAGAACTGACGTCAAGGGCAGAGGAGAGAACTTCATTGAAACCAGCGACGACAGGTGTGTAATCCCCTAGCCATCCCTCTCCACACAGCGGGGAAACCTTAAGGGCCCTTCCCAGCTCTCCTGTGAGTGCGATAGCCAGACCGAGGGAATCAGGAGTGGTGCGGGACTCGCAGCATGGAACTCCCAGCTACCGCTCCCACCGGTGCTGACAACTGAGGTCTCTTGCACCAGATACCGGGGGCGTGGCTACCAGAAGGTAAGCAAATTCGCTGGGGGTTCTCAGCCCCAAGCTCTACAAACTTAGGGTCTGAGGGAGGCAAACAGGGAGAGTATGCCCAGGTGCTAATGAAAACAGGGCTCCCAGGAGCAACAGACCTGGCGTGTAGCCAGTATTGTGGTGAGCCTCACAGGGGAGCGGGGCCTGGCTCCAGGAAACACAAGAGAAGGCCCTAGACACTCAGGATTGGAGACCCGCCCAGTCTGGGAGGAAGAGCTGGTGCACAGTGATTGGTTCCCACCTATTGAGAGGAGAAGATTGACCCAGTAGGCACAGCTCCACCTACTGGAAGAGAAGTTAATCGATCTCTATGACTGCATTTATTATTACTATTATTATTTTTTTTAAAATGGGTTTTTTCCTTTCATTTTCATTTTTTTTGTTGTTGTTGTTCTTTAACTTTTTTTAAATGTTTTTAATTTTATTATTATTTTTTTAATTTTCATTTTTTATTATCATTATTATTTTTTAAAAAAAAATTTTTTTCTTTCTTCCCTTATTTTCTATTTTTTTCTTTAGTCTTTTCATTTGTTTTCAATTTTCTTATTCCCCCTTCCTTGAATTCTACCTGCCTAACCTCATTCTCTTTAGTGACTTCTTCCCTTCCCTTCTAATATCTTTCCTCCCAAGCATCAAATAAATTTATAAGAGTAAACAGTAACTCAGCAATCATACAGAACAAGAAGTAACATGAGCAGCATAAAAAAGCAAGGAAGAAAGGGAGTGCAAACAATGAAGGACAGCCTAAATATCCAGGAGGACCTAGAGTCACCAGAAAAATGGTCATATAAAGAACTCAAGGAACACCTTAGACAGATGGAATGAAACCTTAAAAAGGATATGAGACAGCAAATCCAAACAGTTAAAGAACACATTGAAAATGAATTACATAAACAGATAAAAGAAGAAGTAAAGCATCTTTATCAGGAGATAGAGATTATAAAAAAATCAAACAATAATTCTAGAAATGAAGGAAACGATAAACCAAATTAAAAACTCAATTGAGAGTATCACTAACAGAGTGGAGCAAGTAGAAGCCAGAACGTCAGACAATGAAGACAAAATATATCATCTTGAAAAGAGTCTAGCCAACTCAGAGAGGCTGGTAAAAAATCACGAGAAAAACATCCAAGAGATATGGGACAACATAAAAAAACCAAACCTACGAGTCATCAGGATAGAGGAAGGTACAGAGATTCGAACCAAGGGAATGAGTAACCTTCTGAATGAAATAATTACAGAAAACTTTCCAGAAATAAAAAAGGAAACGGATATACAAATTGTAGATGCATACAGAACACCGAACACACAAAATCACAGTAGACCAACGCCAAGACACATTGTTATGAAGATAGCCAATATACAGAACAAAGAGAAAATATTAAAAGCTACAAGAGAAAGGAGGCAGATTACATTAAGGGGTAAACCAATAAGGTTAACAGCGGAATTTTTCATCACAGACGCTGAAAGCGAGAAGATCCTGGAATAACGTGTTTCAAACACTGAAAGACAATGGATGCCAACCAAGAATTCTGTATCCAGCAAAATTAAGCTTCAGGTACAACAACGAAATAAAAATCTTTCATGATAAACAAAAGCTAAAAGAATTTTCAGCCAGAAAACCAGCATTGCAAAGTGTCTTGAGCAAAGCACTACACGAGGAAGAAATGAAAAACAACAACCAAAACCATCAGTGGGAAGTGCCTCGGTAATGTCAGAGGGCAGGGGGGAAAGCTAATCATGGAGAAACAAACTAAATTTTAAAAAAAGATAAATAATCAAACATGGCTGGCAGTACAAACCATATATCAATAGTAACTCTAAACGTTAATGGCTTAAACTCTCCAATAAAGTGACATAGGCTGGTAACATGGATTAAAAAAACAAATCCAACAATATGTTGTCTCCAGGAGACACATCTGATTGGAAAAGACATACACAGGCTGAAGGTGAAAGGATGGGAAAAAACATACCACGCACACGGTCCTCGGAAGCAAGCAGGGGTGGCCATCCTCATATCGAAGAAAATCGACTTCAAGACTAAGTTAATCCAAAGGGATAAGGAAGGACATTATATACTGTTAAAAGGAACCCTTCACCAACAAGACATAACAATTATCAATATTTATGCACCAAATAATGGTGCTGCGACGTTCATAAAACAAATTCTCCTCAAGTTCAAGAATCAAATAGACCACAACACAATAATTATGGGTGACTTCAACACACCTCTCTCACCATTGGACAGATCCTCCAAACAACAGTTGAATAAAGAAACTATATAGAACTCAATATCACAATCAATAACCTAGACTCAACTGACATATATAGAATATATCAACCATCATCAAGTGGATATACTTTTTCTCAGCAGCACATGGATCCTTCTCAAAAATAGACCATATATTATGCCATAGGGCAACCCTCAGTAAATATAAAGGGGTGGAGATAATACCATGCATTTTATCGGATCATAATGGAATGAAACTGGAAATCAATAATAAAAGAAGGAAGGAAAAATCCTACATCACATGGAAAATGAACAATATGTTACTGAATGATCAATGGGTTACAGAAGACATAAAGGAGGAAATCAAAAAATTCTTAGAGATAAATGAAAATACAGACACAACATATAGAAATCTATGGGACACAATGAAAGCAGTTTTAAGAGGGAAATTCATCGCCTGGAGGTCATTCCTCAAAAAAAAGGAAAAACCAACAAATAAATGAGCTCACACTTCATCTCAAAGCCCTAGAAAAGGAAGAGCAAAACAACAGCAAATGTAGCAGAAGGCAAGAAATAATTAAAATCAGAGTGGAAATTAACGAAATTGAAACAAAAGAAACTATTGAAAAAATAAACAAAACTAAAAGTTGGTTCTTCAAAAAAATAAATAAGATCGACAGACCCTTAGCCATGCTAACGAAGAGAAGAAGAGAGAGAATTCAAATTACTAACATACGGGATGAAAAAGGCAATATCACAACAGATGCTACAGAAATACAGAAGACAATTAGAAATTATTTTGAAAACCTATATTCCAATAAAATAGAAGATGGTGAAGACATCGATAAATTTCTTAAGTCATATGATTTGCCCAGACTGAGTCAGGAAGACACACACAATTTAAACAGACCAATTTCAATGGATGAAATAGAAGAAGCAATCAAAAGACTACCAACCAAGAAAAGCCCAGGACCGGATGGGTATACAGCGGAGTTTTACAAAACCTTTAAAGAAGAATTAATACCAATACTTTTCAAGTTATTTCAGGAAATAGAAAAAGAGGGAGCTCTGCCAAATTCATTCTATGAGGCCAACATCACCCTGATTCCGAAACCAGACAAAGACACCTCAAAGAAAGAAAACTACAGACCAATATCTCTGATGAACCTAGATGCAAAAATACTCAATAAAATTCTGGCGAATCGGATACAAAGGCACATCAAAAAAATTGTGCACCATGATCAAGTAGGATTCATCCCTGGGATGCAAGGATGGTTCAATATACGGAAATCAATAAATGTTATTCACCACATCAATAGACTTAAAGATAAGAACCATATGATCATCTCGATAGATGCAGAAAAAGCATTCGACAAAGTACAGCATCCCTTTATGTTCAAAACATTAGAAAAACTAGGGATAACAGGAACTTTGTAAAAGCTATCTATGCTAAGCCTCAGGCTAGCATCATTCTGAATGGAGAAAAATTGAAGGCATTCTCTCTAAAATCTGGAACAAGACAGGGATGCCCTCTATCACCACTTCTATTCAATATAGTTCTCGAAACACTGGCCAGAGCAATTAGACAGACGAAAGAAATTAAAGGCATAAAAATTGGAAAAGAAGAACTTAAATTATCACTGTTTGCGGATGACATGATTCTATACCTAGAAGACCCAAAAGGGTCTACAAAAAATCTACTAGAACTAATAAATGAATTCAGCAAAGTGGCAGGATATAAAATCAACACGCATAAATCAAAGGCATTTCTGTATATCAGCGACAAAACTTCTGAAACGGAAATGAGGAAAAGAACTCCATTCACAATATCCTCAAAAAAAAAAAATACTTGGGAATTAACCTAACAAAAGAGGTGAAAGATTTATAAAATGAAAACTACAGAACCCTAAAAAGAGAAGTAGAAGAAGATCTTAGAAGATGGAAAAATATACCCTGTTCATGGATAGGCAGAACTAACATCATCAAAATGACAATATTATCAAAAGCTCTCTATAGGTTTAATGTGATGCCAATCAAAATCCCAAAGGCATTTCTTGTAGAAATAGATAAAGCAATCATAAAATTCATATGGAAAAATAAAAGACCCAGAATAGCAAAAGCAATTCTAAGCAGGAAATGTGAATCAGGCGGTATAGCGATACCAGATTTCAAACTATATTACAGAGCAATAGTAACAAAAACAGCTTGGTACTGATACCAAAACAGGTGGGTGGACCAATGGTACAGAATAGAGGACACAGAGACTAATCCACAAAGCTACAACTATCTTATATTTGATAAAGGAGCTAAAAGCATGCAATGGAGGAAGGATAGCATCTTCAACAAATGGTGTTGGGAAAACTGGAAATCCAGATGCAACAAAATGAAACTGAACCCCCTCCTCTCGCCATGCACAAAAGTTAACTCAAAGTGGATCAAGGAGCTTGATATCAAATCAGAGACTCTGCGTCTGATAGAAGAAAAAGTTGGTTCCGATCTACATATTGTGGGATCGGGCTCCATATTCCTTAATAGGACACCCATAGCACAAGAGTTAATAACAAGAATCAACAAATGGGACTTACTTAAACTGAAAAGTTTTTTCTCAGCAAGAGAAACAATAAGAGAGGTAAATAGGGAGCCTACATCATGGGAACAAATATTTACTCCTCACACATCAGATAGAGCCCTAATATCCAGAATATACAAAGAACTCAAAAAATTAGACAATAAGATAACAAATAACCCAATCAACAAATGGGCCAAGGACCTGAACAGACACTTCTCAGAGGAGGACATACAATCAATCAACAAGTACATGAAAAAATGCTCACCATCTCTAGCAGTCAGAGAAATGCAAATCAAAACCATCCTAAGATACCATCTCACTCCAGTAAGATTGGCAGCCATTCTGAAGTCAAACAACAACAAGTGCTGGCGAGGATGTGGGGAAAAGGGTACTCTTGTACATTGCTGGTGGGACTGCAAACTGGTGCAGCCAATTTGGAAAGCAGTATGGAGATTCATGGGAAAGCTGGGAATGGAACCACCATTTGACCCAGCCATTGCCCTACTCGGACTATTCCCTGAAGACCTTAAAAGAGCGTACTACAGAGATACTGCCACTTCGATGTTCATACCAGCACAATTCACAATTGCTAGACTGTGGAACCAATCCAGATGCCCTTCAATAGATGAATGGATAAAAAAATGTGGCATTTATACACCATGGAGTATTACGCAGCACTAAAAAATGACAAAATCATGGAATTTGCAGGGAAATGGATGGCATTAGAGCAGATTATGCTTAGTGAAGCTAGCCAATCCCCAAAAAACAAATACCAAATGTCTTCTTTGATATAATGAGAGCAACTAAGAACAGAGCATGGAGAAAGAGCAGGAAGAAAAGATTAACATTAAACAGAGACATGAGGTGGGAGGGAAAGGGAGAGAAAAGGGAAATTGCATGGAAATGGAGGGAGACCCTCAATGTTATACAAAATTACATATAAGAGGTTGTGAGGGGAAGGGGAAAATAAACAAGGAGGGAAATGAATTACAGTAGATGTGGTAGAGAGAGAAGATGGGAGGGGAGGGGAGGGGAGGGAGGATAGTAGAGGATAGGAAAGGTAGCAGAATACAACAGTTACTAATAGGGCATTATGTAAAAATGTGGATGTGTAACCGATGTGATTCTGTAATCTGTATTTGGGGTAAAACTGGGAGTTCATAATCCACTTGAATCTAATGTATGAAATATGATATGTCAAGAGCTTTGTAATATTTTGAACAACCAATAAAAAAATACAAAAAAAAGTTTTCATTGTTGGTAGAATAAATAAATAAACATTTCTACAGAAAAAAAAGAAATTCCAGAGAAAGAATATTTTAAAAGATTATTTATTGTAATTATCAATGAACTAAAATATTTAAGCAATGAATTATGAGAACAAATGAATTTGAACATTGACTGTACAGTAAGGAGAAAAACATAAAAAAATGATAAGAATATATAAGAACTGTATGACAACATTAAGAGACAAAACTTAAGAGTCATTGAGACAGAAGAGTACATGAAAATACAGGCCTAGTGACATTAAAAATATTTTCAGTAAAATAATATGAGAAAAATTTCCAAATTTCAGGAGTGAGGTGGACATTCACAAACAAAATACATATAAAATCCCAAATAGACAAGAAAAAAAAATCTCTAAGATATTATAATCAGAATATCTAACATTGAGAATAAGGATAAAATATTAAAAGATACAAGAGAAAAACATCAGGTCACATTAAAAGTTAAACCAATGAGATTCACTTTGGACTTTTGAGCTCAGACTCTAAAATCCAAACAGGTTTAGAAAGAGATAATCCAAGCTCTGATGGAAAACAATTGCCTACCAAGATTGTTATATTCAGCAAAGTTTTCATTCAGAATTAAAGGAGAAATAAAAACTTTCCTCTGTAAGGATAAACTAAAAGAATTCATGATAGCTAAGCCAACACCACAGAAAATACTACACACAGAATAACTCAAAAACAAACTCCAGAGCCCTCAAATGGATGAAACTCACTAGAAGCATACTTAAGCAAATGAAAAGTGATTGAATTAAATATATGGAACAAGTCAAATGGTAGAAAATAATAAACATCTCTTTATAATAATTCTGAAAGTAAATGGTCTCAACTCTCCAATTAAAATACATACTCTGGGAGAGCGGATTATAAAGCAAAGACTCAAGTATATGCTGTTGGAAAGAGACTCACCTTACAATCAAAGACATCCACAGAATTAAATTAAAGGACAGAAAAAGATATTTTGTGTAAATGAAGTCTAGAAACAAGAAAAAGTAATTATTCTAATGTCAAAAGAGACAGATTACAAGCAAAAACTAATCAGAAGAAACAAGGAAGTTCATTGCATACTGGCAAAAAAGAACAAGCAAATAAAAAGATATAGCAACAGTGATTATTTATACCCCAAATTCTAGGGAACCTAATTGTATAAAACAAATACTACTTGATATTAAGCCTCAGATAGACCCCAGTGTAAAAACGCTGGGTAATTTCACCATACCCTTTCACCAATAGACAGATTATCCAGATATAAAGTTAATAAAGATGCTTTTGACCTAAATAATACTATAAATCAAATGAACCTAACAGACATCTATAGAATATTTCATCCCAAAACAGCTGAATTCATTTTCTTCTCAGCACCTTATGGAATTTTCAAAAATAGACCATATTTTAGGTCACAAAACAAGTTTAGCAAATACAAAAAAAAATGCAATATAATCTCTTGCATCTTATTAGATCATAATGGAATGAAATTAGAAATTAAGAGCAAGAACTATTATAGAAACCACATAAACATAAGGCAATTGAACAAAACTCATTTAAATGAGGAATGAATAAATAATAATAATAATAATAAAGACATTCCTAATACCTAATGAGAATAGTAATACTACATACCAAAGTCTCCAGGACACAATGAAGGCAGTTCTAAGAAAAAAAAAATTATAGTGTTAAATGCCTGTATTTTTTTAAAAGACAGAAAGATCCCAAATGAACAATCTAATGCTATATCTCAAGGACCTACAAAAGCAGAAACAAATAATTATAAAACCAGTAAAAGACAAAAAATAATTATAACCAGAGATGAAATTAAATAGGGAATTGAAAAAAAATACAAATTCATTGTTGGTTATTTGAAAAGTTAAACAAGATTGATTAAGCCTTAGCCAAACTAATGAAAAGAAAGAGAAAAGACCCAAATTAACAACATTAGACATGAAATAAGATGATATCACAGACATTTCTGAAATCCAGAGAATCACTAGGGAATTTGTAAAATCTTAAATTCCAGAAAAAATCAGAAAATCTAGAAGATATTGACAAATTTTTAGACTTAAATGACCTACCGAAATTGAACCAAGACCAATATCAAGCAACACAGTTGAAGCAGTGACAAAACACCTTCCAACAAAGAAAAGCTAAGGACTAAACAGATTTTTAGCTGAGTTCTACCAGAACTTTAAAAAAGAATGTGTCAATCCTCCTAAAATTATTACATAAAATAGAAAGGGAGGGAATACTCCCAAATTCATTTTATGAAGCCCATATCACCTTGACATCAAAACCAGATGAAGACTCATGGAGGAAAGGAAACTACAGGTCAATATCCGTGATGAATATAGTACGACAGTCCTGAAGGCAATTTAACAATATGCATTCAGAAACACATTAGGAAGCCCATGTACCATAACAAAGTTAGATTTATCCCAGAGGGCAAAGTTGGTTCAACATACATAAATCAATACATATACTTCATCACATAAACAGAATCAAGAATGAAAAATCACATGATCATTTTAAGAGACACAGAAAAAGCCTTTGACAAATCCAGCATTCAATCATGTTAACATTTTTGAAAAAAATTAAGGGTAGAAGGAATTTACCTCAACATCATAAAGCTTATATATGATAAACCCAAAGCCAACATCAAACTGAATGGAATAAAGCTAAAAGAACTTTTTTCCCCCTAAAATCAGGTACAATATAAGGATGAAAAGAAAGAGAAAATAGACCCAAATCAACAATATTAGAGATGAAATAAGACATTTCTGAAATCTAGAGGCTCATTAAGGAATATTGTAAAATCTCAAATTCCAGAAAAATCAGAAAATCTGGAAGATATGACAAATCTCTAGACATAAATGACCTACCCAAATTAAACAAAGCCCAATATCAAGCAACATAATTGAAGACAGAAAGTAAAATTAGCCATATTCAGAAAGTCAAGGAATTCTATCATATGTGGAAGCTAGAAGGGTGGAGGTAGGGAAGGAATATTAAAAAAATTATTTGATAAGACTCTCACCATTCCTATTCAATATAGTTCCTAAAACTTTGGCCAGAGCCAAACTGGCAAGAGAAGGTAATTAAATGGATACAAATAGGAAAAGAAATCAAATTATCTGTTTGTTGACGACATGATTTTATAGGTAGAAGACCCAAAAACTCCATTGGAAGTCATCTAGATCTAATGAATTCAGCAAAATTGAAGGATATAAGATCAACATACAAAAAAAAAGAAAAAAAAAACACTTGGGAATAAAACTAATTAAGGAGCAGAAAGACCTATACAAAGAAGATTTAGAACACTGAAGAAAGAAATTGAAGATCTTAGAAGCTGGAAATTGAAGATCTTAGAAGCTTAGAAGCTCCCATGACCATGGATAGGCAGAATTAATGTTGCCAAAATGGCCGTGTTACCAAAAGCAGTCTACAGATTCAATGCACTCCCCATCAAAATATCAATGACATTCTTTACTAATTAGAAAAGACAGTCCTAAAATTCATATAGAGGAATAAAATAACCACAGTAGCTAAAGCAATCCTGAGCAATAATAGCAATGCTGGAGGCATCACATTTCATGATCTTGAATTATACTAGAGAGTTATAGTATAGCTATAGTATTAAAACCAGTTTGGTATTGGCTTCAAGATAGACATGAAGACCAGTGAATAGAATAGAAGATGCAGAAATAAAGCCACAATGATATAATCATCTGATCCTTGGTAAAGTTTCCAAAAACATACATTGAAAGAAGATAGTCTTTTCTTTGTTTCTTTTCTTTTTTTTCCCCCTGTACCAGTGATTGAACACCGGGTTGCTTAATCACTGCGCAACATCCTCAAACCTTTTTAATTTTAATTTTGAGACAGGGTCCCACTACATTACATAGTGCATTACTAAGTTGCTGAGGCTGGCTTTGTACTTGCAATCTTCCTGCCTTAGTCTCCCAACCTCTGAGATTACAGGTGTCCCCACCACACTCGGCAAGATAGCCTTTTTAACAAAAGTGATGCTCAGAAAACTGGATGTTAATATGTAGAAGAACAAAATTAGAACTCTGTCTCTCATTCTGCACAAAAATCAACTCAAAGTGGGTCAAAGGCCTAGGAATTAAACCAGAAACAATGAAACTTCTAGAAGAAAACATAGGGATAACACTACAACATATTGGCACAGGCACTGATTTCTTTGATAAGACTCCTAAAGCTCAAGAAATAAAACCAAGAATCAGTCAGCGGGACGGCATCAAATTAAAGAGCATCTGATCAGCAAAGGAAACAAGAGCCCACAGAATGGAAGAAGATCTTTGCCAAATACTTTTCTGATAGGGGATTATAGTATCCAGAATACACAGAAAACTTAACATCAAAAAACCCAATAACCCAATCAATAAATGGGCCAAAGATATAAATAGACATTTTTCAAAAGAAGAAATACAGATGGCCAACAAATACATGAAAAAATGTTCAACATCCTTAGCAATCATGAATATGCAAATCAAAACTACACTTAGACTTCATCTCACTCCAGTTAGAATGGCAATTATCAAGAATAAAACAAACAATAATTGATGGCTAGGATGTGTAGAAAAAGGTATACTTACACATTTTTGTTGGGAATGCGAATTAATAAAACCACTTTGGTGGGTGGGATGGAGATTCCTCAAAAAAATAGGAATGGAATCACAAAATGACCCAGCTATCCCACTGCTTGTAATTAACCAAAAGAACTAAAATCAGCATGCTGTAGGATATATAAATACCAATGTGTATAGAAGTGTAATTCATAATAGTTAAGTTATAGAATCAGCCTAAGTGCCCATCTATAGAGGAATAAAGAAAAAGTGACATATATATATGTGTGTGTGTGTGTGTGTATATATACACACACATATACATACACACACACACACACACACACACATTGTGTTTTACGTAATCACAAGAATGCAATTATGTCATTTGTGGGTAAATGGACAGAATTGGGAAACAGCATGGTAAATAAAAATAGCCAGATTCAGAAAGTCAAGGAATTCTCTCGTATGTGGAAGCTAGAGGGTGGAGGTAGGGAAGAAATATTTTTTAAAAACTGAAGGAAGACTGATCTGATGTGGAGGAAAGAGATTGAGAGAGAGGGAGGAGGAGAAGGCACAGGGAAATATAGGTGAATGAAATCTATCACAATATACTATGTCTGTGTACAAATATACAATGAATCACACACACATATATACATATATATATGATTATGATGCATTAATTAAAATAACAGTAACAATAATAGTAGGGAGATCAGTAGAATAGAGCAACTGGATCAGGAAAGAAAGAAGGGAGAGAAAGGGAAGATACTGGGGAATGACTTGATTAAAGTTTCGTTATGTGCATGTATGAAAATGGCATAATAAATCCCACTATTATATAAAAGTATAATGCACCAGTTAAAAAGTGAGTAAAAAATTAAAAATAAAAATAAATTAAAATTTAAAAATAAGTAAACAACATATCTGAGCTTTTGGAAGAGGAAAATATATTTTTTTAAACCATATACAAATGGCAACAACCACAAAGGAAAATAGTTTAAATGAAATTACATTAAAGGTAAGCACTTCACCAAAACACTATCAAAACAGTGAAAAGAGAAGTTTGGGGTAGGAAAATAAAATCACAATACATATACTAATAAAGATATTGAGAAAATGGTTGCATTTTTTTTAAAGAATTTGCTCAAAAATTTAAGTCAAGCATCTATTATTTTCTGGGTATTAGGAAAGGCAATGAAAAATATATTTTAGTAGGTCAGAAATGATAAAGTAGGTTTGTAGGGGTAAAATATATGTGGCATGATTTACAATGATCAGTGTCTGGGCAAAGGTACATCCTGGTCATCAGTAAACATGCCTGATGGGGTCATTCATTCACAGGTGAATGTTCAGAGTCTGGGGAATGTTGGGCCTTCCCTAAGATTTACATAAATAATTTCAACTGCACCTCATCTCCCTCCCCACGCTCCCCGGTGCAGGTGAGCACACACACATGCGCACACACACACACACACACACACAAATTTTACTCTCCTACTTGTACTTATATATTAAAACTTCTCAAAAAGAAACAAAGCTTTTACTTTTAAAATGCAAATATGTGTTAGAGAGGTAACACTGTACTGAATTTACATTCAATTTTAACTTCCTCATTTTAGACCTTCTTCCTGAGAATAAAGGGAAAGAGACAAGTAAGGACTGATTTCTGGTGTAGTCATCAGTGAGAGGGTGATGAATAGGGGGACTATAGGAAGCAAATGCTCATGCAACTTATCTTACATTTCCCAGATACTCAGAAAATAAATATTTGTCTCATTGCTGAAAATGAGTGGTGTAGTTGCTGGGATTGTAGATGCTGAGGCAGGGTGTCCAGGGTTACTGTGAGATAATCTGAAATGAGGGTCTGAAAAGGAACAGGGAGGGAGGACCAGGGGTGGTGGTGGGAGGATGTGGTGGGAGGATGCGTTAGTCTGTTCCACCTAATCTTAGACAGCTGGCTTGTAAACAGCAGAAATCTATTTCTCATAGCTTGCAGACTGAAGCCCAAGATCAAGGCGTCCATGATTTGTTGTATGAACTGCTATTTTTTTCACTGTGTCTTTACAGGGAGGAAAGGTGCTGATCTTCGGGAGGGTGTTCTTTTTTTAAGAGCACTAATCCCTTTCATAAGGTGCATACTCCAGCCTTATGAACCTAAGCACTTCCCAAGGGCCCACCTCCTAATATAGTCACCTTGGGAATCAGGATTTCAGTATATAAATTTTGGGTAGTCACAAGCATTCAGGCAACAGTAGAGGGGTTTTCTGCAGTTTGCTATGCATCATAACCAGGAGAAGTCCACACTTACTTTCTGCAGTGAGCCCACAGTCTGAAATGAAGGTATGATTTGGGACAAAGATACTCTAATCTCAGTAAGGAAGTAGCCAGAACCCAGAGCAAGCCCAGCCAGGGTCGAAACTGTTGAGTCTCTTGACAAGAGATCAGGAGTAATCTCTCCATTTTCAACTCCTTTATTTAATATTAAATAAAATATTGCTTTAATAAATAAAACAGACTTTTGTGTATATGAGTCCCTCCAATTTCTGAGCAAATCAGAACATATGATTTGACAATAAAGGCAGGGGAGAGGTTTTTGGTTAAAAAAAAAAAATACTGATGAAGCCCAGGAAGGACAAGACAATTATTCAGGTAATAAGATGTAGAGAAAGTCTGGCTGGAAGTTAAACTTTGCTTAATATATATTTTTACTGGTTCCTGGCAGTGTTCTCCATTTTTCTAGCTTAGTCACTCCTTTCTTCCATAGTATTCTCCAAACAGTTTCAACTCATGACTCTAAAATGAAGGTAAATGTGTGAATTTGGCAGCATGGGAAGCTGAAATAATTGGGAACATCTTGCATTTCTTCCCATTGCTCCCAAGTGCCTTTATCATTCTATCTTATTTCTGGGTGACTCAAGGTCACTAAAGCAGAGGCTGGCATTGTGTGGCTAACTGATCTGGATTTGGATAATTTCTAATAGTAACCCCACTTTTACTCTGTATCAAGGAAACATGAGGCTTCCTCATCATAACTCTGACTTCTGTTTGCTCTGAAAATCCAAAAGCTTTGAAAACTTAGTATCCCTCCTCTCCCATTAATGTAAATACACTAAAGTGATTGAAAATCTAACACAGCATGTCCATATCTATTCCTTGGTACCACAGAGCTGATTTTGATTTGTTTTCATTTGTCTGTGAGACCATTATTATCCTGTTGTATAATTGAATTGGTTCAAATTAGCATCAAGCCTTCTCAAAATGGATGTAGCAACAGGGAGTGGACATTTGGTAATAACAATTTTGTGAGTACAGCTCTCTTTAGTGACTTTTCCTATAGAATATTTAAGTAACTTTGGAGTGTGGTGTCATCTTGATAACTTTCATTAAATCCTCCTTTTCAATCTCTGCCCATTCTTTCATCATAGGTACCAAAAATAAAAACCCAATTTTTGGAATGGATGAGCTAGCATATGGCAATCTTTCTCTTTATGATTGTCCCAAATCTTTGATCTCTGTAGTCCTTTCATTTGGGGCTTTTATATAAAACTGTCATTGACCTTGGAAGTACCAGCTGTCCTCTTGAAATATGAGGCTGGTAATGATGACATACAGCATTGATAATAACAAATGGTAGTTCATATTTCAGCTGAGTTGGGTTTTTATGCTCTGCTTTTAGACTCAATGTATTCAGTATGGATAGAAAATATTAAAATGTAATTCAACTGGATGATCTCTCTGTTGCTCATAAACACACACACTCTCTCCCCACCCCCTCTCTATTTTTCTACCAAGAAAGATGTCTGAAAATGAAACCCATATCAAGTCTGCTCACTAATCAGCCAGTGTTGGCACTGAGGTTAGACGACTCTTTCAAACTGGGGATTTGAGGTTCTTATTTGGGAGATTAGATTTTTATCTTAGGATGAGAAAATTTTATCATGACTCTCAGCTCTGTCGTTGACTGTAAGGTAAACACAAATATCTGAATTATTTCATTAATTATCATGGAAATTAAGTCAAATCAGTGCTTTGGGAATAGCAAATTAGATAGTAAACAAGATACAAGAAATTAGGACTTAAATTAAGTCTTATCACTTTTTACTCTAAAACAGAAAGATTTTTCCATACTATTTTGGACTACTGAGCTTTGGTGAATTTTCGCCTTTATAAACACATCCTTATATAATCCCTGTAGGACATTAAGAAACTTTCAAGGTGCAGGGATTGGGGAGATGATGGTCAAAGGATACCACAATATCTCAGTTTGACATGAGAAATAAGACTTTCTTTTCGAAATTGATTGCATAGCATGGTAAATATAATTAGTAATAATGTACTGTACTTTCCAAATGTTCTCACCACAAAAACTGGTAAGTATCTCCTCTAAGTAAATTAACTTGATTTAATTATTCCTCAGTATATTTACATATACAGCATCACTTTGCACCCCATAGTTATACAAAATTATAAATTTTCAATTTATAATAAAATAAACAATAAAAAATATTCATACTGCCTTGAAAAGAATTTGGTTATGGCATAAATATAAAGTAAAATAAATGACAAATGTTTAGTTTTAATTTTTTACCTTTCAAAAAGAGACCTTTGAAAGACCTTGGACCTCTGAAATGGTAAATGCACACAGTGGTGATCACATTGAAGAGGGTGCAGTCAGAGCTTTCAGTTCACAAGAAAAAGTTCTCCATGTTGACAACCATATTCATATCTCAACTATGGAACTTACTCCTGATACATAATTTTACGAACCAGGAATGCTCAGATTCCAGACTTGCATTTGACAGACCACTTCCTATGTCATATCTTATATCTTTAACTGGAAGCAAGACCCACATTCCCACACACAATATGGCTGGAGATCAAATGGTGTTGGCCTGCTTATTGTTGGTTATGATGATATAGGTCCTCACATTTTCCAGACCTCTCCATCTGCTAACTATTGTGACTGTAGAGTTGTGTCCATTGGAGCTCATTCCCAATCAGCAAGCACTTAATTTGAAGAAACATATGTCTGAGGTGATGGCGTGTATTTTAAACAAAGTGGTCAAACCTGATCTGCTTGCTTTAAGAGAGATACTTCCTGAAGATCAGAACCTAACTATAAAGGATGATGGTAATGATGCGTTTCCATTCCTGGAAAGTCTTGAAGAAAGACCACAGAGAAAGGCTTAGCCTGCTAATGATCTGGCAGACAAGGAAAATGAACCAATGGCACATTAAATAATAAAGCAGTCTGCATGTATATTATCAAATATGCAAGAATGCAGGACATACACTGATGACAGCAATCTACATTTTAATCAAACGATGCAGAGTGGGGGAAAAATATGTTTTAGAAAACAGTCCACATTTGAGATATTTCCAAGCAACTTCACTGAAATCATATAACGAGGAGTATTTTTCTTTCAGAATTCTATATAATCATTTTTGAGTAAATATAGGAATCTGTACTAATAGGTATCTATAACAAGTATCAATTTTTATATGAAGGAAATAGTGCCTGCCCTTGTGGTCTTCAAAACATCTGTGAAATAAAATTATTTCACCTCCAAATAATGAATAATTGACTTAATTAAAATTACAATTAATTTTTAGAATATTTTTCCATTTTAAACAACAGCAAAAAAAAAAAAAGACATCTGAGAATTGAAGAAGTCTTATGGAGAACAGGAAATGGTATCTAAGCAATAACTTTCTTGGAGGTGGGAGGTCCCAGCAACTCCCTCCAAGGACAGATTTGTTACTCCCGCAGATGGGAATTCCCTTGGCAGAGCTCCTTCAGGGGTAGTTTAGCCATAGAAAGCTGCCTTTTTTAAGGTTAGAACTTTTGCAATGGCTCACATCTGGTGGTTGATAAAAACAAGAGTGTGAAGGCTTGGCCCTTTTGGCCCAACGTGGGACCGCTGCAAGTAGTTATTTAATTCCAGAGCTCCATGTGGATGACAGCAAAGGCTGTCATCAGGCTGCATCATAGTTCAAGTTCTCTTTTTGCCCAAATCCCAACCCATTATCTTCTTGCCACATGTATGGATCCAGACAGTATCCCAGTTTTGGAACCTAGAACAATGATAAAATTGAGAGTAATAAATAATGCTGGCTTTGAAATTTCTAATGAGGGTATCATAGTTAAGGAAAGAAATGAAAGCATGTTTCATTTCTCTCTCTCTCTCTCTCTCTCTCTCTCTCTCTCTCTCTCTCTCTCTCATTTCTACCTCTCTCTGACTGAGGAAATGTGATACTAATATTTTGTGTCAATCTGCTTAGGCCATGGATAGCCAGATATTTGGTCAAACATTGTGGTGTTTCTCTGAGGGTGTTTTGGGATAGATTAATACTTAAATCAGTAGACTGAGTAAAACAAATATCTCCCTAATGTAGGTGGGCTTCATACAATTAGTTGAAGAATTGAACAAAAAGGTCAATTCTCCTCTAAGTAAGTGAGAACATTTCCTGTCTGAATGCCTTTGAACTGGGACAGTGGCTTTTTTCTGTGCCTTTGGACAAAAAATGAACCAACGTTTCTTTCTAGGTCTCAAACTACTGGTTTTAGGACAGGTAATAATATACCATAATATACCATTGGCTCTTTTGGTTCTCAAGGCTTCAGAATTGGACAAGAAATAAACCATCCACTCTCCTGAGACTCCATCTTGCTAGTTCACCCTGCAGAGCTTTAAATCTGAGACTTACCAGGCTCCAAAATCACTAGTCAATTCCTTACAATCAATCATAGGTTATATACATACACAGAGACACACATCCTTTTGGTTCTCTTTCTCTGAAGAACCTTGACAAATACAGGAGAGGATGAACTTGAAGAACCTTGGAGAAGGTAGAATTACAAAGACTCAAAACTGGACAGCCAGATGGAAAAGAGAAGTCACCATTCATAGGTGCTCGAAGGTTTGGGGTCAGCAACAGAATGTTGAACGGAAAAGAATCATGCCTAAAACTATTCCTGTGTCTTTTAATGGGCCTTCCTTCTCTCTGTGTAGAGGAGCCTTGTTAGCTATCTTGCTTGTATTCAGGAGAGACTCCTTCACTGCAATCCCCTATGGACTATGCTCTGTGCTCATCTGCACATTCTCACTTTTCAGGAGCCTAAGTTTTCAGTGAGTCGTATTCTTTGAAGGATTCTTAACAGTAGTAGTGTGAGAGCAACTTGACAGTGGGAAATTCACCTCTGTTTATACTACTGTATCAGTTTCTTCCTTAAAAATAAGTTACCTCGGGCTGGGGTTGTGGCTCAGTGGTAGAGTACTCATCTGGCACGTGCAAAGCCCTGGATTCGATCCTCAGCACCAAATATAAATAAATAAATTCAATAAAGGTATTGTGTCCAACTACAACCAAAAAAATAAATATTAAAAAAAATAAGTTACCTCCTTCCCACAGAATCAATGCCTCACTTGCTCCAAGGGCTGACTATAATGTTTTCCCAAGAGGCACTGCCATCAAGAGGAATAAAGCTCAGAGCTTTGGTCTGACACAGGAAATAAAATTCTTATACTGGTTTCCAATACCCGGAATAAGATAATGAGAAAGAAAAATGTGTGCTTTTCCTCCTCTTGTATTAGTATGACTGATGATTTGGGGTCAAATATTAACAATATAACTGTCTTAGAAATGGTCCAATAAATAGGAGCACTTTACAGAGCAACAGAGAGTAGAGAAGGAATGAACTTTTCTATCAGAAAGTCCTGTTAACTCCTGGAGTTTACATTGAAGATATATTAGGCTGCATTACACTGTTCCTACTAGGAGAAAATTGCTTCTGAAAGAAAGAAGAGGAAGCAAAGGAAAATTTAGAGGGAAATCCTTTTCATTTCATCAAACAAGTGAAACAGATGGAGAATTTGTAAAGAGAATTTCTAAAGGCAAAAATTTTATTTAGACTTTTTGTCCTTGTTGTGAATCTCAAATTCCATGCTCAACTATTCTTGCTGTTGATTGAAAATGAATAATCAACTCATGTGTTAGGGCTCTGGTTATACTTGTGATGGTGATGATGATGACAATGATAACAAACAATTTTTATGATAACATTTTTCAGTGTCAGACGTTATTCTAACCAAATGAGTAAGCATGACATGGCCTTCCTTACATTTGTAGAAATAGTATGCAATTTTTTCCCCAGCACTTAACCTAGGGCAGTAGATGAATGAACCATCTGTTTTTTTTTTTAATTAAATCTATCTAAAATTTCCCTAACTCCTCTGTGCACCAACATAGGAAACAATTTATTTGGATGTAATAGGACAAAGGGCTATACATTCTAAACCTCTTTCTGGGCACTTAATAGAGAATAAAATTTTAATAATTGCTCAAAAAGTCTATATTGTTATTCTAGCAGTGTGTTGGCATTTCAGTTCAATTTAATAGGAAATTATCTGTGATCTAGGGATTCTGTGAACAGAAGAAAGACGTGGGGGAATTGTAGTGCTCTACTAAGATATTTGCAGTCTGTTTTAGAAGAATGAGACACACACAGATTGGGCTGTGTATGATTCAAGGCAGGGCATCATTAAATGTCACAGTGCTCTAATGCTGGTAAAGGGAAAGACCAACAAGGACTGGAGTCAGAAAGAGAAAACACGGAGATGAGACTTGATTGGCACAAGGATGAGGAAATGGAAGGAAGGTAGCTAAATACACCAGCAGGAAGAACCAATTGCAATGAGCTGTGCACAGAGCCCAGAATTTGCCCTTTCTGTGAGGATAAAACACTGTTTGCTGCGATTCTAATTCTTCACAACACAAAACAGCAGATCGTTAAAAATAACAATTGATATAGCAATTAACTGATCATTTAAAACAACTATAAATATGAATTATCCCCCAAATTTATGGGAAAAAATAAAAACCCAGATTAACCTAGGCTGCAATAACCCATTACTATTTTGACTAGTGAATATATGGAAACAACTTTCTTTTTTAATATTTATTTTTTAGTTATAGGCAGGCACAATGTCTTTATTTTACTTTATGTGGTGCTGAGGATAAAACCCAGTGCTTCACTCTTGCTGAGCGAGAGCTCTACCTCTGAGCCACAACCCCAGCCCGTGGAAACAACTTTCTAAAGGGAGTTTTTGGTTTCTGCTATTGTATAGTACAGGATCTAGGATACATGCAGTGAGTTGCTCCCTACTAAAATCTTCCATAGCATGTCACCCTTAATTTTTTAAAATATTTATTACATTGTGCAGATGTTTATTTTGTTTCCAACTGATGTTCATTTATCCATGTTAATAAAATTGATGACGCTCTCCAATACTTCTGTAAAACATCTGACTGTTGCTGATGACATTTACTGCTTAGAGAGTCTACTCTGCAAACCTCATCCTCCTCATACCCATCAAGATGTTTGCTTAGCAAGAGTGAGTGGAGCTGGCTCCCAGACTCCTTTAATGCAATACTTCAAATATTCTATAAACTAATAAAATATTGATAAAAGGAGGCATTTCTATGAAAAAAGTGAATGATTTAAAAACTATTAATAAAGCTAAGCCACTAAAAACTCTTGTTAAAATAAGAATAAGTAATATAACTGTTAAAAACTGAGCAAAGAAATCAGACAGTATTCTGCATTCAGATTGATAGCAAGTACATTCAATTCCTGCTCCACTTTAAAGAACTCAAAATGGAATGTGATTTATACATCAAAAGGGAGAACCCTATTTTTGTGATTCTAAATCAAAATATGGGCAAATTAAGGTCCATTCATTTGCTTTAAATGAGAAAAAGAATTATGTGTGAATTACATATGTTGTTTCCCTGTTTTGGTCTGTTTTATTTCTATTAATGGAGTAATCAGTCCCATTGCAAATAAGAGGAATCTAGTGTCAGGATTATTGATTTGCAAGCTCCTGTGTGCTCTTAAATGAGTGAGTAATCTGAGTGCCAGATCACTGAACACTGAAAATCGGAGACATTGGTGGGCAATAAGGGGTTTACAGCTTTGGAACTATAAAATTTACAATAAAATTTTTGTCAAGTTAAATCACTAAATCCACCTATCATGTGTTATTATATTTTATAGGACAATGTTAGTCCTCAAAAATGCCAGGAAGATCAATTTATGGAAATTTCATTAAATCAAATATTTTGTAGTAGCATTCAAACTTACAACATTGTCCATATTTTGCTCATTTGCTATATAAAACCTTTACTTGAAATCTCTGTTGAGTCAAAGGCTAGAACTTTTGAACTCCCCCAGACTCAGTTGTTTCATGCAGTGCTTCTACAACTTAAATAATGTGTTTTCTAATTTCAAATGGAAAGGTGTTCTCACAGTGACCCCCACATGTTGTCTTACATTCTTCTAATATGAAATAAATATGCACATATTTTATTTGAATGTAAAATAAATGAGTATTCACAGCTCCTGTCCAACTAAAAAGCAAAAGCAATTTACAAATTGAATTCTAACAAAACTGCACAACCATTAAAATTCAAATTAACATCATTAATTTAATGCAATGCATGCTGTTATTGTATTGGAACTATATTGCTGATATAGCATTTAATATGTAAGGATGCAGCCTAAAGTCAGGGTCTATATATAAAATCAGTCTTTAAGTTTGACTTCAACAAAATTAATGTAAGAAAAATTATGTGGTTTCTTAACTATGATTTTATTTCCTAGTTGAAGCTAAACAACCCTCCTATAAAATCAAATCTCTTCCAGTAAATAATGGCCCTAGAATAATTTTCATGAAGGGCAAATTCTGTAGGTTATTTACTTTATGTTTAGTATTCTTTTTTAAGAAATCTGTACATGAGTATTTAATCCAATAATTGAAATAGTAAATATTTTATAGCATTTTATTCTTACTTAGTATCTGAACAATATGCCCACCTGCACAATACCAGAGGATACAGATAGGTTGATCACCTCTTTTTTAATTCTGCATGCCCAGGTCTCAGAGTCCTGTGATGACTTAATTCTCCCATCATTTTTCTCTATCTTCTTATCATTTTGAAGCCAGGCAGCTCCCCACACTGCCATTTGAGGCAACACAATCATAAATATAAACACAAGTTCAGGCATTAGGATTACAAAATATTAATCTGTTAGGAAGTAGTAATTTTGATAAGCCAGAATATGCTTACATTAATTTTTAAGTTCATCAGTAAAATAAACACATAAATGTAAAAAGCTCTTGCCAAAATTAGAGATTTTATAGAACATATCTGTGCACCTCCAGAACTCCAGAGACCAGATTTAAAAACTCTGGTCTAAAGCTTCCCAAAAGGAAGATTAGGACATTAAGTTTAAAAACAAAAAAAAAAAAGGAAACATTCAAAAAGTTTCTGGAATAAAGCATCTATTTTCAATTACCTTTATTTAAAAATATATATTTAAGAACAAAGTTCCATAGGAATGTGTGCTATAAGCATGGTAAATTAACATAGGGAGAAAGTGAATCTTCTAGGGCAAAGAAGAGATCAAGAGTCAACGATCTAGAATAAATTCCAAAGGAATACATAAGGAATGTATTCCAAAAGAAAGACTCATATGATGGGGGAGTTTAACAGGAAAACCCAGAACGTCTAGATGTTTAATAGTTCAGGCTGGGGGCTGTGCATTAGGGTTGGAACTAGCATGGCCCTCAGCTCTCTGTGGATATCACCAGTTCATTATTTCCACACCCAGGTATTAAGGTTAGGCACTGATACCATTCCTCTTTTCCTCCTTAGACTGTAAACTCCCCAACCACTGGGACATGGCTTCATTTTCTCTGTGACTCAATTACATACACAGTAGAGCTCAAGTAAAAAAAAAATGAACAAATAAAATATTTCTAAGTTGGAAGGAATCTCAAAGACCTTCTAGGTCAATGTTTTGCAACTTCTGAGCTACAGATGAAAGTAGTGAATATTTACCTGTCTTGTAGGAGCTTCTCCTGTGGGGTGGAGGCAAGAATATATTAATAACATCTACTGAGGAACTGGTTTTAAAACCCAGGTATCTCTGATTTTAGAGAACATGTTGTTGACTGGTTCGATATATTACTTCCAAATTTGTCAAGTTACTAACTTTAAAAATCCTACTTTTCAAAAAAATCACAAGATAGGCATTATGTCCACGACGACCAGCTGCCCATCAAAATTCTTACTCCTTTCACACAGCATGCAATCGTAGTTGGAAAGTGGCATCATGGTGCCTGGTCACTGACTACACTTAGCACCATTGTGCATGTAAGTGAGGTCACATGAGAGTGAAATGCAAGTCTTAGTCTGTGTGACACCTTTGGACCAGGCTTTCAGAATCACTGTACCTTCTCCATCCTATTTTCCCACTTCTCCTGGTGATAAGATGCCGGAGTAGGTATCGGCAAATATGTTTCTATGAAAAGCTAGACAAAAAAAGTTCAGTTTTGCAGATCATAATAATTCTATTTCAACTATTCATATCTAGGACTTTAAGACAAAAGCAAGTAAAGGTAAAACATAAATGAGTGGACATGGCTGTGGTTCTAATAAGATTTTGTTCACAAAAACAGCCAGCGGGCCATATTTGGTCCACAACACACAGTGTGTCAACCTCTGCCCTAGAGTATTGACAAAGCCATACTCTAAAAGGAATCACAGTATCGAAAGAATCTAAATCCCTGTATCACCTTTTACAAATGGGAACAGCTACTCAAGTGAGAAAAAATTTCTATTAGGTTTGAGTTAACATATATTTTTAAGGAATCTATTTGTTGTAGTGCCTAGTGCTATCCTAGCTAACAAAAATTGGTAAATTGAAACATGTTGCTACCACCACAACAACAACCCCCGCCCCAAAATACATGGTACTAGCTTAGAAGCATGCAGTAGGCACAATGAAAAGAAAACATAAACTGCTGGAATAATGGACATATGTAATTGCAAAAACATTTGGCAAACCATCATCTGCAATAACTTGGAAGGAAGACAAAGTGCCCACTGAGTCTGTAGCTCTTCATGTGAGGGTGCAGAGGGGATTGGAAAATGCTAGAGTCTTAATGTGTGTGTGCAATTGTTTGGTGGCCACATTTAGTAAGTTACTGCTTACTAAAGTGTTGAACTCAGGCAAAGATTATCTGATTGGAGAGAAAGAGGTAAAAGGAAATGGGGAGAGTACAGAAATGTGGGGCTTTCCAGTATTAAAGAATGCAGCTGGCCCCTAAACAACAAGAAGTAAGTTTGAAATAGACCTTGAGTGACAGAGATCCAATAAGGCTCCTCAGTCAAATAAAGTCATTTAGCCCTACAGCAAAGATAGGATTGAGGTGTTTCTTTTTCAACTAAGCCTGTGGTTTTAGAGGGTCTCATTAAATTGAGAGAGAAAGGCCTATGGGGAAGGAAGCAAAGAAACAAAGTAGACTTGAGAGCTATATATAGGAAAGGATTTTGGTGTGGTTATATATGGGACATATTGGAAGCAAATAGATCGAAACCTACTAAGTTTCTGAGGGCCCTATATTGCCAAAGGGAGATTGTATGTATTCTGACTTCATCATTGAATAAAGCAGTCACATAAGGGGTTGGAGTTGTGGCTTAGTGGTACAGTGCTTGCCTAGCATGCATGAAGCACTGGGTTTGATCCTCAGCAGCACATAAATATAAAATAAAGATATTGTGTCTACCTAAAACTGAAAAATAAATATTTTTTTTAAAAAAGAAGTCACATAAACAAAGGGATGCCAAGCCACTACTGACATTTAAATGTGAGCTAGAAATGAAGCTGTGATGTTGTAAGCCACCGAGATTTGGGCATTGCTTATTACCAAAGCAAAACTTATAAAGAACTGACTAATATGTAAAAGAATCATACCCCTAACTCAAAACCTGTGATGGATTTTTTTTTTTTATAAAAAAGGACTATCTGAGGTTGCATGAACAGGAAAAAGACTATGGAAATTAGCTTCCAAAATTTGCATATATCTCTAATAGAGCTGGGGAAGATATGAGCCACAAAAGCATCTCTGAAAAAGAGAGCCAAAGTGAACAAGGGAGCCTGTCCTGAAAGCAGAACCAAAGTCTAATTAAGAATTTCACTAGTACGCAAGATAGAGGGTCTTGACAATGGTTGCAGTTAAGAGTTCATACTGCTGTGGTTCTGTGACTGCTGTGTGCTTCCCATTTTTTTTCTTTATTCAAATGAGAGCTCTAATTGTATATATTATACCTCTGTTCAACTATTGCATGTTTTATGTTTCAGTATGGTAGTTGCAAGATTAAAGGCCTTTTAGATTTGGTGAAGAGGGTAATGTATCAGCAAGAGATCATAGCCTTTGAAATGGTTGCAGAAAACAGTTGTTACTTATGCTTGATTCTCTTAGGGAGGAGCGTGTCCTAAGTGTGCAAAGAATGGCAAACACAGATACTTAGTGCTAGAGTGGCAGACTACAAAGAGCTAGCTAAACACAAAATTCCTGGCTCCATTTTCCAGAGTATGGAGATATCCTCATGAAGGCATAAACTTGCCCAGTTCCCCCTTACTTAAAATGCAGCTGAGTGACTAATTCTCACCAAAGGAATGTTTTGAAAATCAATTATTTCTGGGCCAGGGCTTGTAAGAAGGGGATGTACCTTCTTTTACTTTCTATTGACTAGATGCAGATAATAAGTATAAAGACTTAGAGAAGGACTGTCTGCTGATCAAAACCCTACCTATGGGCTGGGGTTGTGGCTCATGGTAGAGTGCTTGCCTAGCACACGTGAGGCCCTGCATTCGATCCTCAGCATCACTTAAAATGAAGTAAAGATATTGTGTTCACCTATAACTAAAAAAAAAAAAAAAAGAAAGAAAAGAAAAATTAAGAAAAAAGAACCCTACCTTGACCTGAAGAGACATTTCTCAGAAGATGATGAACAATCAATCAACAAACACATGAAAAAATGTTTATCATCACTAGCAATTAGAGAAATGCAAATCAAAACCACTCTAAGATTTTATCTCACTCATGTCAGAATGGCAGCATACAAACAACAATAAGTGCTGGCGAGGATGTGGGGAAAAAGGTACACTCATACACTGCTGGTGGGACTGCAAATTGTTGCAGCCAATATGGAAAGCAGTATAGAGATTTCTTGGAAAACTGGGAATGGAACCACCATTTGACCCTCTCCTCAGTCTATACCCAAAGGACTTAAAAACAGCATGCTATAGGGACACAGCCACATCAATGTTAATTCACGATAGCTAAACTGTGGAGCCAACCTAGATGCCCTTAAATAGATGAATGAATAAAAAAATGTAGCATATATACACAATGGAATATTACTCAACAATAAAAGAGAATAAAATCTTCTTTTACCTGCATTTGCAGGTAAATGGATGGAGTAAAAGAAGATAATGCTAAGTGAAGTTAGCCAATCCCAAAAAACCAAATGCCAAATGTTTTCTTTGATATAAGGAAGCTGATTCATAGTGGGGTAGAGAGAGGGTGCATGGGAGGAATAGACAAACTCTAGATAGAGCAGAGGGGTGGGAGGGGAAGGGAGGCAGCATGGGGTAATTAAGGATGGCTGAATGTGATGATCATTATTATCCAAAGTACATGTATGAAGTCATGAATTGGTGAGAATATACTATGTATACAACCAGGGATATGAAAAGCTGTGCTCTATATATGTAATAAGAATTGTAATGCATTGCGCTGTTATACATAAATAATAAAAAAGAGGTAAAAGCAGAGAACTCTTTAAATAAGCATCAGAGAAGCTGAATATGATGTTCAGGAACACACAGGACCAAAAAAAATAAATAGGAACCCTACCTTGTATTGACACATAAGTAAGAAATAATCATGTATTATACTTAAGTCATTTTAAAGTTTATTTTTATGGTGCCTAGAGTTATTCTATCTAATACAGAGATTATAATCATTCTAAACTCTGTATTATTAGGATGATTAAATTACTTAAAACACTTCATATAGTCCAGGCATATATTAATTATTAAATAAGTGTACAATTATTCTATTTCTTAATGCAGCAATTAAATCCTGTTTTCTGCAACCTTACTTTATAACTGCCTTTATTTCTATTATGTGTCAGAGAATATTTGCTGCATTCTGGTCTTTCTGCAGTGATCCTTCCTGCCCAAATAAGAATGTACTAAGAGTGCATAAAGTCTTGCCTTGGCTCATTGCTTTTGTCTTTTGGTATTCATCCAGAACCATCCCACTGTATTCTTTCCGAGGTACATATCTTTATTGCTATCCTCCCTCACTTTTCAACCTCTACTGGGCACTCTAGAGCTCTGTTCTTGACTTTTTACTTCAAATTCTAACCTTTCATGCTAGACATGTATTGTACCCCTTGGACTTCGTGAACTTGCCCTCAGATACCTCCTCTCTGTCTCTGTCCAACACTCCAGCCCTGTTCCCAATGTCCATATTAAATCCCTTGAGAAAAGGAAATTTCTGTTTAAGTGGATTTAAAGCAGGCTCTCTCCTACCTTCAAGTAAAGAATGCTACATTAGGTAGCTTCATGGATCATATCATGTCCTTCTTCAGGGAACTTGAGCCCATACTTGATGTACTGCCACATGAATAACCATCTTCCACTGAGATGCATGTTGGAAAGCCTGCCAAAATACCAAGTGACTATTGGAGTTCTTACTCATTTACTTTATTTTAAAAAATATTTATTTTTTAGTTATATGTGGACACAATATTTTTATTTTATTTTTTTATGTGGTGCTGAGGATCGAACCCTGTGCCTCACACATGGCAGGCGAGCGTTCTACCTCTGAGCCACAACCCCAGCCCCCATTTCCTTTATTCTTTATCCTCAGTCTTTTTTACTAAAACCTGTTAGCCAGAGACTTTGGCTTATTTGTTCTTAACTTCTTAAATAAGTCACCCAAAACCCGTGTGTCTCCATTCTCCTCTTTCCCATAGAATTCTGCCACCAGCATTGTTTAGACCTTCTTTAAGTCTACTTCATCCCCACCATTCACTGAAAGCTATCTAGGTTTTCAACAAAGAGGCAGGGGACTTGCTTCTGGTAGTGAGATCCAGTGAACAGCTGCACTCACTTGATTTAGCACCAGGTTCCAGGAAAGCAGAAACATTCACTCTTGCTCAAAACCAAGGCCTTCTGCAAATTCAAAGGCTCAGTGTTAGTGGCAGTCTCTCAGGCTCTCCACCATCTCCCACAAACACCTTGGTATTCTATTAGGGTTACCATGTTTGAAACAAGTAATGATGCTTGTTAATTCCTACTGTGGACCAGATCTGTGGAATTTTGAACTTGACAAAATAAGATTTTCACAGACTCTACAACTTTAGGAAAAACAAAAAGGGTAAGAAGTGGGGTTGGCTGCACAGAAACATTTTAATCCATTCTAGTATTTAATGACACTGTTCAGCTGGTCAATTTTCTCTGTCATCTTTCAGTGAATTATATATGGGATATTCTGTGACTTTCTAGATGGAAAGGTTTAGTTATATGTCCTCCAATGAACTCTTGTTCATTGTGTCATCTCCTGGCCAAATCTGGAAAATGTGGGTTAAAGAGCTTGGTGTTGGTGTAGCTGAGTTTTTGTACAAATAAAACAAGCCAATGATCTCAGAAAAAGTGGTTGCACTTTTAGTATGGGGATCCCTTCAAAACCAAGAATTCCAAATTATTCCAAACATGCTCTGGTTACTACAGGTGGCTTAATGGGCTTTCTGGTCACTTATCTCTAATTTCTCTAACCCAGTGGTTCTCAAAGTATATTTCTCAGAACAGAATCATTATCTAGAAATTCATTAGTAATTCACATTTTCAAGTACCATCTCAAGCTTACTCAGGAATTCTGATAGAAAGGCTAAGTATTCTGTTTAAGAAGTCCTTCATGTAATTCTAAAACATGCTCAAGGTTTAGATTCACTGATCTTACCTGACTATTCTCTGAAATCCTTATGTAGAAAAGAGAGTTTTCTTGGTACCTAGATATAACTATACATTCATAGTAACTGAATATCTTATCTATCTCAGCTCCAAATCCTACCTATTCAGACGCAGTCTGGTTCTTTACTAACTTGGATAATAACTCAATCATCATCATTGGAGGAAAACATACTTTTTCAGAAGCAGATGCAAGTGTGGATATGCTCTGCTCTTTATGATTCTTCTAGAAGGTAATACTAGCCTAGTCCAATTACTCTGTGTGGGAACAAATGGTATTAGGGATCACAACCATTGTTGTAGTGTGGGCACCTTCATAGATAAACCTGAACTATGTTCCTAGACTGCCATGAATAACTGAGGGAAATCTGTGAACTCAGTTCATGACAGTTGAAATGGACCATTTAATGCTAATATCTGCATTATATGCTGGACAAATGGAAATGTGTGACTTTACTCTGAGACCCATAATAGCAGGGAATAGATAGAAGACCCAATCCCAGGAAATCTTCTGACACTGGTACAGTTAGTGAAGATGATATGCCTAGGTAGCAATGGCTAGCAGAAATCCAGCTTCATTAGAAATCCTGCTAATTAAGCCAGGGAATGCTAATGAAACTCCACATCCAATCAACTAGAGTTAATGCAAGAAACTACTTCAGATATATAATGCAGTCCAACAGAATTTTTGGTGAATTCTCATTTGATTTGAAACCTTATTCTGCCATATCTTTCATGGGTCAAGAGACATTGAACTTGCTCTCAAACTCAATTGTCTCTGAAGCATCATCACCCCCTCCTATGCAACCTTACCAGTATCTTTAGCCAAAACTCTATGAGATAGGAATTCTTTGTGAATATGACATTTCATGACATTTAGAAGATAGTAGATTAGAGAAAAGGTACACTTCCCAGCAGCTCCTCAGAACTAGACTTAAAAGCGGGAAGACTGTGCCTCATCAAGGTGGATAACAAAGGGAACTCACTGAAACTTAACACTGGGTGGTAAAAAAAAACTGTAGAAACATAGAAATTTGAATATAATATAAGAAATAATATGTTAGAGATGTACCAGCTTGACTGGAAGCAGTGGCAGCCATTGTGGGGAGGGGAGCACAGGCAAAGAGATAAATTTTATTTTAAAAAAAATGGTTTTTGACTTGGAAAAGTCAAAAGATGGAGATGGAGGCTGAACTTAATGAAAATAGAGTCAGGGTGGAGAGTTATGTGGGAACAGAGCTTGCTTGCCTGGAAAACAACCAGGGTGCCCAGGGAATATCTATAAATGCCATGCAGCACCAAGCAGAGACAGATAAGGGACACATAAAGGAAATAGCCAGCAGTCACATTTTATGACCTGCAGAGTGCACCTGAACCAGAGTGCCTGAAATAGCCACAAAGAAAATTCTACCTGGCTCACATGGGCTCTGAATACCAAGGGGAGAAAGCTCCCTTGGTCACTGGCACTCCTTAAGAGACTGTAGTGGCCACAGGAGTGTCTGCACTTCAGGGCGCATACCTGGTAATTCACATTAATAGCAGTGAAGGTGAAACCTGTGGATGGTTAGTCCCTATACCCTAGAATTGGATTATTAAACCAGAGACCCCAGAGACCCAGATATCCAGCAGAGACAACATCTCCCCAGCAACAGGGGGCATGGATCAAATCTCAGATACCCACCAAAGCAGTTCCAAAGGTCAACCAAAACCCAACTATTGGAACTTCCAATTTAGACCTCTGCATCACCTCTGCCACAGGATTACACAATTTATACGCCCTCCCCAGGCTCTCCCACCCTATACTGGGAGACTGGAAGCTGAGAGCTACAACACCCAGCTGGCAGCTAGGTGAGGAAAGCAAAGACATTAGACTTAACAACCCCCAGTCCTGGACCCAAGGCTTATAGAGCCAAAAATAAATATAAAGAATGAATATCCATCTTTGCCAACAGCTTGACCATCACAGCAGAAACAAGGTTTTTTTATTTGTCATCAAGATTTTTCTCTTCTTTTTCCATAATCTCATTTAAAAATTTTTTTGTATTATTTTTTAAATTTTAGTTTTTTAAAATTTTCAAACATTGTTTCATCATAGTATATTATTTTTTACTTTTTTCCATCATACATGATTTTGTGTATGTGTAGGTGGGTGTTTTCTCACTGCACAAGTATACACACACATACACACACACACACATATATATATATACACACACACATAGATATTCATATAATTTTACTTTCATATTAATAACTTTACTCTGCACTTGTTTATTATTTAGCCTTGGTTTGAATTAAGTGGGGTACAATTATATGAGGGTTTAAGTTGTTTTGATCTTACATTTGTAGGTTTAATCATACCTTGGTTCTTTTCCTCCTATCACTCATTCTACTCTCCTCCCCAAGTAACAGCCAAATTTTCCTTTCCCTCTTCTTCTCTTTTGTTCATTACTTTCATTTAATTTTTTATTCCTTCTTCCTTATAGCCATGTTCCTACTCCTGCCTCTCCTCTGATCACTTTTTAAAAAATATTTTAAATGTTCTCTCAGCTTCCGACCCTATTTTCTCTTACTTAAGAAACTGTAATCCCACTAAATAATAGGATTATATAGTTTATATCGTTCCTATCCCATTCACCTTGTTGTGGTTATTAATACAGTGGACGACAGAGTAGATATCTGCTGTCAGATGTCTGCTCTAGTTCAGTTTTCTATTGTTGGTCCTGATGTTAAATGCTGACGCCACCACTCCTACTTAGGTGTCAATTCATGTTGATGTCAGAGTAGACACTAGACATTTACCTCAAGGCTGTACATTACTACCATTGCTGCCCACCCCACCACGAGGGGCTGGAAAGTGATTGGGAAACTTTAAGACCACAGAATAGAAATCCTGCTACTGAGAAATACAACTCAGCCAAGCCACACTGCCTCTCACCCCGCAGATGCTTTAGTCCCACCTGAGCCTTAATATTCCTTCAACTAATAGAGAGATAAAAATTCCAAACCAGTATCCAGGACCCAGGCAGGAACAATCAGAGGGGGATTCTGGTCCCACCCCTTGACTCTTATATCAAAAACAGTAAAGTCCCAGAACAAAAAAGATAACTACACACAAAACTACATGAATATAAAAGAGAACAACGGGATGGGGAGGGAGAAGAGGGGAACATGAACTGAAATTGAATTTCATGCATGTATGGTTTTCTCTGGATGAACCTAACTCCAATGTATAACTATAATGCTCTAATAAAAAATGAATAAATAAACTTAAACAAACTTTTTAAAAAGAAAGAAAATGATATTTCTTTTTTCTGTCTTCTCTCCCACCCCAAATTCCTGGCCCAACACAACACCAAAACTACTATTTTGTTCACATTCTAGCCCTTGTTGCTCATTTACCTGGGTTATATCAATGGCTCTTTGTTTGATTTCTCAGTCTTGATTTATTTTACAAATATTGATTCAATACCTAGCACATATCGGACTTTGAAAATACAGCAATAAATGAAGGTAATTATCCCTCTGTCCATTCCCAGTTTTGAGTCCATATATTGAACATTTACTATTGCCAGTCACTAAACTGATAGATTTACATACATTTTTATTTAACAATATGAGGCATGCAAAATGCGTTTTTTACAGGTTAAGAAAATAAAACTCAGGTAAGTAAAAATTTTTCTGTGATCACACAACTGGTAATTGGAGACCTTAAATTAAAACTCAGGTTTAATGTTTATGAACATCATAAAATAAGATGTTGGCCATTTTAATATGGCCATTAGACTCTTTAGTGTTGGGCATTAAATTCAATCTCTTTTAGTGACTCCACCCTACCAGGCGCTCTTTAAATCAACTCAAGTTAGCTATGTAAGCAAGCATTAGATGAGCTAGAACCTATTGGCTCATATGGCTAGAATCTTTTAAATGTAGCCTTATCTTATCCATTCTGATCAATAACTCAATTCATTTTATATACCATTAGTCCCGACTAAATAATCTCATTTGGCTAAATATGCATTTACCCTCAGATCTTGTCCTTGGGCATTTTTCATTTTGACAGTAACTAAGTCACAATTCTAGATCCTTAGTACTATGAGAATGACTAACCTAACCAAGTCTTTGTACAATCTCCCCACCAAAGAAGATGCCAATGAGATGGAAAAATGTATCTAATTTACTATTTTAAAAGAACTATTTGTATCAGAAAACTCTGGAGTGGTTCAACTCTGCTTTAATTTCTTCTGTGATAGTCATGACAGATAGACCTCTAAGAAAAGCTTGCACAACACCAATATGGAAACATCTGCCATTCCATCTCTGGATACCTCTTTCTTATACTGATTCTATTTGATTGTGTGTGTGTATGGGGATGTTTTAACCCCTATTATCAGAAAAAAAAAAAACTCTATTCCTTTTTGTATAGGAGTGTCACTCAATATTTTTGTTTTCTATCATGTTCCTTGTTGTGCCAGATTACTTCCCTCCACTCAAGTCTTTTCTGTCTGCCTATCCCTCTCCCATGCATTCAACTTATCTTTGTATCAGAGGCTCCAGGTTATAACTATTTGCATCATTATCTTCTAAACACTCTCTAATGTATCTAACTCTCTCCTTAAGTATGATGCAAAATCATACATCATTTTTCAAGTCTTCAAAATGCATCTTTTTAAAAAAATAATTATGAAGTATTCCAGGAAAACAAAATAAAGAAAGAATATTACAACAAAAATGTATGTATATATCACTAAGTTTAAATAGGATGTGATCAAGTAGATGAAACTGTGTATACAGCCTCCCCTTCCTATCCTCCAGAGGTAATCACTACAGGATATCATTGTAGTCATCCACAGCATGATAATTACTGTTTATCTGACCAATGTATTTTTTATGTCACCAAAGACTAGTCTTTATTATCCTTTATGCTTCTCATGCTGTTTCAAGCTGATAACTATCTATCTTGCCTTTATAAACCTTCCATAAGAGTGAGCTGAATAATAGCTCTTAACTTTGTTCTCCAGCTTTTCACATTCATCCTTCTCAATGGTCTTCTTACATTTATGTTTAACTTAAATCCTTACTATTATCAATTAATCTAGAGATAACAATAGCAGAAATGGAGGATATTTGTTCTCCATTTTCTGATGTATCCTTTCATATTTGAAGATGTTTGAAATCTTCTGTACAAATATCTCTTCACCAATCTAGGCAGGTACTAAATATTATCACGTTGTGTTTTCTTTTCGGAAAGTTTGAGCTATGAGAACTGTAATCACTTTCAGTATCAGAGGTGATATTCGTTTAGTAGTCTGAGTCTCTCTTGGGAAGATTAAATTTCCCCCCCATATATCTGAGGTCCTGAAAGTCTATTAATAGATTAATCTCCAAGCTGGATCTGGCAGATATAAATGTGGTTTTCCTGAGAATCCTTAAGAGATTGCACATATAACACAATGTCTGTTCCTAAGCTGGTAAGAAGGAGCTAAGTTTTCCCAATATTAGGGACTGTTGGCTCTTTTTAAATATCAAATTCTTTAAAGAACTTGATCTATAAAATACCTAGGGAGGCCATAAGTATAACTACATTATAGATGTTTAACATTGTAGCTTTGAGGATATTCTGAAAATGTACTTAAGAAGAAAATGTTCTCCATATCTCAATTTTCAACTGCTTAAAATAGACTCTTCAAAGAAATGATGTTTGGTTTAGTTTGGTTTTATTTTTTGCAATAAAAATAAAACTAAATCTAAAAGCATTTTTTCCATTTTTAAAGAAAAATAGTTTTAGTCTTTGTTACCAAATGCATTCTATCTTCATTAGACAGAAGGCAACAGATAAATCACTTTTGGCAAGGCAAGTTATACAAAAGAAAAAAAAAAGAAGTTAAATATAAATTATACCCTTGAGGAAGATTATATCTGAACCTTTAATATTAAATATCCTGGAGAATGTACAAATCTCTGTAGACATTAAAATGAATACTAATCAAATGAATTATATAGGTTCAGTATTGGTAATAAAACTGTGCCTTTTATTTGTCCAGAAGAGAAATTTATTAAGTAAAATAAAACATTTCTGGAAAAAAATGGATTAAATTAGCAGGACCTCAAAACCCAAATAATATAGTAATTAAATAATCATGATTTTTTCCATTTTAGGGAAAATTACTAAAATAAAAATAATAATTAATAAACTCCAGTGAACTCATCACCCAAAATCAGCAAATACTGCTAACATTTTAATATTTTTACTCTAGCCTTTAAATTTAATAAAGGAAATATTTAAAATGAAAATGAATTAAAATTCCTTTTGTCTGAATCCCCAGTCCCAATCCTTTTTTTCTTTCCCAGAGGCAACTCTTACTTCAGTGATCATGAATGTAATGTATGTCCATTAATCCACATTTTTATACTCAGTACATTTTCTTTGTTTTTAACTTACAAAACTACTCTTTGTGGCATTTTGGATGTCAACTTGACTGTTTTAAAGAATACCTAACCCCCAGAAAAGCATTATTTTAGCTGTTTGTGAGGGTGTTTCCAGTGAAGGTTCGCATGTGAAACTGACCCTTGGGGGGTGGGGCACGCAACAGCAAATTGTCTGGGGGTCTGAAAAGAACAAATACAGAATGCACATTGGTCTTTCCACTCCCTATTCTATCCCCAAGAACTGGGACACATCTCTTGTCTTGGATATCAGATGTCTACATTTTTCAGTTTTGGGACTCCAAACAGACCAGTAAACCCTTCCCCAGGTTCTCTTTCAGCCTCTAACTAAGAGTTACACATCCCCTTCCATGATTCTGAGGCCTTCAAACTTGAACTGAACCACATTGCCTGCATCTCAGGTCTTCAGCCTCTGGAGGAGTTGTCATGGGGCTTCTCAGCCCTTATAATTGAGTGAGTCCACTTCCCAATAAATCCCCTCTCATATATCTATGTGCACATATTACTGGTTCTGTCTCCCTGGAGAACCCTGATGAATATACTCTCAAATTGTATCTATCATTATTTCTGAAATAGACTTTTTTCCCCATAATATTATTGGGGAAAAACTATATTGATCAATGTGGACCCATGTCATTCTCTTTGTTTTGTTATATTCTATTTCATTTCATGACCCACTATATTGACTTGCTGTGAGGAGGTCAGGTTATTTCTTATAGTATGCTATTTTAAACACTACTGCAGTTAACATATTTTATATATCTTCTTGTGCACAGATACTGGAGTTTCTCTAAAAATATATACTACTAGGTGGGTACATTTTAAGTTGTAATACACATGACTGAAATACTCCCACATTGGCCACACCAATCACAGCTCTACTGGAGAGTTATTATCTCTATGTATCCTCTTCAGCTTGTAGTATCATTGATACAGAAAACATTTGTCATTCTTTTTTGGCTACTCAGTACTCTGAACATCCTTACCATGTTGGAAGAATCTTCAGTTATGAGTTTCCACCTCCCACTACAGATATTAGATTCTCTCTTTCCCACCCTTTCTAGGCTGTGCCGATTTTATCATGAGTAAAAAGCCAGTAATTTGGGAAGCAGGTGCTTCTTGGAATCCACTCTATTTGGCAGTAGCTACCTCCGTTTGTCAGACCCTCAGAGACAAGAGGTTCTAGAAGCAACATTCTAATGTTGGTGCTAGTTCTAGGGACACAGACAATGATCTGTATGCGGGATTTCTGATGTTGTGGAGTTTCTTCCCTGATGTTGAATGGTGTGATTTGGGAGGTGGTTCTTGGCCCTCCTATAGACTTTTTGGGTTTTCTAATAGTTGGGTGCAGCTCTAAAGACAGCAAATTCTGGAAACAGGCTGTCTATGGTTAAACTTTTGTCTCTTGGTAGTTGACCAGCCCTGGGCAAATGATCTATCAGATCCTCCACCTCCTTCTCTGTTAGATGTGAAAAATAACTGCACCTACCTTATGTTGTTGTTGTGAGGATTAAATGAGCAAATACCTATCAAATATCTGGAGCACAGAGTCCACAATCAGTAAATGTTATTTACTATGATTTAATACTTTTTTCCCTCTGTTTAAACTAACCACAATTGGCTTCTATAGTTTTTAACAATAGAACCATGTCTCATCCATTCTGATGTTTTTATTCTTCCTAATCTGATGGATGGACAATGGAATCTTTCAGATTTGATTGCATTTTCCTCAATATTAGTGAATCAAAATCTTCTTTCATATATTTGTGGGTCATTGGAATTTTGTATTCTTTGAATTGCTTGTTAGTAGCCTTTGTATGTTTTCAATCAGGTTATTTTTCTTTTTCTTGTTGTACAGTAGTCTGTCTTTACATATTCTGGATAGTAAACCTTTGTTTGCTTTATGTGTTGCAAGTATCTTCTCCTAGTCTGTCACTTGCCTTTAACTTTGTTTATGGTGTCTTTTATTACACTGAAGTTTAAAATTTTGATGTGATCCAATTTATTAGGCGTTTCCTTTATAAGTTAGACATTTTATGCCTTATTGAAATTCTTTTCTGTCCTGAGATTGTAAATATATTATCCTATTTTTCCCCCTGAGAGGTTTGAAGTATTCTTTTTCACATTTCAGTGTTTATACTCTATGAACCATGATTTTTAAGAGTAAATTATGAAAAAGGTTATAGCAATTGTAGCTTTCCATTATTTCCAGCTGCCAGCTTACTAACAATGAGTGTGGCAGGGTTGTCTATTCAGAAAGTGCAGAGCCATTTCACCCAAACACAGAGGCAGGCAAGGTGGAAAGAGGGATAACTCAAGCTGGCGAGCATGGTTTTGACCAATGTATTTAGTAGCACACTAATTTGCCTTTCTTTTTCTTTCTTTCTTTCTTCTTTTTAGTTGTAGGTAGGCATAATACCTTTATTTTATTTATTTATTTTTATGTGATGCTGAGGATCAAACCCAGTGCCTCACATGTGCTAGGCAAGTGCCCTACTACTGAGCTACAACCCCATCCCCTAATTTGCCTTTCTTAAAACCTTTCCAATCACATATAAACACATCTTGGACTTATCTCACCAGAGTTCAGCAGCTTAGGAGATGACACTTACGCTAGATTAAGGAGCAGTCAAAAAAAAAAAATCCATGGAAGCTCAAAGCTTCCAATACCCTTTCTTCAGCCATATGTAGAATTAGGGTGATGATGTTCTCTAGCCATGTCCCCAGTGTGCTCAGCGGAGACTTGGAATGAATTGTGTCATTTTAAATTAGTCATTTCCAAACTTCTCTTCATATCTGTGTTGGCCCAGAGTAGAAGTCTAGTCTTGCAGATTCTTTTTGCCACTCAGATAAAATGACTCCCTTCATTTGCTTCCATCTCTCCCCCCCTCCCCCAGGAGTCTATCTAAAGTTGGATTTTGTGCGTATACTATATAAATATTCATTTCCTTAAAACTAGGTTAGTTTTGCTTCATGTTGAAATTGGTGGGGGGACTTTGGTAAAAGATTAGAAAAGCATAATGGAGACTTGGAAACCTCTGTAATTACTTTGTGGCAATCTGCCCTGAGCTTGAAATCCTCAATAGATATTAGAGATTTATACTTGTATGTTAAGGTTTGGGTGTTCAAATTCTAGGGACCAAAAGAAAAAGCTGGAGAGCTGATGATTCTGAGCCTCATTTCTACAGATTCTGATTTGGCAAGTCTGGAATAAAGCTCAAGAATGTGCATTTTTACATACACTCCTTAAGAACATGGTCCAAGAATTTTGCTTTGAGGAAATGTAGGTCATGGTACATCATCTCTAGGAATCTTCCATTGCATTCTAAGTACCCAGGAGCAGGGTGACACATTATACATTCATGTGAATCGATCATCAGTTTTGCTAGTCATCTAAGATCCCTGGGGGAGAGTGATTGAAGAAAAAGTATCTTTTGTTGAAGCGAAAAGCAGAGGTAGGGATAGATTTAGAGTGTAAAGCAAAAATTTCCTGGAAAGAAAAACTTGGTGGATCAGTAAAATGAAAGAAACACACAGGAAACATGAACCTATACCAGGGAGTGTCACTAGGCAGGACTCACTTGCTAATACAGGCTTCCCAGCTAGGTTTGTAAACATGGCTGGGTTCTAGTGTCTGTCTGTCTCTGTCTCTCTCTCTCTCTCCCCCCAACATATTTTACTTTCATTTTTTATTTGTTCTTTTTAGATAAAGACAGTAGAGTGAATTTTGACACATTATAAATACATGGAGTATAACTTCTAATTAGGATCCCATTTTTGTGGTTGTACATGATGTGGAATTTCACTTGTGATGTATTCATACATGAACACAGGAAAGCTACATTCAATTCATTCAACTGCTCTTCCTTTACCTGGCCCCTCCCTTTCCTTCATTCCCTTTTATTTAATCCACTTAGACTTCTCTTCTTAAGCTGCATTCTTTCCCTCATGGATCTCACTTCAGTGGATAATTTTATGATATGTGACTTATATATCAATAAAGCTGGAGGTTGTTTTTGTTTTTAAAGCCTGGGGTATATAACAAAAGACAAAATTAGTGAACTTACAAAAACAGGTCAATAAAAAAAATCAAAAATAAAACAAAAAGAGATTTTTTAAAAAAGGATAGCAGAAAAGAGTATAAGGGATATGTGATAGTAGGCCAGAAGACCTCAAATACATTCAACTATAGTCCTATGAGGAGGAAACAGAGTGTCTGTGACAGTTGCAATATTTGGAGAAATAACTGTTGTGTAATCTCTGAAGCTGGTAAAAAAAAAATTCCACAAATTCAAGAGTCTTAGTGAACACAAAGTGGTATAAATACAAAGAAAACTAGATCTTGGCATTTCATAATCTGCTAAAAAGAAAGTATTAACAAAATATTTAGAAACACTGAAATGACGTTAACATGTTCCTTTGTCTCTTGCTGGATTTTGCACATTGGTTTCAGAAGCCATGGAAAAGAGAAGAAGGTGTTGAGAGAGGCTGAACATAGTGCTGACATTCATCTTGTGACTGGTTGCAGACCACATATCCACTATGTTTAAATAGGATCAAAGAAACTGGAGCTGAATGGCAGAATACTCACAAAGCCAGATTGGCACCTGTCCAGATGTTTTCTGCCCTAGCCCAGGAAACTTGTGGACATGTGCTTACCTGAGTGCATTTTGTTAGCACCTGCAATTTATACTCATTGATTTAAACCAATTGCAGGGGCTCCTGGTTATAGGATAAGAGACAACAAGGTGTGGTAGGAAGAAAGGTTAGCTCAATAGGGTTATTACCTGACACACACCAAGAAAATAAAGAGCTCCCTCAGCAGTAGAACCACATGCAGCAGGGCTGGATTTCCTGCTCCAACACTGACTGGTCATGTGATTCTGGGCCTTTCCAACATTGGTTTCTTCGTCTAGCAATATTTATCATACTAATAATACTATCACCTTGCAAAACCATTAAGAAGATTAGAGAATATACTGTATATATAAAAATGGATGAAAATATGTATAATCCTACACACTGGGTGGTTTACAACATTAATTTGACTTCAACTAGAAACCAAGAGAATTCAAATCTCCAGGCTCCATTTCCTACTACCACATCATGATGGCATAGCTCTTTAGTATACTATGCCAGAGTTAATAAAAGTCACCATTATTTTAAAAGAGGGATTTATGGTTGGTTATTTGGTATTCATCTTATTCTCCAGAGGCCTGTCTTTTGTCCAGTTAATTCAAACTTGTCAGGGCTGTCACTGTAGCCTTGCTTAAAAAATGTTATTTCAAAGGAAAATTTTAGCTTTGGGTCTATCCAATGAACAGAATAAATGCATCTTAAAAGAATTCCATCCTAGGACCTTTTTTTTTTTCAAAAGCAAAAGAAAGAAAAATGCTAAAATCATGTACTCTAGAATGGTTGAACTCCTTGAGTTTTGATAAATATAACAGAACTTGAGCATCACTGATTACCCTTCAGGTTATGGCATAAATATAGAGTTACCTGTGACTTTTACCTAAAAAAAATTAGATTTAAGAACTAATAATTTTTCTTATTCAGCAGAAATTTAAATTTACTGCTCATGATAGTTGAATTTTATTCACTACAAATAATATTCAGGTGTTTCCTTCAGAGTTCTGAATATTTTGGCATACATTTTCTACTTCCTTGCAAAGGAAGTAAAATTTGAATGAATTTCTCATTAGTCTTATTATAAAGATGACTCAAAGACAGCTCCATGTGGAATTATCCCTGTGACATTTTCTGTGGTAGATGCAATCACTTTCCTATGGATATATTGCTATATTTGGAAATTTATTTTTTGTGATGTCAATTTCCTTTCATACATTGTTGTTAATAAAGTTATCAAAAGATTAATTATTATCAAAATATTATTAGAGGTAAAAAAGAAATCTCTAAGAGGAGTTTTCATGGTTTCTGAATTTAGGACAGTATTGAGCCCTTAAGCTCACTCAAACCATTATTTTCTCAAATTTCCTTAGTATAATTTGGTTTAAAAATCTCTCATTCTTACTATGTGTTTTTGCAGTTGGTCATATTATTTAATCTGTGACAGTGTTCTCAACCATGAATAAAACATTCAAAATGCAGTTCTTACCTAGTGAGGTGTCTTTTAAATTCTAAATATTGAAGGAGTAGGGATCACCCTTTTCCTCTTGTGATCATTGTTGACAATTCCATTATAATATGTGATTCAGCAAACATATTAACCATAGTGATGCTTGATAGTTACACAGTACTTTCCTCCTGGGGAAGGTTCCAACCACTTTATAAGTTAAAAGAAGTGATAAACAAATCTCAGAGATCACAGCATTCACTCCTGAAATGCTGTCGCCCCTAGGGTGAAATTGCCACTGCTTAATAGTGCAGAGTGATGTTTCACGCTGGTTACAGGAAGTAAGCAAAAAAGAACAAGCCAAGTCACATTCCCTGGCAACTAAATAAGAGTTCCTTATATTTCAGCAAGGTATTCAAAATCTCTGGGATACCTCAGACCATGAATCAGGTCTCTGTCCTTTGTGTTCAATTGAAACAGCATGGATACTTGAGCTGGCAGAATATCAAACCCATATATAAGCCAGGCTTCTCTTAGGGACACAAAACCTAAAATCTATATCTTCAGCCCATATTCACATTATTGAAGCAATATGGAGAGAATTTAATTCACAAAGTGGAGAGAAAAATAATTTGGATATTTCAGAACAAATTTCTAAAGCAAATATGATTTTATTTTTCTATTACTTCTGAATAGAAAATAGTCTTCCAATGTGAATTGAAATTACAGTGCCAAACTAGAGTTTACTCATTGTGGCAGGCAAAATCTAAAATGACCCTCAATGATCGCCTACCTCCTGGTATTTGTGCCTCTTGTAACCCCTTCCCTCTGACTGCGGGCAGGACTTGTAATTTCCTTCTCACTGACAGAATACGATAAAGATGATGGGATGTCATTCCTATTTTATATCATATTGCATAAGACTCTGTATTTGCCACTGGAGACTCTTCCTAGATTGATGAAGTAAGCAGCTGTTTAAGAGAAACCCATGTGCAAGGAATAGAAGGTGGTCTGTAGGAAATGTGGGCAAATTCTAGGATCTGCGCACAACCTCCAGCCAACCAATAGCCAGCAAACACTTTGGCCTTCAGTCATGCACCAGGACAGAAATGAATTCTGCCAACAACCTGAATGACCTTGGAAGCAGATCCCAGCTGGCCAAGCCTCCAGATGAGAATATAGCCTGGCCAACATTTTCGTCACAGCCTATAAGAAGACCCTGATAAATTGTACCCTTCATGCAAAGAAACAGTGATAAATACATTTGTATATCATTATAAGTCTTTAAGGTTGTGGCAATTAGTTATGCAGCTATAGAAAACTAATAAAGCCAAAAATGAAATATAGACAATACCAAGTGTTGGCAATGATGTGGAACAATGGTAATTTCCATATGCTGTTAGAGGGAATGGAAATTGGAAATTGGTTCCATTACTTCAGAAAACTGGCAGCATCTGTTAAAATTTATATCTTTGTCCAGATCTATATCTCCTATGAGTCAGCAATATCACTTCAAGGTATGACTAAAATAGATGCACACATTGACCCAAAGACATGTTCAATATTGTCCTTATTTATACTGTTAGTAATACCCCTAAACTGAAAACCACCCAGATATCCATCATTTGCGGGTGCACTGCTCTTGGACTTCCCAGCCTCCAGAACATGGATAAGCTTCTATTATTTGCAAATTGTCCAATCAATGATATTTCTGTTATATCACATTGAAAAAAACTAATGCAATATATATAAAAGGCACCTAGAAACAAGAAAATACAATTAAACAAACAGGGCTTCCTGGCAGTTATGTTGCCTCATGACTTCTTCAAGTTGAATGAATACTTAGCCTTGCTCCTAGCGGACAAAGCCAGCCTTCCCAACATAGACAGATGCATTTATACAGTGTGGTGCTTTGTAGTTTATGAGGCACTTTCACAATCATTATCCCCATTGGTACTCATAACAACTCTCTGATAGTGCTAGGGCATTATCATTATCAATTTATAGATGAGGACACTAAAACTTTTAGAAGTTAAGTATTTTAGAGTCCCACTGCTAATAAGGTTCTCAAATCCCAAAGCTAGTGTTATTTACATTGGTTCCCACTTTCCATTTAGGAAAGTGCTTCAGTCCTTTAGCATGGCTGGACATTTTAGGACAGATAATACAGGAGGAAGTCAGGAGTTCCCTCCACATCTCTGTGACTGTTCAGCTCCCAGCTTTATCTAATACCTATGCATGTGATGGGTGAGAACTTAGCTGTTCCATTCAAACTTTTATTGAACAGTATAACCTCTCCTCCTTAATTCCTGTCCAAAATAACAGGGTAAACAAGTAGCACTTTAAAACACATCATTTTGAAGATAGTGAAACCTGCCCAGAGGTAATGAAAATATGGCATAAATGTAAATGCAGTCAGTATCTTTATGAAATCTTAACAGAAAGATTCCATGTTTGATCATTTATGAACTTAAAAATGCCCTGTCCAGAATGCAAGTTACAAGAATGTTACTTTGTGAGCATAGTGTCAGATATCTGGAAACAGTGATTTTAGGCACAGTGTTCTAACAGATATGTGTGTGTGTGTGTGTGTGTGTGTGTGTGTGTGTGCATGTGTCTAATATCTTTCTTTCTACACAGTGGTGTTGAATGAATTTAGTCCTATATCCATGTTTATCTGTACTTTTATAACCCTGACATGTATACAAAAGATGGAATTTTATGTGACAGTTGTGAAAACCATGTCTTCTCACATTCAGATCAGATTTCTTACAGGAGGAGATCTTCCATGGCATAGAAAATTGATTTTATTTGCTTAAATAATGGGAAAAACACAAAACTTCTCAGAGCGTCTTAGCCAGAGTAATTTTGCTATAGGGGGCTTATGGCTTTCCTAAGGAAAAAAATAGGACAACCTATATTCCTTATAATTAAAATCACTGGGTTCCATTAGAGTTTCCTTATGCTTCAATTTACCTGGAAATATCTATGTCATTCTAAATCACTTCAATTTTCTGAGTTTTATCTATATACCATTATAATCATGATCCTTGAAGTTACTCAAGTTCGGAAATTCTGGCTTCTCTTTCACATATGAAGGTATATACTAGTTTCATAGTAACCAGTTCAGTAAGAGGAGGCCTTCTACTCTGCCTGATTCAGATATGTGCCTGTATGCAACTAAATATCAGGTCCAAATAAAGCGAAATACAATGTTTCCCACTTGAGAAGAGGAACAGTGAGTATAAGGGAAACTTCATTCATTCACCAGTTATTGAGATCTTTCCATGAGTCACTACTCTGTTGGTCTCTGAGGGTTCAGCAGTAAACTTGACTGTTAAAGAACCCTGTTCTTGTGAAGCTTACATCTTGGAATGCTCAGAGGAACAAAAACACAAATGTATAAAGAAATTAAAAGAAAAATACAAATTCGAATGATAACAAATATTATTTTTAAAATATAACAGAATAATGGGATAAAGAGTAGCCAGGAAGTCGGGCAGGTACTTTAGGATGAATCATCAAGGAAGGCTTCTCTGGGGAGGTAACAGCTAAACAGAGACCTGTGGACAGTCTTGCGTAGATCGGGTATTTCAGGAAAGGAGCAGCATGAGTAAAGAAAGGCTTTCTAAGATAGCTGTTTGTTGGACAAGAACAAATGCCAATGTCATTGCAAGGTAGTCAATGATGAGAGGTATTTGCAGTTGAGGTGAAAGAGGTGAAACGGGCAAGAAGAGCCTGCCAGGATAGCAGAATACCTTTTCTGTAAAGGGACATGGTTTTACTCCTTTGGGGAGAACCAAGTGTGTCACCAGTGGGAGATCAGTGACACTGTCAGATTGACTGGGCCAAGCACTGATTTAGATTTCTTTTCCCAGAAATCCTAAATCCAGTCTGAAATCCATGTTTCAATCTAAGATGTTCACTCTATTTTTCCTCCGAAAAGACCACATATATTCAGCTGGGAAAACTTCACCCTTTCCTGGAAAAATGGATCACAGAGACAGAGTAATCAAGAGAGAGAGAGAAGGAGAACATCAGCATGACAGATGACGAAGAATTAAATCATGCAGCTAACTTGTTGGGAGGCTGGGAAAGCACTTTACCTCTCCTGATGTCTGTTTTGACAACTGTAAAATGAAGGCTTCGACATGATAATTTGGGAAGTCTCTTGCCCACTCTCAAGTGGAATTGTTTATTTGTACCTCTAAAATGGATTTTTTAAATGAGTTTTCTTGTTATTTAAGCAATCTTTTCCGTATTAAAGAAAAAAATCTTCTTTTTTCCTAAAGCAGACCTCACTTTACACTTCTCTCTCCCTTCTTGTATACAAACAATTGTATTATTTAGGTGATTTATTTCCATTTGCACATATGTTCTCATTAAATTTTATTGTTAGCTTAGAATCCATAATTTTAATATGATACCATATTTCATCACATAACCATTACAGGTTTTATGCCATTTTTTTTTTGCAAACTGTTGAATATGACCATTACGTGAAGCTTTTTAAAAAATATTATACCAGTATTACTTACAAATAATTTATTGTTAAACTTTCTTTGTTGCAAAATTAGAATGCACAGAATATTCTTGAATATATGCTAATGCAGTCATGATAATTGTGCAGTGTAATACAGGTAAATTGAGGACTAAGTCCAACATACATCAACATTTGGAAGTCACTTATTTAATCCAGATGGCAATTCAAATATTTCTTTTATCACTGGCATATCATGAGCTATGCAAAATCTATTCCTTTTTTCTTTTTTGATAGCTCAAAGCAACATTTGCCAGTTTCCCAATATCCTGGATCTCTTTTTCAAGATGCCCTAAAGATCCAAATCTAAATCAAAGAACTCATACTTTGACAATTAAATGAGTCCCAGAGGGATAAACTGACTTGAAAATAAGCTCTCTGAAAACTCAATCAAGATGGGAATTCAGTTCTTTTGTAGCAATGTCTAACATCAATTTCTGGTCATAAATCTCCATCATAGAGAATATAAAGTAAATGTAATATATTGTTATCTATAAGTTAGATCTAATAAGAATGCTCTTTATTGTTTTGTATAAGCTTCAGTTATTCTGGACTTTTACCTTTATTATAACATAATTTGATCCATTTCACTTATTTAATGTGTTTTAAAACACATGTTCTTCCTTTCATATTTTGTTCGTTTGCATTACAATGCCATTTTATTTAGGAGGCAGAGGATATTTAATAGGTAACTCATAAAAGGAAAATACAAATTTGGAAAAAATATGGAAATACATAGTTCATATCACTGGTAATCAAAGTAATACAATCTTAGTGCAATAAAAAGATACATTTGCTTCTCAAATTGGAGAAGTTCAATAGCTATTGTTGGGAAGGATGACATCATAAAGATATTGTCCTGTTTTGGTAGTGAGAAAGTAAACTTCTATAATCTTGTTGCATGACAACACTTTATCTGCACCTTTGATATGACTCTTCATTTTTAAATAATTTATCTTAAGGAAATAATCAGTGATGTGCACAAATTTATGTCTAGAAGTAGACTTATCATGGGACTGTTAGTAATTCAGAGAAAACTAAATGTCCAACACTAGGGATTGTACATTAGGTTAAATAAATTATGATATATCCATTTAATGGGCTACTATAAATCTATTAAATTTAAAATGTATAAAATGATAGAGGAAAAGTTTATAATATATTAAAATACAAATTTCAAGATTATGCTCATATTTGTGATCAAATTTTCACAAATATTTATATATGTATGTAGTTCATTTATTCATTCATGACCTTAGACTACATACTTGAGATATACACCAGTCATAGACTCCATAGCTTACCTACATGACTGACATTTTTCTTTTTTTATGGCAGAGTTCCAATTTAGTTCAGTTGACAATTTCTTTATCATGTAAATCCTAAGGTTAAGCCCTTCACAGTAATCCTACTTTTGCAGTGTTTAAGAGAAGGTCTGTGGATATGTATGGGAATCATTTCTGAGAAAGCCTTCCTGCTCTTGAGCATAACATTTTACAAGATAAACTCCTTTACTTTGGATTTTATCTCATTTTAATGTGATGAAAGGACATGTTCTAGAAATTATTGCCCATGAGGTAATTAAAATTTTTCATCATTCTTCATTCTCTTCTATAACCCATTTTTTTTCTGTGCAGAATTATTTTCTTCTGCTTGATATACCATTTTTAAATTGTTTTTAGTTGTAGATGGACACAATACCTTTATTTATTTATTTTTATGTGGTGCTGAGGATTGAACCCAGTGCCTCACAGGTGCTAGGCAAACAGTTTACCATTGAGCCCCAACCCCAGCCCCTGATGTACCATATTTATAACTTTTTTTGAAGGGTGAGTCTACTGAAGAGTCAAACTCTTGTAACTTTTACATATGTAAAAAATCTTATCTCATTTTTATTATCAAAAGGTACTTTTGCTGGGTATAAAATTCTAGGCTGAAAGTTATTTCTCTTTAAAACTTTCTACAATTGTATTTTCTCAGATTTTGCCTTCAACAAGAAATCTGCTTTCATACTTATCTATGTTCCTCTGTATAATGTATCTTTTTCTTCAGGCTGTTTAAAGATGCTCTCTTTATCACTGGTTTTGAGAAAATTAATTATGATGTGCCAGGGTATGTTTGTCTTGTTTCTTATGGTTATGGTTAACATAGTTTCTTTGACCTGTGAACTTACAGTTATCATGAAACTTGGAGTATTTTCTGCTATTATTTTTTTCAAATGTTGTTTTCTGTTTCTTCATCTTTCTTTCCTTTGGAGACTCTAATGATCTATGTGTTAGGATGCTTAAAGTGTCTCATGGATTATTGATGTTATATTTGTTTTAAAATTTTTCCTACATTTAATTTTGCATAGTATCTGTTGTTTTATGTTTTAAAATTTATAAAACTTTTCTTCTATGGCATCTGCCCTAACATTGATCCCATACCATGTATTTTTCATCCCAGATACATAGCTTTTATCTCTAGAACTTTAACTGCAGTCTTATTTCTTTCATGTCTTCACTTAACTTTTTGAATGCATATAATATAATAGCTTCATTAATGTCCTCATCTCTTAATTCTATCATCTGTTCGACCTCAGGCCATATTTAGTTAATTGAATTTTCTCCTAATCATGGCTATATTTTTCTGCTTTTTCATGCCTGACAATTTTTTTTTATTTCAGATATTGCAATTTTATCTTGTGGTGAACTGGATATTTTTGCATACTTATAACTGTTTTTTGAGACTTGTTTGGTTATGCAGCTAAAATACTTGCAAAGAGTTTGATCTTTGGAGTATTGATTTTAAGATTTTAAATTGACAAAATACAGCATCCATTCATGATTAAAACACTAGAATATAGAGATAAAAGGATCATACCTGAACATTGAAAAAGCTATCTATGACAAACCCAAGGCCAACATCATAATAAATGGAGAAAAATTGAAAGCTTTTCCTCTAAAAACAAGACAAAAACAGGGAGACCCATGTTTACCACATGTATTCAACATAGTCCTCAAATCTCTAGGCAGAGCAATTAGGCAAAAGGATGAAGTAAAAGGGATATAAGAGCTAAAACAAACTCTATTTGCTGACAACATGATTCTATATTTAGAGGGCCTAAAAACTCCACCAGAAAATTTCTAAAATTCATAATGAATTCAGCAAAGTAGCAAGAAACAAAATTAATTCTCTTAAGTCAATTATGTTTCTATACTCCAAAGGTGAATCAGCTGAAAGTGTAATTAGGAAAAGCATTCCATTCACATTAGTCTCAAAAAATAAAAATAAAACAAAATACTTCGGAATCAATCTAATAAAAGATGTGATAGAATAAAATTGAGCCCCTATCTCTCACACTACACAAAACTCAGCTCAAAGTGGATCAAAGATCTAATGAAAATTACAGAATCTAAAGAAGGAAAGAAATTGAAGAATATCTTAGAAGATAGAAAGACTGCTCATGTTTTTGGATAGGCAGAATTAATATTGTCAAAGTGAACTTAATACCAAAAGCACTATACAGGTTCAATGCAATTCCCATCAAAATTCCAATGGCATTCTTCAGGGAAATAGAAAAATCAGACAATAAATTCATTTGAAAAACAAGAGGCCTAGAATAGAAAAAAAAAAAAAGCATGGTATTGGTACCAAAATAGGCAAGAAGACCAATGTAACAGGATAGAAGACACAGAGGCAAAAATGACAAAAATAAAGTAATCTCATACTAGACAAAGGCATCAATAACATATACTTCTTCAACAAATAGTACTGGAAATCCATATGTAATAGAATAAAATTGAGCCCCTATTTCTCACCCTACACAAAACTCAGCTCAAAGTGGATCAAAGATCAAGGTTTTAGGCCAGTGGTCCTTCACATACTTGAAGAAAAGGTAGGCCCAACACTCCAATATATTGACTCAGGAACTGACTTCTTCTAAAGTGTAAGAAGTAAAATTAATATTCAATAAATGAGATGGTATCAAACTAAAAAGTTTCTTCACAGCAAAGTAAACAATCAAGAACTTGAAGAGAGAGTCTACAGAATGGGAGAAAATCTTTGCCACCTGCATTTCAGATAGAGCATTACTCTCCAGGATAAACAAAGAGCTCAAAAAACTTAAGACAAAAAAAAAAAAAAAAAAGTTAATCATTAAATGGGCAATTGAACTGAACAGATAATTCATAGAAGAAGAAATATAAATTATCAACATATATTTGAAAAATATTCAACATCTCTAGCAATTAGATAAATGCAAATTAAAACTATGCTGAGATTTCATCTCACTCTAGTCAAAATGTCAATTATCAAGAATAAAAGTAACAATACTTGTTAGTAAGGATGTGGAGGAAAATGTACACTCATACATTGCTGGTAGGACTGAAAATTGGTGCGACCACTCTGGAAAGCAATATGAAGATTTCTCAAAATCTTGGAATGGAACCACCTTTTGACCCAGTTATCCGACTCCTCAGCATATACCAAAAAACTTAAAATCAGCATACTATAGTGATGCAGCCACATCAATGCTCAACTCATAATAGCTAAGCTATGGAACCAACCTAGGTGCCCTTCCACAGTTAAAAAGATAAAGACCCACAATGGAGTATTAGTCAACCATAAAGAAGAACAACTTTATAACATTCGCCAGCAAATGAAAGGTTCTGGAGACTAACTATCGTGCTAAGTGAGGTAAGCCAGTCCCAGAAAAGGCTGAATATTTTTTGTGATATGTGGAAGCTAATTGACAATGGGGGTGGGTGGGTGAGGGGAATAATAGAAGTGCAGTAGATTAGACAATGGGAAATGAAGGCAAAGAAAAGTGAATAGAAAATTGACAAAACAAAAACACAGTGAATCTCACCATCACAGACATCCATAAGAATGGGATTCTAACTTGAATAAGACATACTACCTGTTTGTATAATTATATCAGAATGGATTCTGCTATTATATATAACTAAAAACAATCAATAAAAAGCTAATGAAGGCTCTTTATAGCCTACATTAGAAAATCATTAATCACATTTTTAAAAATGTGACCAAATGTAAAAGGTTCTGATGGACTGAGTCTCACTATACATGGAAAGTACTTAGGCTAAAAAAAAATCATTATTCATTATTGAGATTCAAATTTGAACAACTTATATTTTATCTAGCAGCTCTATCTATATCCAAGACAGTGCCTAGAATATTGCAGATGCTCAATAAGTACATACTATGAGACTGAAAAGGAAAAAAAATTATTTTGCAGCACCAGAGAAAAATTTAGTCTAGGGTAAACTATTCCTCATTATGGAAATAAATCCTTCTGAGTACTCTATGAATGCACTGTGAATTATAAGGTTTTCCACTTGGTTGATAGCAATAGGCACTATTTCCAGCCATTTCTTAGTACTGGGCACAGTTACCTCTAATCCTTTCAAATGGTTCTTTCCTCAGTCTCAGGGAGTTTCTACACAAATGTGTGCTGTCTGTACTCTGCTAAATACTAGAGGGGAGCCTCTGCAGATCCCCGAAATTCAATCTCTCTGCAGCTCTCTCCTCTCATGTACTTAGTTTTATGAACTCTAGCCCTCTTAATTCTCCCAAATCCTTACCTCTGCAACCACAACCCAGACTTCACATGGTTTCCTTTCCCAGCACTGCAAGTTCTCTCAAGGAGTAATCTGGGATAATTACAGGATTCACTTAATTTTTTAAATGTGTTTCTTATGGATCACTAACCTTAGTTTCCTGATGTTCAATTTTTAAAATAGCCTTTTCATATATTTCATCCATTTGGTGGGCAGTTTAAGGTCAAGGAATAACCATGGTCTTTGTACTCCATCCTTTCTTTCATATTTTTTAATTGTTCTTTTCAGTGTTCAGTTAACCAGAGAAATTTCTCCATAGTCACATCGTCTTACTCTTTTACAATAAAATATCTGTGCAAATGATCTTCCTAACATCTAATCTCACCTCATTATAATTTCAATGTAATACCCCAAACCATTTTTCATTTACATTAATGGATATTTTTGCAGACATTTTCTGTCCTCTGAATTTCCATTTACTTGAGCACATATCCCTATAGTTAGGCAGGGCCATATGATTAGCATTAATGCATAAACTAGGAATGGACATAATATCTGTTACTTTTGGGTCAAAGATTTTAAAAGAAAGAGTGAGTTTTCCATCATTCTCTTCCCTTTTACAGTGAAAGCTGAAATCACAAGTTGAGATAACAGGATCAAGAGATGGTAGACATTCCATTAACGTGAACCCTGGAGTAGAAAACTCCCTACCAACTTCTTATTCACATATAGATAGCATAACGGAAAATAAGTGTTTGTTGGATAAAACCACTGAGATCTTGGAGTTAATTTGTTAATGCCATAAACTCTGCTTAAGATGACTAATACACTCTGAAATAACAGCATATTTTCTTCATGTTTAAGTTGTAATAATATTTGAAACACATTTCAATCGCTTGGAAGTAGCAATAATTTTAAAAACTCTCTCTGAAATACTTTTGGAGAAAAAAAAAACCAATGTAATTACAAACTATATAGAAAATATTTAACAGTGAGAATACTTTTTATTAAAATATATGGGATGCTGTGAAATCTGTATGCAAAGTATTATCAGTAGCTGACTGACTACTATAAAAATGCACCATGACAAATGGAGCTTATTTCAAGTATGATAAAATGTTAGGAAATGTACTAATAATATAAGGCATCCACATCAAAAGGTTAAAGAAGAAAAATAATCTCCACAAATACTAAAAAGAGTTCCAATCTTATTTAAAAAAAATAATCCTCATAGCAAACGAGGACTAGGAATTTGCTTCTTTGAAATTATGATGAAAATCTAGATGAACACAATACCGTCGTGTTTAATGGCTAAACGCAAAGCAAAGACAAGACAAATTCATTTAAAGCAATGAAAAGGCAAAGACTTCCTCTATCTGTACTCTACTATTTTTCTGCAAATTTTGGCCAAATGCAAGGAGAAAACAAAAAAGAAAAACAGCAAGAAAACAAAACAAGCATCATTTGAATCTGTTATCTAGAAATCTCAGGAGAATCAGTTGAAAAGAATTTGGAAGAAATAAAAAGTTCAGGAGTCTATAAATATATAAAAATTAGACTTCCATATTCCAGGAAAATCCAAAACTTTGAGCAAACAAAGGCAAATTGATAGATATCCAATAAATAGGCCTCTGGGATACCATTTGTTGAAGAGGCTCACAGAGACTGAAACAGTAGCATGGAGTATGGAGTTTTAATAGCACTCATCACATTCTGGAAAAGCATATGAGATCTAGCACATTCACTTGTCGGACACTAGGAGATGTATTCTGGCCCTGGGAATATGGAACTTCCAAACGTTGGGAAAACAGTAGTCTCTCCCTCACCAAGATTATGATAGAAACTTACCCTTCTCAGTTTGCCGCCAATTCAGCACTCCCAGCTTGAGATGCACCAGAATTTTCTATGATATTATTTGCTACTATAGCAGATTCTATTTTACAAAAATGGCCTTGTCAATATTTCTGATCCCATATTCTCTTCTAAAACTTTGACAGACCCCACCCAAAGTAAAGTCTATTTAGCCTTTCCTTGAAGTAGGGTATGCTTTTGACTTTTCCAGGCAACACAATAAAGAGGAAATGATGTTGTATAACTTTCAAAGCTAGTTCATAAGTCAGACACAGCTTCCATCTGGTTCTTCTTTTTTGAGGCACTGGAACCAGCCACCACACTGCAGAAGTCTGAACTAACCTATATGGACATACTGCATGAAGAGGCCAATGTGGAGAAGAACTGAGCCAGTCAACTGCAACCATCAGCTGAGAGACATGTGAGTTACTAAGCCTTCAGGTTATACCAGTCTCCAACATTAGAATCCTCCAGATGAGCTCCCAACATCAAGCAGAGAGAAGCTGCATCCTATTAAAGTTTCTGACTCATGAGCATAACAAATGCTTGTTTTATGCCTCTAAATGTTGGGATGATTCGTTATGCAATGATAGTAACTAGAACCAAAACAAGAGTTTAAGTCTTAAATTTGTAGCTTATATGGCCAGTGACCAGATATACCACCTCAATATTATAACAGAATTGGTTGCTTCAACACCTGATTTTATCCAAGTTCTTTGACATTCTGCAGAAGGCCTATTCTCTGAAAACCTAACTACAAAAGATCAATCAAATAATGCTTTACTTCTGAACCAGATAGAAAAATATAATGGGAAAAGACCATTTCATAATAACAGTTATCAAAACCTCTAGAGGTTAACAAGAAGTTTATAGGGGCTAAATAAAGAAAATGAAAGGAAACTTTCTGAAGAACATAAGGGAGGACTGGATTGGTTCATTTAGAATGAAATGTTCCATGTGGAAAATCTCTCAGTTTTCACAAATTAATATGTAGGATTCTGGTGATTCTAATGAGAAATCCAAAAGGATTTTTCTTGAAATTTACAAATAAATTCTAAAATTCATTTAGAACAGTAAAATGATTCTGCATAAAATTTTTTAGTAAAAAAGGTGTCATTCAAGATTTAATCAGGAGACAGAAATAAAACAATAGTTTGAACATGGAATATTTAACATGAAGAATGAATAACCATAAAGGAGGTTAGAGTAATAAGGGATTGGCCAATAAGAAATAAAGAGAGCTAAAGGACATAAAGCTCATACAATAAGCTGCATATTCTATTTCAGCTGGAGGAGCAGCCTCTTACCCTCCACACCGACCTTGCAATGTCTCTTTAGCACCCTCTACCTGCAAAAGTTATCATGCCACCTGGCAAAGAAAAATATTTAAAGAACCCAGCTCCTTTTCATAGAGCACTCACAGAAGGGTGAATTTGGAGCAGAGAGGTTATATATTGATTACCTGAATGGACAGTAACTTGAGTCATAATGATCTAATACTAAAATATATTTTAAACCTATAATAGTGAAAACAACATGAGAGTGGCCCAAGGCAAAAAGACGTATGTATGTGTATGTAAGCCCCCCCACACATATAAATTTGGTGTGTGAAAGAGGCAGCATGTCAAACAATTGAGGAAATAAAGTAGTTCTTTTTAAGGAAATTGACATAAGATTAGATGCTCATTTCACACTATATACCAAAATAAATTACCAACATATTAAAAATGCAATTTCAGAAAACTTGAACTTCCAATTATGATTGGCTACATCAATTTTCCTTGTCCCAGTTACTATTATCACCCTTCCTATTGGCATCTATGACAAGTAGAACTCTGATGGAAAAAAGAATCTTCTTTGATTCCATTAAAGGAACTTTATCTGGAGAGCAAGAGCTCTATTACAGCAGAGTTTCCATAAGACAAGGGAGTATTATTTAACTATAAAAAGAATAAAATAATGTCATTAGGCAGGAAAATGGATAGAACTAGGGATCATCGTGTTCAGTGAAATAAGCTAGCCTCAGAAAGACAAGAATTGCATGTTTATGGTGACATAAAAGTAGAAAAGAGATTACTGGAGAAGGGGAAAGGGATCAGGCAGGGAGGAGGGTCAGGAAAGGGAGTGTAATGATTTGAGTGCATATTATATGCATGTATTCCACCATGAAAGGCCAAATTTGCCAGAAAAAAATTCTTAATAAATTTTGAATATTTTTAATAAAGAATTCTTGAAAATTATTAGGAAAAATGAAAAAATAAAACATATCATATAAAAATATATAAGATATTTAAAAATAAACCTAAGTAGCTAATAAGCATATTACCTTACAAATACCATGGTGATTGTTTCAGTCAGCTTTTTCTCAACTGTGACTAAAAGATCTGACAATAACAATTTTAAGGAAGAAAAGTTCATTTGGAGGCTCATTATTTCAGAGGACCTCGTCCTTAGACAGCTCCATTCCTCAGGGCTTGAGGTGAGTTAAAACATCATGGAGGAAAAGTGTGGTGGAGGGAAGCAGGCCAGGACATGGCCACCATGCGGCAGAGAGACTCTGATTGGGTTAAGGCTCTCATAACCCAACCATTTCTCCTCTAAACCTTCTTGCATCATCTCACACATGAACATTTGGATCACACCTCAGATCCAAACCATAATAGTGATTAACTTGAAAGAAAATAATAAATTTTTTGTCAAACTGGCTCACATATTTTCACTATAACAAATGTCTTTGAATTACATATAATCTTTCATCCAACAATTTCACTTCTACAATGTTAAGGAATTTATAATGAACATTTACAAGAGTTTATGGTGAAAGTTATTCATGACAAAATTATTTAATTTGTAATAGCTTGAAAATTGAAACACCGTTGAAGTCCAACAATAGTAGATTGGTGGAATAAATTTTGTAAATTCCTACAATAAAATAAATACTGTAATGAATAATTAAGACCATAGACTCTAGCTGTAAATTACCTTGATTTAAATATGAATCTTCTAATGCTCACTTTTAGAGCCTTGAGAAAGTTCTTTTCCCTAAATCTCAGTAGAAAATGGGGATCCTAATAACACTTAATCGGAAGACTATAGCATTCTATGGGAAAAATCCAACAATGAACTCATCATATAATGTCTACACATAGAGATAATGAAAATTAACTATTGGTATTTTTATTTTAATAGAGTATCGTGTAAATATTAAAATAATGTCTCAGTAATACACTTAATAAGATGGGAAAATGTTTACGATGTATTATCAAGGGGAGAAATCAAAATATAAAATTTTATGCAAAGTGTAATACAAACTGTATAACAAAAGACACAGGATAAAGGAAGATACAAAGCCAGGAAGATATACATCAAGATGTTACAGTGTTATCTCTAGATTACTATTTTGTCCTTTGTAATGTTCTATATTCTTTCCCAATGGATACCATTTTTGTATTTTTTTTTAAAAAAAATGTCATATATAAAAATATATCATGTTCAGTTTTCCTCCGGGTTATCACATTATACATCATTTTATTTTTCCAAAGTTGAAGCACACCTACATTTTCAACAAATTCTTCCTTGTAGGCTATGATTAGATTCAAAGTAGCTGCTTCCCTTCACTGCTTTCCTTGCCTTTTGGCAGATAAAATTGTCAGGAAGGCTTGTCAAGAATGCACTTTCCTGGTTATAGTTGATTTAATGCCAGTCTCTCATTTAAAGTAATGTTTTGATTTTATTCCTGGAGACCTAACAGGAATAAGAGTAAAAAATATAATGACCAAATCTATTGATTTGGTAATATTCAGAAGGAATTTAAATGAAAATTCAACAAAACATTCACTGGTGTGTTTGAGTATTAACTATTCTAAGTTGTCTAGGCTACAAGTAAATAATACTGTGAATATTAATAACGATAATGATAAAATCACAATGTTTTACATGCCAAGAATGTAGTGGTTGATCAGAAAATACTTATCCAGCAAAATGGAACTGAAAGAAGTATCAGGCATTGTGTACAAAACATTCTTATTGAACTTAAGTTGTTCTTAAACTTCAGAGATGTTATGTATTTCATTGTTTATGAAAAAAAAAGGCTTCCATAAAGTTTTTGCCTAGGAAACTTGGGGACCCATATTTTAATTGTCACTGGGCTATTAATAACACAGAGTATCTGTGTTAATACACGTTTCACTGCTATAACAAAATACTCAATGAAAACCAACATAAAGGAGGAAATATTTGTTTGAACTCACAGTTTCAGAGGTTTCAGTTCATTATTGTCTGACTGCATTGCTTTGGGCCTGAGGTGAGGCAGAACTTCATGGCAGAAGGGCATGGCAGAGGAAATCTGCTTGCTTCCTGGCAAGCAGGAGGGAGAGGGGGGTGGGAAGAGGCCAGGGACAAGATATATCCTCTAAGGATTTAGCCCCAGTGACCCACCTCTTCCAACTAGGCCCTACCTCCTAAAATTCCTACCACCTCTCATTATTGCCACCTACTGGGGTCTAAGCCTTTAACACATGAGTCTTTGGGGGACCATCCAAATCCCAACTATAAGGAGCATGTTTGACAACAGTAGTTTGTGGCACTTCCCTTCCTTCTCTTACAATAAACATCCCTGCATTTGCTGTTCATCTTCCAGGAGTCCCGGTCTCTACCATTAACTCTCTTACAGTCAAACCTATTCTTTTCATCATTAGTAGAATCTTTGTTCTTATTACTATCCACCTGTAGTATAGATTGAGTTCAATATTCTAGAAACAAGAAAATACCAGTCATCTTAGGAAAATTCAAGTCCAGAGGTAGCAGCAGTCCCTAACCAATAAGCGAGTTCTATGAGCTCATTCTGCCAAATCCACGGATGTCCTTGACTTCATGATTCAAGGTGGCTGGTGGGACCTCACCCAACACAGCATGTTCCAGGCAGCATGGTACATGGTGGCGATGCTGTCTTCCTTGAAGGAAGCCTTCTGGAGGTGCCTCTTGGCTCTGCCTTTGAGTCTGCATTAATCGTCTTTTACTATGTAACAAATTACATCAAAACTTAATAGCTCAAAACAACAAATATTTACTACTTCACAGTTTCTTGTGGGTTAGGAATCAGCATGTGACTAAGCTGGGTGCTCCTGACTTAGGGTCTCTCGCAAGACAGCAATCAGTGTAGGCAGGGTTTACTGTCATCCAAAGGCTCACCTGGAGAGGTTATATTTCAGATGACTCACAAAGTTGTTGGCAGGCCTCAGGTCCTCACTGGCTCTTGGATGGAGATACTCAGATCCTTGCCATATAGGTATCTCCACAGAGTAGGTTTCAGCATGACTTTCCTCTAAGCAATAGAGTAAATATGCCCCAATTTGGAAACTGAAGTCTCTTCAAAACCTAATCTTGGAAGTGACATCCCTTCACTTTTGTCATATTCTGCTCATTAGAAATGAGTCACTAGGCACAGCCCACTCTAGCAGAGGATGTACCCAAGGAGATGAATATTGTGAGGAAGAGAACACTAGGGAGGAGTTGCCTATCACAAAAATCTCATTACACTAAAGATGGCCACATATGCTTCCAGGGACCTGGGAAATGTAGTTTTCAATTATGTAATGACGTACCTAGCAAAATTCAAAATTCTGCTACTAAATGGAAAGGGGAAAATAAATATTTGTCAGCCAAGTAGAATTTTCTGCCATCCTTACCGGCACTTTGCTCTTCACTCTACAATTTCCTTTTTTCTCCTGTCCTTTTTTCTCTTCTTTAGTATTACTAGAGACTTTATCTAAGCTCTTTGTTTAGTAGAACCTTCCATATGTATTATTCTTATGCAAGAATCTTGCACCAAAACAACCATCCTCCTGAATCAGTTATCAGGATGCTCAGGAATTAGAAGAATCCACTTATTTTACTCCCTAAGCCTCTCTTATAGATTTGAGTTAATGTCAAAAGAGTTAGGTTCACTCTTCCTAAAATTGCTCAAAGTCATCTCTTTATTTTCATTTATGCTGTAACTACCTTAACATGGACCCTCAATGTTTCATGTCTGGAAATAATACCCTATTTGCTTTTAGTATCTTTTAAAAATCCATCCTAAAAAAATCCTATAAAATCAATCTTTCTAAAAGGGTCACATAAAGGCATAACAAGAAGAACTCTTGGATAGAAATTTGGGAGTTTGGAATTTAGTCTCAGTTTTCCTCCTTATACACTGTTTGACCTCAAGACCACAAACTCCTCTGAGACTCCATTTCCTCACCTGTGATTTTAATATCAAATCATGATGTGAGTACAATCAAGTTCCTCAGTCGAGGGGGGAATGGAAAGAGTTTGCCTAGCAATTTCTCCCCTTCAGTTAGATTCCATAGTTGCTTAAATGACAAACACAGTTTTCAGTGGCTTTAATCCGGGTGAGATACACTCCCAGGCAAATAACTAATAAAGTTATGGAGAAGGGGACTTCCCAATTTTATTGTCTTGGTGTGCTGCATTTCACTACCACATGGTTTTCCTAAATCACATGATTCTCAACTTAGAGGCCATCAATGGCTTCCCAATGTCCATTCACTCATTTATTTAACAAATATGTATTAAACATTTACCATATACCAGAGCCCTTGTTGGGACCTTGAGACAGTAAGGTGAACACAACCAATGTTGTTCCTGTCCTCAGAGAATATGAATTTAATGGGGGAAGTCACACAATTCAAAAAGCAGTGACAATAAAGTGTTATATGTGTTTGATAAAGGATATTCTATGAGCACTTAGTAGGAGCCTCTAACCTAGACTGAGTTAGAGAAACATTATAGAAAAGGAAATTTCAACTTATTTTCAAACTCTCCTTGTTCTTTTCAGACCTATGGTTTTTACTATGTTTGCCCTTCTTTTTTTTTTTTTTTTAAGTACAATCACATCTGTGGTGAATATATTCTATAACACCATAAAATCACTGTCTCCCTCCAGAATAAAAAGATACACACCTTGGAACCTCTCTCTTTTTCCTATTGCCAAACCATAGGTAATTCCAAGTAATATTTCAAACACTGGGAGCTTTTCATTTTGGCCTATCAACAAAGTTTGGGGGCCATATTTTTTCTGACTTGTTTTATAACTGGCTTATCTTCTTTAAACCCACTTCAACCTCTGTTATTCAGCCGCCGCTGCAGGGTAGTCTATAATCTAAAAAGGAACTTACAGTCATTTGCTCCAAGAAAGTTCACCAATGGACCCCTCAAGGATTCTGGGGATGTCTGAAATCCATTGAGATGGAAAAGTATGTTGGAAGTTTTGAAACAGCCTAATAATTGTATCAAGGTCCCTTATCGTAATGTCAAGCATGGGTGCATAAAATAGATTGAGTCCAACCATGCTCATTATTTACTTGGGCTACACATCATTAATGAAGGGTGAGAAATCAAACCAAGTGTTCTCAGCACCACTTCAATAAGCAATCCCACCAGGAAATCACCTCGGCAGTCTAGAAGGCAGTTTGAAGTCATTTCATGTATTTCCATCACTCCTATTTTAGCCGTATGTTTGATGTCCTTCCAACAGTACAACTCTTTATAAAAAGAGTTGGAGATACAAATTGATATTTGAAGGATTAGATAGGACCATAGTTGAACTCTGTTCTTGGCTTGAATTCTGCTGGGCATTTGCTGTGGGACCTATCAAAAGTTACCTGCCCATGTACACCTGCTTTCCCATTATGAAACTGATAGTTCAAGGGAAGTCTATGGCTAAAAAAGTGTCTATGAATCAATAGAATGCCTTGAAGAGACTATAATGTAATTCAAGTTCATTACTACTGTTATCAATCACTTCTTTTCCTGATACATTATTTTTTAATAGTTTTATTTTGTTCATTTATTTTTATGTGGAGCTGAGGATTGAACCCAGTGCCTAACATGTGCAAGGTAAACACTCTTCTGAGCCACAACCCCAGCCCTGATTCATTATTCATAGCAGCTAATTAATATAATTGGTAACACACAATAATTTTGTTTTTCACAATGACCACAGCACCTCTCTTGTTTTTATTCCTTCTTACTTGTTTTAGCCTTGTACTTAGAAATGATCAACCATACACATTTCACTCATGGGGAAAAACAATAGTCTTAACTAGATTTTCTAAATATTTTTTTAGTTGTAGACGTACACAGACTTTGTTTATTTATTTTTATGTGGTGCTGAGGATCAAACCCAGTGCCTCACACATGCTAGCTCTCTACCACAACCCCAGCCCCTAAATTTCTATTTTTGAGAAAAAAAATTCCCCCAAACAATTCCTTCTCTCTGCCATGCCAATAAATTGGCCATTGATAATTGTTCTTGCCATTTTTGCCCACAAAAAGCAGAGCATCTAAAAGTTAGCAGCATTTGTTTATCTTTTTCATGCCTGTTTTTAGTGAGCTTTTTCACTGCTGTGACTAAATGCCTCAACCAGCACACTGGTCACAGTTTCAGAGATATCAATCCATAGACAGCAGGCTTCATTCCTCAGGGCTCCTGGTAAGACAGGAAAAACATGTCAGAAGCGTGTGGCAGAGGGAAGCAGCTTACATGTGATGCGGAAGCCGAGAGAGTCTCCACTCTTGAGATACAAAATATGTACCCCACAGCCAAGCCCCAATTCCCACCTCCTCCAGCCACACCCTACACTCCAGTTACCACTCAGTAAGTCCCTATCAGTGGATTAAATCACAGATTGGGTCAAGACTCTTAGAACCCAGTCATTTCTCCTCTGAACCTTCTTGCATTATCTCACATGAGCTTTGGGGGGACACCTCACATCCAAATCATAGCAATGCCATTTGTAACAGTTCATTCCCCTTGAAGAAAACACTAGGATTGGTCTCAGTGATGAACTGAAAATACTCTTCTGTACAAGACTGAAGGATATACAAGGCCGAGGTGGTTTCACAATCTGGCATGAGCTGGGCACAGTGGCACATGCCTGAAATTCCTGTGACTCTGGAGGCTGAGGCAAGAGGATCACAAATTCAAACCTAGGCCTAGCAACTGGGCAAAGCCCTGAGCGACTTAGCAAGACCTCATCTCAAAATAAAAAAAAATTAAATGGGCTGGGGATGTGGCTCAGTGGTTAAGTGTTCTTGAGTTCAATCCCCAGTACCACCACCAACAACAAAAAGAAATACATCAAACTGCAGCACCACCATCAGCTGGGAGTTAGAGAAATACTGAATCAATCAAAGGTAAAATCATATGGAAGGTAAAGCCTACTCTCTTACCTTCTACTTTTATCCCATCCCAGTATTCTCATGCTACCACATTTTCTAATTTCTTTTGAGTTCTATCCCCTGGTAGTTCTTTTCCCTTGTGAAGGTTCATCTATTCTGATATTGACTAGAATCCTAGAACCTCAGATTGGGAAAAGAACATGAACTCATCAGCTCTATTCAGTGAATAAATTCTGCTGTAACATTTGTCAGTATTGTTTCCAGCCTCTGCCTAGAAACCAAGAAATTTACAATCTCATGAAGTAGACTTTTTCATTGTACAAGATGTAATTAATCAAAAGAATTGTTTTCTATTGAATCAAAATCTGCTGACTATTCATTTCCACTTCTGGCATTTTGTTCATTTGTTTGTTGAGGAGGAGAAAATTAGGAAGAATATTTAAGGGTAACTCTAAGGGTTTCCAGATAAAGCAGAAAGATCAGTGTATGAAAAAGCACAGTAGGTCTAGCTGCAAGTCATTTGGGGTAGATAGTTTACCCCTCTGGATGTTCGTGTCTCCCAAAATATGATGTGTTGAACTCCTAACTCCTGGCCTCAAGGTGTTGGGAAGTGGAACACCGGGAGGTCGTGAGGGCTCTGCCCTCTGGAATTGTTGACCCTAGAGGTCCAAAGGAGCTCATTTTCCCCTTCCACCATGTGACGACTGGGCAAGAAGGCATCACTGATAGATCAGGAAACGCCTTTACTAGACACAGAATTCTGTGATGCCTTAACCTTGTAGTTCCTGGCCTCCCAGAAGCATGGGAGACAATTTCTATTTATCACTAGCCATCCAGTCTATGATACTATTTAAAACAAAGAAATAAGTGGGCTGACACTTAATTCTCTGTGTCTTTTCTGTCTTGGGGAATTTTTCAACCTTAACCATCCACACTTTTCTCTCTCCAAAACCTTGTACTACACTACTACATATCACCTCTTACATTTTCTATCACTCTATATTGTGCAGCATTTTTGTTTGTTTGTTTGTTTTGGGTACTGGCAATTAAACCATGGAGCTACATCCCCAGTCTTTTTTATTTTGTATTTGGAGACAAGATCTCACTAAATTGCTTAGGGCCTCATTAAGTTTCTAAGGCTGCCCTCAAACTTGTGATTCTCCTGCCTCATCTTCCTGAGTTGCTGGGATTATAGGCATAGCCCAGCATCTCCTGTATGTAGCCTTTCAGTCTGGTTTGAGTCATTTCCAACATCAACCCTACTGGATCTCAAGTTGTCACCCTGCTTCTCTTTTGTTCAAAAATAATGGAAAGAGGCTCTTTTCAAGATGGCAGAATAAGGAGGTCACTTTCCTGGCTGCTCCATGGTGTGAAACCAAGAAAACAGATAGGCAGCTTCTCATCAAAGTAGGTGAAATAAAAGGGGGTGGATACTTTACAGGGAATCACTTATGGATATTCAAAGCAGATAAGGGACTCCAGGAATGGATGTAATAAAATAAGGAAGAAATCCCTAGAGCTGCCAGCACCAGTGGCACCAACCAGAGCAGTCTCTCCAAGAACAAAGTGGAAGGATAAGAGAATTAAAGAAACCCACAGTTTTAGGAGGCCTGAGGTGTGTCTGGGTACAGAGAGATCAGATATCAAAGACACTACCCGACTAAACTGAAAGGTGTGCTGTACAATATGCAGAAAAGAAGCATCTCTCCTGCTGCCTGCAGAGGATAGAGAAAGGAACCATATTATGGGGGGGGGGGGGCTGCAACTGGGGGAACGATTCCCAGCAAACCTGAGCTTAGTCTGAAATATAAGCCTCACAAAGCCACACCACATGACATAGAGTGTGCCTAAGCAAGCAGGAGAAAATCAAATGTGGAAAGGAGTTTACACAAGGGAATATAGGTTTGAGAAACCCACCCAGCTCACCTACTCCCACTTCTGACTGGTGCTATGCAGTACCAGCTGGGAGAAATGTCAGGCCAGTAATTCAGAAGGGCAGAGGCAGGAGTGGTTGAGTTTGGAGTCTGAAACTGAGACCAGGAAATTCAAGGTCCATGGGAGATCGACTAAGGATTGGCTCCTCCATGGCATAAGTTGAACCCAGGAGAGATCCCTAGGGTAAGAATTCCAGTAAGGAATGGCAATTCCTAGGCCTGGGAGGTGCACTGATTCTAAATCTTTAGACCAATTGCCATTCAACAAATAATGTGGAGCCTATCTAAGCCTAAACCCCACCTCCAAGAGCTCCAGCTATAGGATTTTCTTTCACACTGCAGCAACCCAACCTGAGACTGCTGAAGAGGGAAACCAAGAATCTTTTGAACTCTAATGGAAAAAATTCATGAGCTTTTCATCAAGATTTTGTTTTCTTTCTTTTTTCTTTTTCTTTTCTCTATTTAATTGTGACCTGAATGGTTCATGGACACTTATACATATCTTTAATTATTTCTTTTTTCTCATTCTAGCATTTTTTAAAGAAAATTATTTTTCATAGATCAATATTTTTAGGATTTTCTATTATTACTGTGTTTCAGTTTTGTTTTGTATTCTTTTATTTTTAATTTTTAAAATTTTTATTTCATATATTTTTTTTCTCTCACTTATCTGTTTTCCTTGATTCTCTTTCTCTCTTTTCTTTGCTAATAGCCAATCTCTATTGTTCTCTCCTTCCATCTTCTTTTAATTTTTTATTTCTATTTTCTCTCCTCCTCCCTCATAATCATCACTTCCTACATCACTTCTGCTCTCTCCCTGTTCACCATTCAAAATTGTAAAACCTTTTGAAAACTTACTGCTTGTTCTGTGGGCAATAATTGATCACATCATTTCTGTTTATTGTGACAATTAACATTGTAGATGTCATAGCAGGAACTATTTGGTTTAATGCTGTATATAATTTGCATTGGTTGTTGTTATTATTTATTACCTTTTAAATGGTGAGGTACTGGAAATATTTAGGGACCTTATAGGTCCACAGTGTAGAAACTCTGCTGTCTCAGATCCACATTGTTAGAAACAAACAACATGAAAAATCAAGAGAATAAATAATCCCAAACAGACAATAGTACTTCAATAACAGAATCCATCAACAACACAGTGAAAGAAACGTCATGGAAGGATTTTGGAATGTTCATAGTTAAACTGATCTGCCAGGTAAAGGAAAATGTAAGAAGCAAAATCAGAGAAAGAATACAGGACATGAAAGATCACTTCAGTAAATAAACATTCTAAAAAAATCAAGCAGAAATCCTAGAAATGAAGAAACTAGTAAACCAAATTAAAAATTCAATGGAAAACATCACCTGCAAACTAGACCACTTGAAAGACAGAGTTTCAGGCAATGAAGACAAAATACATAATCTTGAAAATAAAGTTGACCATGTTAATAAGATTTTAAGAGACCATGAACAGAACTTACAAGAAATATGGAATAACATAAAAAGATTAAATGTAGGATTTATTGAGATAAATGAAAGCTTGGAGATACAAACCAAAGGAATGCATGGTCTTTTCAATAAAATAATATCAGAAATTTCCCCAAATCTTAAGAATGAAATTGAATATTAAATTTAAGAAGCTTACAGGACCCCAAATGTACAAAATTACAACAGACCCACATCAAGGCACCTTATTATGAAAATGCCTAACACCCAGAATGATAGAATTTTAAAGGCTTCCAGAGAAAAACAACAGGTCACATTTACAGGGGAACAAATCTGGATTTCAGCTGATTTCTCAATCCAGATCCTCAAAGTTTATAATAATATATATCAAGCTCTGAAAGAAAATGGATGCCAGCCAAGAATACTCTTCCCAGCAAAATTAAACTTTAGAATTGATGATTATTATGGTCTGAATGTGAGTTGTCCCCCAAAAGCTCATGTGTGAGACAATGCAAGAAGATTCAGAGAAGAAATGATTGGGTTATGAAAGCCTTAACCCAATCAGTGAATTAATCACCTGATAGGATTGAGTGGTGACTAAAGGCTGATGGGGTATGGCTGGAGGAGGTGGGACATTGTGGGCATGGCTTTGGGGTATATATATTTGTATCTGGAAAGTGAAGTCTCTCTCTCTCTCTCTCTCCCTGTTTTCTGATCATCATGTGAGCTGCTTTCCTCCACCACACTCTTCCACCATGATGTCCTGCCTCACCTCCAGCTTGGAGGAATGGAGCCTGCTGTCTGTAGATTGAGATCTCTGAAACCCCCAAAATAAACTTTCCTTTTCTAATATGGTTCTGGTCTTATATTTTAGTCACAGCAGTATATAAGCTAACTAAAACAGAAATTGGCACCAAAAAGTAGGGTCATTGCTCTCACTAGCCTGACCATGTGGTTCAAGAGCTATTGGAGTTTTTTGGAGTTTGTTGGAGGAATTTTGAGATATGTAGCATTGCAAACTGGAAATGGGTTAGCTTGTTGTAAGTTGAACTTAATGGCTGATTCTGATGGGTAGCCTAAAGACCAGAATGCCAATAGGACAATGGACAGTGAAAACGAGGCTCAAGTGTAAACGGAGGACATTACTGGTAATAGGACTAAAGGCCATTTATGTTATGCTCTGGCTGAGAAGTTGTCTGTATTTTGCCCATGTCCTGAGACTTTCTATGGGACTGATTTTAAAAGTGATAGACTTCTTAATCTGGCAGAAGAAATGCCTAGGCAGCATAACATTCAGGAAGTGGCATGGGTATTGCAAGTGGCTTTTAGCCAAGTTTATTGTGATATTCAGAGAAGAAAACAGCAGGAAGATTTGAAAAACTTGGACTTGAAAGGCAGAAGTAAAACTGAGCCTAAGGGAGTTCCAGTTGTTAAAGACATTACTGCCACTAAGAAAATCCTGAAGCCTTTTTAGAGACAATAAGAAAGATGACTTGAGGGCATCTCAGGAGCTGGCAAGACCACACCCATCTCAGGCTCAAGGGAATAAAAGTGAAAATTTCCTTGAGAAAAGATCATTGGGGAATCCTTCTTGCACAAGGGGGGCTAGGGAGTTTTTTAAATTTGCTCAGTCACCCAGACACTCAGATCCTTCTGCAGCCAGGGTCCCTGGAGGCTTGGCTGCTGCTCAAAATGGCAGCAGACCTTGGCATCAACCATGTGGTGCTGGTTCTGGAGGAATGCAGGATACTAGAGTCAGGAGTTCATGGAATCTTCCACCGAGATTTCAAAGGAAGTCCTGGGAGGCTAGGCAAAATGCATCAGGGTCAGAGTCCTTGCAGGCAGCCCATAAAAGGGGAAATCATGGAGGTGTGAGGAGGAAGCTGAAGCTGCAATGAAGACCCCCAAGATTAAGAAATGCGAATAACGTGGGTCAACATCCTAGGAAGATTGAAGAAATTGAGCAAAGGCAAGCCAACAGAAAGTCCACTTGGGCTGCAACCAACAAGGCCACAGGGTTGGAAGTACACAAGCCCTTTGGAGAGGATATCATGCCTTGTGCTGCAGATGCCAGATCCAGCCTGTAGGACCATTTTGTCCAGCTGGATTTCAGTCTTGCTTTGGTCTCATCCCATTTTTCTATGCCTCTATTTTTGTAAATGGAAATGTTTACTCAGTGCCTTTATATATTGGATATTTGTAAGTTGCTTTTAATTTTACAGGAGTTCATAATGTGAGATTGCCTTGACCCTCAGAGAAGACTTTGGACTTGAACTTCAAGCAATCTTTGAACTGTTAAGACTATGGATACTCTTGGGAATGAACTAAATGTATTTTGCATTGTCAGATGAGTGTGAGCTTTTGGGGTCCAGGAGCAGAATGTGAGATGTTCCTTAAAAGTTCACATGCGAGACAATTGCAAGAGGGTTCAGAGAAGAAATGATTGGGTTACAAAAGCCTTAACCCAATAAGTGAACTAATCACCTGTTGGGATTAATTGAGTGGTAACTGAAGGCTGGTGGGGTGTGGGTGGAGGAGGTGAGGCATTGGGGTGTGACTTTGGATTATATATTTGTATCTGGCAAGTGGAGTCTCTCTGCTTCCTGATTTTCATGTGAGCTACTTCCCTCCACTACACTCTTCCACCATGATGCTCTGCCTCACTTCCAGTCCTGAGGAATGAAGCCTGCTGTCTGTGAATTGAGACCTCTCAAACTCTGAGCCTCCAAATAAACTCTTACTTTAATATTGTTCTGGTCTGGTCTTTTAGTCACAGCAGTAAAAAAGCTGATGAAAACACCAATGAAATTAAAACCTTCCATGATAAACAAAAGTTAAAAAAAAATTACAACTAGAAAGTCTGCAGTATAAAACATACTCAAAGAGCTACTTCATGAAGAAGAAAGGAAAAATAAAAGTGAAAACCAGCGAAGAGAGGAACTACACTAGAAAAATGGTCATAGACATATGACATATCAATCAAAAGACCTAGACTGGTAGATTGGGTTAAAAATAAGACCCAACAATATGCTGTCTCTGAGAGACACACCTCATCGACAAAGACATCCAAACACTGAAGGTAAAAGGATGGGGGGAAAGATAGTATTTACATGGATCTCAAAACATAAACACAGGTTTCTTTCTTCATATCAGTAAAGTGGACAAGCCAAAGCTAACCAGAAGGGGAAAAGAAGGTCATTTCACACTGTGAAAGGAATTATATGTAAACAAAACGTAGCTATTATAATTATTTATATCCCAAACAATGGACCATTTACATACATCAAACAAACTCTTCTTAATTTCAAGAATCAACACAGTAATCAACACACACACAATTATACTGAGTGACTTTAACATTCCTCTCTCATCACTGGATATAGATCCTCCAAACAAAAACTGAACAAAGAAGCTATAGAATTAAAAAAAAAACATAATCAATAATTTAGATATAGCAGACATATGTAGAATATTTCATTCATCAATGAATAAATACACTTTTTTATAGCAGCACATGGATCTTTTTCTAAAATAGACCACATCTCAGGCCACGAAGCAACTCTTTATCAAATACAAAAAAATAGAGATAATACCTTGCATTCTATCAGATCATAATGGAATGAAATTATAAATCAATGATAAAATTAAAAATAGAAACTATTTTAATAACTGTAGACTAAATGATACACTATTGAATGACCCATGGATATAAGAAGAAATCAGGTATTAAATAAAAAAATACTTAGTGGTAAATGAGAATAGCAACACATCATATCAAAATCTCTGGACAATCTTAAGAGGAAAGTTCACTGCATTGAGTGCATTTATTAAAAAAAAACAAAACAGAAAATCATGAAATAAATAACCTAACCATATATCTCAAAGACCTAGAAAAATAAGAACAAATCAACATCAAAAACAGTAGAAGGGAGGAAATAATTAAAATCAGAGCTGAACTCAATAAAATAAAAGCGAAATATTTTTTTAAATGTAATGAAACAAAAAATTTGTTCTTTGAAAAAAATAAATAGAATTGATAAACCCTTGGCCAAGCTAATCAAGAGAAAGAGGGAAAAAAACTCCAATTACTAAATTTGTGAAAAAAAAGGAAATATCATTATGGACACTACTGAAATAAAGACAATAATCAAAAAATTTGAAAATTCATACTCCAATAAAATAGAAAATCTTGAGGACATTGACAAATTTCTAGAGACATATGACCTACCCATATTGAATCTGGAGGACACAAAAAGTTTAAACAGGTCAATTTCAAGCAATGAAATAGAAGACACCATCAAAAGCCCACCAACAAAGCAAAGCCCAGGAGCAGGCAGATTTTTAGCTGAGTTCTATGAGTCCTTCAATGAAGAACTAAAACCAATACTCCTCAAATTATTCCGTGAAATAGAAAAGAAGGAAACCCTTCCAAACTCATTCTATGAAGCTAGTATCACTCTGATACTGAAACCAGACAAAGACACATCAAGAAAAGAAAACTTCAGACCAATGTCCCTGATGAACATAGATGCAAAAATACTTAATAAAATACTGGCAAATAGCATACAGAAATATATTAAAAAGATAGTGGACCGTGATCAAGTGGGGTTCATCCCAGGGATGAAAGGTTGGTTCAACATACAGAAATCACTAAATGTAATTCATGACATGGATAGACTGAAGACAAGAATCAAATGATTTTCTCAATAGATGTAGACAAAGCATTTGACAAAATAATAGCATCCATTTATGCTCAAAACACTACAAAAACTAGAGACAGTAGAAACATACCTCAACATTGTAAAAGTTATATATGTTAAACACAAGACAACATTATTCTAAACAGAGAAAAACTGAAAACATCCTCTCTAAATACTGGAATAAGACAGAGATGACCTCTCTCACCATTTCTATCACTATAGTTCTTGAAACTCTAGCCAGAGCAATTAGACAAAAGAAAGAAATTTAAGGGATACAAATAGGAAAAGAAGAGTTCAAAATATTCCGATTGCCAACAAAATGCTTCTATATTTAGGAGACCCTGAAAATTCAACCAGAAAACTTTTAGTCGCATAAACAAATTCAGCAAAGTAGCAGGATATAAAATTAATGCCCATAAATCAATTGCATTCCTATACACCAATGAAGAATCAGACAAAAGATAAATTAGGAAAACTATTCCATTCACAATAGCCTTAAGAAAATAAAATGCTTGGGGAAAAAATCTAACAATAGAGATGAAATACCTTCATAAAATTCTACAGAATGCTAAAGAAAGAAAAAAGACCTTAGAAGATGGAAAGATCTCCCATGTTCTTGAGTAGACATAATATTTCTCAAAATGGCCATACTACCAAAAGCACTATACAGATTTAATGCAATTCCCATTAAAATTCTAATGATGTTTTTCAGAGAAAACGGCATGAAATTCATTTGGAAAAATGAATTAACAAAGCAATTCTTAGTGAGAAAGGTGAAGCAGGAGGCATCACAATGCTAGACTTAAATTATAGTACAGAACTGTGGTAACAAAAATGTCATGGTATTGGCACCAAAACAGACATGAAGACTAATGGACAGAATAGAAGACATAGAGGCAAACCCATAGAAATAACAGTTATCTCATACTAGACAAAGGTGCCATGAACATACACTGGAGAAAAAAACCTATCTTCTTCAACAAATGGTTCTGGGAAAACTGGAAATCCATATGTAGTAGAATAAAATTTAACCCCTATTTATCACCTTGAAGAAGACTCAACTCAAAGTTGATTAAGGACCAAGGCATTAGACCAGAGACCCCACACCTACTAGAAGAAAATGTAGGTCCAACTTTTCATCACATCAGCTTAAGAACCGACTTCCTCAGTAAGACTCCAAAAGTGCAGGAAATGAAATAAGATATCAATAAATGGGATTGTATCAAATTAAAAAGTTTCCCCACAGTGAAGGAAACAATCAATGATATTCCTTCAAAAACCCAAACAAAATATGAGGCCTCATCCTGAAATGAGGTGGCTTCAAGGACATTATTTCTGGCTAGAAGTGTGCAGTCACCTGACCTGAAACCACATTATGTAGAATGGTTGGTGGGGTTTTTTAGTGATGGCATATTCAGAATCTTTGATCCCTAATTTGACTCTATTAGAAATATTTAGAAACCTTGGAAATTAATGTTGGTTTTGTATGATAATGACTTTCTGGTGAATTAATAGATTTAATAAAAGTATAGATATATCTCTATCTCCATCTACCTATCTATCTATAAGATGCAGCCCCCAGAGCTCCAATTACAAAACTATCTGCCATTTTCTTGTAAAGCAAAACTACTCTAAAGATGGAGAACCACCAAGGTACCTAATACTCCCAGCCTCCTCAGTCCATTGTAAACAAGCTCCTCTTTAATCTGTTTACTAACACTACAGTCTCAGGGGCGTTCATGGCCTCTCCTCTGTAGCAATTTTCCACCATCCTTCAGTGATTTCACTCCTTGCTTTTGTCCACTTTCTGGCTGTCCTTTCTCTAACTCTTCATTCGCTCATGCTGAAAATGAAATTGCTTCCCAGGCATTTATCCATAGCTCTTTTCTTAATCTACATGTGCTCCTTGGGAGTTCTTCTAAATCCTGGCTCCAACTACCATTTATATATCTATGATTCACACATGCCCATATTCTGCTTTACTGCTTTTTCAAGTTTCCTGCTAGTCATAACAAATCATTGAAGTTAAATTTTTAGAAATAAAATGCTCCCACTGTATCCCCCCCACCAACACATGTCCCCATTTGGGGGGGATAAATAAAATACCAGTGTGGATGTTTTCAACTCTAACATAAAACCCAAACTCAACTATTTTAACAATAAGGAAAATATATTATCTCACATAATGAGAATTTTGGAGAGAGCCCAGTACCTTGGTTAGTTAACTCAGAGGATAAATGACCTCAAGCAAGACCCAACTTCTTTCTATTTTTACTTTCTGCTATTCTTGCTCTGTTGGTTTAATCCTTAGGCTAGTCACTCATGAGATGGCTTCCTAATTCCAGACATCACAGCCAGATAGGATGATAACCGTTTGAAAAAGATAGGGGCCATTTCTTTTCCTGTGTGTTTTCTTGTCAGCAAAGAAAATCTGCCCCAGGAGTGGAGACTGCTCGCTTATCTCGGTGGCCAGAATTGCATCAAATGCACTTTCCAATATCATCTACTATAAAATAAAAATGGAGCAATCAGTGTGCTGAGCCTGCCTCCCTTGCCCTACCTTGAGAAAGGTGGGTGTCTGCGACAAGCAAGACTTCTTTTTGAAAATAGAGGAAGTATTGAATCAGTAATGATTAGGTTTGGATGGTATGAACAAAGACCCAATGCAACAGGCGTTTAAAATTTATAAAGAAATCCAAAGGCAGATAAATGTCTTGGCTTCCTGAAATGAAGAGGGATATTAGAGATTCCTTCTGAGCTTTCTGCTTTTCTATATGAGGCTTCCATACCACAGTCCAGCTACCTCTTCTGCATTCTAGGCAGCAGGATTAAGGAAATAAAAGAGAAGGGCCCAGCCTCTCTCTTTGTGGTACGGGGGATTGAACTCAGGGGTGCTCAACCAGTGGGCAACACCCATACCTCTTTTCATTTTCATTTTGAGACAGGGTCTCATTAAATTTCTGAGGCTGGTTTTGAACTTGTGATGCTCCTGACTCAGCCTCCTGAGTTATTGGGGCTACAGGTGTGTGTCACTGTACCCAGATCCAATCTCTCTTTTTTAAGGAGAGCTCCTAGATATTTCAGATAAGATTTGTGCCTACATTGTAAAGGAGAGTTGTTAAATGCCATCTTCAGCTTGTTCAGGGCTTTGTTACCAAGGAATGAGGTCTACTGGGAGGTAACCAGCAACTTTTCTATGGTGTGAATGGCTGCACAGGCAGCCAACTGAATCTGCTGCTCTCACCATTCTCCCAAGTCATTCAAGCTCGAATCCAAACATCTTAAATTAGCTAAGATACTGAAGGGGACACTGAGCCCCAGTGATTTAGTCTGCAACACATTTAGCAAACCTTTTTCTTTATCTCAAATCCTACTGCCGTTCATCAGATCTTGTGCCATCTGGATGTTGTAACAGCTTCCTACCAGTCTCTCTATCTCCACACTTCCTACTGCAGACTACTCCACACATTTCCTCCAAGTTCTTTCTTAACCCATTAAATTCCAAGTTTTTGGCCCTGCAAATCTTTCAATGAAATTGACACAGGTGCAATAAAATAAACTGGAAATAATAATCTAGAGCTTACATATTCCTTCTTACCATTAAGAATGAACATACAGATTATCCTATAAATAGAACACTGGAACAGTACAGTATATACACACATAAGCCATACAACATTGGGAAAATATGATATCCACTTGTACATTACACAATATACAAAGAAGTGACTTTCATGACCTGTTCAACAATTAATTTGAAGGAAAGAAGTAAAACACTTGAAACAAACAGTGCATTACATTTTTGACAATATGTTGCCAGTTTTACATGATAATGCTTGCTTTGACATCAGCTGTTCTTGCCCTTTGAGAATTATACAGCTTCTCAGGTCCTGTCTGATATCTTAGATAATAGTAAGTCTGGGCATGTTGTGCTTTCTCCCTCTCTTTGCTTTGATCATTTTAAGTATGCCAAGCAAATGTCTCTCAAAATCCAACATTTCTTGTCTTTGCTCACAAATTCATAAATAATCAATTATTTATTTATTTACTGGCTTTTTAAAATAGTTTTACTAAGGAGGCATAACTTGCATAAATCATAAAATTCACTCCATGTTAGTCAACAGTGATTTTTGGCATATTTATACAGTTGTGCAACAATCACAATTAGGTTTTGAAACATTTCCGTCAATTTCAAAAAATATAAACCATGCATTTATAATACACATGTCAATTATTCAAATGAACAAAGGTCAGTACCATTTTTTAACTCGAGTAGAAGTTGAATATCTTAACCAATCAATCGTTGGTTGAAATATTCAACTTCTACTCGAGTTAAAAAATGGTACTGACCTTCATACCAGCATTGAAATTGCTTAAGTACCTACTACCTTTAGTTGAGGCACATTGGTCCTACTATTAATTTCTTTTTTCCATTACTAAACTTTGCCAAGGGGTACCATTATCATAGTTCATTCCAACAATAATAGATTTATTATCTAGCCATTTAAAATGAGAATCTGTATCAAATATGTAATCATACAACCCTCTTGCTTGTCTTTCATCAATGTTGTCAGTTTCAGAGCACACTGATTTAGTCTGTTTTCCCTCATGGTGCCTGTAGGTTGTAATCCAATATTTTGAAGATGTACCGACCAGGTATAACCAATGAATAGGTTGTTGAAAAAGAAAAACAGTGTGATTGTAGATTCTTGACTGCTTTCATCATTTGTAGAACTGCCTTATTCCCAAGCAAAATAACATGATTGGGTCCCTCTTAAGCACTTTTTCCACAATACAAGTCAAAATTCTGGCAATATCCCAGTACGCCACACAATGCCCAGTATTTATAACCAAATCCTAAACACTTATCTCTTATAACGTTTTTCAGTAAATGATATCCATAATATGTGCTAATCTTTTCATTAGCTGTTATGTATTCTTCAAGGATAGCAAAATTTTACCAAAATATTCATTTTTGTCAGGCACTCAGTTTAAGTGTTTTTCCTAATATATTCTTTGGAATATGAAAGCAGCTCACAAATGATCACTTGTCAACAAATGACCACCAGCAGCAATACACTCAAGTTCATCAGGCAGCAGTGCAGTACACAGCACATTTTCATACAGTGCACATTGTCCCCATGTCCTCTTACTAGGATGGCTACTTTAATGTTGATAATCTGAAATATAGTGCATTTCTCCAAATAAAACCTAGCTCCAAAAATACTTTCATGAATGCATTCCTTATGTTACATCAGTTATACATGTAATATTATGTTTCTTGAACATTTAGTAAAAGTAACTTTTGCAGTAGAGTTTATGCCATTTTCATGATGAATTTAAAAATATTTTCAAACTCTCTAATCATTCAGCTATTACTTTTCTAAAAAACATGGAACTCTTGAGGCTGGGGCTGGGGCTTGCACTTTCCTGGCATGTGTGGGGCACTGGGTTCGATTCTCAGCACCGCATATAAATAAAGGTCTATCAACAACTAAAAAATAAAACTAAAAAATTTTTTAAAAATGGAATTCTAGAACTATAATATTATGAAGTCACCATTAAGTGGCTTATTTGTAGCTCAATTTAAGTTTTTTATAGGTTTTCCACATTTAGGACAATGGCACAAGATGTTAGACACAACTGTGATCCACTGAAACCATTACAGCAGCACTCTTGCTTATACAATAACACTCGCCTCCTTGGTATGCCAAAGAAAATCCTTAATACACTGACCTCAACCAACTTCCCACCAGCAAAAAGCCTTTTACAGCCATCCGTGTAATGCTGATATTTTTTAAAATTTCAATTTTGATAAAGTATTATGGTATGTGCTTGCCAAATAATTTTCCTCTTCTTTAAAAGGCTGCCAAACTCTTTTGGCCAGTGAGATTTGAATGTGCTTTCCTAAGTTGTCTATATTCTGCCATGTGTGGTTTATTCCAATATGATCTTTCTGTCAGTCATTTATTTTGATGGTCTGGCAAACAGTTTGGACCCAAGATGGCTAATTAGAGATATGTATGTTGTATCCTTGATCTGATCACAAAGGAATAGGGGGAAATAACTCCCTGGACTTAACATTCAGGTATCTGCAAGGCAACAATGGAAACTCCGTAGATTAACAGCCATCAGATCATTAGGGATTGGTGAAATTCTCTTGACATTTGAGAAGCGGATGTATATAGTATTTTGTTCAATTGAACATTTAGTAACAGCAACTTTTGTAATAAAGTTTATGCTGACCAGGAGGATTTAACCACCATTTTTATGTTGGAAAATGCTTAGGCTGGACACACATCATGACTCCAGAAGTAGAAGACAATAAAAGAGAATTACCCAGAGCAGGAAACTGGAAACACATTTTCACAAATTTATGCTATAACAACCTGTATATATGGATTTAGTTAGTGCCTTTATTTCTAGGAGTGTATCCTCTGTTCAAGTACTTATAGGCAGAAACAGATTGATCATAAAACTCATAAAGATTATGGGTAAAAACACCCACATATGTAAATCCATTCTGAGGGACTGTAGCTACATATTCATGTGTCTGTATAGCTATTTTAAAATAATTTTAAACGACAGAGAAATTGCAAAAATTGATACATTGCTACTAGGTGATCCTGAGATCCAAACTGAGCTTTGACGATTTTTCCAATCGTGTGCTGTATAGCAAAGGGATTCAATTTAGGATCATGTGTCGTATCTACTTTTCAGTCTATTTAGATTCCTTCAGTCTGAGACTGAATTAACCATTCTTATTTTATTTAATGAAAAATAATCTGTTGTTATGATGCCTTATTTTGATCTCAAATTGTTCCATACTTGGCCAGTGGAAGCCCTTTCAAGCAAGCTCCTCTAAATTTTGACACATCCCATCATTCTGTGAGTACTTTTTTCTTTCTAAAACAACTGAAAGTCCAAGTTATCTTGTAATTTCCCTGCTCTGAACCTGAAATGGTATTGATGGGCACTAGAGCTGTTCATTCCTTTGAGGTATCACATCTCAGAAAAAGCTAAACAATTGATGTGTATATGCATGCTTAAATCTATATTTATATCTTTCTACATATGAATTCTAACCTAATACTGTAAGGCTCATTTTAATTGTCAATTAAGATATTATAATTATGTTCTCTGACAATGAAAAATCTTATTATCAAGACTTTTGTTTATTGAGCCATTGGATCAATTCCTCCTTCATACGCTCGATTTTCTCTCCTTCCCACCTCTCAGCCACCTGGATGCTTCCTCACCCCTTGCTTAGATACACCCAGACATGCATTTTTCCTCACCTTACTTGGGCTCTGATACCCTACTCTGGGCAACCATTACCATTACCTCATCTCACCTTACCCCAAACTCAGATTTCCTTTTTACTCCTGGACTCCAACCTCCTGGAAAATACTCTCACCATTCCTGGCTCCATGGTCTACATCTACTCATTTCCCTTCACCTTTCACCCCTTTAGGCTTTGCTACCCCAAGCTGGGCTGCTGCTCCTGCTGCTACCCTGTCTAATAAGTACCTGCCTGAATTGGTCCTGACTAGTGAATTTTGGAATAATTATTCAGGAAATAAGGGAGAGAAGTAAGGAACAAAGATAGAAGAGAGGAAGGAAGGGAGGGAGGAAACAAGGAAGAAGGAGAGGAAGGAAGTAAGGAAAGAAAGGTGTTTTGAGTTTTTATAAGTAAGGTTATTTACCTTTTCATAAATTTGGAAAATTAAGATCTTTTAACCTCAAAATCACTTAAGTACATTGCATCTTTCTACCAGAGCTTCTCCTCTGTCACAAGACACCTTGTGTTCTGTGGCATTTGAATTGACATAAGTATTTGGGGAAATAGCTAAGAAATTGAATTATAGTTATATTTAATTTGGATATAGCGGAATACATATTATGTATTTATGTTTATTTTGCTAAATTAAAAGCACCCATGTAACTTGAACAAAGTAAAACAAATCTATTGCATTATAACATGCCACTATGCAGCATTTGCAATAAAAAATTGTGATAAGTCAACTGCTATAAAGGTGAAGATAAAGATCTTTTTAAAAATTTATTCTAATTTGTGCATACAGGACAGCAGTATGCATTTCAATTCATAGTACACATATAGAGAATAATTTTTCATGTCTCTGGTTATACACAAAGTAGAGTTACACCATTCATGTCTTCATACATGTACTTAGAGTAATGATGTCCACACAGGAGTGTGGAGGTCCTGCACATGGGCAGTGGCTGGGTGTCTTACATGGGATCAGAGGCTAGAATTCCTGCACAAATGGCAGCCAGGAGTCCTCTGTGGGTGCTGATGCTGATGATCCTGCTTGGGCAGCATAGCAGGAGGTCCTGTGTGGTCAAGTGGCCAGGAGTCCTGCACTGACCCTGAAGCATGGAGACCTGCACGGGCACAGCGGTCATAAATCCTGAATAGGAGCAGCTGTCAGGGCCCTCTAATATCTTGCAGAGAAACAGTATTCCCACTCCTTGAATCCCAGCTCATGGAGCAAGCTCATAGCCTGCCATCTTGGATCTCCAAGGATAAAGATCTTATTGTTCAGATCATCAATAAGTTTGCAGCATGTCTTGTATGCTGCTAATTCCTTAATTTTATTGAAGAAAAAGATGGCCCAATTATTCCTGAGGTTGCTGATTACTTTGATATTTTATAAGTTGTATGGTTTTCAGCTCATCTACTAAAGTGGGGTATTTAAATTTGGATTTTTTTTGGTGTGGGGGGGTGTTAAATGTAACAACCTGGTTTGCCCATTTATAGAACTATGCAAGATGCAAAGAAGATACAAAAAAAAGTTTATTCACAATTTAATAAAGCTCAAAAAATCATTAGGAACATCTTAAAACAACAAGTAAGAAATTACAGTTTTCTGATTTAGATGTATATGAAAACACCTTTAATCATCTGTAAGGCTATTTAGTAAAGAAATATAAAATATTCAAATAAAATCAATAAAATACAAAACATGATAAAGCTATGTGATAAAATCTATAGAAATTATTTTGTCACTGAAAAAGCAATTTATTCTTAAGAGATAAATTTTGAATAAAATTAATAAAAGGTTTTAGAACTTGTTTGATAATCTAATTAATTAAAAAGAGTGAAGCATGTGGACATAGTGAAAAATACTAAATTTATTGCTGATGTGACACAAAATAACTGACATCAAGGAAAATAAAATAAAGCTCATGATATACCACCATAATGAAGACATTATTGACAACAGCCTAATGATATCATTAATTCAAAGAGACTTAAAGATTAGCCACTGTTGGGGGAAAAAAAGCTAGAAAAGCCTTGAAATCTTATAACTCATGCCTAAAAGACACTTGATAGATGTTTCTCCAGATTTGACATAACACTCCTAAAAATTTACATGGCTTTGCTAACAAGAGTTGTGAAATTGGAACATATTATTTTAAACCAGTAATAATAAAAATCAAATGTAATCAACATAGCTGTTGTCATATGAAAAAGCTATTAAACAATATATCCCTCTAAGATGTTGGGAAGTATTATAGAGTTATGTTAGAATGCTATAAATACAGTATTATTTTATTTCCCTGAAAGCATCCATATATCTTATCTGTAATAAGGTATATAATCATATCCACTGTCCTCCGATGGTGAAAAGCTCCTTGAAGGCATAGTGCAACATTGCTACTCAGGAAGATTTAGTAAATACTGGTGACAAATGAATTTATGAATGAGTTGTAATATGACACAACAGGGTGAAATTGTAGGATTTATAGATGTCAATAACCAGAGAGAGTATAGTGCTTTCTTTGTTATCTTGCTCCTTAGATTCCCAGGTCTTCTCTGAGTTCTTTTGTGCCTGTAGTACAACTCTTAAGGATGTTTTTCTATTGATGGAAAAACACTTGCATCTTCTAAAACTGTTGTTAAGGTATCTCTTACAAAAAAGGAATTTATGGGGTGTGTATTGGGAAGAGAAAGCAGGTTCCACAATGCTCAGGGGGAGCTTATCATTTCTTTGTATTGTGAACAGAGAAATAGAAATTTCTTTCATTTCCTGATCTATACAACTGTGTGTTAACTTCCTTCCCTTCATATACAATGAGCTTTTTTCTCCTGGTTGCTTTCTTTCTTTCTTTCTTTCTTTTTTTTTTTTTTTTTTTTTTGTATCTGGGATTGAACTCAGGGACACTTGACCACTGAGACACATCCCCAGCCCTTTTTGGTATTTTATTTAGAGATAGGGTCTCACTGAGTTACTTAGGGCCTGGCTTTGAACTCACCATCCTTCTGCCTTAGCCTCCAGAGCCACTGGGATTACAGGTATGCACCACCACACCCAGCAGTTTTCTCCTCTCTTTGTAATATATTTCACTTCCTCCCTAATATTTAGCACATTCACTCTTTCTTTGTTTCAACTCTTGTACTGCTTAATGCCAACACACATGTAACTGCCAAAGCCATTTGTCAGGCCTGCCTACGCTGCAGTTCCTGTTGTCACATCATTGGTTCATGTCCAGGCAGACTTGCACAAAGCCATACCTGTCTTTGCTCAGGCTTTTGATGCATATTGTGTCCTAGATTGGATATGTCACCCCTCCCAGGATTCTCCTGTCCATCACCTTCTGCTGTACATTGCAAAATTAATTGGAGCTTCCATCATTCATCAATAACATGTTCCCCATTGTATTTCTGAAGAGTATTTATTGAAATGGGAGCAGCCCTTTTATCAGTGAGTGGTTTCATTATTGCCTTGTGCTTTCACTCAGTATTCATTTATGCATGTATTTACTCAGCAAACTATAATTGAGCACTTCATATGCATTAGTGACCACTAAGATATTGGAAGTACAAAAATTCATAGGATGGGACTTTGTCCATTAAAAATTCTGTCTGTAATTAAGGAGCTATGGAAAATAGGGACATTGAAGTCAATAAAACTTGGATTGTATCCTAACTCTGCCTTCAACTAATTTTAAAAATGTTAAACATATATGGTCTTAGGTTAATAAGAGAAAAACCAATATCTATATACCACTGTTGTTTGATTCAATATCATCATTTTCAAAGCATCATTAAGTGATAGTTTAGGGAAGAGAGGATTCATGTGTGATGTTTATGTGAACATCCCAGGGTTTTGTTCATATTAATGGGAAGCACACCTTTTTAATTCCAAAGAAATGAAAGAGCTAGAACTACAAAGAAGCACCAAAGACAAGAAGTGGTCCCAGTGCCAGATCCCATTTGAGCACAAGAATACAAAAGAAGCTGACCCAATGCAGGGCTTAAATACCTCCCTGTTCCTTCTTGCCCAGCATCAGGCTCCAGGTTCAGAGCTGACAGCAGCCTCCAGAGTGGTCTCAATATTGACAGAACACAGGAAGTGGTGACTCTGGGTAGAGTGGTGCTTCGCAGGTTCCTTTCTTCCAGGCACTTAGTATAGTGATGACCTTGACATCAGCACTCAGCTGCTACAGGTGGGGTCAATGATCTACCCACTGATTCAGAAGGAAGTGTGAGTCTAGGGCTGGGGCACAGGAGGGAAGCTGGATTCCAGAATGAATTTTTTTTTTTTTTTTTTTTTTTTTTTGGTGCAGTCAGGAGCTATTTGTTTTACTCTCTTCTTCTGAAATCACATACCACTGTTTTCCCAGTTTCATAGTCAGGAATTCATCTGCTCATGTGCAGAACTGCAAGCCAGATAGTTGGCTGGATTTATGTATATTCTACCCTCACAATTCTTCAAGGTAAGTGTTATTGTCCCTGTTTTACAGACGAGGAGTCCAAGTTCAGAGAAAAGATCAATACGTTCTCCATGATCACACAGGGGGAAACTTGGATTGCAACCTGAGGGTCTGACATAGCCAGACTGCTTCCAGCTCCCACCTTGTGAGTACTTAGCTTTATGGAATGGATTTTGAATGAATCCAGGGCCTGATTTCTCCTTCATAGTGCCCAAGAGATTCAAATATGGGCACTTAAAGTTTTCATGGCTATTACTTACTTTGTCATCTCCTGAGGAGGGCAGTGGAAATGTGGATTATACCCTGGGGAATTGCTGGAAGTGCTGCTCAATGACCTTACCCACTTCAGATAACTCTGTCTTTTATTGGGTGTTTGCTCATGCATGTGTGTATGTGCACATAGACATATATCTGACTTGCTGCCTGAACTAATATTGCACAGACGGGACTGGTATTTCTTTGTCACAGGTAGAAACACAAAAGCATTCTTCTCCAAACATTTTTTTAACCTCTCACTTCTTCCGAGAATCCTTTCCAGAATGAATCCAATAGTAACACAATAGTTATACAATCCAGTGTGACACAATGCCCACATAGAATCCTTTATCTTAATTTGTACTTCTTGTTTTAGTTTCCTTTATTATTTTTAAAGCATATATTCTCTCTTCAACTATATTAAACAATTCTAAAGTAAGAGGCATGTTTCAGTGTTGTTGTATTCCCTTTGAATCTTGTAGAGGCTCATTAAGTATTACCATTTTTGAGCACTATGAGTGTGTTTAGGGATGGGGAATGGAGAGGAGAACACAGTGGAGGAACTGGGCTTCCTGAATAAAAGGTACTTTCATACATAACCTGTACTTCTCTAGGCCACAAAAACCTTGGGAGGATAGAGGGTGGAGGCTGAGGTACAGGATCAAGAGGTCTTAACAAGAGTGTCTGTCTGATCTGGCCCTTCCAGAGGAATCTTGGGAAATGCTAGCCCCCTCCCAGACCTCTTGGAGCAGCTGAGGAAATCCAAAAGTGTATCTCTTAATAGGCTCCAAATTTCCACCCAATGGCTATGGCATGGGAGCCTTTGCTCTCCCTTTTCTCTGGAGCACTTGCTCCGGTGTCAGATTATTTTGATATCCAGCAGCCAGGTGGACATGGTCCTTCCCCTTTCACCCATAAAACACTGGATAAGGGAATCCAAGCGGGCTGATCCAAATGGCATTCCTAGCATATAATTGCTATAACATGTGCCAACTGCCTTCAAGCTGATCTTAGTAATCCCCCATACACCACACACACACACACACACACTTGGCTTATATTGCTACAGGCCACAGAACCACACTGCTTTGTCTGTGTCTTATAACACTTTTGATCAGCTTCTTATCAGACACTCTTCCTCCTAGGCACTTGTACTGGTCTGGATGCAAGTAGGGCCAGAGAGTAATCTAAGCAATATAATCCTTGTTAACCTCAGAATTGCCTCACCCCCCATAATGACCCACTGTCCTTGGGCCAAGTTTGTACACCTTGACCTTCTTTGGGTGAATTCTTTCCTGTAAGACCCCATGGTTTCTCTAGCAAATTATTCCTTGACAAGGCAGAGGGCCCTGCTGGTCCTCCCCACATGGTTGTGGAATATCAGGATTTGCAGTGGCTTCTCAGGCCTAGAAGCTGCTATGCATTGGCTCCCTTTTTGTCACTTTAAACAGTGAATTCTAATAAATGCCTGTGTTCCCACACAGCTGTTCATTCAACTGCCACTCTTCATTCTCTCATCGGAGTTACAGTGGGTTTGAAATTTTTTAGGTTATATCATAGACTCCTATTTAGAAAGCTATTTCATTCCTTAATTTTTTATCTTAAAAAGAGTTCTGAAATTATTTAGGCAACCAGATTACACACCATGATCAAGTTAATTTCATTCCAGGGATTCAAGGATAGTTGAGCATAGACATATTAGCAAACATCATACAATGGATAAATAGAATCAAAGATAAAACTGATATCATCATCTTGATAGATGCAGAAAAAGCCTTTGATAAAACAACATTCTGTATGATAAAATCCCAAATCAGTTAGATATTGAAAGATTGAACCTCAATATAATAAAGGCAATGTACAACAAACCCATAGCCAACATCATACTGAATTGGGAAAAATTGAAAGCATTTTTATAAAATTAGCAACTAGGATATCCATTGCTACCACTGTTATTCAACATAATAACAGTAAAATTTTTGATTTTTTTTTTTTTTTGGAAATTTTAGCCTAAGCAACCAGGCAACAGAAAGAAATAAAAGAGGTACAAATAGGAAAGGAGGAAGTCAACTTATCACTGTTGGCAGTAATAGGCTTCTATACTTAGGAAACCCTAATGATTTCACCAAACAGCTCTTGGAACTGATGAACAAATTCAGCCAAGGAGCAGGACACAAAATCAACATTAAAAAAACAATAACTTTCCTATTCACCAATAATGAACTCCCAGAGAAAGAAATCAGGGAAACAACATCCTCAAAACAAAAACAAAACTAGGAATAAACTTAATCAAGGGGGTGATAACTCATAAAATGAAAGTTATAAAACAGTGAAGAAAGAAAAAGACACTAAAAGATGAAAAGACTTCCCATATTCACAGATAGAGAGAATTAGCATTGCTGAAATAGTTGTACTACTGAAAAAAATCTGCAGATTCAATGGAATTCCCACCAAAACACCAATGACATTGTCACAGAACTAGAAAAAATGATCCTAAAATTCATATGGAACCATAAAAGATCCTTACTAGTCAAAGCAATCCTGAACAAAAAAGCAATGCTGGAGACATCAAATACCTGATTTCAAACTATACTTCAAATCCACTGTAACAAAAACAGCATGGTAGTGACATAAAAATAGATAGACAGGGGCTGGGATTGTGGCTCAGTAGTAGAGTGCTTGCCTAGCATGTGTGAGGCACTAGCATGGATCCTCAGCACCACATAAAATTATAAATAAACAAAATAAAGGTATTGTGTCTATCTACAAGTATAAAAGAAATTCTTAAAAAAATATATGCAGGGCTGGGGATGTGGCTCAAGCAGTAGCGCGCTCGCCTGGCATGCGTGCGGCCCGGGTTTGATCCTCAGCACCACATACCAACAAAGATATTGTGTCCGCCGAAAACTAAAAAATAAATATTAAAATTCTCTCTCTCTCTCTCTTTAGAAAAAATAAAATAAATTTAAAAAATATATGCAGACCCCAATGGAATAGAATATAGGACCCAGAAATAAACCCATGCCTTTACAAACAACCGCTTTTCGATATAGTTGCCAAAAACATGTTAGAGGAAAGACAGCTGGGAAAACTAGACATCCACATATAAAGACTGACATTTCATTCCTATCTGTTACCCGGTGCAAAAATCAACTCAAAATGGACTGAAGACTTTAATGTAAGACATGAAACTTTGAAACTACTAAAGGAAAACACAGGAGAAATGCTTCAAGATATTGGCACATGCAATGGCAATGATTTCCTGAGTATAATTCCAACAGTTCAAGAAATAAAAAGCAATGATTAACATATAGGATTACATCAAATTAAAAAGCTACTGCACAGCAAAGGAAAAAAAACAATGGATCAAAAAGAACCTACAGAGGGGGGATAGTAGGGGATAGGAATGGTAGCAGAACACAACAGTCACTAATATGCCATTATGTAAAAATGTGAGTGTATAACCGATGTGATTCTGCAATTTGTATTTGGGGTAAAAATGGGAGTTCATAACCCAATCAAGTCAAATGTATGAAAGATGGTATATCATGAGCTCTGTAATGTTTTGAACAATCAATAAAAAAAAAGAACCTACAGAATGGGAGAAAATATTTTCTAGCCATTCATCTGATAGAGGACTAATATCCAGAATATAAAAAGAACAAAAGAGCAAATAATTCAATCAATAAATGATCAAAAGATCTGAACAGACATTTCTTAAGAAAAGTAAAGTAAATATATGAAAAAAATGACCAACATCTTTAACCACTCTGAAAATGTAAATCAAAACTATATTGAGATTTCATCTAACCCTAGTCAGAATGGCTGTTACAATAAATAAATAAATAAATAAGTAACAAATCCTGGCAAGGATGTGGGGTAAAGGGAACTCTTATGAATTGGTGGGAATGGAAGAAGAAGAAGAAGAAGAAGGAGAAGGAGAAGGAGAAGGAGAAATGGAAGAAGAAGAAGAAGAGGAGGAGGAGGAGGAGGAGGAGGAGGAGGAGGAGGAGGAGGAAGAAGAATATAATCAAGCTATACCACTCCTCAGTATTTACCTTAAGAAAATGAACTCATCATACAAAAGAGATACCGACACACCAATGTTTATTACAGCACTACTCACAGTATCCAAGATATGGAGTCAGACTAGGTTCCTGTCAACAGATGCATGGATAAAGAAAACATGATATACATACATACACAATGAGGTATTATCCAGTAATAAAGATGAAAAAAAACATGTCATTTGCAGGAACATTGACAGAACTAGAGATTATCATGTTAAGCAAAATAAGTCAGACACAAAAATACAAAAATCCTATGTTTTCTTCCACATGTAAAACATGAAGTTGTTGGCTTTTTGATGTTTTTTTAATGACCTGAAAGTAGTGGAGAGACTACTAGGGGAAGGGAAAAGGGATCAGGAGGAGTGGGTGAAAGAAAAGGATAAGGGTGGTAGAGAGGGAGGACTTGATCAGAGTACCATGTATTCACTTATGAAAGTGTCACAGTGAAACCCATAAATTTAACTAATACGAATTAACAATTTTAATTTTAAAAAATTATTTAAGCAACCAATCCTTGCTACTAAATCTAGCTTAATAATTTCAAGCTCAAGGTGAAATTGGTTCTTTTTTTTAAAAAAAAAATATTTTTGTAGTTATATATGGACAGAATGCCTTTATTTTATTTGTTTTCATGTGGTTCTAAGGATTGAACCCAGTGCCTCACTCATGCCAGGCAAGAACTCTGCCACTGAGCTATAGTTCCAGCCCTGAAATTAGTTCTTTTTTTTTTTAAAGAGAGAGAGAGAGAGAGAATTTCAATATTTATTTTTTATTTTTTTAGTTGTCGGCGGACACATCTTTGTTTGTATGTGGTGCTGAGGATCGAACCTGGGCCGCACGCATGCCAGGCGAGCGCGCTACCGTATGAGCCACATCCCCAGCCCCTAGTTCTTTTTTTTTTAAAATACTTATTTTTTAGTTGGACATAATATCATCTTTATTTTATTTATTTATTTTTATGTGGTGCTGAGGTTCGAACCCAGGGCCTCACACATGCTAGGTGAATGCTGTACCACTGAGCCACAACCCAGCCCCTGAAATTAGTTCTTAGTAAGGGCTATCCTGTTTACAAAAAGTTGTGAAGAACTGGAAACTTGGCAGTCAGCCAGGATGGAGCAGTACATTTTAATTCTTTCATTCTTTTTCTTTTGGAATTGAGTTCACATTACCAATTTATAAACTTTGAAGATTTCCCAAAGATATACCTAAGTGTGGGGGGGGAAAGAGTAGTATTCTCACTGATGCCAAATGAAAATTTGGAAGGACGTCAATATTTTTTGAGAATTTTTAAAAAGTCCTGACATTAAGAACTCTTATAGGGAAAGAAAACTAAATTTCAATTGTTTCTCCTGTAACTTTTATATCCTTCCTCACAGGAAGGGGACGGAGAAGGAAAGGAAGATGAGAAAGGAGGAGGAAAAGGGGGAAAAAAGAAAGTACTCAGAATTGTGTTTCATTGGTTACAACTTATTTATTTGCTTGGTTTTTAGTTTGCAGCATTTTGAGGAGTCTGCTTCAATTTGTGAAATATTTAAATTAAAGAGCTGGAATCTTGAATGCATAATCTTAGTTGTTATAATGTGGCTAATCTTGGTTAAGCTTGTAATGTGTGGCTTAGACAAAGACAATTTAATCTTCTTATTTCTTATCCCCAAGGAGAAGATTATGCATACGAAATCAGAAAAATTCTAGTTAATGACTAAACCAGGGGTCCTCACACTTCATGATATTGTGAACTCTCCCTAAACTCTTTCACTGTCTCTAGTAGTTTCCTTAATTTAGATCTTGTCTTAATTTTGGACCTGGAAACAAGTGTGGAGAAATGAATTGTGATATGTTGCCAGAGTTTTTTTCTCTAACTCATTTGACTAGTTTTTTAATTGAACTAAATGAAATAAACCAAGAGGGAAATATCCAGGTGATTGCTGGTCTCAACAATTTGGTAGAGATAACCCTACTCAACAGTGGACAAAGGAAATTGCCATATGGTCCTACGTTACTTTGGTAGCTTTGTTAGGCCTTTGAAAACAGATCACCAGAGGTCAGGTGGTCACTCAGAGAGGCAGACAGAGGAAAGTTGAGACACACCGATCACAGCTGGTAAGCACAAGCCCTGCTAGGTAGAATCATTTCATTAAATGATTATTTTAAATAATTTATACAAATTCAACTATGCTTGCTTGGGAGTGAAATAGATGTTAAAATAGCACTTTCCTGCCATCCCCCTCAGTGATCATCCTCCATAGAATGAGGCAAGTGATATGGATCTGCCACTAGTTAAGTCTATCTCTGTTCCCTTGTAAACATCTTTCCATATTTAAACATTCTATGTGGCCTCTACACTACAAATCGACTATTTTATCTGTGCTACTCAACCAAAGAAATCCAAATCTATTCCAATGCCAAAAGAAAACCTGGCAGCGCTCAGCTTGAGATAGTTTCCCAAAGGCACCTTTTAGAAGAATGTTCAAGGGTAAATTTGAACATCTCCTTTTTGTCTGGAGCTGATGTTTAGACACTACTCCTGAGTAATTTGTTACCCCAATGGACAATCGTCTCATTACCATTTACCTCTATCTCTGTATCTGTCTTCTTTTGAAGAAAAAAAAAATCCTTGATCTCTCTTCTCTGTTCTTTTCATATTTGTTTTAAAATTCGAGCTAAGTTGGAGAGCAGTACGCATCACACTGAAGACTGTCTTGTCCTGCTCAGCTTCATCTAGAACCTAATTCCAGTTTCCATAGTCTGAGGCTCTGTTACCTACACCATGAGGTCGGCCTTGACCCTACCCTGTCCAAACTGGTAGTGTCACCTGTTCACATTCTCAGTGCCTCTTACCTGACTCTTTTTTTTTTTTTTCTTTTTCTCAGGATACATTCACCTTGTCACTTTTTTATTGTACCTATTTAATTCTGATATATCAGATTTTTAATTCTGATGTATCAGAAAACGTGTCTGTTTTCCATGACCAGAGAGCAAACTCTGCAAGGTAGGGATCTTTTTCAGTCTTCCATCTGTGTCTTAATCACCAGGAACTGTGCCTGGCCCACATAAGTATTGAATACATATTTGCTGAATGAATGTTTGAGGCTTCTGCATCTTAATTCCCTGAGTAGAAATCCTTTGAGGGGTTGTTACTTTCTTAAAGCAGGTCTTACATCTATGCTTAATTCTCTCCTTATCATTATTGAAAACAGGCCCTGGGTAATTAGTGAGACTTCTTTAGTTACTCATCATTACTAGACCTATGTGAAGAGAGGTACAACACCAAAACAATTGACCACTTGACAATAAATCAAAACCAATTATAGCAAATAGATTTGGAGCAGAAATTTGTATGACAGAAATGTCTAAATCTAGCCAGTGGCCCATTTATTTTAAATTAGGTTCTTATCCTCAAAATCCTATTACAGCAAAGTGATTTAAACAGATTCTTTGTCTTCTCTTTAATGTGACTTAACCTGGGTATTAAGAAGATTTCAATTAAAGAGTTTGATGAGGAATCTACATTTTCTAGACCACAAGAGTCATTTAAAACAAATGACACGTTTCTTAAACTCTTCTATTATCCAGCTCTCAATAATGTCTGTCTCTTCCTCAAGTGATTTTCCTAGTGATGTGGACAAGGCTTAAATGTTTTAAATGTTTACCTGCAGGTGCCCTCAAAGGGCACAAAAAATATATCTTAAAGAGTTATTTAAAACACCAACCTACATTTTCCTTAACGTTTGAAACTTACGCTGCCTGCTCACTTCAGGTGTGACCGGAATCAAACTGAGGGAAGTGAGCATTAGCAAATCGATGAAGCAAACCATTTCAGCACTGTGGGTCACATTTTTCTCTTTTTATTAAAATTCTAGTTTGTCCAGAGTCTCATTTTGTCATGTTCAGCCATTGTAATTTGTAACAGCTGATTTGAACCACAAAGGTATGGAGATTATATTTTCCAAGACAAAAAAAAGAAAAGAAAAAAGAAAAAGAAAAGAAAAAATAGGCAGCCTGCTATAACCATTTTTGGGGGGAATCAGACAAACATTGATTGGAATCCTGGACCCACCCCTTCCCAGCAGAGCCTGATTTTCAGCGTGCTAGTGAGACTCAGTCTTTTCATCCATAAAACAAGCCTATTAACACCTACTTTGCAGAATCACCAGGGGCAAACTCCCCTATGGTGCCTGGCATGTAGAGGCAATAAATTCTTATTTGTCACAATGTAGATATATTAAGGCCAATTGCACCACAAGTCACAACTATCATCATGATTGTTAACTCCTCTGATTTAGCCATTTGTTTATTTGGAAGTTTCATAAAGGTACAAAGCCTAAGATATCTTTTAATTATATTTAGTCTTTTGCTTTTATTGAAAAGCATTATATAGAGTAAGTGTATCCTAAAAAAATTCAGATCATGAAATTCCTGTTCTATAGGTCCTGATTCTTGCCTGGATCCTGGAAGTAATCCTGACATTTTCAGACCCAAATATCACTATTGGTCTTTATGCAATAGGATGTGTGTGGGTGTGTGTGGGTATGAGTTCCTGATGTTATGGTTGACTTGTGTCCCTTAAAAATATGTTAAAATTCCAATTCCCAGTACTTTGGGAACTTATTTAGAAATAGGGTCTTTGCAGATGATCACTTTAAGATGAGGTCATTAGGGGCTGGGGATGTGGCTCAAGCGGTAGCGTGCTCACCTGGCATGCGTGCGGCCAGGGTTGGATCCTCAGCACCACATACAAACAAAGATGTTGTGTCCACCAAATACTAAAAAATAAATATTAAAATTCTCTCTCTCCCTCTCTCTCACTCTCTCTTTAAAAAAAAAAAAAAAAGATGAGGTCATTAGGGTGGGGTCTAATCCAATGTGACTGTCCCTTTAAAAGGGGGCAATTTGAATACAAACACACATAGGGAGTGTGATGTTGAAGGCAAAAATTGGGGTTATGTATCTAGTCACTTGCCAGACATGACCAGAACTAGGAGAGAAACATAGAACATTGTCTCCCTCCCAGCCTTCAGAAGGAAACAAACCTGCCAACACCCTGATCCTGGACCAGTAGCCACCAGAGCTTTAAGACACTTCATTTCTGTTGCTTAAGCTACCCAGTTTGCACTTTGTCACACAGTCCCAGAAAACAAATGCAGTCACTCAGCACACCACAGCTGTTCAGGGAGGAGGGAACAGCTTGTAGGTTGCTTCTAACATTGCTGTTCCACCATGTGCTCAACTCCTAGGTCTGGGAGGGACTCAGAATCCAGAATGCGTATTTTACTTGACAATTTAAACATACCTTGTTGTCTGGTTCCAGGGTAAAGACAGAGAGAAGCAGAGGGAGGAAGAGGGGGAGAAGGAAGGCAAGGGATGGAGAGAGGGAGAATGAAAGGGACAGGTAGACAAGTGTTGAAATGCTACCAAGAAGAGAATGTGGACACAGATGTTTGCAAGTTCTGTCTCCTCCTCGGCTGGACCCCAGGGGTCTTGCTATCACCAGGAAGATGATTTTTTTTTCCTCTTTTTTAAAAGGTAGAAAGCTTTAAGCATCCCTCCTTCCCACTAGCTGTGTCATCAAGCTGCATGGGTGGCAGCTGAGTAATTGCTGCAGTTGGGCCCTCTGGCCAGCCTTCGCCTGCAAATCTCCAGGAGAGCTAGAAGAAGATTTGTCATTTCCTGCTTCCCTACCCTACAGCAGACCCCATTCAGGTCCTTTTGTGGCTAATGAAGCCAGCAGAGCCATCAGCTGTGGGTGCTTATTCTTGAATTAGCCAAAGCAGCACAGGAAATCATCAATCTGCCACATATACATATAAATATGGCTAAGCAATGTAGTTACCGATGGTTATCATTTACTGACTACCAACTATATACCAAGCACTGTGCTAAACATTTTTATGCATTATTTAATAAGAATTCATACAACAACAAACAAGAGCCTACTACGTGCAAGTTGCTGAATTGGATGCTGAAGATATGATGAATAGTACAGATACAGTCCGACGGGTGACACTATTTTTGCTTACCAAACTGCCACTCCATCTTTCCTCCGCTATTTGGATGGTGCAAAATCTTACTCTCTTAGCCTCCTTTATAGCTTGGAGCTGTAAGCCACACAATTTTGGCCAAGACTATAAGATGTAGTAAATGTAGATGTGATGGCTGGACTTGTAATGGCTATCTTAATCCCATGAAGTGAAAACCAGGTCCCAGCTGGGTGTGGTGGCGCAGGCCTGTAATCCCAGCAGCTCAGGAGGCTGAGGCTGATCCTGAGTTCAAAGGCAGGCTCAGCAACTTAGTGAGGCCCTAAGCAAATCATACATACCCTGTGTGGAAATGAAATACAAAAAAGGGCTGAGGATGTGCCTCAGTGGTTAGGTGTCCCTGGGTTCAATCCCCAGTACCAGGAAAAAAAAAAAAAAAAACAGGTACAAGAGACATTCTGACATGCTTCTAGAACTTACCAGCAACCACAACCTCTGAACTTCTTATTTAGATGAGGAAAGTGAATCTGTATTTATCTAAGCCACTATTATTCATATTTTCTATTATTTGTAGCTGAACACACTCCAAAACTAATACTCTACCTTGATAAAGATAATATCTATCTGGGGAGACAGACATAACCAGTTTATTTCACAATAATCATTTGGTTGGACTGTGACAAGTGCAATGAGGAGATTCAGGACACCAGGACCTGTGTATCAGGTGTGTCCAATTTCAGAGGTCATGCTGTCCAAAAGCAGTCCTGGGTATAATTGTGATTCTGTCAGTTACTAGTTACATAACTTTGGGCAAGTTGATTGACCTTTCTAAGTCTCTGTTACCTTTGTAATCTGATAAGTAAGAAATAGAGTATTATGTCTCATAGTTTTGCCATGAGAACTATATGATAAAATGCCTGTAAAATGGTTTGTAATTTCCTGCTATGTAGTAAGCCCTCAATGACAAGCCACCACTATTGTATTATATCACGTTACTATCACCTATGTATATTAATACATATTTGTGGTAGGCAGAATTCTAAAAAGGCTTCCAAGATTCCCACTTCCCTGTTTATAAACCTTGCACAATCCCCTCTCCTGAATGTGGCAGAACTTGTGAATATGATGATAGATGTCTCCTGCGATAATACTACCTAATAGAGAAAAAGGGAGATTATCCCTGGAGGGCCTACCCTACTCAGGTGAACCTTTAAAAATAGAGGATTTTTTTTCAGCTGTTTACACAGAAAGAAGTCATAGATGTATCCATGTTGGCTTGGAAGAAGAAATAGAAAGGTGTTATGAATTATCTCCAGGCCCACATGGCAAGGAACTGAAGGCTCTGAGAATGTTTGCTGACCCAACAGCTAGCAAGAAAATAGGACCTTCACCCCATTCTCCAGGATCAAGTAAATAACTGCCAACAACATGTGAGCTCAAAGACTCTGAACCTTAGATGAGGTGGCAGCTTCCACTGACCCCTAGATCTCAGTCTGGGGAAACTTAAGCAGAACCTCACCAGTGCTGGACCTACAAAACCATGAGACAATAACCTTGTGATTCACAGCACCGTGGGTGGTAATTGAATATGCAGCAATTATAGAAACCATTATATTATTATATTGTATCATAGGGAATGATATATTGTATAAAACTATATTGCATCAGGGTAAAGTCTGATATATGTGGTCAAAGAGATCCCCAAATTCAAAATGACTAGAGAGTAATCTAATGTACAAGGAGTTTGTTTCCCTCCTGCATTGCAATCCTGAAGTGAGCAGAGCAGTTTCAGAGGTGACTTGAATTTACATGGGCATTCAGGTGCTCATATTTCTCTCATTTTTTTACTCAGGCAACCCCCAGTAGGACCTCTGTCCTCATCTGCACGGTCAAAGATGGGTCCCTGACACCAGTGCAATGAAAGAGAGACCAGGTCTGTAGCATCAATTTTACCTTCAGCAAATGATGCAGGAATGCTATTCACCCTCTGCGCTCACATTCAGCTTTTGAGAATTTTGCCTCTTGATCATACCTAGCCTTAAAGGAGTCTGGGAATCACAAACACAGGGTGGGATTGGGCATACACCCAGAAGAAGAGGAAAGTGGATTTGGTCAACAATTAGTAGTTTTTAACCACAAAGATTATGAAATAACAGTAGCCAGTATGTTATGCTATCAAATTCCTCTCCAACTTTGCTTTCCTGCTGATCACTTTGTTTTGATTATTTCAGAGAAGGCCAAACTTAATTGCAGAAGAGACACCTCACAATTTTTAATGCTGATGTGAGGCTATGTTGACCTCTGCCTGGAACAGAGGTAGCATTATGGACTGTAATGCTCACTGCTAATTATTGCAATTCATAATCAGATGTACTTTTCTTGGTGCTTTACAAACAGGTACAAATATGTTCCGGTCCACAAGTTTTATCCACCTACCCATCTCCACCTGTGACATGGTGCCAGGAAAGGGAGATGACAAAATATCAGAATATAGAGCCCTTCCTGCACACAGCCTGGCATTTCCCTCCTTACTCCTCATCTTTTCTCCTTCAGAGAACTGTAAGAAATATTGCTGAACAGAACATGGTCATTTTTGCTGTGATTTAATCATCCGGTCAAGAGGGTTGAACACTGCTGTGTAGTACTTTCCTAGTGATGAGAAAGGCCCTGCGGACAGCTTCAGATCCTCTTTGAGAATTAGCTTGATCTAAAGACCCCTTTTTCTGAGACTCCCCAAAGACATCAAGAGGATGGATGTCTTGCAGGAATTCAGATATTGTAAATCTACAGGGTTGAATCAGTAGCCGCTCAGTAAGTGTTTACCCATGTCAGCGACAGCATAGATGTACAAGATGATTCATTTTAAGAGAAAAGAGAAAATTCCTCACAGATATTCAGAATTCACACCACAGAATCTTACTCATTGTTTGTTTCCTCTCCTCTGAAACTGGAGCTTGGCTTTGAAGGTATTTTTCAAATGTTACATATTTTGCTAACTGTATGTACCTCCATGTGTCATTCCTCCAGAAACTTATTTCTGTGGTGGTGTTTAGTCTCAGCTCCAAGCTGGTGGTGTCCCTGGGTCTTGAGGGAAGATAGGTCTTGCCTTCTGATAGGATTTCTATTGAATAGCAGAATTTCCTGGATTCCCATAGCATCCTTTACACGGGAATCAAAGCATCTCTCCAAATTATAAGCCCCTTGTCTTATCCTACTCTATGTTCTCACAGCAAAAACAATGTTTAGTTATGTTTTCTTTTAAGAACATTTCTCCAGAAGAATCCTTTTTATTTCAAAGTAACCCACCCAGATTAATGGTGTAATTCTCCATATACTAGTTTCAATCCTTGAAGAGGCAAAAAAAAAATTGATCTTTATGAGGCCTGATTAGGGCAGTCACATTTCAAAAGGTAGATCATGAATCTGTGGAATGACTCAAAGAGTGGCTAATCTACTGGTCAGAAAACCTGACAACATGGAATGTCAGGCCCAATAACGAATAAATAAGGAAACAGGCCCCCTTACTCCTGTCTCCTTTTCAGCATTCCTCATTTCCAAGGGAAGGGATGGATCTGTGCTTTGTTAAACCAAGAAGCCATTTAAGAATCTTTTGGGCCAGGAGCATGGCTGCCATAATTAGGTCTTTCCCTGACCAGACATGGGAAAATAAGAGATAACATTAAAAAATACGTGTTGCAGGAAACTACCAGGACTCAGAAGGAATGCTCTTTTCCAGTATGGTTTGAGGTTTCCTTCAGATCTCTGATGAGCTACTGAGGTGGGTCTATTTGAGAACTAAACTCACTACATCTTGAATTAGTATGGCATTTCTAGTCTTCACATCTTGTTCCCATCTTTTATCTCAGATGTTCTCATAACAGCTCATGCAAATAGTACACTAGGAGCTCTATTACTGAGCAATTATTTTGTGCCATGTGTTCATATACTCACTTGCTGAATCTTCACCATAATCCTTAGTTAGGTTCATCAGCCCCATTTTTCAGAAGAGGCTTAGAAAGCTTGAAATGCTCAAATTTACACAGTAGCAAGTGATAGAACAAGCACTGTGGACCTAGCCATCTGGCTCCAGAGCCCAGATGCTAATCACTCTATTATACTGGTCCAGTGACTTTTAGAGGATGTAAGTGACCAAGACCCAATAGCACTGGAACTAAAACCATCTGTCCTGCTTCTTTCTCTTGTCTCACAGGAGAGCTCATAGGCTTTGGGCTTTACAGGGACTTCTTTGCCTATGTCCACTGTGCCTGTGATTTCCCCCAGGGTAGTCACTTAGAAATCAACCTTTTTCCAAGGTCAAGCTCAGGATTTAAAACCTTTAATTTCCTGCAAGTTGACATTTTACCGTTTCATAGTCCCCAAGCCTCCTGCAGCTTTTTAAAGAGTGATTTCAGATATTCACTCCCCACAGCTCCAAGAACAATTCATTTCAATCTTGGGACATTGCCCAGAATTCAGGAAAACTAGCATTAACCTTCCAGTCTGGCTTTTTATTTCATCCACTGTCTAAAGCTCTGCTGACAAGCATCAACTACCAGGTAAGAAGTAGGAAAATGATTTGTTTTCCAGGTGAGATATATATATATATATGTATATATATATATATATATATATATATATATATATATATATATATATATATATATAATTTTTTTAAAAAATAGGTATTTTTGGGAAAATGAAAGGCCTAGGTAACTGATATGTTACTTTATTCACATGAATGTTTTGGGGTCATGTAAATAGTGGAAAAATATGTTCAATAGGTTTAATCACCATTTAAATAATGGTAGAACAAATCCATCTGGTCTTATCATAATAAGAGTTACTTAGTAAATTTAAAATAAACCTCAGGAGCCCAGGAAAAAGAAGTTTTAATTATTTGTATCAGATAACAGCTTTAGAAAATTAATGTTAAGGAAGAATCTGTAATGGTTTTTATGTAACCCAAAAGTATGTATAGATTGGAGATAACAAATAGAAATAACTTTAGCAACTTAGCTTGAAATTAACAAAATTGCATCATTCTCTTGGAAATTCATTCCTGATAAGCTATCGATCAAAGTTGCTCTTGAAAAAATGTTAAAAAAGGGCTACTGGACTAAACATTTATTTTCTCTCTCTCTCTCTCTCTCTCTCTCTCTCTCGGTTTGTTTTATTTTGGGGTGGGGTACTGAGATTGAGCTCAGGGGCACTTGACCACTGAGCCACATCCTTAGCCCTGTTTTGTATTTTATTAGAGACAGGATCTCACTGAGTTGCTTAGCATCTTGCTTTTTTCTAAAACTGGCTTTGAATTCTTGATCCTCCTGCCTCTGCCTCCCGAGCTACTGGGATTATAGAAGTACACGACCACACCCGATCTTCTCCATTGCTTTAATTTTTTCTTTATTAGTAGAATTTTTTTAATAAGCCAAAATTTGGGTTGTTACCAGATAACCTAGTAAGATAGTTTAAGTTAAATTTTATAGAGGAGATCTAGTCCAATAAACATTGATGAGGCGATTCTTTTTTAAAATGAGCATAAAAGCTCACCGTTCACAGTGAACCACAAGTCTAGAAATGATTCTAGTGAAAAGTAAAGCTATTTCTTTGTAAAGTAAAGAGAAGCACATTATTTGCAAATTTTATTTTATTTAGACATTCTGTAAAATTATCAGCCAATCCTTTAATCATCTCCAAAATTTGATCTAGAATAAAACAATAAGAAGAGCTCACATTTTGTGAGCAGTGTCTTTATATTCAGGAATAATATCAATAACTGGAATAATATTAATAAGTTATTAATAATATTAATAACTATTATTAATTAATATTAATAATATTAATAACATTATAATAAATAAGCAAAAATGTTCACAATCTGTTGTCTTCTCCCACTTTCTGCCACTATCTCCACATACAGAAGTCCACATTAGAGCAGAGTAGCCTCTCAACCTAGGTTGTTCATCTAGAACCTATAAAGTGTGAGGGCAATAAACTCCTAGCACATTACATTATCTTCTAATTTTCTGTAATGTTGCATCTCTTTGAGAGAGCATTCTGGACTTTCCCTCTAATTTCCTCCAATTAATTGCTATAGAATGTTGTCCTTATCCCAAAACAAAAGAATCAACCTGTTTGTTTTTTAACATGTATCATTAGGTGACTTCTTCAAAGTCTGATGCCCAATCTGTTGGTAGTGTTGAATGTCATGGGATAGAGAAACAAATCTTTTGGACAAAATATTATCAACAGGAAACTCCCATCCTACTCCCTTCCTTCTGTCATTGATGGTAAGAAGTTACCACAGTGAAGAGACTGGGCAAGGTATTCTAATGTTTTGATTCATAAAATTTTCATGAAAACAACTCTTTCCCAATCAAGTTTGGACAGGTTTAGTATCTGACTTTCTTGTGTGTGACATGCTATTAAAATCAAAACTAAAACTCTGTTATCCTACAGTCTGTTTGGCTTTCCATTTATCCCAGGATCCCAAATAGCCAAAAGCAGTTTACAAAAAGAAGCGGGGGAGGGGGGCTTATATCTAGTTACTTTAATATTATATTTTACAATTCCTCTTAAATTTCATTTTTACTGTAATAATTGATGATAGATGATTTTTTTATAGATAATAGATACTCCAAAAGGATGTGAAACTTGCCAGAAACTAGGGAGCTGGAGCAAAATAACTTGGCTCTAACCCAAGTGGCATTTGCCTCCAAGTCCTCGGCTCTCCACAGGCTCTTCCCTCTTCCTCCTCTGTGTCATGTTGGCCCTCCTCTACTGCTTCCATTCAATCAACACTAAAATTCATATGCTGAATGCCTCATTGTTCTTAAACAAATAATACTGCATTGTAACTGTTTCATGGAAATAGTACACCTCAATAGCCATAATTTTGAAATTGTCTTTACATAGAAGTAATGACTTATTTACATATGAAATATCTTCATATATGATATACTTATAGAATATAGGACTAAAAATATAGCTACTTGAGGGCTGGGGTTGTAGCTCAGTGGTAGAGCGCTTGCATAGCATGTGTGAGGACTTGGGTTTGATCCTCAGCACCACATAAAAAATAAATAGATAAAATAAAGGCAATGTGTCCAACTACACCTAAAAAATAAATATTAAAAAAATAGGTACATGAATTTCATCCCCCAAATTGAAAACACTTGTCTTATTATTATAGTCACACATTTAAGGACCTGAGTTACTCTGTAACCACCACCTACCTTGCTAAAGCGTTCTAACCCAAGGACTTAACATTCTTTAGAAATGTTTACTCTTGGGAAAGATTATTACATTCTTTGTCAAAGTAAAAAGAATGTGGGAAAATTGATGCTCTGATTTAGATAAGAGTTACTAATTGTTTCAAATGTCCATCCCTTTTACTTTGGTGAACAGAAAGAAAATACTGGACAGGAAAAGAGCATAGTCACTATGGTAATAGAGGTATATATGTGCTTGTGTGTGAGGTGTGTGTGTGTGTGTGTGTGTGTGAATGGTGTGTATGTTCCTGAAAGTTTACCTTAAACCAGAGATAAGATTAACCATTCCAAAGACAGTAACTATGTGTTTCTCCATGGATCAGTGAAGTGATATGGTCATTTTGACCTCTTGCAGCATAGCTTCAATCATTAAAAAACTAAGTTAGATTTGTCATTCATTCCAAAGTAAAACTGACTTTCAGATCGTTATCAGATCATAAGCTCAATAAACAAACTTTTGAACCATGAAACAAATAACTCCCTGGCAGTATCTCCTAGAGGTGATTCTAGCATTCATATTGGGAAAAGAAAAATGTTCCCAAACAAGCAAACCTCTGTCAATGTCTCAGTTCTATTACTTCTTTCCCCCTTCACCTTGGATGTACAGAAGAGTGATGTCTAAGGCAGGTTCTAGATGTCAGTAAAGGCCAGAAGAACCTTCTCCCCATGTTGGTGGTGGTTGTTAACGCAGTCATAATCACTTCTAAGTAGACTTTAGGTATATCATCATGCAGCAATATATGTTTTGAGGCATGTGTAAGGAAGAGAGGCAGAGGAAATATGTTTCTGTTGCCTACTTTATAAGGATGGGATATGGGGTTTAGTAAATTTCACATTTGGACCTCAAGCAACTAGCAGAATCACTTTCCCACTATCTGGTCATGCTAGCAGGTCTCCAGCCAGCAGTGAATATTAAGCTAATATACAAAGCATGGAAGTGAGTTCATCCTTTTCAGCCTGGATTCACTACACCACAGACACAGCCTGCCTATGACCCCCCTGAAGAGGTCAAAATGCCTCCCAAGCAGCCAATGCAATGAAGACAGTAAAACCAGGAAATGCAAAATTGAATGGGATATGACTTTACTGTAATTTCTGACTTTATTTCATTGATTACTATATTTTATCACTAAATATACTCATTTGAAAGCATTGGAAGACCACAGACTGTGTTACATGACAGTTTTACATGTGATTTCATAATAATCTGCACCAATAGAGAACTTTAAATTAACACTGCAGCATTTCATTTTTAATGTTGCCTGTGTTTAGTAATGATTATGTATTCACAAGTTAGTCTTGCCTCCCCAACTATGAGATATACTACTTAAGGGAAAAGACTAGGGTTTATAATCCTTCATAAAGTACCTATCCCAATAATAGATACCATACAGACATACGGTTCATTGATTATGATTTATTTGTTCAAAACTTTGAATGATACCTGTCTCTCTAACGTTATAAAAACTTTATGTCACAAAAACAAATTCTACTACAATAATATTTAATTATATAACCCTAATATCTGCCAATTTCTGAAGCACTTATTATACTCTACAAATAAATGAAATTATCATACTCATATAACAGAAAAGAAAACAGACTCAACAAGGTGGTTTGCATTTGCAGACAGCCCTTGGATTCTAATGCAGTTCCAGCTGATGCTGTGCTATTAAGCACATTATTCTACCTCCCATATTTACATATTTAATGTGACCCTTTTATACTTAAATTTTTTTCTCCAATTTTCACTTTTTCTATTTAAAACAAGTTGGGTGTAAGGTATTGTTGGAGAGCATTTAGTATGAGCAAGGAATGAGATGGCTCTCAGTTGCCCTCGATCCCTTAAAATTTGCTCACCCATGAGGACTGGAGTGTTTTCTGCACTTTCCAGAAGAATAATGCTGTCTCATCAGCAATGTCAGAGTGTACCAAAAACGATCAGGTTGCAGATTTTTAGAAGAATCTGGGTCTCAGTAAATACCAATAATTTTTATCAGATTAAGAAGTCAGGCAGTCTACTGTTATCCTTGTCAGAATCAAATCAAACTCCAAGTTGGGTGTAGAACTGAGAGAGGGGGGAAAAAAAAGAAGGATGTTATAGCTGATAATATTTTCTCCATTTTACTGCAGACTCTGGATATTTTATTTAAAGATCCAGCTGAGCACCAGTAGCTTCAGAAGAACTGTTTTGGGCAATGTCTTCCTCCTGCCTATCCAGGGAGCTTCCCACCCCCTCAGTGTAAGTCTGACTTAAGAGCAACTGTATTTCTTGTTTCTACCACCTACCTAGTCTCCTGGCAGTTTTTACATACGGAGCTGGTTATTTATTGGTAGGAATGCAATTAATCAATCTCTGGCTATGTTATAGCTAGTGCTAAAAAATTAGTGTTATATCCATATTTCAATGTGGACTTCAAGTAGCCAGCCTTGGCCCAAAGCTGATCTTTCTGGGATAGAGAACCATAATCTCTATGATAAATAAATAGTAATACTATGGTGGTCTAACAGCCTGGAGGATTAAATTTGGAAACAGAAAAAAATTGCTCAGAAGGGATCACTCTTTGGTGCTTATTCCAAATAACTGGGATCAATGAACAGATGAACTGCAAAACTTAAATCTCTGGATCCCAATCTGTACTTTAGTTAATTTTTTTTTAAAAAAAGAATATATACTATAGCAAATTCTTTAAAAAGATTCTCCCCCCCCCCTTTGGTTAGCTCAATAAATCTATAGCTGTAGCATAATCATGAATAAAAGTTCTTATTCTTGGTTAGAAGATATAGATTAATAAATTATATTCTTATGAGCAGTCACTGAAGCAGTAAAAATTGCTAGTCTTCCATTTCAACTGAAAGCCTTCCTCTGAACAAGTTGTTAGAACATGTTCAGAGCTGCCTATCATGGGAACATATAATAGGGTAAATTGACTGTGGGAGTAGAAGGCGGGATTAGTCACTCAAAGTTGGCGGCATAAAGACAAGGTAAAGGGCTGCATACCAGGCTAAAAACCCTAAGATGAACTGGCAACCTGCCTTGGCTTGGGTGGGCACTTATTTCTTAATGAATTCAGGAGTTTTCCATAGACTTTCATAATAAAGCTGTAAAAGCAAAGAAAGAAGTTTAATTTATAATTTATTTGTTTTTAAGTAATATGCAATTTAAGAAGTAGATTTTAAAAGTTTTTCTGCTCACAGTATGTTCCTTTAGGATTATTAGTTTCCCAACAGGGAAATTCTTAATCAGATAAGATATGAAACTATAGACAAGCGAATAATGAACATGACAAAAATAAAATGCTAACTTTAAAAGCATATTATTATTTTGTTATGCAACTGCCTGGTGATCTCAAACATACCTAGTTTGGGATAAATTCTTTCTAAATAACCATCCAATATTTATGTGTGTAATGATTACCAAGATAAGCAATCTGCTTCTATTATGGTTTGAATCTAAAAATGTCTCTCAAAGAGCTCATATGTTAGGCAATGTAGTAATGTTCAGAGGTGAAAAGATTGGCATATGTGTGCTATCAGTGTATTAATCCATTTCATGAATAAATAATTTGGGTGAACTACTAGGTGGTAACTTCACGCAGGTGGGGCATGGTTGGAGCAAGTTGGTCCTTGGTGGTATGGCCTTGAACTCTATACTGTCCCTGGCTCCTCAGTCTTTCACTCTACTTTCTGATTAGATAAGCTGAACAGCTTACCTCCACCAAGCTGGTCCACCATGATGTTCTACTTCACCTTACGTCCAGAGCAATGGAGTTGACTGACCATGAATTAAACCTCTGAAATCATGAGCTCAAAATCAAGTTTTCTTTCTCTATGTTGTTCTTGTCAGGTTTTTTGGTCAGGAGATAGAAAGATGACCAACACAGCTATTTTATTTACTATCAAGTTGTTTTATTTACTCAGTGCTTCTGAGTTAAGGCTTACACTAACAAATATCTCATCACTAGCACACTTTCTCTGGTCTTCCACAACATCCCATGGCTCCACAGACTAGCGTGTAGGGCTGTTTAAAAGGATGGTGAATTGAAACTTATCTAAGCTAGGAAATTACTTTAGGAAGGAAAGGCTCAGTCTAAAGCTGAAAGAGTTTGGAAGCAGCTGTGACTGTACGAAAAGGAGAAAAGAATTTTCTTTCTGGCACAGAGGCAGTAGAAGCAGACACGTGCAGAAGTGGGTATTCTTTTTTTTAATATTTATTTTTTAGGTGTAGATGGACACAACACAATGCCTTTATTTATTTATTTTTTTTTAATGTGGTGCTGAGGATTGAACCCGGGTCCCGCCCATGCTAGGGGAGTGCTCTACTGCTGAGCCACAATCCCAGCCCAAAAGTGGATATTTTTAAATTTTTAAACCACTCAGTGTTTGCAAAAACTACATGAGATCAAAGACTCCCAGAATTATTAATATGTATGATCAGAAGAGGACATATTCAGAATATGAAAACAAAAGTACATGATGGTCTTTTCTGTTCCAGTCCTTCCTTTCCATTCTGTTCTTAGCCTTGTTTAACCTAACAGAATGGACTTCTAAGTATTGCTGCTGGGATCAGCCAGTGCCCAACTCATTGCTCATTGTTTGCATAAGGCATGATGATTTTCTTCATAATGCATATAAGCCCAGGATAGCAAACTTTGCCCCTGACATGTTAGCCCAATTTCAACTTTCTCGTTAAAGTTTGTTATGAAGCATGTAGATCTATTTGAATATTTCTGGCATTTTGCATTATGTCTCAATTTTGTTTTTTAAATTCCCAGGAAAGAATAGATTCTGAGTGGTTCCTCTCTCAGGCTTCCTTATTCTGTCTTCACAATGTGCATCACAATAAAATGACTGACTAAGGACTTTGAATACAAGTAAATATAGAAGCTCTATGTAAATATGCCTGTCAAATCAAGGAAAAGAAAGAAAAAGCTCTGAGGAATTGTTTATGCTTTCTTTCATCTGAAGTGCCATTTTCTCTGTACATCAGATAACATATTGATTTCAGTGTACTTCAATTCTCAATTTTCCATAAACCATAAAAACCTTAATGACTTTTCCAAAGCCCAAGTGAGAAACAATCAATTAATTTTCCCAGTAGTTCAACTCTGTCAAAATTAAAGGACTATTTTAATGAATTTTTCAGACATTTATGCTCTACACAAAATTAATTTAATGCCCAAAGTCTTTCTTTTACCAGTTCAAGTTTATTTTATGCCTATTAAATAGAGAGTTCAAATGTTTTAACCTTTATTATAGACATGAAAATGCAAGTTGCATTACATGACATTTTTTTTCTAGGGTTTAACCTAATGCTGAGCCCATAGCAGCTTTGAACAGAACTGTTGCAAAATCATCCATAATATAGTGGTCAAATTCATCAGCTACTACCCACAGGACACCATTCCTTCATATGATTTGAGGAACAACTTTTAAAAGCTATCTTATTTCTCCCCACAGATCTGATACCTTACCTACCATTCTTCCTGCTAATACCTCGTCTTTGAAGTAGGGCATTTGTTAAAAGACCACAGTAAAAATTCCCAGAAGGGAAAAGAGGACAGGAAAGTACCATCCTTTTATTTGCACAATGAAGACCAAGAGCCCCTTAGCATGCATTTACATGGATCAGCTCACTTATCTGTCCCTTAGAAAGTAGAGATTACATTTGGGGCAAGTGCAGTTTAGGGATAGTGGAGAGAAGGTGGGAAGTTGCTGTATCTTGATATCATACCTAGGGGCAGGGGACAAAGCAGTGATAGAAGGGGGTGCTAAAGTGATCTGAATTTCAAAAGACTACAGGCAGCTTCCAAGTAAAATTTATTTCAGGCTGCTCTGAATATGACTAAGACCCAAACACTAGAAAGTTAATTGGGATTGTGAACTGAGTTAAAAATAGAACTACATTGCAGGCACATAGGATACCTAACCTAAGTTTCATTAGTAGAATATGGACTATACTTTATTGAAGTGAAAGTTTGGTGATGTTGCTTGCTTGAAAAAAACCTAGTTTGTTTGGGGCAAGAGAGAATCCACTGTGCTTCTGAGAAGACCCCTTCATGGTATTTCATTAAGGGTCTGCTCAGGTTTTTGTAAATTCTGCTTTCAGTTTTTTTTTTTTTTAATTTTCTGCTTTGTTTTTTCACTGGAGTTATAATCTAAAATTTACTTAATGACAGTGAATGTAGGAAAGTTGGTCAAAGTCTCTTTAATTTGTTTGTAATTTTCTCTTTACATAAGACTGGATCTGTTTCCATCCCTTCATGAGGAGGGGGCACTATTTTCTCACATGTAGAAATGAAAGAGACTGATTTGCCATTTGGCCTTGTTTCCTGTTAAATTCCCAAGTGGCTATAGATGTGTACATTTCTTAGTGCTCATCTAGTCTACCGCTTCGTAAGATTTTGGACTAATTCCATGGTCTACCTGTTAAACAGTACAGGTCTTTTCTAATCTCACATGGTGCTGACTGCAATACTAGGGTCTCTTCTGAGTCAAACCCTGGCACTTTTTCACTTAGAGAGCAGGTGGATACTTCTTGGAAGCTGACCTGCCTCATAGTTTCTAGGCTGGCTCTTGCCATTCTGAACCGAATTCAATTATTTCTCCCCTCACTTTCACTCCCAGCCACATCTAAAGCTCAGGCAACTGTGTGGGTGGGCAAATGGAAGGACTGATTATCATTCAGGACATAAATAAAAATTAAGAGGCAACCCAGTCATCAAGTGCAAGGAAGTAAATCACATCATAAATCTTGTGAGTTATTTTCCATTTACATAACCAATAGCAAATATCACTTGTAGGGCTTAAATAATGTAAATACAAACTAGGAGCGACTTTATCCATGGATCTTAATGAAACATCATATATAATAACTATTGAGTAAAAAGGCTCATTGAACAGATTTTAAAAAGTCAAAGAGAATATAAACAAATGCTCATACATGCATAATACATATGTGTCAGGCACTTTGTGTTCATTGCTGAGACTGAATTTTGCAGGTTGTAAAAATAAATAAGCTTACAAATCCCTGAGGGACATTGAAAAGAACATCTTTTGGTACATCAGACAGAAACTGATCTGAGGTTGGTGTTCCTGGGGATTTCAGTAGATTGGCTGGTCTGGGCCCCACAGCTAGTGTGGAAATGAGTGTTGCTTAGTGATAAGTTAAAGGGGAAATAGATTTGTCTTCCCAAAATGCTTTCTTCATACTTTTTGCTGAGATTCCCTGCAATTATTATATAATCTATTTGTTTCATTCCAGATGTGCATTACTTACACATTTCTTCCTATTCCTAGGAATAGGAAACTTCTAAAAAAAAACCCACATCTTTTGGAAGTGGCTAGGTTGGCAGAAGTAAGAATAAAATGTTTTCAAATTTCTCAGTTCTTAGGCTACATACTGCAGAATTACTGTAGTAGTTTGGAAAAAAATTTTTTCAATCTTTTTTTGTTCCCATCATTGTTTATGGTTTGTTGTTTTTAAAAACAACATAAACTGGGGCTGGGGTTGTGGCTCAGCGGTAGAGTGCTCGCTTAGCACGTGCAAGGCCCTGAGTTCGATCCTCAGCACCACATAAAAATAAATAAATAAATAAATAAAATAATGTAAATACAAACTAGGAGCGACTTTATCCATGGATCTTAATGAAACATCATATATAATAAGTATTGAGTAAAAAGGCTCATTGAAAAGATTTTAAAAAGTCAAAGAGAATATAAACAATATCGTTCTAACTATAACTAAAAAATAAAATATTAAAAAAACAACATAAACTAAAATTTTCCTTTAAAATGTGATATCATCTTGAGCATAACAATGTTTCAGTCAACAACACACTATGCGTACCATGGCTGTCCTATAAGATAACAATGGAGCTGAAAATCTTCGATCACTTTATGACATTGTAGCCATTGTAAAATTATACCACAGTGCATTACTCTTGTGTTTGTAATGATGCTGGTGTATAAACATACCTATGCTGCCAGTGGTAGAAAAATATAACACATATAATTTAGGACTTCGTAATAATAATGAATAACTGTGTTACTGGTTTGTGTCCTTACTATACTACCTTTAGTGTGTGCTTAGTGTGTGTATGTGAGGTGGTTTGCTGCTGGATATTGAACCCAGGGGTGCTCTGCTGCTGGGCTACATCCTTATCCCTTTTCATTTTTCATTTTGAGACAAGGTCTTGTTAAGCAGCAGAGGCTGTACTCAAACTTGTGGTCCTTCTCCCTTAGACTCCTTATACTTCTTTTACTTTAAAAATAAATTTTACTGTAAAACAATATGCTGTGTTGTATGGCAATGACCTTATACATCTTGTGTTAACCAAGTCTCTTTATTGAATCCTTTTCTCCCATGCTTGATTTAATCTTGTGTTGTTTTATTCATCATGGCCCTAGGACCCTAGAAGAAATAGGTCAATATGTATATATGTATGCATGTGTAACATATAACTAGGGGTTTAGCAGGCTATATGGTATCTAGGTTTATGTAAGTCCTCTATGATGCTTGCACAATAACAAAATCAACTATTGATGCAGTTTTCAAAATAAATCCCCATTATTAAGCAACACATGCCACTTTTTTATAAAAAAGTGAAAATTATAAAAATTTATAAAAGGAGAATAAAACTTACAGATGATTTCAGTAGCCATAAGAATGTTTGGTATATCTCTTACCATCTAAAAAAAGTTTGATTTATACTCTATATGCATATTGCTTCTCATTATTCTAGTAGGTCATCTATGTTAATAGCCACCATTGTTTTATACCCTATTAAAATAGTTCCCATACCATGACACAATTCTTAACTACTAAGAATTATTATTTTATACTTGTTGAAAGGAGTTCTTTAGACATACAGTTTATCAAATATCTTGAGCTTACATAAATAAAAAAGTAAGTGGAATTAATTGCCTAGGTATTACTGAAACTTTTACATTCAAAGTTCAGGACTTGTGACTCACTTTATGATTCAGACTCTTTGATGCTTGTGGTTTTCCACACCATCTCTTCTGTCTCTGCTTAGGTATTGGTAATGCAGTATTTCTTGAAAGAGTATCTTGCTATTGTCTCTGGAACTTGCCTTCAAGCTGAAGCCCCTCCTCTACAAGTCTTAATACAGATATACCTTCAGAGAAAATACAGGAAACTTTCTGATTTTATGTATGTAAAAATATTAAAAACTGTGCTTCATAGAATCTACGAAATATAGTATATGTAGCCTCTTTGCTGAACTTTATATCATGTAAATTTTTTGCTATCTTTTAAGTTGGAGGCTTTACAACAGTCAATATAATTTATGTAAACAATTCCTTATTACTTAAATTTAGAAACTTTCCCATTTTTTTGGCCATCATAAATAAAGAAGTGATAAACATATTTGGATATAAACTCATAGCCACATATTTGATAATTTCCTTAGGAGAGAATTCCAAAAATAGCATAAGTAGGTAAAATGATATGTAATTTGCAGTTTCTCTCTATTGCCAGGTAGCTACCCAAAATGATAGAATATGGGTACAAGCAGAATATAGGTACACAGGGTTTTCTATCCTGTAAGTTTTCACTACTTATTGACATTATATATAAAGTAAATCTTGCTTCTTGACTAACCTACACTTTCCTTTTATTTCTATCTTTATTTTTATTTATCACTTGTCAAAGTGTTAAATAATTCCTTTCCCTGTTTGTTATTTATTCCTTAACTGATTCTATAAATTTCTACCCAAGAAAGCTCTTACTCATTGCAATCTATAATAGCCAGCTCCCTTAATTTTCCTCTGAAGCAAGTTTTCTTAATCACTTTAGTGCTCTAATTTTTTAGATACTCAAGGGACTAAACCTGAATCCATTATTAGTAGCTTTTTGTCATGAAGGTAGGAACTACCTATTTAATTTTCCTGATGAAATGCTTATTTATGTCTAGTCTTCTTTTCAATCAGTAACTTTTGCCCTTGTTCACCATTGTCATAATAATAGTTATCACTCTCCATTCTGTCCTAAAAATTTTCTTTTACAAATATTGTCAGACTTTTAAAAAATAAACAAAATTTTATCATTTTATCAAAATTTTATCATTTATGGGCCAAATCTTCCTGCAGATTTATTTAGGAGATGAAAACTAGTTTTACCATATACCCTTTTAGCAAGCACCTATTGAGTACAAACTATTTGTGGGGTTCAATCATTACTGCCTCTGACAATGCCAAGCAGTCTATGGAACATTCCTGGCCCAATGATAATATGTAAAAATTTTCAGATTCTCTCTATGTTTTAGCCATAGGTCGGAATGCTTGCATGCATAATTAATCTAACTCATCCAGCAATGATGTGAGATTGGTCCTATCATTATCTCCATGGTACAGATAAAGAAAAGCAGGGAGAAATCAAGATCACTCAGATGGAGAACATGGGATTCAAATCTATACCACAAGACTTCAGAATTTGTTTAATGCATACTTTCCCCATAGAAGGCAGCGTTTAATAGACTAGATCAGATCTACACATCTATAAGAAATACCATAAAATAAGAAAATATGGGTAGTATGAGGGATTGGGGAAATAAGAGAAGTCAAGATCCATAGAAAAAGTAGAATAAGTTTATTGGGTAGAAATCAAAGTGCGTTCTTCAATATGGGATGGAAAGAAAAAAGAAGAAAATGTTGAGCCCACCACCCCGGGGTTCAAATTCTGGCTCCAGCACATATTTGTTAGAAGACAAGACACTCCACTTATTTTAGTTCTATTATGAGCAGGGATGTAAAGGTGGCGATATATGGCATACTTAGGGGATGGAAGTAACAGAGTGGAAGAAATTTCAGGAACTTGGGGAGCAGTTCAGGAAAGAAGGAGGGAAGGCAGGCACAAATATGGTGCGGGATGGCAGGGATGATTGTGACAAAAATGGAATGGGTAGGAGGAATTTGGGAAAGACTTAAAGATAGCAGAAAGATAGCCTGGTGTTTCAGTTAAGGAGAAACAACAACAAGGTTGATAGTTGTGTAGTTTGAGATAAAGAGAGACAGAAGAAATGAGCCTAAGGAATTGTCCAGTTGAAAGATAAAATAAGGGCATGAATCAGGTCAGTGTCATGGGAAAAGGAGAGATATTCCAGAATTATTTCAACAGTAAATCTGAAAGAATTTGGTAACCAACTGGGGACTTAGGACTGAGTCAAAATGTTCCTTCCATTTTCGCCCCAGGGGCCAAGAATGATGATAATGCCTTTTCAGAGAAATTGCAGTAACTTAGGTGTGAATCAGAGTTGAAAACTTGGTTGTCAGCAGTACAGATGACTTTGTAAAAAGTTTGAATGCAAAGAGAAAGAGGGGAGGTTTGGGGTGTTGGCAATCCTAAAGTTCATTAGGAAGGAAAAGCTTTTTTTGTGTGTTAACGCTTTCCTTTCTTTAGCAAAACTAAAATTATATGTTATGGAATGTCTTTTTATGTTTATCAGGAATCTTAACACTCTTTTTGGATTAGGAATTCCTTTAAGATCTTGCTGAACTCTTTGGTCTCTATCTCACTGTATGTGTGATCATAAACACACAAAAATTTGCATTCACTAATAGGGAGTTCTTATATTTACAGAAGCCCACAAATCCTGACTCTACCCTGCCTCACTTTTTTTTTTTAAACCAACATCTTTTTGGCCAATTATGATTAAATACACATCAGGTACTGTGCTAAGTACTTAGCTTATATTAGCTCATTTAATCCTTACCACAACTTTGCCACATAGGTTTGGTATTTCAAACTCAGGGGGACACAGAGCTAGTTTTCTTGTCCAAGTTCACAGAGTTAGTATGTGGCAGAACCAAAATTTGGTTGAAGGTCTCCATATTAGGGTTCTCCAATGTATCAGAACCAATAGCTGGGACATATATATGGGAGGAGACTTGAGGAATTGGCTCTGTGACTGTAGACTGATAAGCCTCAAGTTCTGCAGGGTGAATGGGTAGGCTGGAGACTCAGGAGAGCTGATGGCATGGTTCCCCTATGAATCTAAAGGCCTGAGGCCCAGGAGAGTCAGTGGTGTAGTTCCAGTCTGAAGACAACCGGGTTTGAGACCCAGGAAAAGGTGAAGTTTCAATTCCCATCTAAAAGCAGGGAAGGGCATTTTGGCAGCTAGACAGAGGAATTCTTTCTCCTTTGGAAGAGGGTCAGCCTTTTGTTTTATATAGGCCTTTAACTAATGGGGGTGGGGGGCAATCTGCTTTACTCAGCCCACTGATTTAAATGTTAATATTTATTCCAAAAAACACTCTCAGGGACACATCCAGAATAATGTTTGACCAAATATATCTGGGTGTCTAGTGGCACAGTCAAGTGGACACAAGATTAAGCAACTTTGATTCCAACTGCTATGCCCTATATAATTTTAAAACACATTGATAGTTTTCTCAGATGAACGTTCTTTTTGTTTTCATGTGTGCCTTACTTGAATTATTAATGTTGAAGCTTCTGCTCCCAAGTTTATCCTTTCTTCTGTTAAATTCTCCCAACTGAAGATTTTAAATAAAAACAACTTGGATTCATTTTGTTTGTTTTCTGTTCTCTCTCTATTTTTTTCCTCTCCAAGAAGAAAAACTATCCAAGGAAACTTCTTCCACTTCAAATGTTCAAAGAGGATTTTTCAGGTGAAAGAAAGTTAACAACATCTAAAAGAATCCATAGGCACCCTCTAGGAGTGCATATCAGGTGTTAAAAGTGTTTTCAAATTCACTGCATGCAATAGAAAATAAGTGCTGGCTTTTGGTAACACTATTGAAACTTTCAGGGGCCTACTTAGTATGCAGTGAGTGTCTTCATAAAGTCAATACAAGATTTAAAAAAAATATACACACACACACACACACACACACACACACACATATGTATATATATATAGTATTTTTAGGCCTTGGAGCTAATCCCGAATAACAGCTGGGATTTTATATCTCCTGAGGGACTCTTCAAACTCATAAAATTCAGTCCCAAGAAGCCATAACACTCTTAGAGTGAAGACCCTGTGAGCAGAGATTGGAAGCTCAGTTGTCAGACTATAAAGGAAATGAAAGAGAAGTCGCTCCTTCCCACACACATTTCCAGTTCTTTAAAGGACTGAGTGTATGCACATAAGCTTGAAAAAGATGATCAAACAATAAAATTAAAGCTTTTAGTTTACAGGGTTTTTTTTTTCCTTTCTTACCAGGTGAGGGAGGCACTAACAGTAAGAGAACATAACTTCATTTCCCTTTATTCTGAAAATTGTACATAGAAAAGGATATCAAGCCAGGTCATACTTAGGAGTATGCTCTATGACCTGTACAACTGTGCACACTGGATAGGGTAAAACAAATTAAATCAAAATTTGAATTCTATAAAACCAAGCTATAAAAGCCATTCATATTGCACACATTACTTGGAAGAATTTATGTTCAAATAAGGACCAAGAATTCATAATAGAAGTGAGATGATGTCTAGAGGTAAAGGTTGTAGTTACAGGTACAGTCTGTAAAGGGCATTGATTTTCAGATTGGTAAAAAAGAAAAAGAATATATCTCATAAGATACTGCCTGGTCAATATCTTTCTCATAAAGGTCCCGATAGTGCTATAATTTTCTTAGAATAGATTTTTATATATAATGCTTTGAATATAAGGTGAATTTGGATAGTAGATCTGAATATATCAGACTAAATTCTAAATGATCTATTTGTTGTTGTTGTTTTTGGTTTGATATTAGCAAGTAATCTGAATAGTAGAATAAAAAGGATTCATTAAAAGCTGATTTTCCTGCCATGATGTATGAGGGTTAGCCCAAATGAGGTTAAACACCATCTTCAGCAACCATCATTGACTGAGTGCTTACTGTCTTTGGCTCTGGGAATGAATTGAGTAAGTCATACTTCATTGTGACAGACTTTAGGGTCTCATTGAAGACTTAGCTGTACATACAAATGTGTTATAAGGCATTGGATATTAGTGAATGAGTGTTTAGACAACTAAGTGGTGGGTGTTTCTTGACTACTCTCAGTTCACAGTCCATAAAAGAATATCTAAGCCCAATGCAAAAGAGAATATATTAATATGATCTTTCACTACAAAACTATGACTTCTTGTATCCTTGTCTTTTAGCCCAGAGTCCAATATATGGTAGAAATTTTGTATATCAGAGTTAAAAGACAATTAACATGTATGAACTAGAACTCCCTGTCAACCTGTTGCTCGTCTTGGTGAAACAGTTGTACCACTGATTGCAATGTAAACATTATGAGTAAACCAGATGTTTATTGTGTAGGATTTCTAGAATTTTGCTTGTTAGAACAATCACACACATATAAAATATTATATAAGATGTTATAAAAACGTTGTGGTCATTTTTATGTTACCAAAACCTAGGTCTTTGCCTTTATATAAAACTAGATAATCTGGATATGATGGTCTTATCCTTTTTGGAAATCAATGACAGATACCTTCCCCCCTCCCCCATAATGTTGGTAGGACTAGGCCTTTAAACAAGTTTATGACAAGCAAGGTACCCAATGACTCTTGCTTATGTTAGGAGGAAGGTGGACCCTTTAAAGGTGAAAGGCATGACATTCATATTAATTTTCTGGATTTTACTTCTAAGAGAATCTGGAAAGAAGATTTGAGCAGCTCAGACAGGATTTCTACTGATAACCCCTTGGGATGGTGTGATTCTGCCCTTCATTGAACTCAAGTTTTTCTTCTCTTGCAGTTTCTAGACCTGAGTCTCTTCTTAAGAGACGTAGCCACTTGTCTTTGGCAGCTAGGCAGCTGCACAGTTCTGCAATGACAGATGACCACCCAGGCAAGGGGCACACAGCAGGTGCAAACATCCCTGCTTAGTAAGACTGCTTACAGGATGGCACAGGAAAGAGATTCTATTTCTTAGTCTTTTGTAGTTGTTATATTTCTTTGGAAATTTTATTATATTTCCAAGAGAAGAGAGGGGGAAAGCTGGCATGAGCCATTGTTCTCAGTTTGGAATAGCAAAGTGCATTCTCTTCAGAGGCTAAAATAAGCTGCAGGACAGAGTCATAACTGTCCAATGGTTGGTCCCCAACAACCACAAACCGGTAGTTATAGCCTCAGGGGCTCAAAAATTTTCAGATAGGAGGGGAAGACACAGGTATTAAATAGCCAACCCCAGCCTTGAGGCGATGGATGTGATACTCCTGCAGGGCAGACAATTGCCGAGTATTTCCCTTCTAGCATTACTGAAATCACAAGCAAGAGCCCCCACGTCTGGGCAGAATCTTCCAGGGTTTATTTCAAAGCTCTCCTCCCCACACCCTTTATTCATTTTCCACTGATTTTCTATGATCCTGTGACAAGAGGAAGAAACTAATCATAAAACCTGATCGAAAAATCCTTTTTATACTAGAAGACAGCTATTAAATATTCACTAAGCCAAGGTCTCCTTGCAACATTTAAACAAAAGAGTCTCTCCACTCACGCCGTCCCCACCTCGCCAGAAAATGTGTTCCTGGACAAGCGCTGACCATCCCGAAAGTTGCTATTTCCCTCAGTTGAGGGTGAAGTTAGCGATTCCGTAGCTGCAAGTCTCAACTTGGGGGAGGGGGCGACAGCCAGGGCGGGGGTAGAGCGGCGAGGAGGAGGGACTAGAGGGAAGGACACTGCCCCCTACTTCATCGAGGTCGTCGCTTAAGCCGGTGGAGCTGCCAGTAGGGTTTGGGAGGGAGGCCGAGGTCGGGAGGGAGTGGCGGCCGCGGTGGGGCGGCTTGGGCTCCGCACCCGCGGCTGGGTGCCAGGCTCCGTACCTGGCGGGCCGGGCGCGCCCCGCAGGCCGGCCGCCCCGGGCGCGGAGGGTGTGAGCGCGCGCGCCCCCTCCGTGCCCGCTCAGCCTCGCGCGCGTCCCGGGGGAGGCTCCGCCGAGAGGCGCCCGGGGAGCCCGCAGCCTCAGTCCTGCCGCCGGCGGAGCTTTGTGCGGCATCGGCGGCTCCGAGTCCCACCTGCTGGCGGCTGAGAGACGAGGAAGGGGAAGAAGAAGAGGAGGAGGGGAAAGAGGCGGCGGCGCCAGCTCTCTCCTGCTGCCGGCGCCCACCTCTCGGGGGTTCCGCAGTCCCCAGCTCACGGCCTGCACCGGTCCCCCGCCCCCGGCCCGGCCCGGCCTCCCGGCCACACCGCGGCAGCCGCTGCGCAGCCCCCCAACCCTGCCCGGCGCGGCCCAGCCCGGCCGCCACCGCCACCGCCACCTCTAGCCCCGGCGAGTTTGAGGCGAGCGCTGGGCGCGCGGCGCCGCCTCGATGTGCCTGGGAGCCGCCTTGGCGCCCCAGCCCCGCTGAACAGCCCCCTCTCGTAGCGGCCGGCCCGAGAGGGCCAGCGAGGAGGCGCGGCCAGCTCCAGAGAAAGAGCGAGAGAGAGAACGAGCCCGATCGCGAGCGCAGGGAGCAGACACCATGCCGGGCTGGAAGAAGAATATCCCCATCTGCTTGCAGGCGGAAGAGCAGGAGAGAGGTGAGTGAGGCGACCGGGCCGGGGAAGGCGAGGCTGGGGGTCCCGGTCAGGGGCCGCCCCCAGTGCCTTCCTGTCCCCCGGCTACTCCAGACCGGTCCATGGCCGATCGGGGAGGGGCGCCGCGCCCTCTGGGGCCGCGGGCGAAGCCAGGTGGCGTCTTGCGAACTCTGAGAGGTTTTTCGGGGGGTGGGGGGTGGCGGGAGAGGGGGAAAGGAATGGTGCTGCAGAGGGAACTTTTTACTTAAGGAAAGATTTTCTGGCAAGGATGTGGGGGAAACTCCTGTTTCTCCAGGGCCGGCTTGCACGTGGAGCCCCGAGCGGCTGTCTGTGGGGTGGGTGCTGGGGATGATGGTGGGGTGGGGGGAATATTGCACTGCTTTAAGTGACTTTTCAAACTTTCCTCCTCCTCTTGCGGACGCCTTCATGGTGTCCCAGCCTCTGGCGGGGCTACGATGGTGTTGCCAAGCGCAAAGTTGCTGGGCATTCGTAAAGGAGGAGGAGGGGGCAGAGTGTGGGGGAGTGAAGGGGGCGCTACAAAAGGTTTCTGAAGGGGGAGGGGAAGTAGGAGAAGACTGTTCCCTGGCTGAGGGTCTGAGGCTGGAATGACTGCTGGGGAGATGAGTTATGCCTCAGCGCAGTCCCCGCTGTCAAGTTAATACCGCAGGACTGCGGGTTTTTTCATAATTACTGTCTATTTTCTTTATAAAAGGCGGCTCTCTGTGCCAGGTGGCTTACAGACCTTTTGTGCTTTAGCCTGATAAGTGTACTGGGCACGATGCTATTAAGTGACTTGTGGAGAGGAAAGTTGAGGGCCTTTTGCACATTGAACGCTGGGTTCTGTTAAGGTCATTTTATGGTGTTTGGATCGTGCAGAGGTTGGCCAGAAGTTTAGCTTGGTAACCTGGATATGGTGTACTGTGTGCACCAGAATTTCCTATAGAGGCCTCTTGGGGCTAGGGTGTGTGTGTGTAGTGTCTCTGCTAGCTAGCTTCCAGAGAGACCCTGACTGTCAAGGTTCATCAGGTTTAGTCCCCTGCTCCTTCTACCTCAGGCTGTCCTGAGTTTAAGGAAAATGTTTTAGAATTGACGGGATTTTCAGGATGTAGGTTCTGCATGGGTTGTGGCAAACAGTTGGTGTTGGAGGTTAAATGGTGCTGCAGGGATGGGTGGGTGGGTGAGGAAAATGGGGAACCAATCTGGTGTGTAAAGGCAGAGTTTTCAAGGAAATCTAATCCTGGCAGCTTGATGAGCTGGTATGGACACTGGCTTGGTTACTGAGCACGCCAATAGTTTTGGGCTTTTGAAATAATGCTTACTACATAAGAACAAATGTACAATTTCCAGTTTTTCTCTAGGTGGCACAACCCGTCTTTGGTTTACATCCTGTTTAATGACTCAGGGAATTTATCCCTTTTAAACCACTTCCTTATTAGATTTGTGCATTCATTTTCCAGCACACTTTCTGACAGGTGACCTTATGTTTACCCACTCAAAAGGCACCCCTGCTGTAGAAATGCTTCTGCTTCTCTCTTTAGTAAATCATATCTTAAAAGTAGCAAGTAGCAGTACCAATAATTTACAACCAGGTAAAAGCACTAAATGAAAGCATTCTGTCAAGCATGGAGTGTCTGTACTATCAACTAAATGTCACAATGCACTTGACGTTCAATGTATCCATTTGATAAAAAAAGAAATCAAATTACAGTGCTGCCAACAAGTTTTATCAGAATGCTGAAGTGGGTAGATTTTTGGATTGTGACAAAATGTACTTGTATGTCTTTTAGAAATATACGGTAACTTTGAAAGATGATCACCTAATCTGCTTGGTGGAGATAAGACTGAAATTCCTCCAGAACATAAAAATCTGAGTCACAAATTGGGCTGCCTTAGCTTGTCCAGTAGGAGGAAATGGAATGTTTGTTAACTTGGTGTCATTTTTCACTTTAAAGGTTATTTATTCCTTGCTCATATTATAAGATACTTTTCCAAACAATTAGTATTGGGAGGGGTGGGGGCTGTGATTTTTTTTTTTCTTTTTCTTTAAGGTTCTATTTTATTGGGGCTGGGGTTGTGGTTCAGTGGTAGAGCGCTCGCCTAGCACGTTCGAGGACCTGGGTTCGATCCTTGGTACCACATAATAATAAATAGAATAAAAGTAAAAAAAAGTTTCTGTTTTATTGAGAATACACAAATAGATGTTTTTGTTTCTTTAAAAATTTTCTGTCCACCTAGTATGTGTGTTTGTGTTTCTCTCTCTGTGTGTGTTTAAACAAACTGAGATGCCCACATGACTTTTTATGCATCTGTCAGAGGACGCTGTTTGAGCTTGTCTGATCCTTTTTGAAGAATTTTATTGTAGAGTGTTGAGCAATATTTTCTATTTGCATTTGAAGTCTGATTGTGTAGGGATTTTTCCCTTGGATCTTAAAATATTAACATTTAGGCAGTGTTGAATTATTTTCTTTTAAAACAGAAACAGAAGATTAATTTGTCAGGCCATTCAGGAAAATAATGAACATGGTACAAATACTTTTTAGATTTTGTTGGGGGATTCCATTGACCAAAGAAAAAAAGAAAAAGAAAAAGAAAAAGAGAGATACTGAGGAATGAGACTAAACAACTTATATTTTTATGTTTTGAGCATGAATGAATTTATAACAATGAATCTCACTATTATGTATAATTATAATGTATCAATAAAATATGCAGAAAGACCAATTTATATTACTATTAAATTCTAAGGTTGGTTGTGCTTATATAACCAGAAAGGCCAATTTATATTACTATTAAATTCTAAGGTTGGTTGTGCTTATATAACCACTGCTCTTTCTATGTATTCTTCCCAACCCCAGTTTTCATCTAGACATTCTAAAATCTATTATGGAGACTACTCTAGTATAACCTTTATATATATGTTTGAATTATAGCACAAATTAATACAAGATGTTAGCTTCCTAAAATACCACATATATGAACAAGTCTATATCTTAGCATTATTCTCTTTAAAGTGCTAGTTTTGATTTAAAGGCTGAGTGAACATGCTTTCTTGGTATTATTACAAACAAAAAGAGGTTTAAATGAGCTATATAATTTCATGTCGTACCTGCATACCATTCCAAATGGGTTCATTTTGAAGGCCTCTGTCTGGATGATTCTGAATGAACTATTGCTATTGCATGCAAGGTTAAGCCAGAGAAACTGTAACATATGGGTTATTGTAGCAAATATAGTCATTTCCAAAATGACATATTAAGATTCACCCATGTAGAGTGACATAGTATTAAAATTCAGGACACATTTTTCTGTCCTACCCCCGATTTTCTGATTGTGCTCCTAAACCCAATCCATTTAGAGGCTATCAAATATACTTTTAGGTAAATGGTTTGGGAGAAATGATTCTAAAAAAGTGTTCTATTTAATATCCCTTTCAATCAAATTAAATTAAGCAATTTATTGGTTGTTTTACATCTGCATATTAGCTGATGATGTGCTATAAGAATATAGTTGTTGAGTAAAATCTTAGTAAAAAAGGATAGTTTCATCTGTAATTAACAATGCCTTTCTTTTGCTTTGTAACTTCTCTTCTAATTTGTGTGTCTCCTGTTAGTAAATGTTTATCGTGGTTTAATAATATATAGTTAGGCTATGAAATCAAGCTGGTTAGGAAGATTATCACTTATCTCTGCAAACATTCCTTGCTAGTTTCGGGGGAATATAAAAATATTAATTGGTATTTTTCTTATTTTTAAATTGTATCTATAATTACAATATATGAATATTATCTAATTATAAATATATGATAAATGCATTTCACATCAGCATATCCAGGGGAAAACGTGCATTTTTGAAGTTCTCCACACCTTGCCTTTTTGTTTTTCTCATAAGTTTTGGGGGTCTACAAGTGCACTTGAGAACGTCCCTTTGAATTTTTGTTGTAGGAATTATTTTGTCTGGTTTTTTGCTTGTATTTTGGATCTCTTTAAATATAAATAATGAGCTTTTTGTAAAATATCTATGAGAAAGCACAGGGGGCTTAAAAAGTGTGCCTGTACTACACTCTTGGTTTGTTTCAATTTCTACATTACAAGATCTGATGATCCTACCCGACAGACTATTTAATAAAAAGTCCAATTTGAAATTTGAGTTTTGATTGGGAAATGCTTATGGGGAAAAGAGAAGAAATCACACACACCTATTTGGTACAATTATTTGGTACCCACATGCCTGTAAGGGTTGTAAGGTAGGTATTATTAGCTCCCTGTCTGAAGCACAGAATCAATAAATTTGCTTAATGTTACAAAGTCAAGATTAGGGAATCAGTTTCTCAAGAGATAATTTGAAAAAGAAACTAAGTTACATTCTAAGAGTAAATTTGTTGCACTTTAAAATTTAACATTATAACATCTTACTTTGTTTCCCTTGGAGTTTTAATGCTACCACAAACTCTTTCATTAAGGATTCATCAGAAGCTGTGTGCAATGGCACATACCTATAATCCTAGCAACTCCAGAGGCTGAGGCAGGACGATTGCAAGTTTGAGGTCAGCCTTAGCAACTTAATGAGAGATCCTGTCTCAAAAATAAAATAAAATAAGATGAAATAATGGGCTGGGTACCTAACTTGGTGGGCAAATGGCCCTGTGCTAAATCCCCAGTGCCTACCCATTCCTCACCAATTCATCAGAAAAATTTTGGTTTAGTTACATATATTGGGAAAACACTTCTAAGGTATACTTTGGGCATTTGACAAGTTGACTTTGTAAGATTGGTATATTAACTTCAACAATAAGAGTAGAAACTTAAACATAATTTTAAGTATAATTATCTGATTGAACTTAATGTAACTCATCTAAGTGAATGAATTTTTCCACTAAGGAATTGGCATGGTTTTATAGTTTTTATTCTTTTAAAACAGTATTCACCATAAAGGGAAGAATTGGGTGTTGTTTCTTCATGGGTAAAGGACTGTGTTGTCAGTAGCCATTGTGCATTTGCTCTGTTGCCAATGTTTTATTTAATTAAAGCCATATATTTGAACTTTCCTGGCTACCAGTTGTCAAACAAATGGGCTTCAGAATTGCTTTCTTCTACAGCAAACTAATAGGGTTCTTTTCTAAAGAAAAAGAAATATCAACTCATATTAGTAAAGGAAATTGAGAATTGAATACCATGGGTTTTAAGTTTATATTAGATGTTGCATGATAGGGGACTGTTTAAAGCATTTAAGATTTGATTCATTGTTAGTTAAGTTACAACAGTAGTAATATAAAATAAAAAAGTAATAGCAATATAACATGTCTAACAGAGAGCATTATTCCAATGCAAAGTCAAAAACCTCTAGTCCTGTGTTTTTTTTTTTTAATTTAAGTCTACTTCTTTTTAAATTGAAAAGTTTTCTAAATATAAATTTAAAAACCTATTGATACAAATTTCCTTATTCAAAAAGCCTAGTGGAGCTGGGGAGTGTAGTCAGCCTAACAAGCTGGAGGCCGTGGGCTCAATTCCTAGCACTGCAAAAGAAGCCTAGTTTGGCCATGTTAGCGGCTAAAGGGGAGCTCTCAGTCTTATGGGAAAGTTAATCTTGTCTAAATATATCTACCAATTAAAATGCACCTGATGTAATTTCTTATCATTCTTCATTTCAACAGTGATTAAACTTTAAGCATCAAATGAGGAATGTGGAAAAGATATGGTTTGTATCCTAGAGAGATTTCTTAGCCTGGGCATGGTGACTGATAACAAAAAATTTGAAGTCAAACAGCATTGAGTTTAAATCCACTCTAGCATTTATTAGCTCTGTGGCCTTTTAACTTCTTAAAACCTTTTTGTTCTCTTAAGATAAGAACAAGTAACATCTCTCTTATGTGAGGATTAAGTGAAATTAACAAATGTGAAGGAATTCATAATAATATTTTTATATAGTTAGAGCTCAGTAATGGCAACTCTTATTATCATCAAATTAAGATATTCGTAAGTTTAACACCTTGGTTTATTCTGATGATGAAATGATAAGAGTTTTCTTCTTTGCAAACTTCATAAGCTAGCAGGAAAAATAAAAAAGCATTTTGTGAAAAGGTACACTGAAGCATAGACTTTTCTGAGACCAAGTTCTTTGATATATTCTAAGAGTCTAACTCTCTTAGAGAAGAAGCTCCATTGTGGAAAGAAAAGCACCCAAGGCCATACTTCATACCCTTAGCAAATGTTTATTGAGCACCACCTGCCATAATGGGTGCTGGGGATGAGAAAATGGTGGTTTCCATTTTCAGGGAGATGATTAAGTATAGCTATAGAGTCATGGCATGACAGATGGCTCTAGTGTAGCCTCTGTACTCTTGTGCAGAGCAGTGTTAAGAGAGCAGAGAGGAGGGACTGATTATGCTGAGGGTGGGTGGGGAGAAAGAAGGTTCTGAAGACAGCTATCAGAAGGGGTGGCAAGAGGAAGTGTTAAAAGACTTGCAAAGAGGGCTGGGGTGAGGCATTGGGTTTGATCCTTAGCACCACAAATAAATAAATAAATAAAATAAAATAAAATAAAAGTTCTGTGTCCACCTAAAAGACTTGAAGGGAAAATAAGGGGAAGCCTTGGAGGCCTTGGTGCAGACTTGTGGAAATGTATTTCAGGTGAAGGACATGCTGTGTTCTAAAGCATTGTGAAATGAGACATTCCATAGGCCACTACTGATTTCTTAAGGGCCTGAAGTATAGAAAATGAACATGCATATGGAGTATAGACGGTGAGTATTCATTTCTCCCATGAGTGGGTAAACTGGGTGGGAGAACATGAGACTTGGGGGTATGGATTCAGAAGGACTTCAAATATCAGATTAGAGCTCAGAGTGCAGGAGATGAGGAGTTAATTGAAGGATTTCCAATGGAGGAGTAACAAAATTGAATTGTCTTCTTGGTAAGATCACCTTGGCAACATGGAGGAGGAAAGATTTTAAAAGCAGAGAGACTTGGATGGGTGGGGGTCAAATAGATGACTGTAGCCCTTTTATAGACATGCAGAGATACACAGAAGAGGGATTTGGTGAGCAGTCATTTAGGAAATATAGAGGGTTAGTTCTCCAGTTCAGGTACTAATTAAAGTATTGTCTCCAGACTCAATATCTTGATACAGAGTCTGGTATCTTTTCTACCATATAGTGCTTTTTTTTTTTTTTTTTTTTTTTTTTTTTTTAGGTATACATTCCCACCCTCAATCTGTGTAGGGGAAAGTGTAAACATAATTTGGTATAATAATGAAAAAATAAAGGACTTTACTAGAATGGTTGGTTACCAGCATATGTCAATGATAGCTTGTTGTGCATGCACTATCTTTTTTCTTTTAAAACTAATTGGAATTTAAGTGATTTCTTTAAACTTAAAGAGAAAAATGGTAGTAATTTTTTGAGAGCCACAGCCAGTTGGGATGGCGCCTGGCATTTTGCCAGAAGGAGTGGTTAAGAGGTGGCGCCATTAAGATGATGATAATTAAGTTAAGCTGTGTATAATTGCTGTGACTGGATGATGCTGGATTGAAACAGGCTGTGTATTCAGTTGTATATAGACCCCTGCTGTCCAGCAATAGGGCGGCCCAAGTGGAGTTCCCATTGAGTTCTAGCGTGGAGCCCGGTGGAGGGTTGGGAGAGTTCCCTGGGAGTGTGCGTGGAGTGCCTGTGGAGTTGGGGCAATAAAGTAGTTCCTGTTTGAACCTACAAGTGGCTTGTGACCTGCCGGTTATTTTGTGCCCAGCCAGACTGCGGCAGTAATTATTGTATAGAACTGTCTTTTCTATTGGTAGAATTGGGTAATATTTTAAAAATTATTTTTCTGAAAACAATAAAGACTGTGTCAGTGGGTTCAATATACTTCTTTCACCAGACTCGGAGTCAGAAAATAGGGGTTACGTTCTTTTCAGCCATTTTCCTGGCTATTTGGCCTAAGCATAAATAGCCCCTCTTAATTTTGTTTTTTTCATCTGCAAAGGGAGGATAATTCTTGGCATACTGATCTCCTAGGATTATGTTAAGAGGTGAAAACCATTCTTGCTACATTGCTAAATAAAGCTATTATTGCTACATTGCTATATTATAAAGGTGAGAATTGGCAGAAGACTGAGGGTCTTAAAGTACATTTTTCTATTAGTGTGCCATCTCTGGATGAAGGTATTATTTGCATAACTTTTGTTATGCAAAAATCTTGGAAATTTTCATAAAAAAAGTTAGCCTTTCAAAAAGAAGTTCACTTATGTGCTTTCCCCATTGGATTTTTATACATAACGTTAGTAGCAAAATCACAAAACTCATTTATAACAAAATAACACAAAGGGATGTAACTAAGTTACAGTGCATACAATGTTGCCCAGTTGCTTTCTACTGCAGCCTCATTCCTGGCTGTGGATGGAAAAGTCCTGCTCAATGCTGAGTGGACTTTGACTCTCTCTGTTTCAGATTCTCTCCACCACAGCCTTCTGACCTCAACACAGTATCCAAAAGACCATTATTTTTCAAATTGAAATCATGTTTGGAACATTTTTGGAGAGAAAAAATTCTTGCAGATCTCTACTGCCAACTTCATTTATTTTTATTATGCTACTTAAATATATACTAACATAAAACTAGGTATGAATTCCTGATGCTTACAGTGCTTACACAACCACAAAAGCCAAACACATTTTTAAAAATGTAACAAAACAATACTACCCCCAAATCAATAACACCTAAGTTGGCAACATTAATTTCATGTGACTTGAAATTATTTTCCTGAAACTAAATTCCCTGTTGCATTGTGAATATTGAACTTGCTGTTATATAAGGTAATGTCACCATTTTTTCCTAGTTGAACTCATATGGAAAGTTGGTTGGTTTTAAACAGCCTGCTGTTAGTCTTTCCTGGGCATGAACACATTATACATGTATGAAGTCTTCCATCTCATTATTCTTCTTGGCACCGTTGTTATCCTAAATATGAGTCCAATATTAGTAATGAATTTGATGACAGATTTAGGCTACATGTGTGTCTATATTTGTTCTTCATAAACAATTTATGGTGAGGGACTATTTTTCCCCATTTAGTCACAGGCTGATAAGTGGTTCTACAGCATGGTGCGTTCTGTGGAACTTACACATTTAAGTTTGACCACATCTGCTCCTGTCTCTGTCCCATTCGTTGGGACAAGTACACTAATCACAGACTCTGATGTGGCCATGTCAGATTGCCATAGAAAGTTCTAATTCTCATTTTACCTACTTGTTGAGCCATGCACAGGTAATAAAAAGTTCATTGACCACACTTTGAATAGTACTGGTTTAGAACAGGCTTACATATTTGAGATTGGAGAGAAGGGTTTAGAAGGTGGGTGTATGTGGGTAAACATTTACATTTTTCTTTTAAGATATACAAGTGAAACATTTTCTATAGCTGCTTTACTTTGCCTTTAAACTCCTATTTCCACCAAAAATGGAAAACATCTGATCTTGCCAATTAAGAGCACATTTAGTCTGCAGTTTTAAAACTCTTTTAGTGTTTCTAATTTCTCAAGAGTTTTCCCTTCCCTCATTCCCAAGGTGGTGTTTGTATGAAGGGAGAAGCTTCGTATCCTGGTGGCACTGGGCGAAAGGCATTTTATTCATTGTGTGACCCTCACTGTGTCCACTGCTCTGGACTTGGCATTCTTGGTGACTGGGCATTGTGCCCTTGTATCCACGGAAATTAGACTGTTCCCATTTGGTCTTTTGGATGTCATCCTGGTAGCTGATTTGGACTTCCTGGACCTCACTGTTGTGTCTGATTGTGAGATACTTGTAGTTGGTGACCTTCCACCCAGACCTTTTTAGGTCCTAGTACTATCATCATTTCTGTCTCCTTCCTGGGAGCCAGAGAATGCTTTTCTGTTTTTCCTGAATTATAGAGGAATTTGTGGGATCTTTGGAGGCATCCTGGCTCCCGCAGTTTGAAGCACCTTCTGTGAATATCATCACTCTGTTAGTCCAGTGCATGTGGGATGCTGCCTGGGCCAAATAGGAGACCTTCATGCTAGATGATAGAGCAATTGGCCAAAGTCTTCTCCAGTGCCGTCAGAGCCTCACAGGAGTTAGCTTTCCCCTCCTTTGGCACTTGTTAAACAATTTTGAATCCCATAGGGCATCCTTTACCTGCTCTTTTGTCCACTTCCCCTTCTGCTGTCCTGGATATCCACAGTAGCTTAAGGGACTTGAAAATATCAACTAGAGGGGACAGGGATTAGAGGCATAAATGAATGGTAAGAGGGGAGAAAGAGTTCTGTTCTATGCCAGGTGGGCACTTCTCCCTAAAATCCAAATATCAGGGAAGCAAGAAATAGATATGGAGGTCAAACAGCCCAGAGGTGACATGGCTTGAAGCTGGCAAATAATTTTGATTAATACCTTCTACTAGTATAAATTTTTCTCACTTAATAGCAGAAGCTAGAAATTTGCCCTTTATTTCATCAGCGAACATGTGAACATGAGAAATGGCATATTTATTCTCATAGTTGGTAGTGTAATTGCAATGTGCTTTTTCTAATAGATATTGATGTATTTTAAAGACTTGCTTTTAATTTTGAGTAAAGATGCTCAGATCACTAGATATATTCAAGACTTCTTGTATGAATTGATAGAATTAATAAATCTCTTCTTTTTAGTGTTCAAGTGTTAATTTATTTTCACAGCTGTTGAATACAGCAGACAATATGAAAATCTTACAGTTTGACAGCATAAATTACTAGAATTTGTGTCTTTTTTGGTATAGTTCATTATTTGAGAAACAGATAATGAATGTAGTTTTCACCTGTTGGTACATTTAAAAAATAGCAGTAAAATAGTAGAAAATAACAGCTAAACTTTCAGATGATGTTTTAGATAATTATTTATTTATTCTGGTATGTAATCTGTGAATACCTTCCCTCTTTGGTATCTTTTGATGTCTAGTATTTATATCACCTATTACTGATATTGCAACTTCCATTTAGAAAGACTGACATGAATGCCCTAATCTCATCATAAAACCAAAATTATTTACTCATAAGGATTTCTACATTGCCTTCTTTAGAAGTGACAGGATTATTGACTACAAGAGACTGGCATTTAAAATTAGATTTATCAGATGAATTCAAATGTTTCTTTTCAAATGTGTAATTTCAAAAAGAATGTACAGAGTACATTTTCATTAAATGAAACCTTGAACAAGGCCATATAAATTTAGCTCCTTTGTTACTATTTCACATTTTCACCCTATAATTTTAGTTATGAGAATGAAAATTTGCCAGGCTAGACTCAGGCACCTGTAGTCCTACAGCTGCTGAGAAGGAATCTCATCTGGCTTTGTTAGTGAGTATGAATTCTGATAGACATATGAGAGTCCCATCACAAAAGGGTTGCCCTGTTTTTGTTTTTGTTTTTGTTTTGTTTTGTTTTGCCTACCAACAATCTTATAAAGTTATTGAATATAATCTTGGTGCTACATTTAATGGTTATATTTACTTAAACTTCTACCCTCCTAGACCCTAATAATTCTCCTGAAAAAAGAAGGAAGAGCAATGTATTAGTCTGCTCAGGCTGCTGTAACAAAATGAAATAAACTGTGGAGTTTAAACAATAAGTTTATTTTCTTAGCATTATGGAGACTAGAAGTTTATTATCTAGATGCCAGCATAATTGATATCTGGTCCTATGCTTTGCTTGTAGATGGCTGTCTTCTTGCTGTGTGCCCAAATTAATTTTCCTTGAGTTGGGGGGAGACCAATCATAAGCTGTCTAGACTTAAAAAAATTTTTTTTTTTTAGTTGTAGATAGAAACAATATCTTTATTTATTTACTTTTTTATGTGGTGCTGAAGATTGAACCCAATGCCTCACTTGTGCAAGGCAAGCGCTCTACCACTGAGCTACAGCCCCAGCCCTAGATTCTTTTTTATGAGGACACTGAACTTATTGCATCTGGACCCTGCCCTTGAAATTTGATTTAGCCTTCATTACTTTCTTAGGGGCCTCATCTCTCAATACAACCACAGTGTGCTGCTGGTAGAGTTGTGGTGAGTTAGTGCATACCTATGAATTCGGGGAGAACACAAATATTCAATCCATAATAAACACAAACAGAAATCATTTAATGGTTTTTGAACAAAGTTTTTATTTGTTCTTTTTAGATATACATGATAGTAGAATGCATTTTAATATATTATACATACATGGAGTATAACTTCCCATTCTTGTGTTTATACATGATGTGGAGTTACACTGGTTATGTATTCATATATGAACATAGGAAAGTTATGTTCAATTCATTCTACTCTCTTTCTTATCCCCATACACCTTCTCTTTCCCAACTACCTCCTATCCAATCCAGTGAACTTCCATCCCCACTCCCCATTGTAAGTCAGCATATGCATATGAGAGAGAATATTTGGTCTTTGGTTTTTGGGGAGTGGCTTATTTCACTTCCCTTGTGTATATATACCACATTTTCTTATCCATTAATCTGTTGAAGGGCATCTAATTTGGTTCCATAGCTTAGCTATTGTGAATTGAGCTGCTATAGACATTGGTGTGGCTGCATCACAATAGTATGCTGATTTTAAGTTCTTTGTATAAATGCTAAGGAGTGGGATAACTGGGTCAAATGGTGGTTTCATTAAAAGTTTTCTGAGGAATCTTCAGACTGCTTTCCAGAGTAGTTGCACCAATTTCCAGTCCCACCACCAATATATGAGTGTACCTTTCCCCCCATATCCTCATAAACATTTATTGTTTCTTGTATTCTTCATAATTGCCATTCTGACTGGAGTGAAATGAAATTTCAGTGTAGTTTTAATTTGCATTTCTCTAATCACTAGTGAGGGTGAACATTTTTTTTTCCATATATTTGTTGATTGATTGTGTATCTTCTTCTGTGAAGTATCTGTTCAGTTCCTTTGCCCATTTATTGATTGGGTTAATGTATGCATGTGTGTGTGTGTCAACTTTTTTGAGTTCTTTATATCTCCTGTAGATTAATGCTCTATCTTAGTTGCAGGTGTCAAAGATTTTCTCCCATTCTGTAGGTTCTCTCTTTACGTTCTTGATTGTTTTCTTTGCTGTGAGAAGCTTTTTAGTTTGATACTATCCCATTTATTGATTCTTGATTTTACTTCTAGCTCTTTGGAAGTCTTGTTGAGGAATTTGATTTCTAAGCCAACATGATGGAAATTTGGGCCTGCTTTTTCTTCTAGCAGGTGCGGGGTCTTTGATCTAATGCTGAGGTCCTTGATCCACTTTGAATTTTGTGCAGGGTAAGAGATATGGGTTTTCAATTTGCTATATATGTATTTTCAGTTTTCCCAGCACCATTTGTTAAAGAGGCTATTTTTCTCCATTGTATGTTTTTGGTGTCTTTGTCTAGTATGAGATAACTGTTTTATGTGGGTTTGTCCCTAGGTCTTCTATTCTGTACCATTAAGTTTCATGTTGTTGGGTGCTAATGCAAAGCCATTTTTGTTACTTAAATTATTCTGTAGTATAATTTAAGGTCTGGTGTTGTGGTGTGTCCTGCTTCACTTTTCTCAAGTAAGGATTGCTGTATCTATTCTGGGCCTCTTATTTTTCCAAATGAATTTCATGACTGCTCTTTCTATTTCTCTGAGGAATGTCAATAATATTCCTGTTAATTCCATCTTTCAGTGTTTGAAAACTACTCCTTTTGAACAAAAGAAAAATGCACTGCTTTTAAAATAGGAGCTCTGATTTTTTATTTGTGGTTTTCCTATTGAGTGCCTGTTGTCCTCTCCACTTGGATCTGAGCAGACCTGTGGCTGCTTTAATTAATAGAGTGCTCCTAGAAATGATGTTGTGACATCTGAGACTGGGATGCAAAAGTTGATGCAGCCCCCCCACTCCCTTACTAGCTGGAAACTTGTGCTTGAAACCCTGAGCCACCCTATGGCATCTAGTACTTCCTGAAGCCATCATCCTGTGAAGAAACCAGTTCACATGAAGAGGCTGTGTGTAGCTGCCCTTGTTGGCAACTCTGGTCTCCTAGTATTTTCACTCTAGGTACCAAGTAGGGAAGTAAATGAGCCTTCAGGTGATTCCAACCCCCCAGTGGTTGAGTTACCCAAGGCTTTACGTTTTCCTAGTTGATGTGCTAGATATCATGGAATAGATAGAAGCCACTTTCACTGTGTCCTAGATGAATTCCTGACCTACAGAATCTCCAAAATTGTTCTTAAAGGCAGCTAAGGCTTTATCTATTCTGGGCCTATTCTAGATACTTTTAAAAGGTCTCCAAGGTCAAAACTTTCCCCATAATACTAGCATAAGACTATAATTTGTTATACAATGATAGTAATGGGAACAGATACTGAATGGCCTTTTCTTGATTTCTAAAGTTTCTATATCAGATAATGCTGTTATTAAAAAGTACTTTAGATTGAGTAATTTATAAACAATAGAACTTTATTTTTTATAGTTCTGAAGGCTGAGAAGCATATGCTCAAGGTGCCAGTAGATTTTGAATCAGGTGAGTGCTGCTCTCTGCTTCCAAGATGGCACCCTTTTGCTTTGTCCTCATATGGTGGAAGGTGGGAGGGCAGAGGGCACTAGTGTACTCCCTTCAGTGTCTTTATTTAGGAGCATTAATTTATTCAGGAAGGCAAAACTGACTTAATCTCTTACCAAAGGCCCTGCCTCTTAATACTATACATTTGGTTTTAGGTTCCTACGTATACCTTCTCAAGTCACAGCCATCCCTCTTCTATTGTACTCTCTGGAACTCATTGTCTCTTATCAGCAAAATCATTTATATCCTCCGCATCCTCCATTAACTTCCCCTTTCACCTTCTTTCTCTGACTGAAACTTGGCTCTCACTTAGATCTGTTCTTTCCATTGGATGGATTCTCTGTTCTGTGTTGTCCTCTCTTTCAATTGTTACACCCACCACTTGTACCTAGGCTACTTATTCCATGTCCACATCCCAGACCGGCAGCTCTGAAGTGGAATTCAACACCTACCTTTGGAGGTCCCTTAGATACTTTTAAAAGGTCTCCAAGGTCAAAACTTTCCCCATAATAGTAGCATGATACTATCTTTTGGGCTTCTGTCATAAGTGCACACTAGTTTTTCAGAGACTTACGGTCTTGTGGTGACATCTTCATTCTGTAAGATAGAGGAATGTATATTTATAGGTTGTTAAATTTTAAAAATTTCCATTTTAATTTCTAATGTGATAAATATTGATACATATAACCCATATAATCAAAAAGTTGTTGAGTCCTCAGTAATTTTTAAGAATGTAAAGCAGTCCTGAGACCAAAATGTTTGAGAACTACCATCCTGGATTGTGTCATTACCAATAACTGCTCTGCTTTGTCTTGCTTCAAGCATCTTGCTCTCCAGTCAACACCTACCTGTCTTTCTGACTTAGTCTCTGGTATTCTGACTCCTATGATCTTCCAGTCTCGTTGGGACCTGGAACCCAGTGACCCTAAGCCTTCTATATTATTTCGTGCCTCTCTTATGTCTCCATTTCCCTTCTTCCCAACTTGGGTTCCTTCATATGTCATGTAATCCGTCTCTTGGGTCCACCTTTCATTTCCTCATTCCGCTCTCATTTTGTAGCACTTGCCTGGAAAATCTGATCGAACACACTTCTCTTCTTCTCGCACAATTTAATATGGTAACTTACTTCACTTTAATTTCATCATCACCAATCTCAAATGGGCCTTCAGTGGGCTGGCAACACTCCCTCAGTCACTTCATTTATGCCTGTGCTTTCCTAGATGACTGGTACCTTCCACTCTCTTTCCTCAAATCTCCAACACCTCCTCTTCCCTTCTCACTCTCAGCTAAAGAATTTGCTTCTTATTGCACTTAGAAAATAGAAGCATTTAGAAAAGCACTTCTGCTAACACCTGTGCCCATTTACTCTGTCTTCAGTGCTGTTACTATGGTTGAACTGTGTGCTGTTACCCAGAACCAAACCTCCGCTGTGCATGTTCCCCACCCATAGTTGCAGCATACTGTCTTTTTCTTCCAGCATCATCAGTTACTCCTTCTCTGCAGGATTATTCCCAGTGGCCTATAAACACGATCTTTTACCTACTTTAAAAAATAATCCTTTCCTGATCCACACTTTTTCCATTTACCCCTTTACTTTTCTGCTTCCCTTAATAGCAAAATACATTGAAAGAGTAATGCATATTCACTATAATAATATGTATTCTATTGAACCTAATCTAATCCTATTAGGCTTTCATGTCCCATTCTATCTTCTCCCAAGATGAAGATGGAATGACCTCCAATGAAATCCAATGACCTCTACCTTGATAAACCTAGCAGCCAGTTCTCGGTCACATACTACTTAACCAGTTAGCAGCATTTGAGATAATTAATCCCTTCATGGAAATACTTTTCTCACTTGCCCTCTGGTATATCACATTATTCTGCTTTTCCTGTCCCTCACTAACACTCCTTTTTGGTCTCTTTTGGGGTTTCCCCTTCATATTTATGATATCTATTTATTGGAGTACACCCAGGTTTTGTCCTTGTACTGTTTTCTTTCATATTTCTCTTCCAGTCTCATCAGTATGCCAATGGCTCCCAAATTTATAACTCCAGCTTGGTCCCTTTCCTGAGCTGTAGGATCCCTATTCACCCAGCCATTTAAAATCTCCACTTGAATGTTGAACAGACAGGGATCTTACACCTAGCAGATCCAACTCCAGATATTCTCCTTCAAACCCAACTCTTTGTAAATGGCAGATTCATCTTTCTAACTGTTGATGACAAAACTCTGGTTCTTCCTTATTCCTCTGTTTCTTTCACACCCTACATCTACTCTGTCATCAACTCCTGTTGACTCCACCTTCAAAATATAGCTAGAATCTGCTTATTCTTACCCGTCCCCCACCATTTTCAACTCAGTTCAAACCACCATCATCTAGAATTACCTGGGTTATTGCATTTAATTCTTTTCTGGTTTCTCTGTCCCCTTGTCCTCTGTTCCTACAACTATTTTTTTTGCAGAATCACCATAGTTACAGTGTTCCTTTTAAAACATGTTAGATCTCATCACAACACTGTAATGACTCCCTTCTGACCCAGTGTGGAGATTAAACTTCAAGGCGTGACATATCCAGACTCCCTGGTAGCCCATCAGTCCACTGTCCTTATCTCCTCATGACTGGCTCCAACCACCCCACCCCACCACACTGGCCTTAGCAACACCAGCTTTGCTACTGCTTCCTTTCTGTGTGCTTGCTTTTCACTTTGTCTGAATAACTTGCTCTCTGATCTTCTCAAAAGATATGAATAAATGTTCCTTTCTTAGTGAGGTCTTCTTTTACACCTTATTTATGTTGTGTATGCCTATGTTTATTGTTAATGGAGGCTCCCTGAGGGTAGATATTTGTATCTGTTTTGCTATTGCTATATCCCCAGCACATAGAGGAGTACTTGGCTCCTAGCAGGTGCCTAGTAAACATCTGTTGAATGAATAAAGTCTGTGTCAGGTGGTGTTACAAAGAGGGGAAGAGAAATTATTTGCAGATGATGGAGTGGTTATGGTCATTAGCTTTTCCATTGCTTTCAAGATTTGTGTTTGAACTTTAAGCATCTTGATTCCAGTGGAAGAAGAATCAGGAGTAATTTTGGTACTACATCATTCTTGATCTCTCCTATGTGTTTGGAGAAGAATCAGGCACTGAACAAACCTTGCCTCAACATCTCCCCATCAAAGAGGCAGATGAGCAAGGAATTTCTCGTCCACCACTGGCAACCCAGAGGCTGGTCCTGGAAACCAGCTTTTCAATGTCTAAGACTACAGATACTTTCTGTTAAAATACACTTCTGTCAATGGTACAGTTGATGCTTTAAAGCAGAAACATGAAAGAGGAATGTTCTGCAGTGAAAAATCCCTTTTCCTGATATTTATTCTGAGATGATTGCTATGTCAGTAATTGTGAAATAGTTGCCTCTACACTGCCTATGTGGCACAGTATAGATGTTTAATCTTTGCCAAGTAAGGGAATAAATGATAAAATGAGTTGGCTTTATAAAAAAATAGTGGCATGAAGTAGGTCTATCTTCTCCCATCCATTCAGAGGTAAAACTATGTAGACAAGGGAAGAGTTTATTACCACCCAGAACTAGGACATATCAATGAATTACAGTGTGCAATAGGTTTAGGTGAAAAAAAAAATCAAGTATTATGTATAGTATTTAAAATATTTATGCCAAAAACAAGATGGTTTTTAAAACTGAATCATTTACATATTTTCTTATCTAGACTATTGTCTGGACTATTTGTTCACTCTTGCTTCCTAGAAAAGAACTGAAGACATTATCTTTCTAACAACATTAGAAGAAGACATTATCTTTCTTATGGTCTCCAGATTGCTTTTACCAGTGTATAATAACATGTCAGTTAAATGAAGATTAGTATTTTTTGCCCTGTTTTCCCTAAACCAATTCATTGTACTATAATGGAGTGAAATAAAAAATGGCTTTTAATTGAATAATTTATTGTTCCATTTGTTTTTCTATGCATATCAAACATAGGAAATAAGATCTTAATCAATTTCCTTGCTTCTTACTGAAATTAAAGGACAGCATATTTACAGTGCAGACCCAGTAGGGAATGTTTATGTATATATTTTAGGAAAACATTTAGAATGTTATTATATAGTGTCCTCACTTTGTTTTAAGGCTCTGTTTTATACGTACATGCACTCTTAATCACAGATTTTTAAAATTTAGACACAGTTGGTTGCATAGTGGATAATCTCAAATTTCAGCATAGCCATTAATTGTACTTAAATTAATGCAACTGGTTCAATGCAGTAATTTTTGCATATCTTTTAACAGCAAAATTTCCCAGGCTCTCAGTACATGTAAGCTCTCGTTTTGTCATGTATGTTTCTTCTTCATACTTACAGGATCCCAAAACTATTTCTTCTCGGTTCCCTACCTTATTTCTCCCTGAATTCCCAAGGTAGTTACTTATTTTTCCCTCTAAGCCCCCAACTTTAGAACATTAAAATAATAGTTCTACTAACTCCCTTATGATTTGTTTATTTGTTTGTTTGGTCATGCCTGGCACTACAGGCCTCAAGCATTGGTATAGATACTTGTTGATTGATTGATCTAATCCCTACCCCTCCTGTAGACTGTTAACCTAAGGATGATTCCTGAATGAATCAAAGACCTCTCATGGACTCTTCCTCAGGTGATTAGATAGATTAAGAATGTACACAGTGGATGAGGAATGAATATCCACTGGTCAAAATTTTAATTTATATTATGAGGAAACAGTCTAGAAAACTAGACTTTGCTGCAGGATATAGATTTGAGCTTTTATAGTCAGAACTGGATTTGAATACTAACTCCTGTGCTAACTGCTCTATGATTGTGGAAAATTCTTTGATCCCTCAATTTCTTCTTTTGTAAAAGGACCTTAACACATAAGATTACAGTAGAGACTTTTAAATTACAGTATCTACAAAAGTACTTATCAATGGTGGGGCCTGAGGAGTGGTAGTTAAATATAGAACAGTGAAATTTAGGTAATTGTGTGCTAATTGTAAGATCAGATGCAAGGCATGGGCTAGGTTTTCAGCTTACTGTTGATGACACAGTTAACCTGAGGATTGGTTAAAAGGTGAGATTCACGATGTTTCGGGATTCTTATACTTCATTAGAAGTTTAGAAGGGATGTTTTCAAATTTCTCAGGCTAAAATGAATGTTTGGTAGCACATTTTAAAAAAATGATTATGAAAATAACCCAGAAACTTACCTAGGTTAATTTTTATCAGACTTAAAGACCCCAAATTCAATATAAAATTATATATACCTGAATAAAAGGATTGAGTTGAAAGCCACATGTCTTTGTTTGTGTTGTTGCTGATATGTGGTTAAGCTGGACATCAAGCTCTTGAATCCCAGTTTTCTTTTCTCTTCCTGGCAGTGCCTTCATTTGAAGAATAGCTTTGTGCAATGTGATGCTTTAAATATAACGTTAAACCAAAATAATGAAGATACCAACTAAATGATTATCTTTTAGCATAACAAACCTGCAAAAGGATGTAATTATTTAGATTTTAATACTTCAATTAATGTTTTACAGATAAAACCAAAACAAGACAAAAAACAAAACCAACTAACAAAACAAACCAAATAAAGCAATAATGCAGCCAGACAAAAAACTCCAGCAAAGCTGCTTTCTGATCTGGAGTGTGGCAAACCTAACTTGGGATCTGAGGCGATGATTCCTTTTGCCAGCTCAGATCCCCTGTGCCACTGGAAACTTGCATTATTTATAGCCATTAAGAGCTTCCTTGCTTCCCAACCCACCGACAACTACGCCTACCTCTTTGGCCCTCTGTGATTATTGTCTAGTCCAGTTCAGCTATGTCTCTCAGCACAGAGCATATAGGGACCCTTCCTGTGACAACTAGATTTGGTATTGAGATGAGTGCTGATGATCCCATCTATTTGGTACCTAGTTCCAGTCTCAGTTGATTTAAGCAATCTGCTGCCAGACTACTTGAATGCACATATCACTAAAATCAACCGTAATCATTGGGCTAGTTAATTCAGGTCTTTGCCCATAAGTCTTTTTACCATAGTGGACAGACCCTCAAGTAGAAATTAAAAAAAAAATTATTTGAGGAATGCATTAGTCATGCCCTCAGTAAATGTATGTTGAATAAATAGCACATCTAGGAAGCAAGTGATTAGCATCCCTGGGGGATCCCACATGCTGTGGTCCAGCCCAGTTCTTGGTAATTGGGAGTGACTTTGCTTCCAAGTCCCTCCATTCCATCTTAAGGCTCAATGTGGGTCCCAGTTTCCTGTTCCTGGTGTCTGGTTAATGATTTTCTGGGATCATTTGCTTTGTGCCCATGCCACCACATATCCAAAGTCTTGCCTGTGTCCTCAAATGTATCCTGCCTTTTCTATGCCTCCTCCAGACACTGGAATTTTCTATGTCCCAAATGCATGCCTTTGTGCGATATCTGTCTGGATCCCAGAGTATTGATTTTAGTTTTTTTTACTGGGACCTGATATTTTCCTCCTTCCATCGTATCTACCTGAGCACCCCAGACAAACTCCGACCTTAGCTTCCTCTCTGTCTCCTTTGAAAACTGGTCCCTGCAGAATTTCTCAGAGTGTTTATGAAAAAGTTCTCTGTGCTTTGGTATGTAGGTGAGTTGAGTAGGTGGGTAAAGCAGTGTACAGGGGTTGCCAGATTCCTTTGATTATAGGATTCCTTTGCAATTAGAGCACCTTATAGGGTAATGTAGTTCAGAACAAAGAGAAATGTTGCCAAATAGAGTGGTAGTGATATTTGGGGCTTAAAAAATTCGGAAGAGCAAGTATTATCCTCTCAAAAACAGAAGAATATTAAAACTATGGGATGTTTGATTTTAAACTTTCTTGATTTTTTTTTTTTTTTTTTGGTGTGGTTCTGTAGTGTTACTCTAATTAAAATCTTTCCTCTTACTCTGATGTTTGGTTACTGAGTTTGTCATTTCTGAATGCTTTTTTCTTTCTAATTGAGCAAATTCAGCATTTATTGAGGACCAACTACAGGTCATACAATGTGCTACTTGCCAGAAACACAAACATAAATATGCTCAGTCTGCCCTTGAAAAACAAATGATAGTGTAAAATGAACCTTTTTATAAGAACTGGTCCTACATCAAGCCAATTATTTTGTGTTTCTTCATTTCAAGTCTAAAACTTTTTTTAACAGGGCTTTATTCTCTTACCACTCCAAATAATAAAGGATCCCCTAAGGGTAGAGTAGAAATTCCTGAGCATGTTGCAAAAAACAGAAAACAGAATGAGTTGCATGAAAATTTAATAGTTCTATATGTCAAAACTTACCATAAACAAAATTAAAAGGCAAATAGTAAACTAGGAAGAACATTTGCAACATTAAAGACAAAGGTTTAGTATCCTTAATAAAATGAGCACATAGTGGCTTTTAATAAATCATTGGATGAATGAATAAGTTAGAAGCAAAATGGAAAAAAATCATTCCAGTAGAGAAAAGGGAAAAGATGAAAACATGGTATAGCACAAGTCACACACACACACACACACACACACACACACACACACACACACACAGATTTATATCCAAGTACAAAATAAACAAAGAAATGTAAAAATTAAAGCAAAATACCTTGTTACCTATTCATTAATTTGACAAAACCCCTGTTATTACCATATTGTTAATAGCTTATAAACTTTATTATTTTATTTAATTTAAACAGCAATCCTTTTGAAAATGGTATTGTTATCTTCATTTTAACAATGACCAAAGGGCTTCAGAAAATTGAATTTATATCTGTCAGGCTTCAAAGCCATGCCATATTTCCTACTGTGGTCTTCTGGTAGCATTAAAAGTTTAACAAAGATTGTTTAATGATATGAGAAGTTGTTTAATTAAAAAAAAATTCACAACAGTATGTACGTAGGATTTCACTTATGTTTCTTTAAACATAGTATATGCACAGATCAAAATGTGAAAAGATGCACTATACTTGTGATTAGGGCTTATTTATGACTTAACATTTTGACTGACACATATATATATAATATGTATATACAATATGTATATATTATATATATGCTTATGTATTTGTGCATATATATGTGTATATATACATGCACACACTTTTTTTGTTTGTTTTGGTGATGGGGATTGAACTCAGGGACTTATACATGCTAAGCATGTACTCTACCACTGGGCTACATCCTCAGTCTCTGTTTATATGTGCTTTCTAATTTCTCTGCAGTGTGTGTGTGTGTGTGTGTGTGTGTGTGTGTGTGTGTTATAATTAATGTTTAATCTTATCAATCTAATCAAATGTGTCTGTGTATGAACATAACAGAATATTTTGAAATATATATGGATGTATACCCAGAGATCAGAATAGTACATGCTGTGGGTGCAGGGAATATATTGATAAATGATATGACCAAACAAGTCAGAAAACAAGAAATACAAATGTTTAATACAGATTTGGAAAAATAGTTCATTTTAATAATTAAAACTTATAAATAAAATCATCACAAAATAACTATATTTCATGTAATGATTCAGAAAGTCTTTTTTTTTTTTTTAAAAAGAGGCTTCCCAGTGCTTCCAATGGTATGCTGGAAAAGGTAACCTTAAGGTATAGCTTTGGAGAAAGCAATTGGATCATAGATATCAGAGATCTTGAAATGTTTATTCCAAACTTGACCCTACAATTCAAACCCTGTTACTTGAATCCATGTAAATAATCTAAATACCAAAAAAGCTTTACCCACAAAAGTATATAGTATTGTCTATAATTTTAAAAATGTGAAAGTAACCTAAATGTGCGGTGTGACTATCATAGAGTTATAAATGATAGGGAGAACTACTTATTTGTTGAATTATTCAACAAATATTCTTTGAGTATTTATACTGTACAGGAATTGCTTTGGGTGTTGAGGAGGCTGCAGTGAACAAAATGGGGGGGGGGGGAACCTCTTCCCAAATGATTTTTTAAAAGAATTTGCATAACATGCATAATTGCTAACTTTTAAAATATTGGGTGGAAAAACAGAATATTAAATTGTATATAGACCTCATCTGTGTTAAAAACAGACAAAAGTATAAAAGAAAGTACATGAAAATATTATCTTGCAACTGGATCATGGATAAATTAATTTTTTTTGTTTTGTCCCAAAGTTTCTATAATAAAAATTTGTTGCTTTTTTTTTTAAGTTAGAAAAATAAACATAACACTTAATTGCCATTATTTATTAAATGTTTGTAGCATTCTCTTTACATCAGAAAACAGGAACTTATGTCCAAGCAATGATGAGAATTTAATAGATCTAATTAAAACTACCAGAATTTGTGATTTTATTGAGCTTCTAAAACATCTTTGGTTTTACTGATATGTTTAAAGCCTTTAAGAAGCTGCTTCCATTAAAACACTTCTGTAGTAAATGGTAATTGTGTAATGAACAGATAAAAACTTACATCCAACAGATCAAAAAGTCCAACACAATGGTAGTTTGATTAGGTAAATCCAAATTTAACATCCTAGTAATTCTTCAGACTTCTTATTTTACATGCCATAAAGCCAGCAATAATATAATTAAAATTCCAAAAATGGCTAATCTTTTCCTTTTCCTATTTTAAAGTGAGATGAGCCAATTTTAAATTTCTACTGGAGCATTATTTCCTACAGTGAAGGATTGATTCCACTACTGTAATTTTAAGTAAACTTTAATTATGTTCCATACTTATGTGTACATTTATTTTGTGTTATTGGGTTGTTTGTTGAAACGTTTTAGATAGATTCCTTTAAGTTCTGGAATTGTTTTTATATGTTATTAGAAAATAGGTTTATATTAAAAATAGAAAAATTTGAAGTTAATCTAAAACCATAAAAGATTTCCGTAACAGCTTAAAATAGGTCAGAAAACTCTGTGCTTTGGTTTTATCAGAGGTCATCATATCCAGCCATAAATTTATTGTTAAGACTTAAAATCCAAGACTCAAAATTATTATCATTAGCATGAAATTCAAAGTTACTAGGAAAGCACAAAGCCCCACTGGAGAATTGAAGCACCATCAAGAATCCTGTGTAGACTAGAATGCTCATGAATTGGGTTTTGTCAGAGTCTTGTTCCTGTGCTATTTGATCACAGGGATCCTGGGTTTTCCAAAGGCAAGTTGCCAGAGAAGGAAGAGGCCAGCTGAGAAGACCTGCCTCCAGAGCACTGCTCTTTGAAACACATTACACACATTCCTCTTTCTGCCCCTTTCAGAGGGGGAGGGAGTAAAGAGTTGCTGATTTTGACTTTAGGACTGAACCCAGCTGGGAACTGGAGGTCAACCAAAGACAGCTCAGTCCCCCCCCTCCCCCACCCCCGCCCGCCCCCAACCTTGGTTTAGCAGAAAATAAAGCAGCAGCTGCCCCCAGCCTCATTTCTTCTCTGTGAGATGTGTTTCAGGTTCATGTTTTCCTTTCATGGAGTCCACCCCTAGGGCCAGGCAGTGCAAAAGCGTCCCCCAACCCCAATTGGAGCCTTGACACTGTCACCGGCACTTGACTGGTACTGGAACTCATGGAACAAAACACTTGGCCAGTGTGGGGGTCTAACTGTTCGCCAGCCCATCCTCCAAACAGGCTGCCACAAGGAGGTTCTTTTTTGCTCACACTTTTTCTTAATATATCCACAGTTGTGAGTTAGGACTTGAGACTAATTCCTTCATGTGCTCAGAATTCCAGTAGGTCTCCCTGACTTACTCTGGTATTTATTCCAAGTGTATTGTGTGTCTTCCCCAGACTCAGACAGTGTGTCTGTGTGCCTCTCTTTGACCTCCAGGAACTAAAATGAAAGTACATGGCTTTCATTATGGCCCTACAGGAACATTGTATCCTGTAAAGACAGGCTGTTGGGACAGAAGAACGACAAAGCAGAAGGAAAATTTTCTGAAGTAAGATAGCTTTTCTTGTTAGCTTATTTGGTCTCTAATCCGTAAAGCAATCAGGATTTTCCAGCTTCCTTAAAATTTAGCAAAAGAACATACAGAATCTGTGTTTGTCTCCCTTTCTCCTTATCTTTGCCAATGCCCCATCCCTTTCCCTATTTATCTTCCTTGACTCAGAATCAACATTTGACTTGCTGACAAATTTAAAGGAAAAAAAGATAAGAGAATACAATGGCATACCCCTCCCAGTGTGCTTATAGATCTTGGTAATTTTTTCCAATATGATTTTATTTCATTTTCTCAAGTATCACTCAGGCAGGGTTGGGCGCACAGGCTCTGGAGATGGCCTGCTTCTATTCAAATCCTGACTCTACCATTTATTACCTGTGACCTGTGACCCTAGGGAAAGTGTCTCTGTTCCTTGGTTTGCTAATGTTTAAAATGGAGATAATTATTATACCTTCTTCATTGGATTATTGTGAGGGTTAAACCGACTAGCATAAAAATCGTATTGCATAGTTAAGTACTCAATATGAATTATTATACCACTGGCCAACTGAATTGCTCCTTCTTGATTAGTACATATTTCTCAATTGCAAAAAGCATTGAGAAATATGTACCCAGTGCATGGATTTTGTTGTATGATTTTGTGTGTGTGTGTGCATGTGTGTTTTCTTTTTTTTAGAATACTATATTCCATGAATCTGGAATGTTACAATGTGGTTAAATTCTAAAACAGAAACATTATGACAGTCACTAGAGGAAAATTAAAAGTAGCTGGTGTCAGGCTGAGCACAGCAGAATGAGATAAAGAGCAATTGTGATGCATAATACACCCTGGGAATCAACAGGAATTTTATAGTAATTATGATTATGACAATATTTGTTGTACATTTTCACAGTAGGTTTTTACTTCAAAGATTTTTAAGGGAAATATAGAGCCACTTAGAAAGTCTATAAGGGGGGGAAAAAAAGGCTTTTTATCATTTTTGTTTTCTATAGAAGGTGAAAGGGAACAAGAAAATTGTTGAGCAGCTACCCTCGGGAATAATACCAGATCAATAAGTGGCAAATCCAAGTAGCTTAATTTCTGATTTGCTTCTTTGTATCTACAAATCCTAATTCTCTCAAGATGGGAGCAATTTGCATGTGAGAAGGAAAAGTTTTGTTTTTTTTTTTTTTTTTCAATTAAATCCCATAAGTGAATGTAACATTCTTTTTTCTTTCCTTCTGTAAAGATGTGTTACATAGAAGAAATGCCCTAAACACACATCTACTCCCTAGGAATGAGCCTACGGAAAGAGTTCTTGGGACAAATTGGAAGCATCATTAGCTTTTCTCTAAGTATTAGTGTGCTTTTCTAGTTCCTTAAGAGTTGAATTTTTAGAATTACTAGGCAAATCTTTTAAGATTAAATCTCACAGCTCTATTATTAAAGGTTCTCTCAGGGTCAGCTTTACTGGTGGGTGGAGTGGGCCCTAAATGAGTTATTTCAATTCAGCGGCAGAGAAATGCCTTTGAATTTCTTCCAAATAGCTTCTTTATCTATTCACTGTATGAAATTCCACATTAGAGATTCTCCCCCTCCTACTTTTTAAAATAAATCTCATGTTTCAAGTCTTCTGTATAAATGCAAGTATCCCAGGCATAACCCTGCACAAGCATATTCAGAAATATGTTAGTAATGTGCAGTAACTTACAGTCATGTGTTAGTGAGTTTATGAACCGTTTGATGGATTAGTGGGTTTTGGTGTGGCCTTTGATACTATCGGTAAGGAAGAGCACACCATGATTTTTGGTTGTTGAGAGAAGGGCTGATAGAATAAGGAGGTGATGCTTCAGTGGTGAGAAGAGGGATATAGAAGAAAAGATGGTATCTGGAAGTCAAATGCCCCCCAGTTCCTTCTTTTGCTGTGGGCTACGCCTTCTTTCTTGATCTTTGAATAAGTGGCAGAAAAAAATGTTAGACTTTATGTCTCAGGATTTTTAGTTCTCTTAGGTGGTTCTGACATATTTTGCTTTTAAGAGCTTGGGGTCACTCTCTTGTTCTCCGAGAAGAAAGAAAGAGTTGGGGAACTAAACAATTATAGTTTTAATGAAACTGGGATTTTCATATTCTTCCCAAGTCCCCTTAGGAGAATTGAAGACTTTTCCCAGTGTTTAGGCATTTCTCCTTTCAGCAGACTCGAGACAAGAATTCTGCACAAGAAAGACGAATTCTTAATCTGTGGGGCTTAAGAGAATGAAAACCAAAGGAAGAGTGTATGCTCTATCAATTTCTAAGATGGCAGTGGAACTGGAAGGACTCCCCAGAGGATCTCTCAGCTGTCATCACATGCACCTGCAGAGCTAGCCTTGGCCTGTCAGTGAGCTGCCCAGCCATATCTGCCCATCCTAGCCAGGCCATTTAAAGCCAGGACAGTAGGCAGATGGTGCTGCCCTGGGATCCTTTGCCATTCCAAATTGTGCTGTCATGTGGACAAGTCCATTTGTCCCGTGTTAGGTTCTTCACTGCTGACTTCTTGCAACTCGTATGAAAGGCATATTCTACCTCTGTCTCTATTTTCCCTTGGGACAGACCCTTTCCTTCTGTGTTGCAGAGTCTCACCATGTGCTTTACTCTCTCCCAGCTCCTGCTGTGTTATGTTTTAGAGGTGGTGTCCCCAAAGAGCTCGAGTGTGAGACAATTCAAGAAGGTTTGGAGGAGGAATGATTGGGTTAAGCCTTAACGTAATCAGCAAATTAATCCCTGATGGGATTAACTGGGTGGCAACTAGAGGCAGGTGGAGTGGGGCTGGAGGAAGTGGTTCATTGGGGGCGTGGCTGTGGGTATATATTTTGTATCTGGAGCCTGGAATCTCTCTGCTTCACGATCATCATTTGAGCCACTTGCCTCTGCCGCACACTCCAGCATGATGTTCAACTCGAGCCCTGAGGGATGGAATTCGCTGTCCACGGACTGAGAACTCTGAAACTGTGAGCCCTCAAATGAACTCTTCCTCCTCTAAAATTGTGCTAGTTGGGTCCTTTAGTCACAAGAGCAAAAAAGCTGACTAAAACAGGCTGCTTGGGCTGCGCCCTTGCCTTCACGGCTCATGGTCATGACACGCCCCCTGCCCATCAGAAATGTCCCTTTAGCCTTTGCTTCTCTGATCTGGCTCTGTCCTACTTGTTCTCATGACTACATTGTCCTCGGTCTTGGCCTCCTGACCACTTGGAACCTGGCCTTCTCACAGAGCTGTGTTTGTTATCATTAAAAAAGTAAAGATATTTAAAGCCAAATGCCAAGTAAGTGACTGAAAATTTAGGACACATCGGCTATAAGACAAGAACAAGTAAAGAATGAAAATGCCTGACAGAGAAATACAGATATTTATATCCTGGGAGTTGAAATAGAATGAAATTACTGGGTTTCAAGATCTCCTTTGACCTCCTGCTGAAGAAGAAAAAAAACATGAAAAGAGACTGTGGAAAATTTTGTACTTCAAAGATACAAAGCTATTTTATTTTATTCCCTTATATGGAAAAAGGAGTTTTCATTTTAGGATGGTTTCATGAGCAAAACCAAGTCTGATAAGCATATGCTTAAAAAAAAGTCAGTAGGCAATAAATGAATAATCCATGATTAATATTACTGTAAGTTTTGCTGAGGAGTTGTAGGCCTTTCATATGCCCTCTAGGAGCTTACAATCCAACAGCAATACAGCATTAAAACACAAAACAGGGCTGGGGCTGTAGCTCAAGGGTAGAGCCCTTGCCCCTCACATGTGAGGCACTAGGTTCGATCCACAGCACCACATAAAAATAAAGATATTGTGTTCATCTACAACTAAAAAAAAATTAAATATATAAAACAATTTACTAATTTTAGGACTTTTTGGTGGCCTTTCTTAAATCGTCTAAAGAAGAGACAAAAATTAAAATTGTCAAATTTATTTGCAATAACTAGGAATGGGTTCAGAGTGATATTTTGATACCAAGACATACTTTTAAACCAAGGTGAGCTATTTTGGAGTATTTACTTGTCTGGTTTTGCTGAGGATCATCCTTTTTTTTTTTTTTTTTTTTCTGTTTAAAGAAGGGAGAGGAACGGTTATTTTTCTTCCAGCCTCCTTTGTTGTTGAAATCAAAGGAAGACCAGTGCACTGGATTTAGTAGTGTAATAATGATGATGATCGTAAATAAGAAAGTGACCATATTAATAGAGTTTTCCAGATTAATAGAACCAACAGGGTGTGGGGAGGGGGTGTGGTTGGAGATGGGGTTAAGGGGAGGAGGGGGAGAGAGATAAAGATAGCTACTGAGAGATTGAGATTGATTAACTGATTTTAAGAAAATTGGCCCACAGAATGGATTGATGGATTGTGGAGTTGTGGAGACTTGGTTACTACACAGTCTGCAGTGTAGGCAGGCAGATTGGACGTGCAAGGAAGAGCTGTAGTTTGAATCCAAAAGTAGAGTGTTTGTAGAATTTGCTCTTGTACGTAGGAGGTCAGGTTTGATCTGTTAAAAATCTTCAACTGATTGGATGAGGCGCATCCACATTGTAGTTGATAGCTGCTGTACTCGAGTCTACCAATTTAAATGCTAATCTCAACCAAATATCACACACATGGAAACATCCAAAATTTGTTCGAACAACTTTCTGAGCACTCTGTGGTTCAGCCAAGTGGGCACAATAATAACTATCAGAGTAATCAGACTTTAATGGGCATATTCTTAGTGCCAAGGCCCTGTGCTAAGTTCCTCTGACCATTGTTTCACTTAATTTTAAATTATGTCTGTCGATTGGATGTCTCCATTCTACAGCCAAGGAAACCTTAGGGATGAAGTGGATCCGTTACTGGTTTAAGGTCACACAGATAGTAAGTGTTAGGATTCATGTTTTTTACCTCTCTGTTAAAACCCTAAAAGGACAGGTTGCCGAAAACCATTTGGGTTCCCTTAAAGTTGTGTATCTTAGAACTCTCGTTGAGTGTGAATTGTATTTTTATTTACTGAATTTGTGACTCATTACCATGATAGTGATTGCAACAGGGATTTGCAATCAAGAATTCTAAGGCAAGGCTCAGAAGATCACTTGAAAATGTTATTGACTTTGTAAGCACAAGTTTAGAAAAAATATATTTTGTGTCTGAATTTGAGACAGTCTCTGTGATGTTGAGTCCAGAATTATTTCAGTTTTTTTTGGAGCTTGGACTGGCCACATGCTGTTGGAACTCACACATTATACCTTTCTGGGGAGGGGCCTGCAAAGGGCAGAGTTAACAGTGCACCTTAGTTACCTCTCAACTATCTAAAACTCTGAAGCTTTGAAGATGATTTAGTGCTTGGAGGTTAAGCATTTATCTAGAAAGTTATTTCTCCATAATGTTTCAGGATCTTAAGGTTCAGGATAGGTGTCTTTATTAAATAATAATTATCTAAAACACTGAAGGTAACCAGAGTGTGAAAAAGGCCCATAAGTTCCATAAAATACATGGCCTGTCACCCTGTGTATTCTTACCTGCCACCTTGGGTTCCAAGATGAGAGCAGGGTGAGAGACTGTCCATTAGAAAGAGGAGGGAGGAGAGGCTTGGCAGTGGGCACTCAGTTTGGGAATAGTTAGAAATAACTGCTGGTTGGCTAAGCTGGGCTGCGGGGATCTTAAGAAAAGTACACATAAACCTAAAATAAACTACAATTGGGTCCACTTAGCATAAAGTAAAACATCTTTTCACTCCAAAGATCATTTGACACAGTCTGGTAATTGTCCTTCCTAATGAGCTACCAGGTGTTCGTGTCAGATTTTGAACACCCTAGTTAAGAAGGCCTAGAATATGCAGCACATTCTAGAAGGATCCCTTGGAAAATAAGAAGATGATTTAGTGCTTGAAGGTTAAGCATTTATCTAGAAAGTTATTTCTCCATAACGTTTCAGGATCCTAAGGTTCTGGATAGGTGTCTTTATTAAATAATAATTATTTTCCTGAAACCCTTTTAAATTCCTTGCTTTGGTACAGAACAAGTGTTGAAGGGTTCTTTTGGAAATGGGGCTTTTGGCTTTAATTGACTTTTGTCTGGTACCCATACTGGCTGCAGTTTAAATAGAGTTTGAGAACTCAACTGTGCAAATTCATTTCCAGTGTGATAACTGAAATTCCTACTGATTATGCAGCTAAACTGACTGCCTTTTAACCTGCCTGAAACAAATTTATTTTTTATCTTGTGTATTTTAAATCAAAGAGTCACCATTTGGTTTACTTTTGGTGTCCATTTCTGGCAGTATGTGGCACGTTAAAAAAAAAAATTAAAAAACAACCCAGGTCTGTGTCCTTTTATCTAAATTTCTCAGATGTCTGAAAGTAAGCTTGGTATTTAAGTTGTAACTGTATTTAAATGATATATTTACCAGTTGTGCTTGGGGGAACTTTCCAAACAGCAAAAAATGAAGAAAAAAATTCCTCCTAACCTCAAGTATAAATCTTGTCTAACTGCTAATTTTCAGTTTTGGGAACAAGTGCTCACTGAGTGTGCATGTGTATGTGTACAGTTTAGGATTGTTTCTTGTTACTTATTTGTAGGGATTTGAGGATGAATTGGGCCATGTTGTCAAGTACATATTAAAGCCTGGCCTAGTCCTGATTGTAGTATTGATCTGCAGCAAGTACAGAGTCATACTGTATTAAAGTATTGATTGATCATATTTTTAAAAGTCAATACTGGATCGCCTAAGATAAAATGTGTATTTTTGGCAATTGAGCTAATTCCAAGGGGGCAAAAATGCCCCTTTGATATGTGGAGATAATCTGCTCTGCCAAGAGGCAATGGGCAGACACCTGAGAGGTAAAATTTCTGGGATTTCTTCCTCTGTCTTTCCCTCTCAGAATTGTATTTGAATTCTCATGCTTTGGTTGTTTTATAAGTTTATACTGATGTATACAGCGTGATTCTTGAAGACAGGCTCTGTGAAACACTAACTCAAAAGTTGTTAGCAGACATTATGCAAAAAGAAAAAGAAAGTTCTGGTTACTGTTAAGTTTTGAAACTACTGTGGGGAGTTTTCTGATAATTAATATACATTCTGAAACTCTAAAGAGAGGGCATGCTTTTTAAATAAAGATCTTTATTCCAAACATACTGGAATTAAATTTAAAAGAGAATTTATTATAAGGACTCGGAGCTATCTCATAGAACATGAAGGGGGAATAGAGCTGGGTGACAGCATTGTCTGGAGAAACCAAGGATCCTCTCCTTGTCCCTCTGCTTCTCTGATCAGTCTCTTCCCTTTCTGCACTGTCGGCCTCAGTAAGGACTCTCCTTGGAATCCCTTCTACTTTTAATAACAATAAAGAAGCTTTGAAAGTCATTGGTTGATCCTTCATATTGCATAGGCCACAGTGGCAGACATAAGAGGGCTAGTGTGGATTTTATTGATGAGTTTATAGTTGTCATCAATTTAAGTATGTAAAGTTGATAAATGGTTTTAGGCAATTTTAGTATATTTAGGATAAACACATGTTTTAGTGCTACTAAATCCCCCTCTGTTAAAAGGTTATAAAGACCTGTATTAAGCTGTAGATGACTCAATATTTGGCAGTGTGGATCGAACAGTCGAGGCTAATGCCCAACTGATAGACTGAAATGTAATATGAAATAAAGTTGATAACATTTGCTTGAGAACAAAAGTTTGAATAATTTCTTTATGGTCATAACTCATGATAATTGCAATTATACTTTTGATGATTTACAACCTAGATTTCCTTTTTTTACATGTAAAGAAATCAACTGCTTTTGCTGGAAATATAACTCATTTTCTTTACCTCTGTTTTATTTTGCTATGATAGACATCCTGACTCCTTTATGCCAAAATGCTGTATAGTTTTATTTATTCAGAATCTAAGAGCTTAAGTAATCATGTTTTCTTTGCACAGCAATGTATATAGAGAATAAGTGTTCAAGATAATGCCCTCTAGGCACTGCAAGAACTGGTTTCTGAATCTTCAAGGGAAGATTGTATTATGTTGGTATAACATCAGCATTAGACCATTTTATTCATAGAATATTAGAACAGCATTTAAGTATGTGCTCATATTCCCCAAATCATACTAGTTTGCACACTTGTCAACGATTCCTCAGGGTTTTCATGCTTCCAGAAGTGGATGAAATGTTTATTTAGTGTGTTTATATATTTGGGTTCATAGTTTTGTGAGATGGAGGAAGTATGGGAGCAGGTGATAGTGGGGAGAAAGCCTAGAAAGTCTGTGGAGAAATCTAGTCCCTGGGCCTGAAAGAGATAAGTAAAAGCCTGGATTAGCAGGTTTAGTAACTTGGAACTATGTGAGAAAGGAAGGGTTTTAAAGGCCGGGAATGAATAAAAGAGGTTTAATTATGAATCCACAGCAGGGGGTGCTGTGAAGGTTGATATCCTCTGTGATTATGATTATACTCCTTTAGTAGAACATAAGGTGAGTGGAAAAGAACACTTTTCTCAGGATGGTTGTCTTTCTCAAAGTAAACAATCCTGTGAAATACAAACTTGGCTACTAAGTTTTTTGTCATTGTTTTTGGAGTCAAGGCTAATGAATTACAAGCCTTTGGACAAGACACTTAGCTAACCCACACCTCTAGTTCCAATGGTGAAATGATGATAATGAACTTAATGTTATCCAGCTATAGGAATTAAGTGATTCCTATGAAAATCTTGGATGGAGAGATGTCATATTCACATCAACTGTCTTTAGTATATGTTACAATTCATTTGTTCCATCCATCTCTTTATTCAGCTAATACTTTTTGAGAACCTATGGTGTAGGGAGACTGGGCATTGTTCTGATGTTGAAGATATAACATTGTCTCTGCTACCTCAGAGCCTGTGGTCTGTTGGGAAGGAGGCACCATACATATAAGTTAAAAAATGTGTAGGTATGTATAATTTGTAGGAAATAAAGAAGGTGAGGTAATAAGAGTGGAGGGCTATTTTATACATGTGGTTAGAAAAACTAGTTTCCAAGAAGAATCCAGTTTTATTCACTCTCTTTTGTCTTTATGATAGTTTTGATGTGCCCCTTGGCAGCCTCACATCATCGCTAACCTCTCCACTCTGTGGGATCACATTTTCCAACAAACACACCATGAGCACTTATTTAAATGCCTAATCATTGGCAGGAATGCAGCTGTGTTCATCATTGTCAATTCTGATTTGTATGATGTTCCCATCCAAACATACCTCAGGGTACATTTGCACATCTAATTACAACATTAAAACTAATAATAGCCTGATAAAGTACTACTCAGACAAATGTCTAAGCAAACAGCTGGCTGTTTCATTGTGTCCTGAAGGACAGGCAGTTTGAGATTTTGTTCCCTAACTCCAGGGCCTGAATTCCAAACTACAAACCCTCCTCTGAGGGGAGGCATAGGCAGGAAGTATCTTATTCAAAGGATGTCCTTTAATAAAAGAGCTTCCATGAAACCTGCGCTTTAGGGAACTGCATGGAGGAAAGAAAAGTTTGTGTGTGTGTGTGTGTGTGTGTGTGTGTGTGTGTGTGTATGTATGTGTGTGTGTGTGTGAGTGAGTGAGAGAGATTCATTCTACCCAGAAATAGACTGACCAAATTCAAATTGGACCAAAATACAAAAAATAAAAATAAATGCATATGGTGCTAAACCTCCCTATAGCACTCAGAAAGTTAATATATAAAATTGTTGAGGATATAAGGGTAGGAATAATTTATGCTTTTCAGGTGTTTGAAGGTACTCTTGTTATCACATAGGAAACAATGGCCAACTCTATTTACCAGAGTGCTTCTCTTGTGTTTTTTATTGCAAGTGGTGAAATTATTTTTATGCTACAAGCACAGTGACCTCCATATTATCCATACCAGTCAAGGTGCACTATTTAGAAAATAAACGGCAGTCCTTTTTCCCTTGGTAAGTTTTACTGCAGTATACAAGCTTGACTCTAGTTTGTAGGTAGGAAATTTTTCCAGGAATGATGTCCAACTTTTCCTTCAAAATTAATTAAGCTAATAATTAAGCTATTTGTTGCCTCTTAGAAATATTGACTAAAAAGTGTATTCAGGTAGGAAAACTTTTGCATTATGAGTTATCCCTTATTGAAATGTATTGAGTGTATTGTCGAGATCAGTTGTATAAACCTTAAATCCCTTAAATAACAATTTAAAGTTTCATCAGCCTTGACAGATTAGACATAATACTCCTAATAGGTAAGAACAGATTAAAATAAATCTCCAAGTTGCCCCTTACCGCTTTCTGATTCTATTATTTGCTACCCTTTCAGATTCAGCAAATATGTATTTACATATATTAATTCATTTAAGGTAACTCATAAAAATGTAGATGTCATTGTTTCTGTGGTAGAATTGAGGAAGCCAATACTTCAGCAGGTGAAGTTACACACTGAAAGTTGCTTAGCCAGGGTAAGCTGGGGAGGGGGCTTGGACCAGACTCAGAGATCTTAGATTCTGACTTAGTCCACTAATAAGCTCTGAAATCTCACACTGATTTCTAATCCTGTCTAGAGTCCAGTTTCTTCATTTGTAGAGTAAAGGGGTTGCAGTGAAAAGATTTGAAATGTTTCTCTCCCACCTCTGTAACATATAACCCAGGGGAAACTTGAATGAGATTAATGTTTAATGAACATGGCTTTGTTTTTGTATATTCTATGAAACTCCTGGAGTAGGATGTATAGATGTGTATTGTTCCTGGGGTGGGAATTTTGGGTGTGGACACAGCAAGTAAAAGCTGACCTCTTTATATGACCTAATGACTGCTAAACTAGGAGAGTAGAATTCTCTTATAGGTCTTTCATGAATTTCCTTATTTTTTCCACATCTACTTTCTTGTCACTGATTTCCTAACATCTGTCTCATTTGAAATGTGCTGTTTGTCTGATCCTGAACTTTTCTATACTTGATTATAGTTATGAATAGCTAGGGGACAAGAAAAGAAAAGCTTTCTTTATTCTTCTTGCAAAATGAGCTCTCTCTCAGCCTAGGGAAAACTCTCTAGATCTGAGGTTTCTAACCTAGTAACCACTTGCCACATGTGACTAAAAAATTGAAATGCAACCAGTGCTATGCCTCAAATACATACTGGAGTTGAAAGACTAGAAAGAAAAAAAAAGAATGCAAATTATTTCATTAGTCATTTTTAGATGGATTGTATGTTGAAATGATAATGGTTTGGCTATGCTGGGCTTACTAATTCAATCTTTTTATTTTTATGATTTTTGTTGTTGTTTTGTTTTGAGATGGATACTTACTATGCTGCTCTTCCTGCTCTCAAACTCCTAGGCTCAAGTGATCCTCCTGTCTCAGCTTCCCAAGTAGTTGGGTCTACAGATGGGGACCACCATGCCTGACTTGTTTCTTTTTATATTTTTAAATTTAACTCCTGGAATAAAGTTACACATGTTGCTTTCATTTGTAACTTACTTTGTACTTCTATATTGCCAGTCCTGGCTAAGATCAGTGGGTATATCCAGTGGGTAGAGGCCAGAGAGGCTGCTGATGTCCTGCAGTGCACAAGACAGCCCCTTTCCATTAACAAAGAATTATTTGGTCCAAAATGTCAATAGTGCTGAGGTTGATAACTTCTGGTGTAGATGGTTCAGAAAGGAGGACTATAGATAAAGATTAGAAATTTAGGTTAATTTGATTTGAGACATAAAAATGACTAAGCATTAAACAGTATTAATGATGGGCTATTATTATAGGGAAGGATAAAGAAACTAGAGATAGTTTGGGTAGACACATAAAGCAACAGGTTTTCTTAGGTATTTCAAAAAATACTTATTGAATGATTGCAAATCCTTTTTGGAACAAGATGAAGAGAGAATAAATACATATTCAGACATATACAAATATTGAATTCTGTATGCAAAGCTCCTACTGGGGAAACAAAAGCAAATAAAATAAAATATGATCCTGCCCTTCAAAAAGCCTACAGGATAGTAGGAGGTAGCATGAAAAAGAGTACATTATCTTGTAAGGCAGCGTATTATGTTGGAAGAAAAATAACAATAAAAACCCTATGGATTTCAAAGGAAAATATATCATGTTTGGTTGGGGAAGTCAGAAGAGGCTCCGTGGAGAAAGTCCTATTTGTAGTATATTCCTAAAGATGGGTAGGATGGCAACCCATGCAGTTGGTATAAAGGCACACAAAACAGGGGAAGCATGGCCAGAGGCAGGGAGGAAGGAAGATAAGGGTCAGATTTGGAAATATTTATAGGCAGGGTGTCTAATGACTGAAATCCCAGTGGCAGGCAGTTGGAAACGAGACTAAAAATGAAAATGCTCAACCAAAGAAAGCAAACGAAACCAAACAAGACTGAGGTCCTTTATAACAGACTGACAAGGTTAATAAAAGGAGAAATGAGAGAGACAGAGTGTGTAGTTCTAGGCAATTGGTTTCATGTAGGTAGAGTACAGAATTGAAGGTGAGCCTGGGGTTTTAAGCTTGGGTGCCTGGGGACATTCATATACATAGAAAGATGAGGAGGGAGGCTGGGCATGACAATAATGGGAAAATGATGAATTCAGGATCATCTTGTTGAGTTGGAGGTAATAATGTTCATCCAGATGGTGGAAAGGATAAGAAAGCTCCTGGGAATCTGATCTGGAGGTCAAGAACGTGGTAAAGTTCAGAGAATTTGGAGCCATCTCAAAAAAAGTGATCAATGAAGTTACTCCAGGATGATGGTGTCTAGTGAGAAGACCAGAACACAGGACATGGATGACTGTCTTTGGATGATGCAAGGAAAGACAGGAGTCAATGAAGGAACTGAAAGACATGACAGAAGATGCAGAAGAGGATTTTCAAGTTAAGGGAAATTTCCATGGGGGACGCTCCATCGTGATATAAAATACAGAGAATGGATGAAGCTGAAACTGCTCAGTCTTTGGATTTCACCCTTAGAAGGAGGTTGGGAGCTTCTGGGAGCTGAGGTGGAAAGCAGATGGTAAGGAATGAGGGAGTAGATACTGGTTCCAGGGGACCCTGACTGCCTGAGAAGCCTCTGCTGGGAAATTAGGCTCTAAATTTGTGACAATCGTTCTCTTGGGTCTTTCATTCCTTCAGCAGCTATCTACTGATCACTAATCTTTTATCTACTGGGAGGGGGTGGTTAAGTGTGTACAAAGAAAAGTAAACCTATAATCCCTATCATCTCCACCTCAGGGCTCCAGAAGGCAGATCTAACAGTCATTGCTTCAAAAAATGACAGGAAGAAATTTTGAGTAATTAACCTCCTGACTTAGATTTGTTGCTCTCCCCCCACCCCGCCCCCGCCCCTCCAAATTTCTGGCAGTCTTAGGGTTGACTTCTTGAATAAGGGATCATGTCTAATTCTACTTTCCTTTTTTGCAGTTTAGGCTGAGGATGTTTTTGGTAAGACAAGTAAAATAGAAACAAAAGGGCAGAGGGGTGTTGTTCCAAGTACATAAATAAACTCACCCTAGCCTTGATGGCATTTTAATAGAAGCAAAGTCATTTTATTTTTAAATTTTATTTATTAATTTCAGGGCATTTGGTGAACCCTAAAGGCCTAACTGCCTCATTTTAATATTTATGACTGAGGAGTAGAGGAAATAGCTGAAAACATTTTTTTTTATGTGAGAAAATAATACTTTTAAAGTACATTTCTGAGTTGGAACTTTTTGCTGAATATTAAACTGAATATTTTAAAAAAATCTTAAATAGGTATTTTTGTTCTTTGCTATACACACGTCCTGGTTTCAGTTATGCTACCACAAAGATGGGTGCTTCTCAATCTGGGCTGGGTGGGATGTGTTTGCATTTTATCCTAATGCTTAAATGTTTCTGCGCATGTTGTTATCGATGACACCTCGATGACACCTTTATTTCCCTATAGCAATTATCATGTTACGGTGACAACTTGTATTTCCCTACGGCAATAATCTCTTGATGTCTTAGGGAAAGTTTCTAGTAAGATTCTGGGTTAGATTTTGGGTTTTTTTTCAATATTATTATTATTGGAAATGATAAAAGCACTAAACAATTCATACTTGAAAAACTCAAATGTTTTAAAATACAAAAGTACAAAGCATATAAAAATAGAAACATCATTGCTGTATATTGACAGTAGTATAAATAGTTAAGGTTTCAGTCAGCATGACTGACACACATCAGCTATTGCTTTTGAAGAACTTTTGTTCTAAAAATAGGTGGAAAAGTCAAAGCAATGTTATGTGGTTGCCAGAATTTTAGTTTGAGGATAAAAATATATTAGCTTTACCTCTGGATTTGCGAAAGGTTCATTAATTTAGCCTTGATTAAATTTTATGTAAGCCTGTTTAATATTTAAACTCAAGATTTCATGTTTATAAAATGAGAACACCAATGAATCTCATTATCAACTTTATGGTGATTAAGAATCCAGTGTAATCTTAGGTTCTATAATAAATAACAAAGATTTGAGAAATTCTTTAACAAATGTTCTCCACAAATGCTGTTAACTAATTAATTTAAAAGTCAATTTGTAAAGTTCTGGTACAGTAAAATATAAAATGCACATTTACTAAGACTGCAGAAACCGTTACCACAGGGACTGTTCTCTGCTTTGGGAATATATTCTTAAATCATTGAGATGAAAAACATGGTATGAAGAAAAAGGGGAAGGAGTCACAGCATATAATCTTATTAGTAAACAATACTCAAGACATGTAAACTACTGAATTAAAAGAGTTCTTAAAATTTACTCATGAATCTCTATCAGCCACGCTAGCTGTATTCTGTGCTAGAGTAGATAATAGACACATGGATGATGTTTTCTTTTCCAACAATCTTTTTATGCTTTCTACTTGTACGAATCTTTTAGAAAATTGATATAAGTAACCATTCAATCTGAAATATGCTCATGAAGAAACTGATAAAAGTAAATCTATTTAAAAGTGACTCTTTTCACATATGGTACTTTAATGTTCAGGTTTTTAAAATTTTTATTTTTATTTTTGGCATTTATTTATTTATTTATTTAGGTGCCAGGAAATTAACTCGGAGCCTCACACATGCTAGATAAGCACTCTACCACTGAGCTATACCCCTGGTTCCTAATGTTCATTTTTAAGAAGAAAATGTTGAAACCTCTGGATTTGGTTCTCTCCAAGGTCCTAGTGGAATGGCTGAAAGGATGTAGAAACAGGAAAAATCAGCATTAACAAGAGAAACTGGTGATGGATGTATTATTCCCTGTGGCATAAGGTGAGGGGTTCTTTAGAGGGTCCAGGTTGTAGGACAAGCCAGAGAGCACCTTCCCCTCAGAGACATTAGTGAACCCAGAAAAATAACCAGGTGACCTGAGAACTCCAGTGTTTGGGGGTGAGAACAGAGTGAGGGGCAGCTGGTAAACATGTAACCTGGGTACCTTGAGGTTAACATTGCTTCCTGTGTGTCCACAGCATCTATCTTGCCCTCTTCCAAATCCTTCTCATTAGACTTCCATGATCTTTTTAAGAGGCAGATCTGGGCATATGATCTCCTTGCCTAAACACTTCCAGGGATTTAGACTGCTTTCAGCATCAAAGTGGACATTCAGAACATGACCTTTCCTGTCTCCCTAGTCATACCATCCCTTGGGCGTCTCCCGTGACTTACTGTATACCTCTGCCTCTGAGTGTTTGCACAGGACTGGAACTAGTTCCACTGGAGAACATTTTTCTTGCCCTTCTTAGTCATTTCCTAACCATCCTTTAAAACATAGTTCTATCACTATCTCCTTAGGAATCATCAGGGATCTATACTCTTATGATCTCATTGTATGGCCATTTTCATGGTATTTGTCCTCCTATTGGACTTTGAGCTGCCTAAGGGTAGAAGTGGTGTCTGATTTTATGTACCATTGTAGCTCTAGCATTTAGCATAGCACTTGGTATATATAAATCTTCAGTAAATATTTATGGAATGAATGGGTGGATGAATGAATTGGTGGACAGCAGCATTTAGATTTCCATAGCTTCACGGGTCGGCCTGATGGTTGATTCCTGCACAGACAGCTACTGCGAGCAAAGGAAAGTTTGTGTTGACCGGAAAATTCTGCATGTTGCTCCTGGCCTGTCTGCCATGGCAGGCAGAGGTTTTGAAAAGCAGAGCATTTTCCAAACAATGAGATCCACATTGGAGATCCAGAGATGCTTATTCTGGAACCTTTGCTGTCCCCTCAGGCTGTTGAATGTCCTTACTAAAGACATTGCCTCCCTTCTTACCTCACCCCTTTTCTGACCATTTTCCTTTCAGTGCAGACAAGGATATGTCTCTAAGAATGATTTGGATAGAAATCCACATAAATTCTGTCAGAGAGCAGCTCAACTCTTATTAGGAAACCGTTTTATCAGAAAATAAGGTTCTCTCTTAGATTCTATTTTCTGTAATTTAAAAGAAAGGGGTTACCATTTTCTAAGGTTTCAGGGGAGTTATTTCTCCTATAATAGATGGACTGTGAGAAATGAGATGATGTTAGAAAAAATATGTTGTTCTGCTTTCAGCAACGCTTGAGAGGATGTTGCAGGTGAGAACTATGACTAGCTAAGCAAGCCATCAAGGGGTCGGGGGAGAAGAAGGATTGTACAGAGTTGAAAACTCAAGAGCCAGCTTCAACTGGAATAATATAGGAGCTTACATGTACTGAACACTCACTAGATGTCAGTAATTCTAATGACCCTCCTGTCTTAACCCATTTAATGGCAAGTCTTTGAGGAAGACACTATTATTTACCTCATGTAAGAAATCTTTATAGAGAAGTGAATAGAAAGTGGGGCACTGTGGAATATTAAAAACAGTGAAGTAGAAATCAAATTTGAGAAAAAAAAGTTTACAGACAAAAGAAAGACAAAAGAAAATGTAGAAAATGAGAACTGTAGGAGAAATCAATAGTTTTAAATGGCGTTATTTGGGGTAATGAGATTATACATAGTTTTTATTTTCTTTATACTTTTCATGTTTTTAAATAGAAACTTTTATAAAATTATTGTTCTTTTAACAAAGAGCCTAGTTGACAGAGAGCATATAAGCTTTTCATTAAATTTAAGTCAGTGAAATTGAATTGTATTAGAAGCAGTAGTCAGTGAGTTAACAGGAGTGAAGGCAACCAGGTAGGAAATAAACCTCCTACATGGGAAAAGGGAACAGAGATGCATGCTGCTGAAGGAGCCCTGTGCACTTTCAGTCTCCCAACTGCATAAAACAAACCAAAAACCCCATAGAAGAACAGTGCTGGTTTGGACTATTTTGAGAATTTAGATTGAAGTGCTAAGTAAGCAATGTTATATGTGATAATTAAGAGCTAGAGAATAATTTATGCTTGTAATTTTAATACATTATTCATTTTCAGTGAATGTGCATAATTGCCTGGATCATGTATGCTTTCATTTATGTACACCTGGGGCAAACCTATGTCGAGACCCAAGATACCACCTGGTGGCAGGTATAGAACTTGCAAGTTAAACCCTGGGGAGAAATAAACCTTCCATGATGGTCCTGTTGTGGAAATTCAAATCCATGAGGAGATACTAAAGGTAAAGAATTTTTCTAGGACTGAGTTTGTAATGCTCATTTATTTATTCTCTTATTTATATGGAATTAGAAGGCTGAGTGTAAACTTACCTAGAAAAGGCTATTTGAAATGGAATGGAATTTAAAATTTCTTGTTTTCTTATTTTTAAATAGTAGTCTTCTACTTTCTGAATTGTAGTGTTTTATTCACAGCCTGCTTTGTTTCCTTTTATTATTCATATAGAAAGTATTTTGTGCATTCTAATGGTAGAAATAGCCTTTAAAAAAACAAACATTGGCATAGATTCTCAACCACTTTGCTTGGAGGGATCCCCTGTACTAAATGAAAGAAAAACAAATGGCAGTGAAAAAATGCCTTGATTCTTTTAAATTGAAATAATTTTTGGAAACTCTTAATGGGAGAACTACTGACAGGTCATTATTATGGAAAACATTATTGTAAAGAACTCCTGGTTAAAATACATGTATATCAATCATTTTCAGTCATTGAACTCCTTTGAGGCAGTTTCCTCCCCTGAAATATACATGTGTTGTCAGTCATTTGAGCCATCCTGGTGGTAATTTTTTGTGTTGCATCTTTCTCAAGAATTGTGGAAAGTAAAGAAAGAGAGGGCAATGGGAGAAGATCATTGCTTGTTTGTTTTTGTTATTCTATTTATTTATTTATTTATTTATTTAAGTTGTAGTTGGACATTGGACACAATACCTTTGTTTTTATTTATTTATTTCTATATGGTGCTGAGGATCGAACCCAGGGCCCCGCACGTGCTAGGTGAGCACTCTACCGCTGAGCCACAACCCCAGCCCTGTTTTTGTTATTTTTGATGACTTGTAACTAACTATTGCAAAAGGACCCAAAGATTCCCAATGGAGGACAGTCCCAAGCAGGCTCTTGTTTCAGGAACCTGTGAGCTGCAAAACAACTGTGAAACACAATCCTGGTTGGAGGGTGGTCATATTCTCAGTAGAAAGGGAGTTAGTGTGTAATAACTTCATATGGAAAGAAGGGAGAGAGGGCAGGAGGAGAAAAAAATGGAAATAAAAGAAAAAAACAAACAAGGAAAGGGGAGAGAAGGAACTAGCTTTGAGTCTGTGGAAAGGTATCTGCAAAAGATACCTTGTCCCTGGTTTTATCTCACTCTCCATCTGTGTTAGAGCCTTAGTCATTGGTATCATCATTGTAGTTATATGAGAAGGCCAGTGGGGAGGAAGAAAAAAGTGGGAGGGAAGTTCTAGGTTCCGCTACTTAACCTATAGATTCAATGTAATCCCAATCAAATTTCCAGCAGACTTTTTAAAAATAAAAATTAACAAATTGATTCTAAAATTCATATGGAAATACAAGGACTTAGAATATTCAAAAGAACTGGAAAAATAGAAAAAATGTGACTAATAATAAAAGGTTCCAGAATTTATTGTAAACCTACAATAATTAAGGCAGTTTGGTATATCAAGGCAGACAAGTCAGAGGGACAAAAGAAAGAATCCAAAGCAAACTTGCATGTTTAGCGCATTTACGGAGAACTCCCTTTAGATAAGAGTGCACAGGCAATTCAATGGAGAAAGGATCATCTTTTAATAAATGGGACTTTAAAAATTAAGTATTCATATCAAAAACATGTAATTCAATCTACACTTCGTGCATATCTTATTAAAAAGTAATTGAGGGCTGGGGTTGTGGCTCAGTGGTAGAGCAATCGCCTAGCACGTGTGAGGCGCTGGGTTCCATCCTTAGCACCACATAAAAGTAAATAAATAAGGTATTGTGTCCAATTACAATTAAAAAAAAAAGTAGTTGAAATTTTGTCATAGAATTAAATGTAAAACCTACAACTTCTATAAGAAAACAGGAAAAAATAAATCCTTTGTGACTTTGGTTGATTAGGCAAAAAAAAAAAAAAATTCTTAGGTAAGTCACCAAAAGCACAACCCAAACATACAAATTGAGAAACTGGATTTCCTTAATATTTGAAATATGTACTTTTTGAAAGACATTGTTAGTGAATGAAAAAACAAGCCAAAAGCTGGGAGGAAATAATTGTGAAGCATATATTTATCTAGTATCCAGAGTATATAAAGGAGTTCCAAAATGCAATAGTAAGAAATTAGACAATGTGATTTTTAAAAAATTGTGCAAAAGATTTGAACAAACACTTAAGGAAAGGAGATGTATGGATACCAAGTAAACACATAAAAAGATGCTCAACAGTGTTAGTCATTAGGAAGTAAAAGTTAAACTCACAATGAAATACTGTAAGTACCTATTATAATTGTTAACATTAAAAAGGTTGACCATACTAAGTGTTGGCAAGCATATGGGGAAATTCTCATACACTATTGACAGGAATGTGATTTAGTACAATCCTGTAGAAAACAGTCTGGTACAACTAAAATAAATAAATATTTTAAAAGTTAAAATTTCATTCTATTTGTAGGCATTTATGTCAGAGAAACCAAAACGTGTACATGCAAAGATTTGTACGTGAAGATTTGTACATGAAGATTCATATGAACTTTATTTGATAGACAAACAACCCAAATGTGTATCAACAGCTGCATGGATGGATAAACAGTATATATCTATAAAAAAGTACAGTTGGACACAATACCTTATTTATTTTTCAGCAATAAAAGGAATGGACTGTTGATACATACTGAAGCGTGGATGAATCTCAGAATAATTAAGCTGAATAAAAGAAGCTAATGATCCCTGCAATGTGTAGTGTATGATCTCATTTGCATAAAATTTGAAGACCTGCAAGAAGTTGTTTGCTTGCCTAGGGACAGGAAGAGGGAGATTTTGAACCCTGGGGTTGGGTGAGGCACTAGCAAAAGTGGAAGCTTGGGGGTGATGAAGTATATGTTTTACATGCAGATGTCTAGTTTTATTTCGATCATGGTGATGATTTCTTGGATGCATGTCTAAGTGAAGTCTTATTAAATTATATATTTTAAATACATGCAGTACACTACACATCAATAATATTTATAAAGTTGAGAAAAGAAAAAAATAATAAAGTTTAACCCACAAGTGTCAGTTTATTCTTACTAGTTTAAAATGTGCTTTTTGGAAGTGTCTGCTCTGAGGTTTAAATTTTCTGACAATTTAAGTTGACAATTCCTTTAGTGTTAATGTATGTAAATGTTTATACACATTCAATGTTATATAACACTGAATGGCTCAAAGTGACACAAACATTGAAGGACCAACATTTCATGAGAGATAATGTGAAAGGCATCACGATTATGTATTAAATCAAATCTTGCTCTACAAGAAACTGCAAGGAAGTGTGTGCTTTGTGCTAGTGTTGAAAACTGTTTTCTGTGTTTATTCATTCCTTTATGTATTAAGTGCTTATTTTTTCATTTAATACATAAGATGAGAAAGAACTGAGTTCTAGAGGACTTTATACTTTGGTTGCAAAGATAAGATTTATTTATATAATCAAGTAAACGACAATTAAAAGGAACCCTTTAATTGACATCGAGAACATGGTAGTTGATATTTGTTTCCTGCACTCTTAACTTTTCAGGTTTTAATTGAGAGATCCAAATTTCTTCTACAAAAAAAATAATGACATTTTCTCATTTCAAGTCTTTATGTTAAAATATGCATACACAAAAAATTATCAAGAACTCCCTATCTGTCTTCATTTAGTAATGACATGGAATGATTATAGGAGAAATTGATTCTACATTATTCTGCTTTTGAACATATTTACCCAAGACCTGATTTGAAAATTGCTAATGCTGTTTCTGTGCTAGTCACCCTCACTTGAAATTAAAGCAGCAACGCTGAGTAGTATCAACATTTTTTTCTAGACGCTACCTACTTCTCTGGCCATGAAGATGATTCATGTGAAGCGTAGAAACAAAGTACTTCCTAGAGAAGGACTTACCGATTTTGCTGCTTTTATTTTGAGTGTCTGGACAGCGACCATTTTTCATGAGGTCTGTCTTTAACATATTTTTTTTCCCCTTAAACCCTTCAGTATGAGGCCTCTGTGTCATCAGGGCCAGCCAAGGGGCTGAGCCACTGTGTGCCTGCTGCTCTCTGGCAAGCTGGTTGAGGAGGAAGTGTCTGTATTTACATCTTGTCCTCATTCAGTCCTCCTGAGGTGCTAATTTGCACGTTTGCATGGTGTAACTTCTGAGCAGCTTCTTGGACTGCCTGCTTCTCCTGTAGATATGCATATGTGTATGTGTGCCAGCTCCAGCCAAAATCGATTGTCTTTTATGCCGGAACCATCATTTTTGAAATAATTTCTCTCTCATCCAATGAAATTCCCTTTTCAATACTCTGTGCGTGTGTGTGTGCGCGCGCGTGCGCGCGTGTGCTGCAAAGGAACCCATGGCCTTGGTATGCTGAACCATTCTACCACTGAGCCCTACCCTCAGACCCCTGTTCCATTTCTGGCTCAGTTTTTTTGTGCTCTGTTCTGTCAAATTCTGCTTTGAGGGGGAAAATGAAAGATTCCAAAATCCAAAAGCCTGTTATCAACCCCACTGAATGTGAATTTAGTCAACTTCTCCTTGAAGTGTCTGTATTTTCAACTTTCTGAGTGTGGTGTGAAAAAGTTTCTCTCTTTAAATGGAAATGAGAAATAAGTAGAGAGGAGGTAGTTTGAGGGAAAGGGAGTATTTATCCAGTGCTTCTGAAACCATGCTGTGGGTCAGTGGTTTTCTAGCTATTTTTAGTCCTATATCCCTTTTTTGTGGAAGCTCAGTATATAAAATTACTTTTTTTTTTTTTTTTTTTTTTTTAAATGAAGCCCGGTAGCTAAGACAGGACTGGAGGGCTCATGCTCATGTCCCTCTATTTTTCTGGTTGCTGACCCCAAGGGCCCTCTGTGGACCTCTTAGAGTTCCCTGGATTGTAGTATAAAAACCAGCCATGTACTTCTGGTTTCCATCTGAAATTTGTAACCTGACCCCAAAACCCATTGTACAGTTACAGGTTGAAGTTGGTTCCCCTGCAACTTTATCTCCAGAGAGATTGAACGCAGGCCTTGGTTTATTTGCAAAACTCTAAAGGAAGGCAGGGGTACCACAGAAGCAGGTAAACTCAATTTAGCTCAAATTGTTAACGAATTGCTAAAAGCCAAACTCGGAACATTGTGGGTGTGGGACCTGGGATTGGTAAACAGTGATTTGCATCCTCTGGAAGACCCCCCCTCCACATGCTTCCCTGGGAGCTCATGGGGGGGTGGGGTGGAGAGCTGGGGCAAGGAAAGAGACCTCAGAAACGAAGACACATAATTCCTATTCATGAGCCTCTGTTTTATTTTTCCAGTTGTGAGAAGGAGACTCTCTTGGTGGAGTAGGCCTGGAGAGCAGGAATCTTCGGTCCAGATTTCTGAGATCCTCCTACCACTGGATAAGTGGCACAATCACCATTCTCGAGGCACAGGGATCTGGGACTTTGCTAAGACTGAGGCTGGACCAGGACAGCAGTGAGCACCTCTCATCAGCCTCACTCTGCCAAGCTTAAATCTCATATTCTTCTCAGTGTTCCAGCTATTTATTGCAGTGTAGCAAACCACCTCAGGATTTAGTGGCCTGACATATGTGCAATTTATTCTTACTCAGAATTCTGCATCCTGGGCCATCTAGACAGTTCTTTGCACTACATAGTGCCTGTGGGTGCTGGCACCACCACATTGCTTCCAGATCATTCTGATTCGCTGGTCAAGGCAAGAGGCAGGGCCAGCCCAGGGGAGAGGAAAAGGGAGAGGAACAAACAATGGCAGTCAACTTTGTAGATTATCTGCATATTTAATTTGCCATCCATTTTCCCCCTGCTTCTGTCTTTGGTTTCCATATTCCCTTCTATCTTTTAATAGTTTCTTTCTAAATCTTCACCTTTAAAAATATACCTCATTCTCTAAGGTCCAACCTAATTTCACCACCTTCACAAAAAGGCTGATCCCATCATTGATCATGGAAACTAGGACACTGAGAGAGTGAAAGGGGCCACTGATAGGACAACAGGCATAAACAGTGATTTTTTTTCCTGGCAAACTAAAACATATAATACCTATTCAAGAGCCTCTCTCTGATTTTTCCACTCATGAACGATCTTTCCCTTCTGCTGAATTTGTTCATATCTCTGATGGGACACAATTCATTCTTCCTGGTATTTTGAGTACAAATAACTGTCAAAGCTTTCCTAAATTGTAAATTCCTAGAAAGCAGATTCACGGTCTTGTTTGCCTTTCCCAGAGCCCTTGACACAGCATTGTGCACACAGTAAACACTCCACTGAGGTGGAAGAAGAGAAGAGGAAAGGAGAATACCTATATTGATAGTCCTGGGTCTTTCAAAGTGTCTTATTGAATAGTCACCTTCCAGTCTGACATCTAGCAATTCTACCCTATTCTGAGCTGGTGATTTAATATCCAGGCATCTCAGTCTATTGATCTAAAACATGGGGGAAATTATACCCCTGCTGCATATTTTACAGGGATATTGTAAAGGCCAAAGGCAATGATGTATGCAAAATTTCTTTGAAGTATTACACATGAAAGTGCTTCCACAGATATAAGGCACTATTACTATTTCAGTTTTCTTATTTGTTTCTAAAAAGGATATCAGCTGAGTGGGTTTAGATAACTACTTCATCCATGAAGTTGCTCTTTTTAGTGGGAATTCAGACTTTAATTCCCTCTCTCCACCATTCTTTGCTCTAATTTAAGATAAGGTGAAGGGGAGAGTAGGTCAAGAGTGAGCAGAAGTCTCAGTACATCCATTTCCATCCACTGCTGTGTGTGTGAACAGGTCACTTAGCTTCTCTGGAGTCTGTTTCCATAACTGTAAAATAATATCTATTCTGTCCAGGGTGATAGAGTGAGGCTCATATTAAATACATGTGAAAAATCCTTTGAAATAACCATAAAGGGTCATGATATTAGTGATTATTTCAGAATACTCCTTTTTTCCCCCCTGTGGCTTCTTGCTTGAAATATGATTGTCTGTTTGTCTGTCTATCTATATGTATCTTTTTGTGTGTACATGTGAGTTTGGAGTTATCAATAGTTGGACTATTGATGTGTCTCAATGCTTAAATTTCTCAAGTGTTTGGGATTTCTTCTGTCTTCTTTAGAGAAAGAACTATTTCAACCCATTTTCTTACACTTCCAAAAACACAAGTTATAAAACCAACTGTTGTTTCCCCTTCTGTCCCAAAGGATGTGTCCTGTACACTTTAAATAAATAGCTGGACTCCTCAAGCTCCTACAGTACAAACAGTACAAAGGATCTTAGACCTCCTGTGACCTGGAATTTCATGGTGTCAGATTTAAGCTATTGTGTCCTTCAATCCTCACTCCAGCCACCTGCAGGTGCCAGTTGGGAGCCTTGGTGCTGGCGGTAGGCCCAGGGTAAACCACTGTCAAGGTGGCTTCTACTTCATGCTCTATGCTAATGAAATGTGCTTGTTGCCTCTCTTGTGGGGCTAGTACTATTTCAGGGGCTCGGCATCATTTGCTGAATTTTTCTGCCAGCTGTTCTGTTGTTAGCTGCTGAGGATCCTCCTGAATTTCTCCTTCTAGAGAAATGGAAGGGAAGTTGCTTCCTTACCACCACAATGTGGTCAAAGCGCTTAAGCCCAGGTGTTGACACTCAGCATCCATCCCAGGACATTTCCTTCCTTGTGCAATTTTAGGCATTTGACTCCCAAGTCAAGCCACACATTCTCTCCCCCTCCTCACTCTCTCTCCATTTCAGATGCCCAATGTGGAATTCCTGTCAAAAGTCTTTTTAGAGTGCTTCCCCAAAGCTCTGAATTATAAGAATTCACCAGGCCCAAGTTGTAGTGAAGATGCCAATCTGTCTGCTGGAAGCAGGATTTATAGTAGGGCATCTCTCAAGCTTTTTGTTTTATTCTACTCAGAGTCAAGAGAACTCCCCTTGGGGACAGTGAAATATGCCCTGGCACATTTCTCCTGAGCACATGTTTATATTTCAGCATGAAAGAGCCCCCTTAGCTTGCTAAGAATTTATATAGCAAAGGTTGCAATTTCTCAAGTCCCGTGTAGTCATTATGGTTGATGTGACCTCTGGGATAAAGCACATCTTAAAGTGCTGCAGAATATCAGTGTATACACTTCTTGATCAGTGTAGAATTCTACTTAGATATGATTACTGCTGTGTATGTGTACATGCCCTTCAAGTTTTTTCTCCTTCTAGATGGTAAGATTTACACACTTCAAAAAGCTATAGCACCAATAAAGGTTCCACTTTACTTATGAGTAGAGATAATTTCTGCTGTGCAATGCTTTTATTTCATAAGCCATTAAGAGAGGTGAGTTTTGTTTTTTCATTTATTATTTATTTGATTATTTAATGCTTAAAATTTTATCCATTCTGGAAGAAAATCTTTGTAGAATACATTAAATAGTTTCAACCTTTCACACCAAAGACACTAAATGCAATTTGATGTTTTGTTTTTTTTTCTTGATGACTCAGGGTTGCTAATTAATAACTGCAGCTTTTCCCAAATTGGTGTTAGCAGAATAGTTATCAACTGTGTACTATTAGGTATCTTTAAAAAAAAAGTTCTCCGTGATCAAGTAAATTGGTTAAATACTGGGTAAACAAAATTAAGTAATTTTCTTTTTTTTTCAGGATTACTCTGAGTTTTTTTCATGTTGATGTTTATCTAGGGATTATAGAATAGAACTCTTTTCAGATATAATGAACCAGAGAATGTCCTTTGCATTATATTTGATATAGTTCCTACAGAGAATCTTTAGAACTTTTTTGGGAAAACACTACTCTAATGTGATAGTCTCCAGGGCTGTCAATATGTATGGGCTATTTACATCTACATCCCAAGATCCCAGATTGCTGCTGTCTCTTGAGACACATTTTCTGTTTCCTAACCTTCCTTCCTAAATTCCTCTTCCTCCTGCCCACCCCCATACTGTGAGTGTTTTGACCATTCCTAACTGTCTGAAATCCTCCCCTTACCTCACATCAATTATGATGTGGGAATTCAGATAACTTATCTTTGACATCAGAATTCTTTTGGATATGAAAGGGACTGTGACTCTCTAGGGCAAAGGAGGATTGTTACAGGTAATTTTTCTTTTTCTTTCTTCCTTTCTTTTCTTTTCTTTTCTTTCACTGGGGACTGAACCCAGAGGCACTCCACCATGGAACTATATGCCGCCACCCTCCACATTTTTCATTTTAAGATACAGGGTCTTGCTAAATTACAGAGGTTGGCCTTCTACAATTTGTGATCCTCCAGGAGGCAGAGTGACTAGGATTATAGATGTTCAACACTGAGCCCACCTTGGGTAACATAAAATCTAAAAACAAACTAACATAAACAATGGTAGGAAGCATTTTCTTGGCTCAGAGGCTGATAGGTTTGGCCTGGTGGGATCAGGAGTCTGGCTTCATTTGCATGGCTCCATATTTACCCTGGGCTGGTCTATGTCATGGTGCAAAATAATGGTAACATTTTCAGATTCTATCTTGCTATCTATGGCCATACCCACCCTGAATGTGCCATCTCATTGGATTACATCTTGCTATACAGGTTGTATAGTTGGTCATCAGAAGAGCATCTTTGTCCCAGAATTCTTGCAAATCCTGAGCTAAATGGATTGGAGAAACTTTGGAACAAATTCCTAAGACCTCGAGAAATCTAAATGCTGTTGGTTTGGATGTGTTACAGCAATATATATAGAAGGAAGGTGGGATTATTATATTACCATGTTTGTCAGAGAGCATCCCTGGAAGTGAGTCTCAATTCCACCCAGATAGAATGGCTGTTGCACATTTGAGGCTGGATAGAATGGATCGGTGGGATCAGCCATGTTATCTGATAGACATTGTGTCTTATTTGTTTCCTCATTTCTTCTTCTTTTTTTTTTAAATATATGTTTAGTTATAGATGAACACAATATGTTTATTAATTTATTTTTATGTGGTGCTGAAGATGGAACCCAGTGCCTTACACGTGCTAGGCAAGTGCTCTACTACTGAGCCATAATCCCAGCGTTTGTTTTCCCATTTCGTAGGAGACTTGGAAATGAGCTATCCAAGTTTATTAGTTTATTAGATTTACCTGTAAAGTAACAAGTGCTCAGAAGGCCTTCCTCTAATGAATGTGCATGAATACTAGATATGTCACATCTGTTTGGGCTAGTCATAGGTTTTTGTTTTTTTTTCTTTCTTCCTAATTCTCAGTTGTGTTCTAGGTACAAGAGGCCAAATAAATGGCCAATAGACAGATGGAGTAATTAAGAAGGATTTGGCAAATAAATTACATAGAAAATATTAAGAAGTACATCCCAGGGTTGGGCCTGGAACTCAGAAGTAGAATGCTTGCCTAGGATGCTCAAGGTGCTGGGTTTCATCCCCAGCAAAGAAAGAAAGGAAGAAATCAATCAATCCCTAATCACATTGGTTTTGACATTTTTAGAAAGCAAGTAATATATGTTCATCATTAGAAAAATAGAAAAGATAGATAAGCAATTTAAAGGTAATGAAGAACACTTGTAATTCCTTAGCTCTGATTTTAAAATCATATTAATTTTTTACTCTTTCTGAAACAAAAATCACCCGTTTTTATATAAACATTTGATTATGGAAATGGAAAGTCTAGTCTGTCTTTGAAAATCAGAAAAAGCAATGTTTATTCTGTATTGTACCTGAGATTTTTATTTCCTTATCAAATGTTGCCCAAATTATGTGATTCAAAAATTTATCATATTACTTCAGTTATCTGTTTATCTTCTATTAAATGCAATTGAAAAATAATAGGTTTTTTCACAAAGGTGAAAATATTTCTCTTAGGCATAAGTTATTTTCTATTTACAAATCTTTTACATTTATTCAGTGTCTCTCAAAGGAAAATTATTTTTAAACATGACTCGCTTAAGAAGCATGTTTCTTCATCATCCTATCAGAGCCATATAATGACTTTGATTCAAATTACTTTTTGAGAGGATTATCTTTTATTTCTGACTATATAGATGTAGGGGAGGAAAAACTATCCCATTGGAGGGTTCAGTAATTGAGTCTGTGAAATGAATTGACAACAGACAGATTAACAGGTAAAAAGATTTACAAACTTATTATGTGCACAGAGGCATCACATGGAAGAAAAGTGAATACCCATAAGCCCAATGAGGTCTAGCAGTTTACATACCCTTTTTTGGCAGGAAGGGGAGAGGGAATATAAGCAATTTAGGGGAAAAGAGGTGACTTGGGAAAGATGAATAGCTCCGGAAGCATTGGAAATAGCCTGTGACAAAGCCTATGGGTGTGGTGTTGACCCCTTCCTCCTCTCCTGTACTAGCAGCTAATCTGCCCTGGTTAATGAGATTCCCCATGAGGGACTCAGGACAGTGGGATTCTTTTTGGAGGCTGTGTGTTTAGGCAGGTAAGAAGTCCAGAGAAAGCCCCCTCCCGGTGTTTGCTGCTCCCCAGGTGCCCTCCATTTGAAATCCAAAGTGTCATATTTTGGGGTAGCATTTCTGAACTCCTTCCTAGGGACGTGTTAGGAATTGCTTATCTGTGAATTTGAGGTTCCTGGAGTGATGCTGTCAAAAGGAGGGGTGTGGCCGAGGGAGGCTGTGGACTTTGTGATAAGAGCATAGTCACAGTCCCATCCTTCCTGGTTCTGCCCCTTTATCTTAACAACGGCTCTGAGTCTGAATGGAGATAAATCTGAGGGGTGTTTCAAGAACTAAACAAATCATGACATATAAAGCTCTTGTCACATTAGTAAAGGTGCTGTTATTCTTAGTGGGTAGGTCCTAAGGAATAGCTTAGGTCCATGATGTTGGAAGGCATCTTGGAGGTGTTCTGGTACAGCCTCTTCTTAATACAAAAGTCTGTCCTGGAGCATTGCTGGTAGATGGGTTTTTTGACCACCCAGGGACTCCATCACCTCAAAAAAGGCAACCTGTGCATATATTTGGTCAGTTGTAATTCTTAATGATAGCAACACACATTTTGATTGAAGTTTACAAAATGCTTTCACATCTATTGTTTTAGCCTATCTGTATAGTAAATCTATAGAATTGATAGAAATCTTAGGAAGCTGCTTCTTACTTTGAACCCAAATCTGCTCTCCTATAATTTATACTTATTTTACACACACACACACACACACACACACACACACACACACACACATGCATAGATAGTTAGATAGATAGTTGTCAGTGGACCTTTATTTTATTTATAAGCAGTGCTGAGAATAGAACCCAGTGCCTCACACATGCTAGGCAAGCGGTCTACCACTGAGCTACAACCCAGCCCTAATTTGTACTTATTGATCTGTAGAATGCAGATAAAATAACTATTTATTGCACAACTACTATTTTGCAGGCACTTGTCTAAATAGAGATACAGCATTGACAGGAAAATAGTCTTATCCATGACTCTCCAGTAATTATTGTTCAGTATTAAGGTTTGCATACTACAGTCTTTAAAATCCAGCCCACTACCTGTTTTTGCAAGTGAAGTTTTATTGGAATGCAGCCATCCCCAATCTTTGGTTTTGTGCTAAAACAGCAAAGTTGAGTGTTTGCAACAGAGATTGTATGCCTTGTCAAGCCAAAAATATTTACAGTGTGGCCCCTTTTAAGAAAAAATTTTGCTGACACTAGGCCTGGTGGATGAGGTAGATATTAAATTATTGTGTACATCAATAAACACATCATTTTGAATTTTTACTGTGAAGAACAATAACAGGGGACATTTAACTTAGCTTGAGCAGTAAGGCAGGCCACCTTGAGAAAATAATGTGTAAGCTGGGTCCTGAAGGACAAAGAGAAAACTGAACAATTGTGAGGATGCAAGGAGAAAACAGGCAGAGGGGCAACTTGCATCAAGTCCCTCAGAAGGAAAGAGATTAGTGAATTAGAAGACCTGAAGGAAGAGCTGTGCAGCAGGAGCCAAGTGAGGAGTGAAGTTCTGCGGGAGAAGGAGGTGGAGGCCAGGTCACGAAGGCTCTTCCAAAAGCATTGCTAGGGTTTTAAGACTTGTATTTTAAATCAACTAATTAGAGGGGGAGAGAACTAGTGACTTCAGTTATTTGGTGAACCTGTTGCTTCCAGGTGTAAGAAGAGAGGGTGAGGAGTCTGGGATACTCTCGACCATCTAGTTTAAGCAATGGAGTGAGTGAAGTTGCCATTGATGAGATGGAGAACCCTGGAAGAGAACAGAAGCAGGGCTAGTGAGTTGATGATGATGTAAGTTTTGGAGATGTTGAGTTTGAAATGTCAGTTTGAGATTCCATCTAAGTGGAGATGTCAAGAGGACAATTGGATGCACAAATTTGAGATTTAGAGGATAGTACAAGTGGTAGGCTGAATCTGAAGTCATCAGTATTTGTAGTCCTTTGAAATCATATTGGCAATGAGATTGCCTAGGGCTACATGTGCTGGGAGGAGGGTATGAGGCTCAAGTTATCAGGACTCAGATGTTCAAAGTTTGGGTGGAAGGGGAGGAAGAGCCTTCAAAGGAGACTGAGAAGGAGAAGATAGAGGAGAATTGACATCCCTGTGCTAAGAAGGAGATATTTCAAGAAGGAGATCTGGTTACATATATGCTATTCTGCTGCTGATGTAAGGTGAAGATTGAGTATCCACTAGACTGGACAAATGAACATAGTGGTAACCTTAGTAAGAGCAGATTCAACTGAGTGGTGAGGGCAGAACCAGACAAGAGTAGGTTAGGAGGCACATGAGTAGAAGTGAGAATAAGGAAACCATTTTCTTCAAGACATTTGGCTGTGAAGGATCAGAGAAAGAATTCACCAGTTACAGAGGAGAGAAGATCCAGGGAAGTTGTTTCATTTGTTTTTAAGACGTTGGAGTGCAGATGGGAAGAACATAGTAGGATGGGAAGGTGAAGACACAGAGTTAAAGGACAATAGATGAAGAAGAATAATAGATGAGCACATCAGAGGAGTGCAGGTTTTGAGCCTACATGGATAGACTGGCTTTCCATCGGAGGGAGAGCACTTCTATTGTTACAGGAAGGGAAGCAGTTATTTTAGTCAACTTTTTCACTTCTGGTGAAAAAGATTTGGCCAGAACACTTTTAGGAGGAAAAATTAAGGGCTCCTGGTTTTAGAGGTCTCAATCCATAGGCAACAGGCTTGGCTTGAGGTGAGGCAGGACATCATGGTGGAAGAGTGTGCTGGAGTGAAGCAGCTTCCATGACAATCAGGAAGCAGAGAGAGACTCCACTCTCCAGATTCAAAATATATACCCCATAGCCATGTTCCCAGTGCCCACCTCCACCAGCCGCACCCTACCAGTCTTCCGTTACCACTCAGTTAATCCCCACCAGGGGATTAATTCACTGATTGGGTTAAGGCTCTCACAACCCAATCATTTCTCCTCTGAACCTTTTTGCATTTTCTTACACATGAGCTTTTGGGGGACACCTTGCCTCCAAACCATAATGTAGTCAAGAGGGATACAGGTGCAGGTTGTTTTGCCCATATGTTGGAAGGGAGTGGGGGAAATGTCATGGATGGCTTCTGTTTTCTTTGTGAAATACGGAACAAAGTCACCTGCTGAAAGTGGGAGAAAGAAGGAGGTCAGGAAGGAAATAAGGAAATGCAGAGCTGGGGTGTAGCTCAGTGGTAGAGCACTTGCCTAGTGTTCAGGAAGCCTTGGGGCCTTGGCCAATGCTGAAAAAAAAAAATGCAGAATATGACATAGCTGCTGCTGAGAGAAGGAGGGCATGTTAACCAGCAGTTGATTGCTCATTAGTTGGATGTGAGGGTATAACTTTTTGGGGAACTAATTTTTGGTTTTGTGATGATTAGTGAAGGTGAGATCAAGGAATAGAGATACCAGGGTATTAGGTCACGTAGACTGATGTGGTTAGACAAGACTGTAAAGGAATCCTTAAATCTTTAGTGAGTGCAGTTAATTGATAGAAAAAAGGAGGGGAAAGTTGATACGCACATTACAGAAGCCGTGATATGGAAGTGCCCTTGGCAGACCAGACACAGGACAGTGACCTGATAGTGTGCTGGTAGGAGAAACTAGGCAGCTTCAGGGCACCTGAATCCTCTGATAATCAGCTTTCAGTGTTGAGAAAACAGGCACAGGGTAAGGGGGCGTTCTGGTCTCTGGAGTTCTAAAAGTCATAATTGAAGGGTGTAGGAAGGTGGGATATGGGTGGAGCAGAGAGTACCTTTTGAGTAGTTAGGGAGAAGACAGTGGTGGTCATCTGTACCATTAGTGGAACAGTATCTCCCTGGACTATGTCCTTTTAAGATTGCATTTGATTCTTGTATGTGTCTTGATTTAACCAATAGAATGTGCAATGCCAAGCTAAGATTATGCTTCCACTCTTTGCAAACCCTTGGATGCCATTAAATATGTCTGGCTGCCCTATTGAAGAGATGATATGGAGCAGCATAGCAAGACCACATGAAGAGGGAAACTTCTGAGGTTACATGGAGAGAGAGAAGTAAGTGGATGGAAGGAAGCACCCACTTCTCTTAGCTGAGCCCACTCTCTGCCTGCTGAATGCAGCCACTGAGGGGCAACCAGCAAAGTCAACAGAACTGTCCAGCTAAGCTGAGCTCTGATTGCACAAGAGAGGGAGAAGTAAGTTGTTTTCAGCCTCTAAGTTTTAGGGTAGTTTGTTGGCAGCAATAGATAACTGAAGAGATATTTTAGTAGATAGTCCTGCATTTAGGAGTAATCATGGAAGTAGAGGATGTACGACTTCCTGTTGGTTTGGTTCTTAAAGATACCCTAGAAGACAGTGGGCTCTGAGACACAACCCAGTTCAGCTGTGGCCTACATAAGTGATGCTTTGGACTTAGAGTGAGGGGCCCTATTTTTCCCCTTGCTGTACCCAACTCTTCTTGACAGGAATTGGGTTTGCTATGAAGAAGAGGATAACAAATACCTGTTCTTTTTTTTTTCCCTCTGACTAATCATCCTGATTTCATTCAGTCCTTTCTTGCATCTGATTTAGAGACTCCTTAACATTGTTTTCCTCAGGTATATTCAGCTTATCAGTGACTTTTAAAATGTGGCACCCAGAACTGAACTCATCAATTCATGATATGATTGTAGCCATATATGATAGAAAAGGACTATTATATTTTCTTGCTTTAGACATTATTCTTTTTAACTATAATTTCAGATTGCTTTAGCTTTTGGGGGAAGCTGTCATACTGTTGACTCATATTTAGCTTAAAGGCAACTAAAACACCTATATCTTTTTTTTTTTAAACACAGATTGCTATTGTTATCCAATCTTATACTTGTGTCGTTAAGTTTTTGAAATTAGGAATGAAGAATTAAATTGAATATGCTATGTGTGAGTTTATTCATCTAATCTGTGGTTGCCTTTTTGAATTCCTCTTACCTCTCCTTCTAGCTTGTACTAGTCCCAAGTTCTTTGTTTGTTTCTTTTAGTACTAGAGATTGAACTCAGGGGCACTTGACCACTGAGGCACATCCCAGCCCTATTTTGTATTTTAGAGACAGGGTCTCACTGAGTTGCTTAGTCCCTCGCTTTTGCTGAGGCTGGTTTTAAACTCCCTATCCTCCTGCCTCAGCCTCCCAATCTGCTGGGATTACAGGCATGTGCCACCATGTCTGGCACTAGTCACAACTTTGTTGGTATATATTCTTTTATTTTCACCTAACATACTGATAAAACCTATTGAAAAGAGGGCTTGGAGTCAGTCCCAGGGTATACCCACAGAAACCCTAACACCAAATCATTAAAAATACCACCTGAGATAATGGTTCCTTGCCTAGAAATATGGTCCTTGCATTCACCAAACCTCTCTTGTTTAACATGAACATGTTACTTGAAAATCAAAGAGAACCTGGGCATCTTAACAACTGTTCCTTGGATGGCTCCCATACTTAGTCCTCAGCTAAAATTTCTTCAGTCTGGCCTCAAAATGTAGCCTAACTATTGTCAAAGGGGGTAGAATTTGGTTTCTCCAAATTATCTCTCTTTTTGCTAGGTACTCTTTTTAAAATGTATTAACCTTCACTGTGTCCTCTGTTTCTCCTGGGTGAGGAGCCCCAGGTTGTAGTCTGTATTAAGTGATGTTCAGGAGTGCTGCAGGCCCTTCATAGTCTTCTTTTAATCCTCTATCCATGCCAGTCTGTGAATCCACAGATAGGAACCATTTTAGGGCCAACTATAATTCAGCCTGCATCACAGGTGTTCATGCTTCTGAAAGGCCCAGTCGCCTAAACTCACTCTGAGAATGATAGTGGGTAAGAATGTGCTTTGTAGAACAAATTCCATGCCTAAATAACAGGAGATAGGAATGTCTTCTAGCATTTTTGCTCTTTTACAGCTTCAAATAATTCAGTGCAGACTGTAGATGAGCTGATAGCATGTCCTCCTGCCAAAGTTAATTGAAAGATAAGCATCTCCCTCCATTTTGTTAGTAAAGTAGGTGAAACCAGTGGCTAATTAGTCTCAAAAAGAAAGCAAAGTAATCCTCTCTGACAAAATTTTTAGCAATTAGGTAGACAATATCAAATAAATTGCAATTTTTCTTGCTTGATTCGTAAGGGAAACAATTCATAGCTAGCTAACTCAATCTGGGAACACAATAGGATGCAGTTTTTTAAAATAAAAATTGGGTGAAAGTAGCCAGCTGGTCTTTTTCCTGCTCTTAAAATATTTCAGACCAAAGTCTGAGCTTGTTAACTACTTTGCCCAAATGCTGTTTTATCAGCTCTAATTTGATGTGTTTTTTTATTGTACATTAAATTGAATTCTTTTTTTGAGAGTAAGCAGAATGTAAATAATTATGCATTGAGTGGCCTTCTGTTAGAATGGATTCATAACCTCATTGTTGGAAATCTGCAAAATGAGTCTTTATGTGCAATATGTTGAATGAACTTAAGACTTGAGTACCCAAACTCCACATTCTTTTCCCCAAAGAGTTGGCTACCTATACAAGATTTTCTTCATCCCCCCCCCCCCATATTTCTCTGTGTAAAGCTGTATTTTGAACATTCCTAGAGTAGTACCCTTTATCCTTCCATCCTGTACCACACATAAGCAGAGGCAGCAAAAGTTGACAGCATTTAGACTGGCAATAACTTTTCAATGAATATGGAAGAATTTGATGATATTCAGTCATTTGTCAAAGAGAAAAGTTTAAATACAGGCATATTATCCTATGTCATAGAAGCCTTTATTATGATTGATTCCTTCTGAAGCAGTATACTATGCAGATGTTTTATTCATGAGTTATTTCTGCAAAAACTCTGTGGGTTCCTATTTCATTTTCCTCAGCTGAATATGCTATGATTTGGGTTTTTTGTTAAATTTATCCTTATATAGGCAATATTATTTCTGAGAAGTTGATGCTTGCTGTAGGCTTTAGAACACAGCTGTTTGTAAAATTTAATGATTGTTGACTGCAGTTAAATTCCCCGAGTTGATAGTATAGATATCAAAGGCATTGATTGTGTAAGAAAATTTTGTCTTTGACATACATGGCAAGATTGCTGTCATACCATGACCCTAATTTTCCTTCACTGGCAGGATCATTTGTTGGTAGGAGAACACTGAAAGTAAATGACACATGACTGATAATAGTAATAAGAGGAATAAGAAATGTGGAGTGAACTCATCTGTCTAATAAACCTTTAAAAAGTCCATATTTAGTAAAACAATTACATGTGGAAGTCTGGACACCAACATCCTATTAGCCCATCACTATTGCTATTTTATTGCCTTACTCTTCTTCTTTTGTTTTGTAGAAGGGTTCCTCTTTGTATTAAATCTTTTCCATATAAGAACTGTAATGGATTGTTAAAAATTATAGAAAAGGATTTAAAATTTAAGAATTTCAGGATTTAAAATTGTGGATTATTAAAAATTATAGGCTGTTATCTACTGGTAACATATTTTATGCATTACTTTTCGGAACAAATGTTGAATGGATTCTTTTGTTCCCCTTAGTTTAATCTTATTGCCTTGATTTTTGGCAGAAATTGTATTGAATAATGGTGCAGAGGGTCCTTTTTTGCTGTGTGTGTGTGTGTGTGTGTGTGTGTGTGTACAACCACAGACAACACCATGATGATCTAGTTAGTAACTTAAGGTAGTTTTTGCCCTCTCCCCTCTTTGCAGGCCCTATCACCACTGTGATCTTCCTACAAGAGTTTTATTTCCTGTTTTAGATATCCCAGGGAAACAGAACGTGAGCAGTGGTTGGTCTAACTCGATTCTAGCTTTGAATTCACAAGAGGAAACATTGTACATATATGTACTTGTTCTACAAACTAAGACAACTGATGGCCTTTATTAAATAGTTTCACATGATCAATGGAAAAGCAATGTGTGCATGTGAGCACGCGTGCGCACGCGCGTACACATACACACACACACACACACACACATACACACACACACATACCCCATATACCTTTTGTTGTTGTTATTTCTGAGTTGAGACATTATTTTTTGTATTTCTTCCTTTGGAGTCTGCTCCCTCTGTCTTGAGGTCTGCACCACCTGGCAGCCTCTAAGATGACCAGGAAGTCCTCTCAGGGGAAGACTGCCAGTGGGGTTTTTTAATGCCACTGTCCTCTTGTCACACAGGCAGCTGTGGGTAAGGGACCTTTGCCTTGACTTTGATGCTCACATTTCTTCTGTCTTGTTTTTGGATGCTTCTCTCTAGTCCTTTCTCTATATATTTACCATTTACTGTGTTGGGTCTTTAGAAAAATTGGCGCTATTTTTCCTGTTACAACATATTCAAAATGACGATGCTATCTAATTCTCACCTTGGAAAATCCAGGAAACTGGCATATGCCTGGGAGTCAAGGGAGATGGAGGTTTAAGGTAGTCACCCCCCAACAGTCAGTTTAGAGGACAAGGTTACTTTCCTATACTGGGTCAGAGATTGTCATATAAAATGTGACCTAAGCCACTGTCTTTATCATTGACACTGATTGTTAAGTATGTTTTTGAGTGTTCCTTGTGTGTGTGTGCTGATTTGCCATTTACTAATGTGTGAGTCTGGGCAAGTTGCATGGTATTTTGTGCATCAGTCTCCTGAGCTGGGTTTAGTAATAGTACTTCCCTCCCAGGAAGGTTGTGGGCAGTATTGTCACCTGTGTATGAGATGTCTAGGACACAGTAGGTAATCTGCATATGATAGGTGCTATCACACAGCACTGGCAATGGATGGAGTTCCACAGACTACCTGTCTTTGAATTCTGGTTCTGTTTCTTCTTGTCCTAGGATCTTGACTTCATTTTTCCTTACAGCAGAATTTCCATACAAAAAAAAAAAAAAAAAAAAGATCTTTGTGAAGATTTAAAGATCATGCAAGTTAAGTGCTTCATATGGTGGTTGGCCATACTAAGTAAATATTAGAGAAGTTTACCATTGTAGTGAATTTCTGGTAATTTCGTTATTGTCTTCATATATCACAACATTTTTAGTGGCATCTTTTTTTAGTCATCAACATCATGTTTATCACAAGATGTTATCACAAGACTGTTTTCTTTCTAGCCTCCAAATTTAGATTAGATGTGGATGAAGGGAGAAAAAAGTTTCTGCAATATTTGAGTTTGTTTTCTGAGGTATATGCATTTTGTGAAGGAAAGAGACCACAAGTTGCTGCATAAGCTTTCACGTGGTCCAGAGAACACTACTCATGATGAGACTATTTTGGTCAGATCTTTATAGAAAAGTGACAATTCTTTCCTTTTTATTTCCTGTCCACAGTAATGAAAATAAGTTCATATTTTTTTTTCTTTCAAAGTTATACAGAAAGGCTTGTTTATGGCTTTTAAAACATGTTCTCATGATTTCACTTGAAGATGGTTTTTTTCCCTCATTGCTGTTATTTCTTTGAGAATCTATTAAATTCCTTTCTCTTTCCAGGGTGTACACATTTCCAATGTTCGTGACTCTGCTCTATCCTAAATAAAATTTAATTAAATTTGTCATATTCTCTATTTTTAGTCTTCTCAAAAGTGAATCCCACTCCCAACTCTGATTTTTATTGTTTCTCTTTAAGCATAAACAAGTCATTTGTAGTTTTACTGCCATGTTGTGTTCAGCTTTTAACTCATGGTTTTTCATTTGGTGTCCCCAAATGCATATTTTGTCACTTCACTTTTTCTTCCATTCCATTCAACCAGAGTGTTATGGGAGGATTGCATTTCAACACATTATGTCCCCCTTCTCTACATGAGCAGGCTGTTGTTGGTTTCCTAACAATAGAACTTTGTCCTGTTTGTGGAGGGCTTTCTAAACTGAGTCCTCATCAAGTTCTGAGAGAAATGGTTTTACCCAATGCATAATTTCTTAATTTTAATCCAATTTACTGGGTCATACAGCTAACTTTATAGAGTCTGACTTTTGAATCTTCCAGCTACCAAGTGCTAAGGGTGATGGTCACAACTGAACCTGTTCAGTAAGAATATAGGATCCGTATTTTGCTATGTAATTGAAAGATAGCAAGTAACTGGCTGGTGATTTTCAGCCAATTAAGAATTTTACATGTAGTGCTGTACTTATCTATTAGTAGGTTGAATAATAGCCACCCATAGAGGTCCAGTTCTGAACACGGTAATTTGTAAATGCTACCCTATTTGGATAAGGGGTCTTTGAAGATGTAATTAAATCAAGGATTTTGAGATGAGACAATTACCCTGGATTATTTAGTGAGCCCTAATGCCATCACAAGTGTCCTTATAAGAGAGAATCAGAAAGATTGCACACAACAGAGGTGAAGGGTGGAGATGGGGGCGTAGGTTGGAATGAGGCAGCCCAAAGTTCAGGAGTGCCAGGGTGGCTGAAAGAAGGAAGAAGAGCTCTCCTCTGGGGCCCTTGGTGGGGTTATAGCCCTGCTTGATCAGACTCCTAGTCTCCCAAACTATGAGATAATAAAATTCTGTTGATGTGGTAATTTGTTATAATAATTTCAGGAAATGAATGTGGCTCTCTTCTTCTTTTTCTTTCTTGGTGTTTTCACTTAAAAAGAAAATGAGAGAGAGAGAGAGGAGATAAAATGATATGAGTTATCATTTTTGAGACATCAATATTATAGAATTAACAGCGTGAAATTATATAATCAGGAAATTGATTGGAATAGTATTAATATAAACAACAAAATGTAATCATCTAAGTGTACTAGATTTACCCTTCCTGTAGCACTAGTTTGACATAGACTGTGATGCTGTTTAAGAAACTTGGTATATTGGGGTTGGGGCAGAAAGGAGGGGTTTGATAGTGGAGGAATAAGAGTGCAATGACATAAATTACTGAATGGTGGTGTTTGCATTGGGATTTAACTTTTTCTTAAGTTATGTGTTTAGGATTTTAGTGCTACTGGGAAAGAAGATAGGTGCTTACTTCCAGACCACTGCTGCCATTTTTTCATAGTACCTAGAGCACAGAGCAACCTAACAGCTGCTCTTACTCCGCCAGGGAGAACATAGCCAAGGGTCAGGAAGAACCAAGGTGCTGATGGGTAGGGGAGAGTCGACGGGTTCCCTTTCCTAAACACTCTTTCCATATGGCAAAAAGCCTACCAGAATTCTGATTTAAACCTGATAGGGGCCAGGTACTTTTTTCTTAGAGAAGTCTAAGAAAGCGCCAGAAAGAAAAGAAAAACACATGAATAAAGGAAAGCAAAGGAGAAAACCATGCTTCATGGTACAGTTCTTCAGGATGTGGCAAGGTTCTCTTAAAAATGATGGCATGACTAGAAAAGAGAAAATAAAATAGATACGCATACCATAATTAATCATGGGTGGCTGTTATGATAAAAGAGGACATTTGGTTTTGTTTCTTTGAACAGATTAGGGTGTTTTAATTTACTTTGTTTTGTGAATTGCCTTGTGGGAATGGCCAGCGTCATCCTGTTTAGCTCCTTGAATAATTGAGCCTTTGTGAGAAGTTGAGGCAGCTGCCAAGAGAACATGAGGTGATGGACCACCCCAGCATTCCAGGGTGTTCTGATACTGATGTGCAGCATTCACTATTTATTCTGTTGGTATAATTTGTAGCAGTGTCTCATTTACATCCTTTAATATTTAGGTCAGTGAATCTGAACATGAAGATTTGCTGACTTAAATAGTTTGCTTCAGGTTGACTTCAGTTTTTGACAGAGTGTACAATTGACGAACACTGTGTTTCAGGCAGGAAAAAATAGTTGTGTTACAATTTTGTCGAATAAAGAAAATTGGTTGCATCCATCAGTGCTCTAGTAATACAGAAAAGTATTGCATTTGTTCCCATTGAGTTTGAATCTAATATTGTTAATTTAATATGCAGTACTTTCAGGATCCTAAAACTCATGTTTTTCTACTGATTTATAGCTCAGTGCATATTTTCCTCGGGGTGTTTTTTCCTAATCTTGTGTGTAAAACACTATGTGTTGTGATGGATTCAGCTTTATTTTGCAATTGGGTGAACACACTCATCTGTCTAGGTGCGACAGTGTACAAATGACTAGAAGAGATGGTGGACGGTTGGGATGCTTAGGTACAATGGGCCTGATTGGCTCATTGAAATCTTGGCAGAAGGGAGGAGGAACCAGGCTGGTTGGTTGTGGAGCCTTGCAAACTAAAGGGTTGATATGGGAGGTCACAAACTCCAAGGCTTCTTTTTGTTCCATGCACCCAAGGTGAGATGATAGCCAGTGCAGGGGGCTTAAGGGCATGGAGAGAACACATGCATGCTCAATCTTTCACTCTATAGGAATGGAGGCAGGAAAGAGTTCCTGCTTTTTTTTTTTCTTTTTTTCTTTTTTGGCCAAGAGAATCTACCTGGAAAGCTTTTAGGTAATATCCTGATTATTAAGTATATGTAATTAATCGAAAAACCACATAGGATTATACTGTGTGGGACAAATAATACAATGGGGTCTGTTGGCTTGTGACTGCTGGTCTATATCCATCAACTGCACTGAGTAGTGTTTTCCAAATTCAGTCTCACAGAAGAGGCTTGATGATTTGCATATGTGCCTTCCCTCTTCTTAGTGATGAGGCACATATTATGATGCTCTTTTCCCTTCTTTCTTTCACTTCTTGTGCCTGCAGAAGAGAATTAGATAGCTCACATGCTTTTGGTATAATTTATGTAGGGGAATCACTGGTAGAGACGTCACTCTTTAAAGGCAAAGAGCTGAGCTGAGCAGTATCTGAAGAGACAATCAGTAGTTATTTCAAAAATATCCTGTAGGAACAGAGCTGGGATAAGCAAGAGAGGGGGAGATTGGATGAGCCAGGAAGCATTCTACAAAAGCATAGGTTCAAGAAGCCTGATGTAATGCTCAGTGAAGATGATTCCAGAAATATGGGAAGTCTGATTTCCTTTTTTAAAAATTTTATTTATTTTATTCATTTTAGTTGTTGATGGACCTTTATTTTTATTTATATGTGGTGCTGAGAATCGAACCCAGTGCCTCACACATTTGAGGCAAGCACTCTACCACCAAGCCACAACCCCAGTCCCCGGGAAGACTGATTTCTATGTGTTAGAGTTGTCATTCGATAAAATACAGGATGCCCAGTTAAATTTGAATTTCAGATAAATAATGAATAATGTTTTAGAATAAGAATATCCTACATAATATTACATGGGGCATCCTTAGACTAAAAACTTTTTTCATTGTTTATCTAATATTCAAATTGAAATACTGGCATCTTAGGCTCTTATTTGCTAAATCTGGCAACCCAATACCATAATCCTGGCAGAATATCCCAAATCTATAAGCCAGAATACCCAGATGAATTGTAACTAGTTCTTTCAATAATGTTTGGAATGGTTGTCTGATGTTGAAGTATCCTTATGAACTAGCTGAACTTTAAGATGCTCTTTGCATCTTAAAGCTCTTTGCTGCAGGTGAAGAGACAGACCAATCTAAATGCATAGACCTAATGCAGAAGCTTATAGGAGAATGTAGTTTAGGTGTTTATTCATAATTAACTGACACTCTGCAAAGGAATTCACTTTTAAGAATGCTCTGGAGGAAGATAGAAACTATTGGTTAGACATGTTAACAGGTGTACAATAATGGAAAATAATTAGACATTGGTAGTGGCTAATATTATTCTTATTATTTGGCGAGGAAAGAAATACAGATTTGGAAGATTCTTACACATTTCATAGAAACATGGTATTCTTCTATTTTTATATGATGCTGTCCTAGACGTTAGATAATTAAACATGTGAGGTTAGTCTTTGAGGAGAAATAGAGATGTTCAAGACAGAGTTGCCTTCCCCAAGAGGTTAAAGTTACAGGTATTTATACAGGAGGTATGGTTAATGGAGCAGGTAGGATCATCTGTTATGAAAATATTCCACATTATGACCAAAGATTAATGAATATTGTGAATTGATGAATCCAAGATATATAATTATGTCTTAATTCTCTTTTCTTTTTTGTTATTTATAGTAACAATCCTCTTTTGCCTTTTTTTTCTTTTAGTCTTTTCTCTTTGTTCCCATAAGTGCATTAATTAATTAGTACTATATTTTCCTTTTTGGTAATCAGTGCCCTTTGCCATTATCTTTATGACTTTAAGTTGGTTTCAATGTTGACTTTCTTAATATTCTCATTATTGAGTTTTAATTTTACTTAATTTGATGACTTGATCAAAATGTTTATGTAATAAACAAACCAAAAGTGTATTTTATACCAACGATGTAGACAGGCAGTAACATGTAGTGATTGAAAGTATAGGCCAGCTTGGTTTTCAACCTGGATCTACCACTCACCAGCCATGTGGTCTTTGGCGAGTTACACACCCTACCTGGGCCTTAGTTTCTTAGGCTGTAAAATAAAATGCTAATAGCATATTTCTCAAAGCCTTGGAAATTGAATAAGGTAACCCATGCTTACCTGGACCATGGCCCATTAACTGTTGTTATTTGCTGTATTTGTGAAATGGCTATGAACGAGATAGACAAGGTTTCTGCTGTTTTGGAACTATTTTTCCCCACTGTTAATAAGTATTATGAAGAAAACATCCCTAATGTGATAGAGACTCTAGAATGTGAGTCGTGGGAAGCTTTTGGTGGGCTTGTCAGCAATGGGTACCATGAGGAAGGGCCATTTGAACTGAGACCTAAATGAAGGGAGAAAGGAGAGAAGGGAAAGGAGGTTATAGTTTAAGAGCACTAGAGGCTCAAACAGTACCCCCTCCTTTTGGGGTGGTGTGGTGGTGGTGGGGATTGAAGCCAGGGCATCATGCATGGCAGGCAAATGCTTTACCACTGAGGTATGTCTCCAGCCCTCTAAAACCATTTATTGTTAAAGAAAGCATTAGAGCATGTTTTAATGCTGGTGGGCATGGCCCTGGAGAGCGGGACGTTCATGTTGCTGGGGAGATGGAGAATGATGACAGAAGGGCTCTGGGCACAGCTGAGGGGGCTGGTTTTCCTTAGAAGCTGAAACTCTTTGTGAAGAGGACAGTGTGGCCTGATGCAGGTGGGTTCCTACCTGTCTTTTTGCTTTCTGTTTGAAGAATGAGGTAAGGTCTTTGGTGACTGGGAGGGGAGAATGGCCACTGGGCTGGGGAAATCTAGTTTGAAAGTTTGAGGAGAGAAATGAATGTGTGGAATGAATTTGTCATGGATCTGCTGTGGGATTCCAGGCAATTCTTATGGCCCACTTGGGATTTGTAGTTATGAATTTAAAATGAGACTAGCCAGCAGGATTGCATGCATAAACAAGCATTTTTTTCCTCAGAAAGGTGCATTGGTAGTATATTTTCTGAGATTTCCACAGAAGTAAAAATTATATTCTCTAACCTTCAAACAGAATTTCCAACTTTCCTATGTAATTATTTGGGTGAGAACTGAGAACTGCCTCCCCCGACCCCGGAAAAAAAAAAAAAAAAAGGAAAAAACAAAAATCTCTGTGGTCCCCCTGCTTAATAGAGTTTTCTGCAATGATAAAAATGTTTTGTACCTGTCTGTCCAACACAGGAGTCACATGTGGCTTTTGAATACTTGAAACATGTCTAGTACCACTGGAAAACTAAAGCTTTTATTTTAATTGGTCTTTATTTTTTAAAAAGCCACATGTGGCTAGTGGCTAGTATTTTGGACAACATAGTTATATATATTACCTTATTGCCGTCTGACATTTGCTACTGTGAAAGAAAATCCAAACTGAATTTGTCTTGCTTTTAGAAGTTTGATATTTTATAAATGATGGTTCTAGCTTTAGATTTCCTTTTAAATGAAACTTGTTGAGCACATGGCAATTACCAGGCCTTACCCAGGTTTTAGAAGTTTTCTTTTAGTTTGTCTTTGGAAACTGTGTGATTAATAAAAATAAACATGTAGAAGCCTTAAAGTCCTGGGTCTGTACTTCTACTTTGCAAATTATAAGTTTGAGACCATTGGAAAATGCCTTACCTTTTCCCAGAATTACTTTTCTTCAAGAATTTCAATCAGGTCAAAGAGGATTTATTCCTTTTCTCTACCCTACTGGATTCATCTGTTTTGGTTTCTACTTTTATTCATAGGCAGGACTTCTGATCAGACCTTCAAAATAGTTATTTTCAGGCTTATTCTTTTTTTCCAACTTTATTTATCCTTTTGGTTACTTTCTCAAATTTGTTCTTCATCCTTATTCCATTTTCTGTGGTATAAAGAATGTTTTATATTGCTTCTGGTATGAATTTAATTTCTTCTCCTGCACCTTTTATTTTGATATTCACTCTTCTTATTCTGTCTGTTGTCATTTAATAAAGATAGTATGTTCTTGAATCTTGATGGGAACAGCAAACGTGTATGCTCTACGTATTACATGCCCAGCTGTAAAAATACTTTAAAGGAGGATTTTGTATTAAGTTCTAGGGAAATGTTCTTATGTGCTGCAGGGGTTTTGTTTTGTTTTGTTTTCCAGGGGTTTCATTTTTAAATTCTTGAGCAGTGGCAGAACTTGTTAGGTCTACTGTTGGAGATTTGGGGGATATCTTTTTCAACGTCCCTGTCCAAGGATGTCCAGATACAGCCTAGGTCTCCAGCTGGAAGCTGTGTGGTCACTCTGGCCACAGTTCCAGGGACTTGACACATCTGTGTCAGTTCCTTTGCCTTTCTTTTAAGTGAGCAGTCTCTAGCAGATCCTCTGGAAAAGTAAAAAGTTCTCAGGTTTGGATTGAAGTACACGGATTGGTGAGAACCTCTTTCCGTTGATAGAATTGCACTCAAAGAAGTGAAGGAAATATCTGTCTGATTCCCAAGTACTCTTAGGAAAACGGGAACAATGGGGACACACAGTTTTTGGTGAAGTCCTGATCTTCTCTTGCTGTATATTCTTGGATAAGTCTGTCTCTGTCTACTGACCCTAGTTCCTCTTCCTCCACATGCTATTGTGGTTAAGGGGAATATAATGGATGAATTTGGTCTGGATTTTTTTTTTTAATTCCTTCATGCTGGTGAGGTGAAGATAATGGAGGAGTTAAAGGGGGGCTTCAGGAGGACCACTCTTGAGATTCCAGGCTTCACATGCCTTGTCTTTTATTCTTTTTTAGTAGTGAGCACATTTCAGATCTTCAATTTATATTTTCACAGCTTTACTGGGGCCAATTCACATACCACACACAATTCACTCCTTTAAAATGTATCATACAATAACTCTAGGTTATTCAAAGTTGTGCTGCCATCACCATGATCAATTTCAGAAGAACATTTCCACTGCTTCAGGTTACTAATTTGATACCTGTATTTTTACAGGTTTATTCAGGTTTTTTTTTTTTCTATTTCTTCTTGAATCAGTTTTAATAGCTTGTAGTATCTTTCTAAGAATTTGTCCATTTCATCTAAATTATCAAATTTCTCAGGATAAAATTTTTATAGTATTTCTTTATAATTTTTATTTTCTTCTGTGGTCAGTAGTAATGGTTAATCATTCAGTTCTACTTTGAGTAATTTGAGTTTTTTTTTCTTTGTCAATCTAGCAAAAGTTTATAACTTCTGGTATTTTCAAAGATCCACTTTTTGGTTTTGTAGAGTTTTCTCTGTTTTAAAAAAATTTATTAATGTCTTTTTAAATCTTTATTATTTCTTTCCTTCAGAGTGCTGTGTGTTTAGTTTTTTTTCTCTAGTGTTTTAAACTAGAAGATTAGGTTATTGACTTAAGATGTTCCTTCTTTTTGATATAGAAATTTCTGGCTATAAACTTCCCTCTTAGCACTGCTTTTGGCTGCATCCATAAATACTGATGTGTTGTATTTTCATTTTCATCCATATCAAACTGTTTTGTAATTTCCCTCATGATTCCTTCCTTGATCCATTTGTTATTTGGAAATATGTTTTTTAAATTATCACACATTTGTGAAGTTCCAGAATTTGTTGTTGTTGTTGTTGTTATTGATTTCTAGTTGTATTTCATTGTCCTCAGGAATCATGCTTTGTGTAATTCCAATTTTCTAAATTACATTTTCAGGCTTGTTGTGTAGCGAGCCTTCTGGTCTGCCCTGGAGAATGTCCCATGTGCACTTGGGAAGAGGGTGCTGGTGGAGTGTCTGTAGATGTGCATTAGATCTTGTTAGTTTGTAGCTCATGCTTCAAATATTTGTTGAATAGATTTATCAAGATGTTTAATCAGGACTTGTTAGAATTATAATGTTTCTGAAAGAGCTAATAGCCTATTTTTACTTTCTCTCTGAATTGACATGTATCTAAACACACCAACGTTAAAATTATACTAAGAAGCAAAACAAAACCAAATATATATTTTTTAGAACCTTAAAATTATTGCTCTAGGTGCAGGTAATATCTTCCAGCTTGGTGAGGGGTGATTGTCGAGTGCAGACTGATTATTCATTTTCTGTTAGTGAACTGTCTTAGAAATCAATAGAACTACTACTTCTTTAAGAATTTTACAGCACAGGGAGAAGAAATTCAGAATTAGAAGAGATTCACTGATTGAGATGAATGTGAGTTATGCTTTAAGGTCCCCAGTATCCACATTAGCAGAGTATTACCCATTATGTGGATAGGATTCGAGAAGTAACTGAGTGCAATCTCAGTCTATAAAGAGAATACACCACAGTATTCTTGTGAACTTGAAGAGAGTTAAAAGTATTTCAGTATTATCATGAAATCTCTGAGTCAGTTTTGAGTAGTATTTGAATGTATCTTGTCCTGTTAAACCATTTTCTCTTTCATGAAGCTGCTGAAATTGAGGCCAACAGCTCCCATTAGCATTGTTGATCTGGAATCCAAATTGAGATGGTCTCTGGCTGAATGCACTCTAGAGAATCTGAGTTGTTCTGTTTGACAAATACCAGGGTTCTCATTGCTATCGATGAAAATATACTGATTATCACCAAGTATATTTTGGTGTGGATTAAATTGTCTTTGCACTGCTTTTATATCACCATTAAATATCTAACTGGCTTTATTTCAACACTTTTATTAATAAATTATTTGGTTTTCACAGTATGAATTTGTGAACATGTTGCCTGTTATTGAAAAATGGTTGTGTCCAGGCTGTCTTTATGTTTTCCTGTACTCCTTCAATCAGAAATAATGATTATTTGGAGAAATGAATAAAGTATGTTGATGAATAATTTTACATTTTTCTCTTACATTGACATTATTATATGTAACTACTTGATTTCCCCTCACTCACCCACATGGAAGAAATATTTCTTTCCTCCCCTACTTGCTCTGACAGTGCATTATTCATCCTAATTTACAAAAGAAGTCATCTGTCTAATCATTGCTAATTGACTTTTTTTTCTATTGTAGCATTTTTGTAGCATCCACATATGGATTGGTTATACAGTAAGATAGTTTGTCTTTAAGCCACCCTGCCTCCTGGATAGGTTATATGTGGAAACATTTGTTTCTATAGTGAAAGGACAGATAACAATAGTTTTACATCTCAGTTAAATCACACTACTATTTGATTTGGGGCAAGAGAGGCAACTTTTCTGAACTTTGGTGAGCACTATGTAAGATGGGTACATAGTGCTCACCAGGTTGCTGTGAGTGGGAGATGGACCTGTGCCTATAATGTGCATAGTGCAGTATATGGTACCCAGAGCACTCCACTGTTTATAGCCTCTTTCCTTTCCTTCCCTGTGGCAGATAAGCAAGGTCCTTAATTTTAGTAGTTTTATATGCATTACTTCTATATTTTTCAACTCTGACCTATATCAGGAGATTAGTCAAGTGCTAAATACCTTACCTTTTACAACTCTAACAACCTTTATGCATTCAAAGCAAATCTCTACTCCCCTAGGCTTCTAACTTTTTTAGAATTTGAGTCAGTATTTCATTCTTATCATGGCTTGCCCTATTAACAAATAACACTTACTATGTTGCTAGTCAAGAATAGGTATAACTATACTATAGGGAGCTTAGAACTAGCACTAATATTTTTATTTATTTTAGTTCTGTAGAATGTTAACCAACAACAGCTAACTGTATATTTGCAGTTGTGTCATTTTCTCCTGGATATATAGTGCCTCTGAAATCACTTACACTTTTTTTCTGCATGCCTCCCACATTGCAGCAATCAATACAGCTGATTGTATGTATTTCTTCAGTTGTAACTCACATTCCATTAAGGGTTTTAGTACTGTCAGCTATAGCGTGCTGGAGCCAGGGGTTCCATTTCCTACTAACAAACTAATATTGTCCATTATTTTCTTCCTTGTCTAGTGCAAGTGTTTATTGCTGTTCCAAAGCCAGTTGGAAGCTTAACTTTAGAAACACTGTGCTTTAATCTGAGCACGTTTGACCCTAAAAAAGAAAAGTGAGAAAGATTTTCTGTTTAATGATGATTAATAACCTATTTGGATGTATCCATCTGAGGAACTGAAGATAATTTTGCCATCACGCCCCTTGTATAAGGGCACAAACAGATGGATGGGTCTTACTCTAAACCCTGAAGGTAAACAGACAAGACTCCCCTTTAATTGCTTGGGGAAGAAGGTTTCCACAGCCATGTCTCCCTCCCAAGGACACACTGAACTTCACTGTGACAACTCCCAAATTTGATATTTTCAATACAGCAAAAGGCCTCACTGCAGTCATTCAGTAAAGCTTTCCTGTACTGTGCTATACAAAGAAGAGTCTTTAGTGAGTACGTTTGCATTTAAACTATGTAGCTGCCACAGGTTTACATACAGGATTATCCAATTAACACAAATTTAGAAGTGTTAGAATCTTGGTTGGAGATTGCTTATGACCCTTGAAAATAACAACTTTAAAGCAAGAATCCTGTGCAGTCTCCACAGTTGCCTATCTCTTGTAATCTATTCTATGGGACTAATAATAGCTTTCTTAGGGGACTTTTGTAACAATGGGATTTTGCACTAGTCCATAGTAAGTGCTTCACAAGTGGTAGTTAGGTGACATTTAGTTTCTGGAAATATTTGTCCAATATTAGCTTCTCGACTTGTCTCTTAAATGACTGGATAAATGAACAAATCATATAATCTATAAGAATTTGAAACGAGAGCTTAAAATTCCCAAAATAATGATCAAATCTCAAGCAAATATCATTCAAAAATACAAATTTTGGAACATCAGAGAGGTAGCACAGTGCTATGATATAGTGAGTGCCTAGTAAATATTTCCTTATTTATTGATTAAATAAATAAGTGGCATCATTAGATTACAAGAAAGAATTAACTAGCACCATTATTTAACATTATCAAAGAAGATTATGGTTGGAGTCCTTTCTTAATTACTTATTGACCTGAAAAATTTGTGACTAGAAGGCACTGTTAAGTTTATCTATTCCCAACCTCTGGTTTTATAAATGAGGCACCAGAGGCCCTGGAGCTTAAATGAGTTGGCCACTTAATGACTGAGGCAAGTTTAGAAATCAGTCTAGATTTGTAGAGAGCATAGAAGAAGGGAAAATGTTCATTCCGTGGCCTTCCCAGACTTATGCACGTGTCAGTGCAATTGACTGCGGATTCCTGAAAGCAAGCTTGTCAGCAAGATGGTCAGAGAAAAGGAGAGCTGAAATAGAAAGTTTCCTAAAAGAGAAGAAGAACAACAAAAAGACTATACATGAGGAAAAGGGAAGATGGCCGCGAAGGGAGTGCAGTAACTCCGAGTACTGCGTCACTGTGAGGGAAAATGATGAGTTAGAACGGCTAAAAGCTATCTGGTTAGGAATTTCCAGCAAAATTGGGGTGCTCCAAAACCTAGTGGAAGGATTTTCATCGCACGAGGATCAGCTTCAGGGGCTCAAAAGCGAGCGATTTGTCCGTACGGAGCGCTTATTGTTCGGCAGATCGCCCTGCGGCTGGAGTCTGCGGAGCGCACTGGGAAACGACGGGCTGGTGGCGCAGAGGTACAGCGATGCTGATTCTGCGGGCTCCTGCCAGCTAGGCATTTGCTGAGCTCAGAGCTGAATTCTGGGTTGGAGACGGGGAAGGAAACGGTCCAGTTCGGTTCTCCACACCGGTCAGACCACGGAGGAAGCCAGCGGCCACCATCTTGGAGAGCTGACGTCACCATCCTTGTTTTTGACTGATTGCAGCTCTTTCAGCTATAGAACAGGTAATTTCAGGCTGACAATTGTCTGCGTCTCGCAGACAAATTGCTCAGACTTAGTGCTAAATAACACGCGGAAACTGCTTCTTGGAGCCTGCTCCTATCAGAACACGCACCGAGCCCGGAGCGGCGGAGCTCCGGCTACCGGAGCTGCTCTGGCCCAGGGCTATAGAACCCGCGGAAACTGCTTCTTGGAGCCCGCTCCTGTCGGAGCATGCACCAAGTCCGGAGAGGCCGAATTCTGGCTCCCGGAACTGCTCTGGCCCAGGGATAAAGAACCCGCGGAAACTGTCTCTCGGTCCGGGTCCTGCTGAATACTGTGAAGGCCAGAGGGGCGGAGCAGAGCCGCCGCCAGAGCCCGGAACAGGCCTAGCGACCTGCCGGCGTGGTGTCGCGTCGCCCCGGCTAGAGCAGGGGCCGAACAGAGCCGCCGCCAGAGCCCGGAACAGGCACAGCGACCCGCCGGCGTGGTGTCGCGTCCCTCTGGCTAGAGCAGGGGCCGAACAGAGCCGCCGCCAGAGCCCGGAACAGGCACAGCGACCCGCCGGCGTGGTGTCGCGTGGCTCCGGCTAGAGCAGGGGCCGAACAGAGCCGCCGCCAGAGCCCGGAACAGGCACAGCGACCCGCCGGCGTGGTGTCTCGTCGCTCCGGCTAGAGCAGGGGCCGAACAGAGCCGCCGCCAGAGCCCGGAACAGGCACAGCGACCCGCCGGCGTGGTGTCGCGTCACTCTGGCTAGAGCAGGGGCCAAACAGAGCCGCCGCCGGGGCCCGGAGCAGACCCAGCGACCCGCCGGCGTGGTGTCACGTCGCTCCGGCTGGAGCGGGGGCCGAACAGAGCCGCCGCCTGCGCCCGGAGCAGGTCCAAAGACCTGCCGGCGTGGTGTCGCATCGCTCCGGCTCGAGCAGGGGCCGAACAGAGCCGCTGCCAGAGCCCGGAATAGGCCCAGCGACCCGCCGGCGTGGTTGTCAAGAATCCCCAATTGGAGTAGGGGGAAAGCAGATCCTCCACCCGCGTCCGCAAGGTAGGCAGGCCTGTGACAGTCTGGCAGAACAGCCCCAGCGGCCTGCCGGCGTGGTAGACACGTCACACCACTTGGGGGAGGGGCAGAGCAGAGCCGCTCCCCGAGCCTGGATCAGGCCCAGCGGCCCGCCAGCGTGGCAGTCACATCACTCCATTTGGAGTAGGGGCAGAGCAGAGCCGCAGCCCGCGCCCAGAACAGGCACAGCGACCTGCCGGGGTGGTAGTCACGACAACCCAATTGGAGAAGGGGCAGAGCAGAGCCGCCGCCCACGCCTGTAAGGTAGTCAGATCCGCGACTAACTGGTGGAACAGGCCCAGGGGTTCACGGACGTGGTGACGTGGTAGACACGTCACACCAATAGGAGGAAGGGCAGAGCAGAGCCGCTGCCCGCGCCTCCAAGGTAGGCAGACCTGCGACCGACCGGCAGAACAGTCCCAGCGGCCCACCAGCGTGGTAGACAAATCACCCCAATTGGAGGAGGAGCAGAGCTGCCGCCCGCCCCTGCAAGGGAGACTTTTCAACTATACAAGAGCAATATAAATATATAGGGGGAAAAATTTCAAAAACACAATAGTTTCACTAAGCAGAAAGAAACACGAGCAATATGAAAAGACAAGGAAAGAAAGGACCACAAGCAATGCAGGTCAACTCAATTTTAGAAGAGGTTATAGCTGCAGCAGATGGAATGTCAGATAAAGAATTCAGGATATACATGCTGCAAATGATCTGGAGTCTCAAGGAAGACATTAGACAGCAAAATCAGACAATGAAAGATCATTTCGACCACTTCGACAATGTATTACATAAACAAATCCAAGAAGCAAAAGATCAACTATACAGGGAGATAGAGGTAATAAAAAACAAACAAACAGAAATCCTAGAAATGCAGGAAGCAATAAACCAACTTAAAAACTCAATTGAGAATACTACCAGCAGAGTAGAACACTTAGAAGATAGAACATCAGACAATGAAGACAAAGTATTTCAACTTGAAAAGAACATAGATAGCTCAGCAAAACTGTTAAGAAACCATGAGCAGAACATCCAAGAAATATGGGATAATATAAAGAGACCAAACTTAAGAGTCATTGGGATACAGGAAGGTATAGAGGTCCAAACCAAAGGAATGAACCACCTATTCAATGAAATAATACGAGAAAACTTCCCAGACTTGAAGAATGAGACAGAATCCCAAATCCTAGAAGCATACAGGACGCCGAATGTGCAAAATCATAAGAGATCCACACCTAGACACATTATAATGAAGATGCCCAACATACAGAATAAGGAGAGAATTTTAAAAGCTACAAGAGAAAGGAAGCAGATTACATTTAGGGGTAAGCCAATCAGGATAACAGCTGATCTTTCAACACAGACTCTGAAAGCTAGAAGATCCTGGAATCACATATTTCAAAAACTGAAAGAAAATGGGTTCCAACCAAGAATCATGTATCCAGCGAAATTAAGCTTCAGGATGGAAGATGAAATTAAAACCTTCCACGATAAACAAAAGTTAAAAGAATTTGCAGCTAGAAAACCATGTCTTCAAAACATCCTCGGCAAAACATTACAGGAAGAGGAAATGGAAAATAACAATGAATACCAACAGTGGGAGGTAGGACAGTAAAGGGGGGGAAAATAATCAAAAAAGGAAAACAAACCATGTTTAGTAACATAAATAAACAATTATGGCTGGAAGAACAACCCATATCTCAATAATAACCCTAAATGTTAATGGCTTAAACTCACCAATCAAGAGACACAGACTAGTAGAATGGATCACAAAACAAGACCCAACAATATGCTGCCTACAGGAGACGCATTTGATAGGAAAAGACATACATAGACTGAAGGTGAAAGGTTGGGAAAAATCATATCACTCATATGGACTTAGGAAACAAGCAGGAGTGTCCATACTCATATCAAATAAAATAGATTTCAAGCCAAAGTTAATCAAAAGGGATAAAGAGGGACACTACATACTGCTCAAGGGAACCATACACCAACAAGACATAACTATCATAAATATATATGCCCCAAACAATGGTGCAGCTATGTTCATCAAACAAACTCTTCTTAAGTTTAAGAGTCTAATAGACCAACATACAATAATCATGGGAGACTTCAACACACCTCTCTCACCACTAGACAGATCTTCCAAACAAAAGTTGAATAAGGAAACTATAGAACTCAATAACACAATTAATAACCTAGACTTAATTGATATATATAGAATATACCACCCAACATCAAGCAGTTACACTTTTTTCTCAGCAGCACATGGATCCTTCTCAAAAATAGATCATATATTATGTCACAGGGCAACTCTTAGACAATATAAAGGAGTGGAGATAATACCATGCATCTTATCTGATCATAATGGAATGAAACTGAAAATCAACGATAAAAGAAGGAAGGAAAAAACATGCATCACTTGGAGAATGAACAATTGGTTACTAAATGATCAATGGGTTATAGAAGACATCAAGGAGGAAATTAAAAAATTCTTAGAGATAAATGAAAGCACAGACACAACATATCGGAATCTATGGGACACATTAAAAGCAGTTCTAAGAGGAAAATTCATTGCTTGGAGTTCATTCCTTAAAAAAAGAAAAAACCAACAAATAAATGATCTCATACTCCATCTCAAAATCCTAGAAAAAGAAGAGCAAAACAACAGCAAAAGAAGTAGAAGGCAAGAAATTATTAAAATCAGAGCTGAAATTAATGAAATCGAAACAAAAGAAACAATTCAAAAGATTGACAAAACTAAAAGTTGGTTCTTTGAAAAAATAAATAAAATCGACAGACCCTTAGCCATGCTAACGAAGAGAAGAAGAGAGAGAAATCAAATTACTAGCATACGGGATGAAAAAGGCAATATCACAACAGACACTTCAGAAATACAGAAGATAATCAGAAACTATTTTGAATCCTTATACTCCAATAAAATAGAAGATAGTGAAGGCATCGATAAATTTCTTAAGTCATATGATCTGCCCAGATTAAGGCAGGAGGATATAGACAACCTAAACAGACCAATATCAATTGAGGAAATAGAAGAAACCATCAAAAGACTACCAACTAAGAAAAGCCCAGGACCGGATGGGTATACAGCAGAGTTTTACAAAACCTTTAAAGAGGAACTAACACCAATACTTTTCAAGCTATTTCAGGAAATAGAAAAAGAGGGAGAACTTCCAAATTCTTTCTACGAGGCCAACATCACCCTGATTCCTAAACCAGACAAAGACACTTCAAAGAAAGAAAACTACAGACCAATATCTCTAATGAACCTAGATGCAAAAATCCTCAATAAAATTTTGGCAAATCGGATTCAAAAACATATCAAAAAAATTGTGCACCATGATCAAGTAGGATTCATCCCTGGGATGCAAGGCTGGTTCAATATACGGAAATCAATTAATGTTATTCACCACATCAATAGACTTAAAAATAAGAACCATATGATCATCTCGATAGATGCAGAAAAAGCATTCGACAAAGTACAGCATCCCTTTATGTTCAAAACGCTAGAAAAACTAGGGATAACAGGAACTTACCTCAACATTGTAAAAGCAATCTATGCTAAACCTCAGGCTAGCATCATTCTGAATGGAGAAAAATTGAAGGCATTCCCTCTAAAATCTGGAACAAGACAGGGATGCCCTCTCTCACCACTTCTGTTCAACATAGTTATCGAATCACTGGCCAGAGCAATTAGACAGACGAAAGAAATTAAAGGCATAAAAATAGGAAAAGAAGAACTTAAATTATCACTATTTGCAGATGACATGATTCTATACCTAGCAGACCCAAAAGGGTCTACAAAGAAACTATTAGAGCTAATAAATGAATTCAGTAAAGTGGCAGGATATAAAATCAACACACATAAATCAAAGGCATTCCTGTATATCAGCGACAAATCCTCTGAAATGGAAATGAGGACAACCACTCCATTCACAATATCCCCCCAAAAAATAAAATACTTAGGAATCAACCTAACAAAAGAGGTGAAAGACTTATACAATGAAAACTACAGAACCCTAAAGAGAGAAATAGAAGAGGATCTTAGAAGATGGAAAAATATACCCTGTTCATGGATAGGCAGAACTAACATCATCAAAATGACAATATTACCAAAAGTTCTCTATAGGTTTAATGCAATACCAATCAAAATCCCAATGGCATTTCTTATAGAAATAGAGAAAGTAATCATGAAATTCATATGGAAAAATAAAAGACCCAGAATAGCAAAAACAATGCTAAGCAGGAAGGGTGAATCAGGCGGTATAGCGATACCAGACTTCAAACTATACTACAGAGCAATAGTAACAAAAACAGCATGGTACTGGTACCAAAACAGGCGGGTGGACCAATGGTACAGAATAGAGGACACAGAAACCAACCCACAAAACTACAACTATCTTATATTTGATAAAGGGGCTAAAAGCATGCAATGGAGGAAGGATAGCATCTTCAACAAATGGTGCTGGGAAAACTGGAAATCCATATGCAACAAAATGAAACTGAATCCCTTTCTCTCGCCATGCACTAAAGTTAACTCAAAATGGATCAAGGAGCTTGATATCAAATCAGAGACACGGCGTCTGATAGAAGAAAAAGTCGGCTATGATCTACATACTGTGGGGTCGGGCTCCAAATTCCTCAATAGGACACCCATAGCACAACAGTTAATAACTAGAATCAACAAATGGGACTTACTCAAACTAAAAAGTTTTTTCTCAGCAAAAGAAACAACAAGAGAGGTAAATAGGGAGCCTACATCCTGGGAACAAATCTTTACTCCTCACACTTCAGATAGAGCCCTAATATCCAGAGTATACAAAGAACTCAAAAAATTAGACAACAAGATAACAAATAACCCAATCAACAAATGGGCCAAAGACATGAACAGACACTTCTCAGAGGAGGACATACAATCAATCAACAAGTACATGAAAAAATGCTCACCATCCCTAGCAGTCAGAGAAATGCAAATCAAAACCACCCTAAGATACCATCTCACTCCAGTAAGATTGGCAGCCATTAGGAAGTCAAACAACAACAAGTGCTGGCGAGGATGTGGGGAAAAGGGTACACTTGTTCATTGTTGGTGGGACTGCAAATTGGTGCAGCCAATCTGGAAAGCAGTATGGAGATTTCTTGGAAAGTTGGGAATGGAACCACCATTTGACCCAACTATTCCCCTTCTCGGTCTATTCCCTAAAGACCTAAATAGAGCATGCTACAGGGACACTGCTACATCGATGTTCATAGCAGCACAGTTCACAATAGCAAGACTGTGGAACCAACCTAGATGCCCTTCAATAGACGAATGGATAAAAAAAATGTGGCATTTATACACAATGGAATATTACTCTGCATTAAGAAATGACAAAATCATAGAATTTGGAGGGAAATGGATGGCATTAGAGCAGATTATGCTGAGTGAAGCCAGCCAATCCCTAAAAAACAAATGCCAAATGTCTTCTTTGATATAAGGAGAGTAACTAAGAACAGAGTAGGGACGAAGAGCATGAGAAGAAGATTAACATTAAACAGGGACGAGAGGTGGGAGGGAAAGGGAGGGAGAAGGGAAATTGCATGGAAATGGAAGGAGACCCTCAGGGTTATACAAAATTACATACAAGAGGTAAAGAGGGGAAAGGGAAAAATAATACAAGGGGGAGATATGAACTGCAGTAGAGTGGGTAGAGAGAGAAGAGGGGAGGGGAGGGGAGGGGAGGGGGGTAGTAACGGATAGGAAAGGCAGCAGAATACAACAGACCCTAGTATGGCAATATATAAATCAATGGAAGTGTAACTGATGTGATTCTGCAATTTGTAAACGGAGTAAAAATGGGAGTTCATAACCCACTTGAATCAAAGTGTGAAATATGATATATCAAGAACTATGTAATGTTTTGAACAACCAACAATAAAAAAAAAATATTAAAAAAAAAAAAAAAAAAAAAAAAAAAAAAGACTATACATGAAGGACAAATGTGCTCCCTTCTCACTTTCACTGGGCCCCATTCTACTTTTTCGATACTACTTTGTGGCTGACATTAAAGATGTGTCTAATAAGTTATTAAAAAGGCCAGGCTCCAAGTAATGCTCTTTTCCAGAAGGGATTGCAGAGATGACCCTGTGTTGATGCGGATAGATTTTCTCAGGCAGATGTATCTGTGTTTCTTTACATTTGTAATGGGGAGACCCAATTCTACACTTCAGTTGTCCAGATGGAAGGAGAAGGTTAGTATCTGACTTTAGCTAAGACTTATATAGAAGGATAGAGCATGAATAAATTGATAAGGCCGAAATACCCTTGATGAACTCTTTATTTGCCTTAGAAAACTCTAAATAGATAAAGCTTGTGTGTACTGTCTCTTTGGCTCTACTTGGCATCTCTAACCCTCTGGAAATTTCCATTAAGAATTCCAAACTCCAGATAATTTTCCGGCAATATCTTTTGCCAATACGAAAGTATATCACTTGCTCAGATTTTGGATGTGTATTCAGAAGGAGTATAGAACTTAAGTTTTGTGATTGGACTAAATAAGATATAAAATTTATGTCAGTTAGAGGATGGGCATTTCAGGTACAGAGTAGCATCTTGGGGAAAAGTGATAATGAAGAAAGGAAGTGAAAAGATGGCCCTGAATTTTAGACATAAAAGAAATTCTGAGTACTTGTAATCAGAATGAAATCAATAACTGTTGCTGACCATTGACCAGAGGCACATGAATCACTGTGATGGGGTTGTTTTCTAGTGTCCTCAGTGAAGGATCTACAAATGACATGCCATCTTGGCAAGGTGAAACAAGATTTTGATTTACAGTGCTTTTTTAGGGCAAGATGAAATGTCTCAGAGGTGGTAGGTGTAACTGAAAGTGACATTTTGTCTTGAAGGCTTGAGTGACAGTGCTCATTTTTCCACTTTAACACGATGATGGGAAAATCTAATCTATAATGATATCAGCTCTTATTTTCTTAACTATTCCCATTAGAAGAATGATTTAACCTCAAATTTCGTCCCCAGGAATTTGAAATTGAATCAGAAGCAATTACATTGTAAACTGAAATGTCTTACAGCCCTATGACAGAAGAAAATTTATACAGTATAAATTTTATTTTACAAACAACTCATGAGATGGTTAATTGTAGTTGGATATTGTTGATATCACACAGGTCCATTATACTTATTTTGTAAAGCTCTGATTTCTTTATTGTGATATCACATTTTCCAGAGATGGCTGCCACAAGTTTTTTTTTTTTTTTTTACAAGTTCTTTTTACAATATGACACCGATATTCTGTTAATTGAGTCTCTGTCTTCTTTGGACCTGGACTGTCTTTGTGACCATCTTGACCAATGATTGGAAATGATACATTTGTGAAGTTCAGTCATAAAAATGTCATGTGCTTCCATCTTATTCTTCTGGGATGCATGCTTTTGGAAACCAGCCAGCAAGCTATGAGGAAGCTTGGAAGCATATTGGCTAGCTGCCCAAAATGAAGTCCTACCTGACAGTGAGCATCAACTCAATGGCTTTCAGATGCTTCTAGCCCTCAGGCAGAGAGCCACCCTCATGCCCACAATCTTTTAGCTACCCCAGCTGACAATATGTGGAACAGAGAGGAGCCCTGTCCAGATTGCAGATTCATGAACTAATACAATGTAATTATTGTAGTGTTAAGTCACTAAGTTTGAGATAGTTTATTTCACAGCAGAAGATAACCAGAATAAATTGTTAACATACTCTAAGATAAATATGCTTTATTAATCAAGTTTCTATAAGAGAATCTTTTCATTTAGTTTGTCCATACTAAAGAACAGTTCTTATCTCTGTTAGCCAGATAGAGTCCATGGGTTCTAGTCAACAGCTAACAAGGTCTGGATAAGTTTTTAATGTAATGGTTGAGGGTGAGATTATCCACACAGCTCTTTTACCTCCTAGTTTATGGGCAAGTTACATAGTTTCTTTATCAATAAAATGGGGATAATGCTAATGCCCTTAACCAATAGAGTTGTTATGAGGGTTAAATGAGTTACTGTATATAAAGCTCTAAGAAACAATACCTGGCACCTATTAAGGGCTCAATAAATGTTAGATATGACTAGCATCATTTTAACTCATATGCTTTATGAAAACAATCCAAGGATTTGTCAAGAAAAAATTGATCCCCAAACCAATTATTAGGTGTCATAGATTTCTACGTGTTCTTAACAATGATAAATTGGACAAGTGACACAGTGGCTTTTGTTAGTCCCAGGTTTCTCTTCAGTAAGATGCTCTGATGAGTCTTTAGGAAATGGGGATGTGGGAATAATTCTGGTTCAAACTGGATCTTCCTTGTGATTATGCAGCTGCTGGAATGTCTGAGTTTTGCTCTATTTTTATTATAACTAGATTTCCCTGATTACTTATGTTCTCAAAATACAGTTTTGGGGATGAAAGGCTGGATTTATCTGTGGATTTCTAAGCATGACTTTGCTTTTCTTGAATTTCTTCTGAAAATTGTTGGCTGTGGTCATGTAATGCCATACCTGTAACCTGAACATCCTCATCTGTGTTGACTTTGCTGTAATTGAGGTATTCTATGTGCTGTGAAGATAAGAGGCAGGCTTTCAGTCTCCTTAGAGGGAAGAGGTGCTTCCTCCCTGGAGTCTGATTTGAAAATAGATACATCACGGTGCAAAAACAGACACCATGATACTTCCTGGTTGACACCATGAAAGTATAACCTCAATAGCACCAGCCAAGGGTAAAGCTGCTTAATCACGTCATGCACAATACCCTGTAGGTTACATAGATGTTACTGGCTGATGAAGTGTAGGTATTGAATTTAATTGATTATTTAGTGGGCTTATAATTAAAATTTTGTGAGTTATTTTAAAAACAGATACAATTCCATCAAATCCATGTATAGAATAAAGAAAAGATTTAAACTTATATTATTTATATAAATTTATATTGATTTAGTTATTGAGTTACAGTCAATAGATAAGCTTTATTATGATGCAGTTATTAAAATAATTACCTACAAATATCTTAGTTCCAAAAATTTATTTGTAAGCCATTCTAAAAATATTGCTAAGAATTAAAATTATTTAAACTTGTCCATTCATTGTCAGTAATGTCACACCTGGTTTTTCCATAACATTTTCAGTGCTTAAAAATGTCAATAAGGCCTTATGTTCAAATTGCATTTCATAAGAACAAAGAGAGCATATCTGAGAGAGGAAAGCACTTCAGCTTATCTGAAGAAGGATGTTATCAGTCTCTCATTATATGGAGAAAACTGAAGCTCCAGATCAAGTTGGGAAGGGAGTAATTAGTTGGAATTGCATTTGGTTTCAAACAATAGAACTCCAGGATTTCTTTTTCTTTTGTAACAAAATGTCAAGGGGAAGGCAAGTCCAGTGTTGGAATGGCAGCTCCATGATGCCACAGGGACTCAGGTTCGTGTGGGGTTTGTACTTATGGTAATAAGATGACAGTTCTGACTTAAGGCATATGAAATCTATGTTCCAGGAAGGAGAAAGGAGAAGGGAGAAGTGCAAAAAACTCACAAAACCGATTTTGTCCCTTTTCTTTTCTCTTTCTTTTATCAAGAAAACAGTGCTTTTCCAGTTTTTCTTTGCATCAGACTTCTGCTTACTTCTAATGTGGCTCCTACTGACTTCAAAGGAGATGTCACAGTAGTGTGTTGTTGCATAGCCTATTTTGCCACCCTAACAGCTCTAAACTACTAGCTGATGGTCTTAAAATTCCTGACAGATGCTCAGCTGCATGCCTCTGTCTCAAGGTCTCTCACAGTGTTGACTGAGGCTGCAGTTTCCTCTGGAGACTTGACGGGAAGGGAATCTAATTCTAAGCCCACTTACATGGTTGTTGACAGACTTCAGTTCCTACTGGATTGTTGGACTGATGACTCCTGTGCCTTGCGGTCTGTTGGCCAGTGTTCTATATCTTGTCATGAGATCCTGTCTATAGTGTAGGTCACAACACAGTACATAGCTTCCTTCAGAGTAAGCAAGGAAGTAAAAGGGTGAGGAACGAAATGGTAGCCACAGTCTTCTTAAACCTAATTTTGAAAGTGACACATGATATCACATTATTTTTGCATGATTCCATTTTTATACATGTCACTAGAGCTAGCCTAGCCCATACTTAGTGGAGGGGCTTTATCCAAAGGCTTGGGAACCAGGCAGTGAGCATCCCTGGGAGCCACCTTAGAGAATGCCAACCACAGTAGTCTAGGCACATGAATACTCTTAATGATATGTTACCATCATACAAAAATCAAGAAGACAATGAATATTGCATATGTAGTTAGCCACTTCTATTACAGAGAATAGATAAAAAGTATAGAATTTGGAGATACTAGGAACTGAATTTAAGCACTGGATGTGCTACCGATATTGACATTTTTTTGACCTTGTTTTCTCCACAAAGTCACAAATTCATTGTGAGTTAAATGAGAGAACATAGCATAAAAGTATGCTTGATAATCTCTCAATGCATGATAACTTGCTTATTTATTTATTTACCTATTTATTTATTTTACCCAGCTAAAACTAGAATGCAGTTTTCCTCGGGTAACAGCAGTGATTTCCCTCACAATGGCACAATGTAGCCCAGACATATGTGTTATAAGATTTAGAGGGATGCTTGACATCTAGGCAGTTGACTTTTTTTTACTTGGGAATCACCATTTTTTTAAATTAGGCTGGCTCCCCATCTAGGCAAATGTAAAGGACCTGAGTACAGTGAAGTCCAGTACTCTTAATACTGTGCTGTTGGAATACCTAGACCAGTCCAACAGTATGTGCTTCCTTTAGCTCTGGAAACTACTGTTTCTGATTGTCCTTGTAAATAGAGCCTTTATCTTTTTGACCTGTCTTTGAGTTAGATAAAGGTATGTCAGGACGTTGCTGCAAAGCTCCATTTTTTCTTTTCTGCTGTGAAAATGTAAGTCTAAATTATAGTTTTGATAATAGATAGGAGCTGATTCTTTAGGTGAAAATTCATTTAAGTTGCTTTGAGTGGATCGAATAATCTATCTCTAGACTTCAGTATATTATTCTAGTAGAACCACTCGCTTAATATTATAGTCATTATGTATTTACCCAGTTTTTATTTGACAAATATGTTTTGAACACTGGTTTTATGCAAGGCACCAAGGAGGTTGATATGGAGGAGATAGACATAAAATGTAATTTTGTTACTAAGGCATTTATAAAGCAAAATGAAAAGTAACCACATGAACACAAATAATTGTAATAGAAGGTAGTTTCTGATAAACATCAAAAGAAGCACTAAATGTTGAGGGGAATTAGGGAGAAGAAGGGATCACTTCCAGCTTGTGCATCTTGAAGAAAATCACTCCTGGTAAGGGATTAAGAATTTGAAAGGAAGATTTGCTGACATTGTCACCTTCTGTGTTTAAGTGCTTGGTTGACATAAATAGGAGCTTTGTTTACCATAATTCAATTGAAATAGAAGGCCTTTTAAATCAAAATACCTAACCTCTCTGCTCTAGGAAAAGTAGGAAACAGCACATTTGCAGAAAAACTCAGCCCTGCTATCTGTGGTCCCTTTACATCTCCTACTGGTAATTTGGCCAATACCCAAAATTGGGTAGTGGAAGAGCAAATCAGTTAGAACAGAGGAAGGCAAAAGCCACTCAATAGAAACAGCATCCTGGATGAGCTGAATAGTCAACCACATCTAGTGTGGATTTGTAATTGTGACACTGTTGCATACTAGTGAAGAAACAGGCTCTGGAGTCAGAATACCTGCAGTTGTCAAACTGTGGTTTACTTGCTTTCTAATTGTGTGACCTTGGGTAAATGAATTTCTTCTTGTTTTAATTTCCTCATTTATATAATGAGGACAATAATAATGTTTCCTAGTGCTGTTGTAAGAATTAAATTAAGTAGTTCACAGGAACACTTAGTAAGGAGTCTGGTACATACTAACCACTCAAGATATGTTGGCTATGGTTGTTGTTTAAAGTGTGATGGATTTCCAGGGTGCCAATCACATTAAAATAGAAGTACAAAATGGTTTTGCAAAGGCAAATTGATTGAATGTTTTTTTTTTTAACATGCATCTCTTCATAGATGACTGAGAATTGAAAAAATTCAATGAATGGTAGTAGACTTTGACTATTCTGGTTGGGCAGTCTGGAGTCTTATAAAAGAAGGGTACTGTAGAAGCTTTGCTGCTGCTCTACTTAATGAGAGTCATCGTAATTTGTATCTTTCACCTAGGGATACCACACAAAGCACTGAAAACGGAATGGCTTAAAACAAGAGAAATTTATTCTTTCAAAGTTATGGAGGCTACAAGACCAAAATCAAAGTGACAGCAGGGCTAACCGCCCTCTGAGACCCTGGGAAGTCTTGTTCCTTGACTTTTCCTGGCTTCTGATGTTGGCCACCCATTCTGGTGTTCCTGGACTTGCAGCGTAGTAGGCTTGCAGTTCTCTGACCTCTGCCTCGGTTGTCATACTGCGTTCTCTCTGTGTGTCTAGATTTTCATATAGCATTTTCCTCTAATATAGACACCAGGTCATACTGGATTAGGACCTAGCCTAATGATTTTATCTTAATTTGATTACATCTGCAAAGACCCTATTTCCAAATAAGGTAACATTCACATAATGGTAAGGTACATATCTTTTTTGGTGGGGAGCATGACTCATAACACAGTGTCTATCAAACCTAAGGTTTGGAGCTTTAGGAGGAGTTAGGAGATGTTTTGATGAGTTCGTTCATGAAGACAGATTGCTTAAGGCTCTGATTAACTTTTTAGTCCTGGCAAGTGTGTTTGATTGCCTAGCTAGGTTGGAAGTCACCTTTACTTCTGGTCTATTCATTGCAGTTTTCTTTCAATTTCCAAGATATATGGATTCATATAAGAGTAAAGCAGTTTCAGAATTCTCTAGTACTGATGGTACCTGTAAGATGACAGGTGGCTCTTTTATTTTTATTTTGCCTTCCTTTATTATTTAATTGAAGAGAAGTTTTGTGGTTTGGGGATGTTTTTTGAATCCTCAGGTGGAGTCATAGGGATCAAAATGTTTTGGATTTATTACTGTGCAGGGAGAGTAATGTACTTTCTGTTTAATTCCTTGGGAAGAGTTACACATGGGATCCCAATGGGTTTAGTAAATCATATAACCTGGGGGAGAAACCCAGATGGCATAAAGTTATTGACCCGGCGCAGAGGGGAGGCACGATGCTAAAGGCGCTAAGCCTGGCCGGCTTCTGAGGGCTTGTGCAGGGCTGTGTCATGGTCTACCACTTTGCCATTTGTCCCTGTGGATCCTGAAAGCTGCAGATAAAATTTTCAAAGGCTTAGCTGCCTGTAATTTAAGAATGAACTTGGTTAGAAGTCAGATCAAGTAAAAGAAAATGAAAATGTCATTGCACAAGAGAAAAATGAACCATCTGGTAGAAGCGCAGTATTTCTAAGATAGAGTTTTCTGGTTTGTCTTTATTTTTGTTTGCTTTGTGTCTTAGCTTTTGAAGTTAATATTTCTCTTGTGGGCTGTAATATAGTAATAGTTAATGGTTGGGGGAAAATCAGAAAGCAAGCTAGTTGGAGACCATGGGAAGAAAGGAATGCTGAAGTGTGAGGAAGGAGGTACTATCACTTCTGCAGGGGCATTTCCTTCTTGGGAGACTGGAGCTGTTATAATTACCCAAGACAGAGGCTTAGGGGACAGAGAATGCTTAATTCAATTGAAACCAGAAAAGCAAAGTTAGGTGCTTTTGATTTGATATACATGTATTGATTTGATCTACAACTTAAAGTACATACAGTTTGTTTCTATGAAAGTACTTTTAAATCAAACTTTCAAAAAATCCAGACTATAACACTTTATTATTTTTAGCCTAAAGGATCAATCCTTATATGTGTGAGTTATCCAAAAGTCATCCTAATCACCAGGGTTGAATTTGTTTGTTAATTCTTGTGAGATAGTTTCTATATTTGGGTTGAAAATTTAAAAAACAGAACTTTGTGAAATGTTTTAATTTGTGCTTTTTGATTACTAGAAATACTGAACACACACACGTCATTTTTTTCTAATTTATTTATTTATTCTAATTTGTTATATATGACAACAGAATGCATTTCAATTTATAGTACACATATAGAGCACAGTTTTTCATGTCTCTGGTTGTACACAAAGTAGAGTCACATCATTCATGTTTTCATACATGTACTTAGGGTAGTGATGTCCATCTCATTCCACCATCTTTCCTATTCCAATGCCTCCCCACTTCACCTCCCTCTCCTTTCCCTATCTAAAGTTCCTTTACCCCATGCTCCTCACCATACCATTATGGATCAGCGTCCACATATCAGAGAAAACATTCAGCATTTGGCTTTTGAGCATTGGCTAACTTCACTTAGCATAATATTCTCCAACTCCATCCATTTACTTGCAAATGCCATAATTTCATTCTCTTTTAATGATGAATAATATTCCATTGTGTATCAAAGGACTAAAAACAGCATACTACAGTGACGCAGCCACATCAACATTTATAGCAGCACAATTCACAATAGCTAAATTGTGGAACCAACCTAGATGCCCTTCAGTAGATGAATGGATAAAGAAAATGTGATAGATATACACAATGGAATATTACTCAGCATATATGTCATTTTTATATCTTTCCTTGTAGACTGTCCAGCCCAGTCCTTTGTCATTTTTCTATTAAAAAGGTGGTCTTTATCGCCTGACTGGCAAACAAATGCTCAGTAAGTGTCAGATTGTATTTATACTACTTATCTTGCAATTAACCAAAATGACTGAAGGAAGCCACTCTTTGGTGGTACATTATAAAAGTACAATATAAATGGTACAATATAAATTATTATTATTACACATAATAACATAATTATGAGAAAAAGAAATCAGATTAAAAAAAAAGAATGTTGTACTATTCCTATTTGTATAAATTTTTAAAATGAGCAAAACTGATCGATAGTTAAAAGACTAATGGCGAGATAGACTTGGAGGAAGCCTGATGGGCGCTCTCCAGCTTCTGGTAATTGTTAGTTTATAATCTCGAGCTAATGATATGAATGTATCTATTCTGTGAATTTATCAAGCTGTGTGTGCAATCATTTGTATACTTTTCTGTTACTATTATGTTACATTTTTCAAATGTTAAAAAGGTATATTATAGAACTTAATGGGCATTCAAAACTTTTCTTAAGATAATTTTATGCTGAAGAAGTTTCAATTGTGTAAGCTTACTGATGTATCTTCATGAAAGTCTGATCTATTGTTCATGATAGCAGATTTGGGAATGTTAATGTTTATATATACTTTTTTCATAATTGCACCAAAATTGATGAATGCTTTTCTGGGAGCTGTCCATTGATATTCCTTGTAATTAGCAACCTGCTTGTGTTTCTGAAATTGTATTTTTCAATCATATAATTGTGTTCAAAAGCCTCTGTCAGGACCAGAATTAGCTACAATTTATATTCAGTTCTGAACACAAGTTTTGTTTCTCAACTTTTTCATTCACTTGGCAGTTCATAAACTTAAATGTATGTGCTTGTGGATGAAAGTTCTAGGAATCTGAAGATTGGCCAAAAGAGAAAGATTAAGATGCTTGGAGGTGGTATAGAAGAGCTTGAGAAGAGTGGGGTAAGTAGAACTATAATACTAAAAGACACTAGTTTTTTAAGTATTTGCTCAAGAGCAAGATGATGGGATGCTATTTTGCTGAAACACGTCACACTTTAGTTAGCCATTTATATCTAACTCCAGTTGATTGAATGGACTCAGCTGTAGAAGTGGTGGTACTGGTAATAATAGGAGTTTAGATTTTGTTTTAAATATCACTTAATTAAAATACTTTGGTTCACTGCTGGGTAAAGAATAAGAAAGTATAAAATATAATATGACTATGATATGTCATATTTTCTGCCAAGCAGGAATTTACATCTGCAGTTGCATAAACAAGGCATTTAAAGGTAAAATGTGTAAATTAAAATATTATGAAATAAGTGGTATAAATATACAACTCTAACAACATTTGACACTTAATCGTATGCTTATTTGTTTGCCAGTCAGGTGATAAAGACCAACTTTCTAATAGAAAAATGACAAAGGACTGGGCCAGATAGTCAACAAGGAAAGATATAACAATATCAATACATATATAAAACTATGTGCATTATCACCAGTAATACAATATTCATGAATTAAAATTTCAACTATCAGATTAGCCAAATTAAGAAAAAATGGTAATAGCTAATGTAAATGAAGCTTCATGGAAACTGGGAGTCCCAATTCATATAATCTTTCCAATGTGAAATTAAGCAGCTTGCACCAAAATTTAAAATGTACATACCGTATGACCAGATGGAGGTACAGGGACAGTGGAGTCTAAGCCTTATGCAATTGAGGGAGGGGAGGTTCTTTTTTTAAATATTTTTTTAGTCGTTGATGGACGTTTATTTTATTCATTTATTCATATGCGGTGCTGAGAATTGAACCCAGTGCTTCACATATATGAGGCTAAGTGATCTACCACTGAGCCAAAACCCAGACTGGGGAGGTTCTTTTTGAATAGAATTCCAAAGTTATAGATACAAAATTAAGTATGAAAGTAAATAGTTTGGAGGAGGAAAAGATTTTTTAAAAAAATATTATTTTAAATATTTAAAAAATATTTTTTAAAATATTATTTTAGTTATCAGTGGACCTTTATCTTATTTATATGTGGTACTGAGAATCGAACCCAGTTCCTCACACATGGTAGGCAAGCCCTCTACCACTGAGCCACAACCCCACCCTGTCACCTCTCGTTTTACAAACGTCACAAAATTCATCTCTATGTGGCACCTTGAGTCAGTCTAGCTCCAGGACATGACTCTTAATGGCTGTGCTCTGACTTTCTCAAAATTTATCATTCATATATGTCTTTTGACTACTAATAACAAAAACATATTTACAACCTCTTGGCACTTCTACTGCTAGTGTCCTGGCCTAAACCTCTACCTTGTCTTTCTTGAATAATTGGAATAGCCTCCAATCTGATCTAACATTTTTAGTAATTAACTTCTGATATTTCTCTATGATACCGTATCTCTCATATTATTTTGGTTATTCTTTGATTACCTTTTTATATGACAATGATTTTGTACTATTTACTACAAAGATATAGAAAAGATAATTAAGTCCTCCAGCATGGTAGATGGACATTTTTATTGTTAATAGCCAAGATACATAAAACTAGAAAATTCATACACATACCTATTTGCTGTTTATAGTAGTGCTACAGATTTGTTACACTTATAATTCCATATACTGTATTGTTAAACATATTCCTGATAGGAGAGACCTTCTATTTAATCTAAGCACTGATGAGAGCTGAACACTTTGCTTACAATTTTAGACACCTGATAATAGAATTTTTTTAAAAAACAGACTAGCTCCTGGCTCAATACATTTCAAATTGTTTCTTCCCTACTACCCAAATATTTCTGGTGCCAGCCTTGGCAAGAAGCATTCTCATTGTGATGTAACCTCCAGCTTTATTGAGTGAGTTGGAATGATGGGCAGTAGAAATATTCCTGGTTATTTCTATTCTGGAACAGCGATTGATAACTATCACTGGAAATGACTTCAAAACCTGTATATAACAGCCAGTAAACCAAAATAAAGTATAATTCCCAGCCCAGTTTTCTCTACCAGATTCCCAAAATATTCATGACCACTCTAGTGCCACTCAATATAAGAAGTGGTGAAAGGAAAATTGGGGAGGAAGGTGACAATAGTCATAAATGCAGTTAAAAGATCTTATTTTTTATGAATTTTACAAAAACATAGGCCATTAAATACCTTTTGAGGACCTCTTATATCATGAAAGAGGCTGTGGCAAATGGGGAACCTGAATTTAATCTTTATTAGGTACTTAATATATGTGCCTCTATGACTAGCAATTTTACATACAACAATTTATCTAAGGAAAGAGTTCAGTAAAATCAATAATAGGAAGTAGTCATTGGGTGCTTACTGTGTGCAGATACCTTGCTAAGACTTCAATCTTGATTTTTGTGTGTGTATGTGTGGTGTGGGGGGGTGCTGAGTTTGAATCCAGGGCCTCACACATGCTAAGCAAGCACTCTATCATTGAGCTATACCCCATTTTGACTTTTTATAATGAGCTTTTGATTAATATAATAAAATTATGTTTTATATATTTTTAATATCAAAGAATAATTCCAGTATTTAAACGAGAATATTTATTTAAACCATGTTAAAAATCATGATCATTTCGCCTTATCTTTTCACTTCACCTTCTATGTGGGACTTGTGTTCATTAAACTTATACACTATTTATTGAATGCTAGCCAGTATTCTGGATGTTCAAATCCCCATGGTCGTGAATTTTACACCCTCGTTGAGGCAGACACTAGGTAAGTTCATCCACAATTGGAGTATCTAAGTAAAGCCTATTATATATTAGATATTTATAAATATTAAGGGGAAACAGTGCAGCAAGTAAGAAGGAGAGATGTATGTGTCTGAAGAGTAGGGATGAGGCCTAAGATGACTCACTACAAAGAGGGTAACTTTCACCTGAAGGGGATTGGGCACCTTGGAGGACCACAGTAGAGATTTTAGCTTTTCCCATGTCATTATGAAATGACACGATCTGACATGTTTTAAAAGTACCCGCCCTGGCTGTTGGGTTGAGAGTAGCAAAGTCATGGGTAGAAAATGGAGAGGGGTTAGCAGGTATTATTGTGATCTGGTGTTGGAGCAATAGAGATGTGTACTGGGAAGGCTGTGTTATAAGTATTGAGAAGGGCCATCTTTTCTGTTTGGTCTTTAAATAATTCTGTAGACATCAGAATTGGGGAATCCAAGGCAGTCATAGTTCTTAGGAACTAAGCCTGGCCAGTCTGACTCCAGGTTGTGCCACTCATGATGGGGATGATGATGTACAGGGACTTTTGTTCATGGGTCGTACTAACTCTAAGCTTTAGAACTGGGAAGGTAAGGATTGGCTAGGGCTGTAGCTCAGTGGCACAGAGCTTGCCTAGCATGTGTGAGGCACTGGGTTTGATCCTCAGCACCATATATAACTAAAACAAAGGCATTAAAAAATACTTAAAAAAAAAAGAACTGGGAAAGTGAAACAAATACATATTCTGAAGATTGTCCAGAAACACCTAATCACAAAGAGATGGATTCAAGTTTTTTATGCCTTGTCTTCTACTCAATTGTTGTTTAAAACAAACAAATAAAAACCCAGTAAATATGGATTTGGGGTAACTAATGTCAAGATGGATTATTCTTTGTCTAGAATTTTTATGACTATTTGAAATGATGCTTAATGTTAAAAAGAATGAGAGAGAAAAAAAATGAACAGAAGAGGAAAAAGAATACCTTCAAACCCTGAAAACAAGAGAAACTCAAGAATTGAATATTTGATATGCCACAGGGTCTTATGCAAGTTTAATGCCTGAATTACATTAGGATGATACTAAACAGAAGCCACAACTGTCAAATGGCTGAGGCACTTCTACTTGATATGTACTTTCGGAAAAGGCAATATAGTACCTACAAAATTATTTCAGTGTTATGTTATACTTGATCTTTTATTGAATCACATTGGAATGAATTACCACTTAAGGCAACAGAATTATCCTTCCTGAAGTCTTTTAAGCATAGGATAAACACTGGCAGACCTGTGAGGCCAATAGAGGTCAGATTACTGGGCAGACTACACATCCTTTGATGTAGTAAGATGAATTCATTCAGAATTCTTTTCAAAGTACACCCTTCTACATGGAGGTAGCAGAATCTGAACCAAAGGAATTACAAACGGCTTTAACAGACTGAAAGAAATGTTTTGAAATACACTTTTATTTTTTTTTTCCTCCTTTGAGTTGTCGTGTCAAAAGAGAAGAAATTTGAGGGGGGATGAACCCAAAATGAGCCCCTGAATGACTTACATAGTGTGTGTGTGTGTGTGTATATGCACGTGTGTATTTTAGTGTTAAGGAATGCTTTGTGCATGTGTATGTATATTTAATAATTTTCAATCATGGTTGTACTGAAGAAAGCAGAACTACATGACACATAGAAATGGATAAAAATTATGTTACCGTGTTTATAGGAGAAAAATGATGGCTATGGTATTGAAAGAAATCAAAACAACTTTTGTATGAAAATGCATACGTAATATTAGAACAGAAGCAAGCTAGGCTCTTAGGAGTCCTGAGGCCTGCTTTCATCTCAGATTCTCATTTGTTATTTGATATCTTACAGTTAACTTTAATACTACCATTGTGTTCCATTTTCTTTTCTCACCTCTTACCCCAGCTCTCATTTGGGGGTCAGAGATTTCTTTGAGAATCTGAAGGCAGCTATGAAAGCTCTCCCCTCAAAATCATGCATATTTACACAAGAGATTTGCATAAAAATTCAGGGGTTTCATGGTTTCTGAAAACCATCTGTGGACCTCACAGGAGTGTGAGTAAATGAAAATGTCAGTAAGAACATGGGGGCTACAAAATATGCCACATGAACAATGGTTAGAGCATCGCAGTGTGATGATTAACTAGAAGAAAAGCTTGCAGGATGGGCCAATAATGAACTGTCACACATATTTGAAGAATTATTACATGGAATTAATAAGTTTATTCTGGGTTGTTTTAGAGCAGTACAGTCCAACACTGTAACTACTGGGCACATGTGTCTATTTAAAAAATTATAACAATAAAATCAGATAAAATAAAATAAATTTAGTTCTCCATTCATAGTAGACACAGTTCACGTGTTCAGTGGCCACATGTGGTTAGTAGCTACTGAATTGGACAATAGAGATATAGAATATTCAATCACTGTGGAAATTTCCGTTGGACAGACTTGCTCTAAAATTGTAAACTGTAAGTGGAGTGAATTATGGAAAGTCTGATTTCAGCTCATTATAAACAAAAGCATTCCATCAACTTTAACAGCTCAGTTCCTGCCTCAAAGAATAGTGAGCTTTCTGTCTCTTGAAAAACTCAAGCAGAGATGGGTTCCTACCTATGGGGAATGGTGCAGAAGAGATTCCTTTAAAGAAACTTAGGGTATTAAAGTGGGAAGAGGACTCAACAGTTCAACTCTTTTAACTAAAACTGAGGACACAGACTCAAAGCCCGTTAACTTTGCCCAGGGTGAGTTGGAAATGCTAGGTGTCCTCATGAATCCCAGTTCAGTACTTATTCCTTTCTGCCCACTGACTAGATCCTTGTGGTTCTAGCTGAACAACTCATTTCTGACTCTGCATCAGCCAGATCTCCTACTTTTCTTTTGCACCACTCTGCAATGAAAACTATGCTGCAGCCTAGCTGAAGTGGCTGTATGGAGCACACCATTCTCACCCAACCTCAAGTGTTACCATTGCTGTGTTCCTTATCAAAGTGACGTTTGCTCACAACCTTAGGTCTACTTATTTCCTAACTTCTGTCCAAATCCCAGAATACTCAACCCCATACCATTCCTTCTCTTTGGCGAACTACCTTACTACACTGTGCTTAAAAATACATATTCTTTATCGTTATTACATTTTGCCTCATTGTTCTAGTGAGCTTCTTAAAGAGTTCTCAATGAACACATTTTCTGTTTCTATAAAAATAAATATTAAAAATATGAACATGAGAAATCAGAATTAGGAGCTCCAACATATAAAGAGCTTATAGGTCACCATTTCCATCCTTATAAGAAGAAAGAGCTGAGCCAACTGAAAACAGATGACTTTTCTCAGAGCCATCAGCAATCATAGAAAAAAACCACCATTCCAAAATCTGAAGAAATGGGTGAATTCAGACAGTCATAGAGTGTGCTCTTTAATAAAGGCCTGCCTACTGTTCAAGAAAAAACCATAACTAGAATCTTTTCCTCCTTGGGGAAAGGACAATTCTCTGACTCTAACCCTCTCTAGATTTTCTCAAATACCTAAGGGGTAAAAAGGCTAAAGATCACAGTAAAATAATAGCCTACTGAAGGAAATTTCATCGCAAGAGCAGAGAATGCTACTACCCCTTCCCGTTTCCTTACCTCCACTATCACAGTGGTGCTGTACAGTTACAGGGAATTATAGACGAAGAAACTGAAGGATGCAGATACTATAAAGGAGAGGTTCTTGGGAGAGCCCAAAGACAATAGGGAACAAAAAAGGACACTAGAATAATTTGAATACTTGAAACACCTACATTTACAGCAAACATTAAGTAGCCCAACTATTAGCCAGATTAACTTAAAACCTAACACTGAAGTTCTTTTTACTTTAGTTCCTCTTATCCAAAATATCATCTTTAGCTTTCAACAGAATACTATGAGGCATTCTAAAAGCTAAGGAAAAAAAAAACCAGATTAAAATATAATCCAAGCATCAGAATAAAACTTGGGCATGACATAGATTTTGGAATTATCAGATAGGAATTTAAAAGAACTATGTTTCATTTGTTGAGCCTCTAATAGAAAAACTAGACAACATGCAAGAACAGATGGGCACCATAAGCAAAGAGATAGAAAATATAAGAAAAAGCAAAAGGAAATACTAGACATCATAAGTACAGAAAAAGAAATGAATTTCTCTGATGGTCTCATTAGGAGACTGGACTTGGTTGAGGAGAATCCAACCACAACAATGACACCAGAACATCCAATAAGCGTAGCATGATTTCAAAAGGTAAAACACATATAAAATTGGAAAATCAGGAGGATAAAAAAGAGAGAATGGAACAAAAGAAATATTTAAAGTAAAAATGACTTACTAGTCCAAAACCTCAGGTCCAGGAAGCTCAGAGAACACCAATCAGGATAGACTCCAAAACTTATTGCTAGATATATAATATCCATACTCCAGAAAGCAAAGAGAAAATCTCACAAAAAAACAAGAGTTAGAGCTATTCTATGGAAGAACAAGAATGGAAATTACAGTGGATTTCTCATCAGAAACCATGCAGATAGAATGAAATAAACTGTTAAAAGAAAAACAAACAAAAAATCCTTACTAGCTTTGAATTCTACATATAGGGAAATTATTAGCTTTTAAAAGTGAAGGAGAAACAAAGAGTTTCTCAGACAAGCAAGGATTGAGAAATTTCTATATATTATCAGATTTTCCCTTCATAAATATTAAAGGAAGTAGTTTTTCATAGAAAAGTCAATTATTTAGCAATGCAAATGTGTATCTACATTAAGAAAAGAAGAGCGTCAGAGAAGGGATAAATGAAAGGAAAATATTTTGTTTTTCTCATGATTAATTGATCAAAAATAAAATTGTTTAAACTAATAGTTATAACATTGTATTAGGTGATTACAACATGTAATAAAATGAATGACCACAATCTCATAAGAAGTGGAAAGGAGAAACAAGCAATATGTTATAAGGTACCTGGAGTATATGTGAAATGACAGAGTATATTTGAAACATAACTTAGATTAATTTAAAATGAATTATTACGGGGATGGGATTGTGACTCAGTGGTAGAGTGCACGCCTTGCATGTGTGAGACACTGGGTTCAATCCTCAGCACCACATAAAAATAAATAAAGTTATTGTGTCCATCTACAACTTAAAAATACTTTAAAAATAAATAAAATGAATATTACAAATTGTAGTAAAAGCACTTTACAATTTTTTAAATGTTTTTTTTAGTTGTTAATGGATCTTTATTTATATGCAGTGCTCAGAAGTGAACCCAGTGCCTCACACATGCTAGGCAAGCACTGTATCACTGAGCCACAACCCCACCTCTAGAATTTTTTTTATTATTATTTTTATTCATTCTGCTTAGTTGTACATGATAGCAGAATGCATTTCAATTCATTATACACAAATGGAGTACAACATTTCAATTCTCTGGTTGTACATAGTATAGAGATGCATCACTTGTGCAATCATACATACACCTGGGGTAATGATGTCCATCTCATTCCTCCATCTCTCCTACCCCTATCACCTCTCCTCATCCTCCCCTTTGCCCAATCCAAAGTTCCCCCATTCTTCCCATGACCCCGCCCCCGACCATCATAGATCAGTATCTGCTAATCAGAGAAAACATTCAGCCTTTAGTTTTGGGGGATTGGCTTACTTCACTTAGCATAATATTCTCCAACTCCATTTACCTGCAATAATTTTATTCTCTTTTAATGATGAGTAATATTCCATTGTGTATATATACCACAGTTTCTTTATCTATTCACCTATTCATGGGCATCTAGTTTGGTTTCACAGTTTAGCTATTATGAATTCAGCTGCTATAAATATTGGTGTGGCTATGTCACTATAGTATGCTGATTTTTAAGTCCTTTGGGTATAGACGGAGGAGTGGGATAGCCGGATCAAATGGTGGTTCCATTCCAAGTTTTCTGAGGAATCTCTACACTGCTTTCCAATGAGGTTGCACCAAACTGCAGTCCCACCAGCAATGTATGAGTGTACCTTTTCCCCCACATCCTCTCCAGCACTTACTATTGCTTGTATTATTTTTTCTATTTAAATATTTTTATTTGTAGATTGATACAGTACCTTTGTTTATTTATTTATTTTTATGTGGTGCTGAGGATTGAACTCAGTGCTTCATATGTGCAAGGCAAGTGGTCTGCCGCTGAGCTACAACCCCAGCCCTTATAACTGCCATTCTGACTGGGGTGAGATGAAATCTTAGAGTTGTTTTGATGTACATTTCTGTAATTACTAAAGATGTTGAATGCTTTTTTATATATTTGTTGATTGCTTGTTTATCTTCTTCTGAGAAGTGTCTGTTCAGTTCTTTTTTTTCCTTTAATTTTTATTGTTGGTTGTTCAAAACATTACATAGTTCTTGACATATCACATTTCACACTTTGATTCAAGTGGGTATGTTCAGTTCTTTATTGATTGTGTTGTTTGTTTTTTTGGTATTAAGTTTTTTAAGTTCTTTATATATCCTCTAACTGATGTATCCTGATCTATCCTCTATCAGTGCTCTAACTGATGTACATGTGATAAAAATTTGTTTCCCCACTGTAGGCTCTTTTGAAAAGTATAATTAGAGAGGAGGTAAAATGGTATAATATAAAATGCTTTAAGAAGTATGGGAGAAAATAATGTAGCAAATAGAAAAGTTACAAACATAGTAGATATTAATCCAATTATATAATCACTTTGAATGCAATGTGGATGGTTTAAATACACCAATTAACCAAATAGGTCACAGAGATTATCAGAGTAGATTTTAAAAGATCCAATTCTATTCATAAAGCCTTAGGTTGAAAGTAAATTATACTATATTAACACTAATTGAAAGAAAGTTGGATTATCTAAATTTCAGATAAAGCAGACTAAAGTACAAGGAAAATTATCAGATAAAGAAGGCAATTCTTCAAAAAGAATGATAAAGGGTTTGGGTTAATTCTCCAAAATGACATAACAATGCTGAATTTGTAGGCACCTAACAAAAGACCTTTAGAATACATAAGGCAAAAAAATAAAGGATCTGCAAAGACAAATACACAAGTTCACTATTGTAGTTGCAGACTTTCAACACCTCTCTTTTAGTAATGGATAGATCAATTGTACAGAAAGTCAGTAAGTATATATTTCACCTAAATAACACTATAAATAGACTTGATCTGACATTATAGAACATTTCATTCAACAAATAGCGGAATCCACATTTTTCTTAATATTTTGTAGAAATTTACCAAGGCAGACCCCATCTTGGCTCATAGAACACCTCTTAACACTCATAATAATTATAGCTGTTACAAACATACCTCAGCCAGATAATCAAGGTAGACATCAGCAGGGATAAATTGTGTTGATGGTATATATAATGTGATAAGATAGCACTTTTCCTTTGTGTTCTTCCTTCCCAAACACATAACTTCAGTCTAATCATATAAAGTAACATCAAACAAATTTCAGTAGAAGGAACATTCTACAAGTGAGACTACTGCTCAAAATTGTCAAGGGCATACAAAACAAGGGAATTTAAAGAAATTGTTAGAGCTAAGAGGGGCTTAAGGAGACATGACAATTAATCAAATGTGTTGTTTTTGGATAGGGTTCTGGAACAGAAAAATATTCGGTAAAAATAAAGACTATCTGAATAAAGTGGGGACTGTCATTAAAAATAATTTATCAATATTAGTCTATTAATTTTAGCAAACACACATGTGGGATGTTGATAGGGGAAACTTGCTGGGGCTATGAGAACTTTTTGTACTATCTTAGCAATTTTTCAGTACATCTAAAACTGTTCTAAAATATATTTTATTTTAAAAATATCAATGTAAGTATACTTACATATATGTTCATTTGTAGAACTCCTATCTAAGCAGACATCTGTTCCAGTTCCAAGAGTTTCTGCTGAATAAAACTTTTGGTATTTATGATATTCAGTTAATTTTTGGAACACAACGATTCTTTTATTTTCCTTTATAAACATACACAAAAACAAAAGTGTCAGTCATTGAAGTCCTGTGTTTTCCATGTATTTTTCAGTGACCATGTTATTCATGTTCACTTTATAACTTTCTCTTTTAAAGGCAAAATATGTAGAATTACAAATGGAAAATAAAGAAGGACCATCTCATCTCCTCCTTGTTTTATCATCATGCTGTGAAGAGTCAGTATGGAGAAGGCATCACTTTAAAGGAGGCTGGCAGAAACTGCAAAACTGCATTTTGTAATGGTGTCATCCAAACTCCGGGGAGTTCTGTTGTTCAGAAGTCTCCCTGGTTCATTCATGCATTAAGAGGATGGGCCTTGCTACTTTCTCATCCTGACAGGGGAGCATGTTGCTATGACAGCTGTTAGGAGACGTGGGATGCTGTTAAAGACATCCATAATGAAAAAGAGAAAGTATCTTCTTAGATTTCACTGATAGTGCATGGAGTAGCATTCATGGAGTCTCAAAAAGCATCTTGAAAATCTGTTAGCCTCATTTTAGTCTTAATACTTAATATGTACTGCAATGAATTGAATATGGTTTGTGTCTCCCAAAGATCCATTGTGGTTGAAGGCTTGGTCTTCAGGGTGGTGCTATTGGGAGATGGGGACTACTGGGAGACCTTAGTTCATTGGAGGTGGTGTGTGAGATATTTCCTGTGCAACTCCTTTGGTAGTTCTTGAAATAAAGATGGACATTCCAAAAAATGAACATGTCACTTGTCATTATATAAGGAGCAAGCCTGTCCCTGGCTGTACACTCTCTCTGTGTTCCTGGTTTGAGATATAATCACTTGCTTATTCCTATATTAGCTCCTTCTATGATGTGCTGTCATTGGACACTGTCACCAGAGGTTAAACTAGTGAGACTGCCTGATTATGAACTATAAGTCTCTAATACTTTGAGCTAAATACACCTCCTCTCTAAGTAGCCTGTGTCAGGTATTTCATTATAGTGATAAGAAGCTGACTAACACACGTGCATGTGTGTACATGCAAACACAGAGTTCATTTTTCAATAGCTCAAGCAACATATAGAAAAACTTCAGTTAAAACCATCTGGATACTTACTGTTTGATCTTTGAAGTATAGAATGAAGGTCTATCATATAGAAGATTTATAAAAATTTGTGAATGATTGTTATAAAAGGAAAGATTTTTTGCTCCTCAAATCTAAAAAAGATGTTAGGGTGTTACTGAAGAGTTCAAGAGGACTCATCTCCTTTTTGACACAAACAGAAGTATATTGTCTTTATTTAAAGATGTTAAAAAGGGGGCTGGGGTTGTGGCTCAGGGGTAGAGCGCTCGCCTAGCATGTGTGAGGCCCTGGGTTCAATCCTCAGCACTACGTAAAAATAAATAAATAAAGATATTGTGTCTAAATAAAAAATAATTATAAAAAAAAGAATTAAAAAAAGTTGTTAAAGGAATATTTGTTGATTAAAGGATATGATGTCTTGCATTGCTTCAAAATAATATGGAATCAGGGAAGTGACTAGAGCTGAATAGGCTGATTGTACAATTTGGTTTTTTTTGGCTGGATTGTGCCCTCTTAAAATTCACATATTAAAACTCTAACTTCCAGTACCCCAAAGTGAAATTGTATTTGGAGATAAGATCTTTGAAGAGGTAAGGTAAAAAGAGGCTATTATAGTGATTCCTACTCTAGTATAACTGGTATCCTTATAAGAAGAGGAAAATTAAATAAAATATTTTAAAAGGGGCTGGGAATGTAGCTCAGTGGCTAAGTGCCCCTGGGTTCAATCCTTGGTACCAAAAAAAAAAAAAAAAAAAAAAAAGGAAATTTAGACACACAAAGAACTACCAGGGCACCACATACATAGAGAAAAGATCATGTAGGTACTTGAGAAGTGGACATTTGCAAGCCAAGAAGAGAAACCAGACCTGTCGATACCTTGATCTTAGATGTCTAGCCCCCAGAACTATGAGAGAATATATTTTTGTAGTTTAAGTGACTTCATCCGTGGTATTTTGTTTTGACAATCATAGCATATGAATACAAATACTTATCATATGATCAAAACACTTTTGTTTTTTTTGGGTCTCTGGGCACTTATAGTTGAGAGAGGAACAGATGAGTAATTATGCAATGACAGTGTAGTGTGGTAAATACTATAATGAGGAAGTTTAAGTTGCTCTGGGAGCCTGATGATAGATTACAAAGCCAGAACTGGGGGATCTGGGACGGCTTGCTGTAAATGGGTAGGAGTTAGCCTATGAAAAAACAGTGGGAAGAGAATTTTAAATAGAAGAAGCAGTATGTGCAGAGGCCTGGATACAGGACCGTGGCATGTTTGGGAAATTACAAGTAGTTCAGCAGGGCTGTGTGCCAATGAGGCAGTAGTGAGATTCCATATCATAGTAGTAAGATTTTATCACCATCTAAATGTGCATACACACACATGCATCATGTATCACATACACATATGTACACTTTGTTTCATTTCAGTTAGTGATGTCTTTTTTTAAAAAAAATATGTTTTTAGCTGTAGATGGACACAATATCTTTATTTTTATTTATTTATGTTAATGTGGTGCTGAGGATTGAACCCAGTGCCTCATGCATGCAAGGCAAGCACCCTACTACTGAGCTACAACCCCAGCTCCTAGTGATGCCTTTATTGTCTCCTTTTTTATTATTGTAATTTTCACTCTCTAGCACAAAGAAGGTGTTCAGTAACAACCAAAAAAATTGCTAAATAAGTGAATGAGCAAGCTGTCTTTTCATAGGCTAACTCCTACCCATTTACAGCAAGTCGTCCCAGATCCCCCAGTTCTGGCTTTGTACTCTATCATCAGGAAAATCACTTTGAGAAAAATGTTTGAATATGGCCCCAAGCAGGGATAACAGTTAGTATAACAGGTAGGTGGCTGTGCTGTTGCCATAATCCTGCTAAAGCCGATGATTGAGGTGTGGATGCAAATATCACTGAATGTAGGGCTTGAGAGGGAAAGATCACTCCCAAGTTGGAAGAGTCATTTCCTGAGGTGAACAACTCATGTAGAAGAGTTAAGTTTGGGGCATGAGTTGGAGATACTGAGTTCAGTGTAGGTCATGATTACTTTTAGGTACAGGATGACATCCAACTCATCTACATAACAGTGATGTAGAGGAAGACCATCTGGGCTGGATCTAGTTAGAAATCTCCAAGACAGAAAACTGAAGCCATGGAAATAAATAGAATAGTGTGTAGACATAGAAGATAAGAACAAGGAGCGCCAAGAGTGAAGTGGAAACAAAGTCAAAGCAAGCAGTGAGAAGTTCAGTGCCCTCCAGAAAGTTCTATGAATTCTTTATTGTTATGTTTGTCATTACTTTACAGAACCTTCAGAAGAATGCATAGTTCTAATTTTAGCTCTGAAGCTATAATCTTGGTAAGTCACTTAATCTTTCTGCATCTTATTTTTCTTCATCTGTAAAATGGATTCAATGGTTTTACCTACCTTTATTACAGATTTATTGTGAAGTCTGGATGAAATGGATGGGAAGCCTTTAGCATATAATATGCAATCCATTTAGTTCTTATCATTTTTAATTATTAGAATTAAACTTTAATTTTTAAGCCTAATTATGAAGTTTACTTAATCAGTTTCCAATTTAGAACACTAATGCTTATAGATTCAAGACTCAACCGTAGGTTTCTCTAGTGTGGATTGTTAATTGAGACAGAGCACTCATTATGCTATATTTGTGAGTAGGTATATTTGTGAATGATTATTAAAACAATGAATTTAGTTAATAACAAATTATTAATATGCCTACTAATTACTGATTACAAGTTGTAAAACAAATGGTATAAGACTTAAAGTCACATGAAGAAAATATAAACCGCAGAATAGTATTGAGTGTGCTATCAACTAAATCTTATTTGCTGCTAATTGGCATTTTATTATTTTCTCCTTTTCATTTGCAGATGGATGTCTATATAAGTATCTTGAATATCTAAAAGTCCTGGACCCCTACACATTTACTGACTTATTAAAGTGTGCATTTCCAGGTTTTTTTTTTTAAATATCCTGTATAATAAACATCTTGATGGCATGGTTTCCTGGTGTGCCTGGTTCTGACTGTTCCCTGCCTATTTTCAGCAGAGTCTGCCTTCCCTCTCTAATGCCATTCTTGTTCTGAATGGCACTGTTTAGCGAGAAGTCAGGCATGCTGCTACAAAGGCCTTGTGCTTGAGTGCCCTGTAAAATGTTCCCCTGTGACCATCATTTCCTAATCAGGAAAGTCCTCTCCACTTGACCCACTTCTCCTGTCTTAATTCCATTCTCCTTTGAAGTCCAATGTGGAAGTTTCTTTGCATAAAATTGTTTACGATAATACATTAATCCTGTTAGTAGGTTTCCGTACATTTCAAAAACTCGCCTCTCCTGAAGATTCCCCTATATTTCTGAAGGAAATAGGATCTTTTCTTTCTAAATTTAAAACTGTCAGCTTGTGCTGCATTTGTATCACTACTACCACAGCCATAGCAAAAATGGAGATGTTTTAGTATCTCAAAGGGAGGAAGAGACCCGTGAGTATAATATGTAAATGGGGTATAAATGTATGTGTGTGTTCATTATGTGCATGTGTATGTATGCTATTAAACATATGTGTGTGTATATGTATATATAAGATACTGTTTGAGAGAGGCAGACTCCAGTGGTAGGCTCCCTGGCTGGACTGAACTGTTTATGGGGAACATTTCTCATTCAAAATATCATTTTTTACACTGCCAGGCTGCTTTCTAGCAAGTTTATAGGGTAATCCTGCATAAAAATTTACCCTTTGGAAATACAAACATCAAGTTTGACAATAGAACTACATTCATTCATTTGTTCATTAATCAATTTTTTATCGTTTGGATGCTGGGCAGTAATGGTAGTTTCTTAGCATTTGGTATTGAGTAAACATGGTGCTTGCTCACACAGAGTTTAGCATTTAGAGGGGGACCAGACACTAAGACCTATGTAAGCATCAATCAGTATTTGATGAATAAATGAGCTCTAAAAAAATTGAAATTGTAGGTGTTTTTAAGAAAGAGAGATGAATCGGACATAACTTTCCTATGTTCATATGTGAATACACAACCATGTAACTCCACATCATGTACAACCACAGGAATGGGAAGTTATACTCCATAATATGTCAAAATATATTATACTGTCATGTACAACTAAAAAGAACAAATAAAAAATTAAAAAATCAAAAGAGGAAGGCAGCTGACTTTTTAAAACCATCCCAAACCTCCTGAACTCATGGACTTCTTGAACTGTCAGTAGCATCAAAAGAAAGATGTTACAGGTTAAACAGGTATTTTTTATTTTTTCCTTAAATGTGATACTTGCCATAACATCATCTTCATCTCCGTAAGGAAGATGCATGCAGAATTCCAAATAACAGGTTCTTAAGTGATCATTTGGAATGGTTTGTATCTGCAAGTGGAGCTTGTTTATATTCTATATAAAGTATTTATCCTTTTTCTTAGTCCAGATTCCGTACCTCCTTCTTTCCTCCCTATTCCTATTCCTTCAATCAGTGGTCAGCTATCTCTCCTTTGAGGTAAGCCTCTGCAAAATAGAGAAATATAGGAAGGTGACCAAGATTGGGGATTAATGGAAAGTGATGCAGAATTCCATTTCTCTTTTATGAATAGATGCTTATTTTGTAGCCTCTTAAAAAATTAACAGGTTGGAAAATATTTTCAGAAGAATAAAAATAAAGTGTCTGTATGAATTAGACTCTAAATCAGTATATATAATGCTTTCTTGTCCACAGTTGCCCAAACTTTTTTCTCTCTGTGTTGGTGACAACAGACCCACTTGGTGTCCTCTGTGGTTGCTCCTCCTCAGTCTGTTCTGAACCCACTGTGGTCTCTAGATGGAGCCCTCATGTCATTGCACTCTATACCAGGTATATCAACGTTGACACTATTGACATTTAGTTCTGGAAAATCCTTGCTAGGAGGACCTGTTCTGTACATAGCAGTGTCCACAGTCTCTCTTCTTTAGATGCTCCAGTTGTGACAATCAAAGTCTTCAGACATTGTCAAACATCCCCTGATGGCAAAATGCCTCCAACCAACTTCCAGTTGAGAGCCACTGCTTTGTGCTTTTTCCCTAAGCAATCCTGTCCACACTCGGAGGTGTCAACTAAGATCCACAGCCTGACCTTCTTTCTGAGCTCCAGTGACCTGTCTTGTATATTTCAAAGGAATTGCAAAACCAAAAGTGTAAATGCTAGTGTTCTTACCACAGGGCTGCCCTCAGTGTTTCCTGTCTCCTGATGAGACACTACCACCCACCTATCTCCACTTCTCTGTTTGTAGTCAGCTGCTAAGTGCTGTTTGTTTTGCATTTCAATTCTACCCCAAGTGCATTTTCCTCTCTGCATATTTAGAGTCCCCGCCCCTGCAGGTAGTCATTATCTATTACTGGGACTTCCAATGAGTCTTAGGACTGGACATAGGGAACTTTTGCTTTCCTTCAATTGTTCTCTGCATCATTTTAGAGTCTTATAAAGTAATGAATTTAAACAGATCACTTACATGCACATCCATCTACTTTCAGTTTAAGACTCAAACAGGACAGCGTGGCCTGTGTGATTTGGCCCCTGACTGCCTTCCCTCTGTCTCTTGAGTATACCATATGTCTTATCATTGTGTCTCTGTGCATGACTAACATGTTCCTGGTTATCTCCTCCTCAACCCTACCATTCCTAGCTATTTCCTATTGCTAGAAACTTATATTTTTTCTTTCCTCATTTGAAATTTCACTAATGCTATTATAATGAAGATGGTATCATTAGTTTCATTTTTTTGGTATGTGTATGTTTGTTATAATCTATATATATCCTTTTCTTAAAATGAGAAAATTGTACTGATAAAAATATGAAACTAGTGTGAGAAATAAGAAAGTGCATTTGATATCACTTTAAAATTTTTTTTTATTTATCAATTTTTGGTGCATTTCCTTTTTTATTTCTTTAGAAGGTATCAAGATGTTTGAAAAAAATGTTCTGGTAAGAAAATGTACTATATCATAAAGATTCAAAAGGAGATAATTTGTGGCTACTGAGCCAGAAATGTGTATGAGTCATAAATTAAACCTGACAAACCTGTCATAAAATATAAGTTTTAATAGAAGCATAATCTGTCCTTTCATGACTGTGTCAGAATCAATAGTACATCATCAGCTCTTTTTTAGATTAGCTCACATAATGCAAAAATGTGAAAGTAAACACATTTTTTAGTCCATGAACATAATTGTAAAATGTAAATATGGCTTAGGCAAAAAAATAATTAATTTAAAAATATACACATACACATACACACACACATATAAATTAGAAGGCAAATGACAAATTGGAGAGAGATAGATAAATATATACTATAGGCTAAGAGTTAATCTAAGAGTTAATTTTTTTAATATGTAAGTGCTCTTACCTACGATTTAAAAAAAGTATATCAATAGAAAAGTGAACAAAGAAAGCATTTTAAAATGAGGATTCATATGGAAAATGTACATTTAAAATATTGTTTATTATAGCTTGGAATCAGTTACAACTGCAAAGAAAATTTTATCTATTACATAGGAAATTATTTTTAAAATAGCAGTAATAACAGATAGCAGACGATGGAGAGTTTGCAGGGCAGTGGGTACTTGTTCTCTGCAGGTGGGACTATAGGAACTTCTTTTATACCATGCATTAAAAGCCCTAAGTTCACAATTTCCCATTCTACAAATTTGTCCTGAGGAAATAATTAGTTATTTGTATGGTAATTTTATCTAGGCATTGCTTATAATACTGAAATATAGAAACAGGATCCATGTCCATCACTAGAATACACAGTCTATTCCCACAGTGAATACACACAGTGTTTTATGCAGTTGTGAGAAATGATTATGTTATTCACATGGAAAAAATATTTATAATGGATTGTTAAGTTGAAAATATAGGATATATACATAGGACCCATATCTTTGTTCCTAATACTGTTATCCAGTGAGATAAACCTGGGCTTCTTGCAGAAACAGCTGATTCTGAAACTGGGATAGGAAAGAAAATGAAGGGCATTTTGTTGTGCCAGAAAGGAAGTGTTGAAAAACAAAGCAAAGCACGGAGCACACGATGATGTGATATTTCATTCAAAGGGACATAGGATCCAACTGAAAAACTTTCAATGGCTAAAGCTGGGACAAGTTGAATGACAAAGTAATATTGGATTAGCATCCAGTGAGTAAAATAAATTTTCACGAGTATATACTAAAATAAATGGTTGAATATATAAATAGAGGACAAGAGAGAAATCTATGCAGAGAAATTTCAAAGAATTTATATAGCTACTCTAGTCTCAAAGAGATAAAGTTTAACTCTGCACTGTTATGGTCTACTCATAGTGACTTCCTTCCAAACCATACAGAATGGAAGTGGGGTGGGGGAGAACTCTATAGCGGAGAAATCTGACCAACACTACCTCAGCCATACAAGGCCCACATGAACAGTGATAATTCACATTCATGGCATGTATCCTTGATATGATGTGAGGCAAATGGCTCTCTGGCCCTCCTCCTGAAACCCACAAACCCGTGCTCATCATGAGGAAAACATCAGACAAATCCCTGCTGAGGGACATTCTGCACAATATCTGGCTTATAATCCTTGAATGGCTAGATCATCAGAAACAAGGGAAATCTAAAAGATGGTCATAGCCATGAAGAACAAGAGACTGGTGATTAAATGTAATGCAGTAAAAGCAGAAAAAGAATATTAGGTTAAAACTAAGGAAATCTGAATAAAGACTTTAGTTATTAATAATGTATCGATATTGCTTATTTAATTTCAATCTCTAAAAGTCTGAGTTCAAGGTATTGCAGGGTTGATTCCTTCTGAGGGCCCCGAGGAGAGGAGGTGCTCCAGGCCTCTCTCCTTGGCTCACGGGTGGCCCTCTTTGTGTCTTCACATTGGCTTTTCTTGTACGTATCTGTTCAAAGTTCCTCTTCTATAAGTGCAGCAGCTGTATTGGATTAGGGACTGTTCTATTGAAGTCATTTTAACTTACTTTCAAATATGGTTGCAATCTGACATGCTTAGGGATTGAATTCAAACTGCTAATTTTGTGGGGGACACACACATCAGCCTATCACACCAGTTTCTGTCAGAGGAAGAAGTTATAAATAAGCAGAAGAGGAAGGCTTGAATGAGCCCTGTGGTGATAGAGTCAGAGGACTCATGCTTACTTTAATAAGTATAAAGATAGCTACAGTGATGAATACTGACACGTACATACAAAGTGGTTAGTGTGAATGTATGTGCTGCATGGTGCTTCTGTTGAGAGGCCTAGAAGCAATGACATCCCAGTAGCAATGACTTGCCTATCCACTGGATGGCCTGTAACCCTGATGTGATGACATGACAAGAGCCCTTTATTCACCACAGTCTTCCACAAATTCATAACCCTGTTCTATTAATGCAAAACAACAACAGAAACAAACAAACAAAAAAAAAAAATTGAGGGACATTCTACAATATACCTGACCAGTTTGCTTCAAAAGTATCGAGGTCTACTGGCAATATAACTCAGAGGAAGAGCACTTGCCCAGCAAGTGTAGGACCCTGGGTTGGATCCCCAGTACCACAAAGTGAAAAAGAAAAAAACCCAAAAATCTGTTGAGGGCATGAAAAACAAAGAAAGTATGAAAAATTGAGAAACTGTCATGAACCAGAGGAAACTAACCAGACATGTCGACCAAGGGTCACATGCTGTTCTGAACTTCAGAAGGACACTATCAGGAAGACTGGTGAAATCCAAATCAAGTCTGAGGCTTAGTTATGTCCATGTTAGTGTCATAGTTTTGATAAATGTTGTTTAAGATGGTAACGTTAGTGGAAGCTGCTTGAAGGCTGTATGGGGACTCTAGCTTGTATGGGGACAACTCTTCTGTAAATCTAAAACTTTTATAAATTAAAAGGTTAAAATATACAATAGCATTAGTTCACCCCAAACTGTTTTTTTTTTTTGAATACTTAATATGTGCCAGTTACTCTTCAATGTGATAAGAGTACTCCAGTAGGTAAAACTGATAATCTTGCTCTTATAACCTTTCATTGTATTGCAAATTGATATAATACATGTTTATTTGTAAGTTTCAAATCTATTTCATATTATGTATTTATTCCATATTATACATGTTATTTATTTTTAAGGCTTAATGGAAAAAATAAGTGGAAGTGTTTGAATAAATGTATTACTATTGGAAGAGGAAGTATATAATTTCGACCAGAATGTAGGATTTTGGAGACAGAAAGGTCTTTACATTGGTAGTTCTCTAAGTGTGCTCTTTGTTGAGCATTCTTGAGAGCAGACAGGATGTGGAGGAAGTCCCAACAGCAGCATGGTCTGATAACTTGCTAAAGATACAAATCCTTAGCCCAAACCCCAGTTTTACCAAATTACCAGCAATGTTTTAATAAGCCAACCAAGTGATTCCACTGTTCCAAATCACAGTTTTTTGTCTGTAACATGCAAACATTGGGTGGTTTTTATGTATCTTGGGGATTATGCAATCCAATTTAGCAGTTACCTGGCACATTTTAAGTGCATCAGTATGAGGCAGCAATCAAGACCAGATAGTGTCACCACCCCCTCAAATAGGTTCATGGTCAAATCCCTCATTTTTATTGGGGCTTTGCTTGAATGACACTTTATCAAGGGGCTTTCCTTGACTGTATCTTGACAGTTAGACCATGGCTCACTATCTTGTCCTGCTATCTGGAATTCCAATTTCATTTTCTTTCCTTTCTCGCTGCAGCAGCACTTATCTCCTAAGAAATTATATAATGTGGGCTGGGGTTGTGGCTCAGTGGCACTGGGCTCCATCCTCAGCACCACATAAATGTAAAATAAAGATATTGTGTTCACCTAAAACTAAAAAATAAATATTAAAAAATTATATAATGTATCTATTCATTATGTGCATTTAACAATGTCTGTTGCTTCTGCTGGATTGCAGCTTCTTCAGGGCAGAGGATCTTTGTATTAACTGCTGTAGTCCAATTGCTAAAATCAGTGTCTGGCACATAGTAAAATGTTTATTTCCATAATGCATGGTTAATATCATTGTCTGATATAAGTGAGTTGCAAACTGTTCCTCAAGCACTTTAGGAATTCTGCATGTTTAATTTTTCTCAGGAGAAGTTTCCATAATGATTCACTTTTGGTACTGAATGGCAGTCTCTGTACTCAAAGCCACCCTAGCACTGCTATGGCTAGGGTGCATGTCTGCCTGCCTGGCTCATTCACCTGTCTCCTAGATAGCAAGTCCTACGTGGCTGGATTCTGTAAGATATTTCACTCAGAAGTACTGTGCAACTAAAAGAGTTTGAAACTCACTTCTCTATATCATTAAGTTAGAATGAGTTTGTTTTCCCAAATATTGCTGAACTCTGCAGCCATTTTTTACTGATGAAAGTGGCAGTTAAGAGCTACAAAGTTGTTTTTGGCAGGAGGAACCAAGTGGAGATGTCATGAAGAAAGAATTAGAAGGGAAAAAATGAGACAGAGGGGATTTAGATGGGTCGGACAGATCCACAGATAGTGGGTTAATAAAGTAGGAGAGGTGATAAAGACAGAGCCCACATCAGGAGAAGGCTGTGAAACCCAATAAAAGACATGTGAACTTTGTGCAAGGGAATCAGTGGAGAATTCTATGAGAACCATTGTGACAGCTGCAAAAGAGATGGGTTTGGGCATTGTTCTGTTTTATTTATTTATTTTTAATAGTGTTGGGCACTGGGAAGTGCTATTATAATCTGCTGAGACCAGATTGTGAGTATGAAATTTTATTATAAGAGTAGAGAAAGCTCAGACCCTCGTTACTAGGTTATAGATGGTGTGTGTGTGTCTTAGACATACTTTCTTTGATCTGTCATTCAGTAGCTGATATGGGTTATCCAGTGTTGTTCAATCTCATCTACTTATTCTTGTCTACTTCTTTTCTATTTTTTCTAATCCTTCATGGTACTACCTTTTAGTTTATCATCATGGGTGAGACCAGGAAACTAATATGGGTGAGAGTAGTCACTAACATTCAAAATCATCAGCACAGTAACAAAATCATTGTTACTTTGGGACAGCATTTCTAAAAGCCTGCTTTCTCTATTATTTTTGTGAGCAGAATTTAATTTTTTTTTTTTTTTTTGAGGTCTCAGGATACCCTTGTGAGTATGGGGACTTGCGGTAAAAACAAACAGAAACAAAACAACTTTCTAAGCTTTAGTTTCCTTGTCTTAAGTGATGATAATGACATTACCAGCCCCTTCAGAGCTGCTGCAGTGGTCAAATGAGATGGTCAGATGGAGCACTTCCCCAGTCCTGGCAGAGTAGGAAGTACTGAATGAATGGTGGCTTCAGGAGTCACCACTACCTTCTGACCTCCCTAGACTGTTATAATCCACCCACCTATCATCCTTTTCCTTTATAGTCTTGTCATGATTTTGATTTTCTTCTCAAGTAGATTATGTCTGTTCTGTTCACACCTATGGTTTAGTTACCCAACAACAGTTACACTATTGTTCAATTAAATAATTAAATAATGACAAAATGAATCATTGAACATGATTATTTTGGAGTTCCTTTCTTCTTCTTCTTCTTTTTTTTTTTGGTTGAAAGACAGTCCCTGTTGCTAGCTGAGTGATTTATTTGGAAATGTAGTTCAGTTTCTGAGATTTGGAGTCTACGCAGTACAACATTTCCCCTTCTGATTTGTGTTGCAGCCATGTTCAACCAATTTTGGAATTTAAATTTCTATGTGTGGCATAGTCAAGCTATGCAGAATATTTATAAAAGCCCTCATGTAACTCTAATCATAAACTTGAATAACTTTGCAAGTGTGCACAATAAAAATGAACTAAAAATGGCATATGTTTACTCATCAGAATCATGTTCCTTTCAGTATTCTAGGGCCTGGATCATGTGTGCAATTTATAAAATCATTCATCCAGCACCAAATAGAGAGTGGTTTTAATAAAATGTTAAATCAGATTGGATTGTGGTCATGAAAGATGTTGAATATATTGAGTCATAGAAATTTGAACTCTACTGAGATGAAACATTATGCTTTATATTAAAAAAGGAAAGTTAAATGTTTATCGGCCATTCATATTTTGTTTTAAAGTCCTATTTTACCGTAGCTGAAGGCAAGATGATATGCTTAATCATGGAAAAATGTGAATGAAATCTGGTGACATTTGTACCTTTGTTACAAAAGGGGACTGTTGTTTACCCTATTAGTGGGTTTCAGTTGTAGGCCACTTGCAAGTAGTACTACCTGCTATTTCCATTCCTATTATGCAGTTTTGAAACTCTTGACATTTATACCAGGGAAACTTAGTGCCCTAATAATATTATCTCTTTCTGATTACTAGGACCTCTGATGCCCCCAGAGTCTAAGATTTAAGAAGTACTTTTCAGTCCTCATGTTGTGAAACCCCTCAGCAGTACCTCCCCTGATGGCCACTCCCTTCCTGAAACTGCCCCTTCCTTGGCTTTGGCACATGGTTTTCCTTTGGAGTTTCTGGCTGCTCCTTCTCTGCCCTGCTCAGCCTTCATCCTGCAGTTCCTCAAGGCTCAGTGTGATGCTTCTTCTGTTCCCTTTTCCTTCCCCTCCTAACTCCTCTGCTGCCCTTCTCTCTTCTCACTTATACTCTTTCTGAAGCAATATCATCTATTTTCTGCAACATAGTGTTAATTTTCAAAATAAGAATTTTTCATCCAGATCTCTTTTTTGAAACCCAAACCTGCTTGTCCAAATGTGGGAGGCCAACCTTATGGATGACTGAGTTACACTCCCCAGCTGGGTGCTGAGGCACTCAGTCACAGAAATGGGTGTGTCTCTCTACAGCCCCATGGGTGAAGCCATGCTCACCTGTTCCTTTGTAATATAACCCCTTGCCCTGTTTAGGATAGAATCCTCCATGTAGGTGCCTTGTGTGTGTCTCCTCCTCTTACTGTGCCCTTGGGTGTGGCCCACCCAGGTGTCAGTCAACCTGCTGACAGTGGACATCTTGAAGATAGACTCAGCCCCCTGAAATCTGACCCTTTGCCTCATTTGAATAGCTTCTCCTCAATAAAAGGGGTCAGCACGTGCTCTCGCTCTCTCTCTTTCTGCCGACCCTTAAGGTCAGAGGAGCCGTCACAGCAACCCCAAAGAAAAAGGTATTTGTGTCTCTTGTGTGGTTATTTCGTGCAACCCAATTAGCCCAGTTTAACTGGAGTGACCCCTGAGCCTTTTAGTCACGAGAACAAAAACCCAGCATCCAAATATCTCCCCTTTTGCTCTAAGGTATCTTTGATGCTGAATTTAAGACCTTCTTTCACGTTGCCGCTGTCCATCCAGGGCTATATGCTGAGACCTAGAAGATATCCTGAGAGCAAGTACCTCTTTTATTTATCCTTCCAAGTCTACCCAGTCACCTGTTTATTTCAGTCCATAAGAGCTTTCCAAATCTATCTGGTTCTCTTCATCACTACTGCCAGCAGAACTTTTCAAATGGACTAGAAGAAGAATTGATATTATAAACAAGAACAGTCTTCAGACCAGTTTTCTCATGTCTATTTAGGTTTTTTTATTAGCTATAAACACGTTGCACCTGGAGTGATCTTTTTTTAAAAATTAATTATATTTTGTCCTCCCTATTAAAATCAAAATCTTTAATAGGGTCACAAGTTTCTACATGGTTTGGCTCCCACCAACCTCTGCAAACTCATGTAAGATGCTTTCCTGATGGTCTCTGTTACAACTGAATTTATTCTTTCGGTTCATGGAGATGTACCCTGATGCCTCCTGGCACAGAACCTTTAAACCTCTATTTTCTCTGCCAGAAATGTTCTTCTCATTTCCTCTAGTTTACTACTTCTCATCCTTAAGATTTCAGCTTAAATATCAATTCCTCAGGAAACTTTCTGAAGGATATATAATTGCACTTTTAAGTATAGAAATGTTTCTAATACATAAGAAACATCAATATTTAATACTACTTAAATATTGTCAGTATCAGTAAAATATTATCACATAAGATATCATATTCACTCAGCTGTCCATATCCACGCATCCATGGATTCAACCAACATGGGTTGAAAATATTTGAAAAAAATGCATCTGTACTGAACATGTACAATTTTTATTTATCATTATTTTCTAAACAATACAGTATGACATCTATTTCCATTGTATTAGGTATTATAAGTACTCTATTGATGATTTAAAGTATAAAGGAAGATGGACATAGGTTTATGCCATCTATATAACTATGCATACACTACCCCGTAAGGCACTTGAGCATCTGTGTCTTTTACTATCTGCAAGGAGTTCTGGAACCAGTTCTCCCGTAGATATCAAGGAATATTATCATTACAGGCTCAGACTCCCTAATCTGAAAATCTAAAATCCTAAATACTCCAAAATCCTTTGTTTCATGCACAGAATTATTAAAATATTATGTAAAATTACCTTTGTGTTATGTATATGAAGTCTAAAACTTAAATGAATTTCGTGTCAAGTCTTGAATTCCATCTTTCAGATTTTGATTAAAGTAGTCTATAGGGAAAAATGGGAAATAGTACGGAATTGGAGGGAAGGCACTTTTCCTAACTTGCTTTTCCTGTAGGTCAACTATATGCTTTTCACTGCAAAACATCATTAATAATTTATACCAGAGATTCTCTAACAACTGACTTAAAATGAAGTGAAAATAAGTATAAAATGAAATTCTACAGTTTTTACTTTCTGAGGTGGTAAGTTAGGAACTTGTCCTTGATGAAAATGGAAGAAAGGATGGAACTCCACGACCTTCCCTCTCTCTCCTTTCTTCTTCTTCTGTTGTCCTTGCCTCCTTTGAAATCCAACTCAAAAGCCTCCATTTGAAGCCTTCTTCATTTTCCCAGGCAAAATTAGTCCTTCCTTACCTAGTGTTCCCAGTATACCATGTTTATTCATCTCTTTCCACACCCTGCGTTACCAGGTCATCTAGTCACACCTCTGCCTCTGGACTGTGAGCTTCTTCAGGACAGATACCATCATTTCAGGAATCCCTTTGTCCAACATGTCCTTAAGACATAATATCTGTCCTACACAATCTGATGATTGAGAAACACATTTCTACACTTAGAGTTCTAGAGCACAGTCACACTATACCTCGTTCAGATAAAAGAACAGGAGAACAGTGAAGAGACAAGCCCAGTGTCTGCAAAAGGGCCTAAAAAATATTTAAGGATCAATCTAAAATCCTATACTCCCCCAGAAGGATATATAATTGTACTTTTCAGTATGGAAATGTTTCTAAGACATAAGAAACATCAATTTTCTAAATTCTTTTAACATAAACCGTATTTATGCTCTGGATTTGGGAATCAGCACATTATCTGATTTTTAGATTTAAGCTTTTTCTGCTAGAGTGGGAATAGCCTGTATTTCTTGATACAACCTGACACACTGAGCAGGTGAACTCATGAAACAAAGGCGTCTTATGAACAATGAGGCCCTGCTAGTGTCCTCCGAGAGAACTCTGAGAGGAACTAAATATGTGCCAGAGGAAGTTAGCAAAATGCAGGAGCATCTCCCCCTTCTACGCTGAGACATGGAGATGGTTCCTTAATTTCAGCTGCAGATGTTGTTTTCAGAGCCTGCCACTGTGTGTGTGTGTGTGGGGGGGGGGGGGCTTTGTGTCACACTTGATTATTGATTAGGTCAGTAAATACAAAGAATCCTGCAGAAATTGCCTTTCTCAGGAGAAACCTCACTGGGAAGAAGATACTGAAAAAGTGGCTAACATTTTGGTTACAGTTCTCATCCACACTGCCTTATCCATGGTGTTGTGGAAGCAGCCATCTCATGAGAGCACTAATCTTTTCCATGCCAGAAGTCACCCATCTGTCACCTGCTCAGAAGAGTCCAAAAGCTTGAAGCTGCATGTATCATATCAACTGTTTTCATCTCCTTCAAAACTTCACACTTTTTGCTTATTCACTCCCCTCAGCATTCAGGAGCAATCAGCAACAATCACCGTGATTCAGGAGAAACTAGGGGGCTGAAAAATGAGCAGCCTCTTCTAAGTTTCATGTTTACTCTGAGCATACCCTGTGGCCACTGTGATGACAGGGGTCTGGGAGGGATGATTAATATGCAGACCATAGTGGCTCTGGCTCAGGAGATCTTAGAGGAAATAGAAGTGGGATCTGTGGGGACAGGATGAATCATCACTAATGTGGGCTGAAGGGGACAGGTGAAAGTGTTCACTACCCACACCTTCAGCAGAAAGCTCCAGCCATTATGTTAGTAACAGCGTTGAGATGTACTTTCTGCCCTTCTCAGGCAAAGAGGACAGGAACTTCTGTTAAGCATTGGTTCTTTTTTTTTTTTTTTTAAAGCAGCTTTAAAAATTTTTTTCTTAGTTTTAGATGGATGCAATAGCTTTACTTTATTTATTTATTTTTATGTGACACTGAGGATCAAACCTAGTGCCTCACGGGTGCTAGGCAAGCACTTTACCACTGAGCCACAACTCCAGCCCCTAAGCACTGGTTCTTAAATACTGGCAATACTTGGCACATGTTCGAAGTACAAACTCCTGAAACTACTGCAACAGAAATCCTGGAGATAGGGCCCAGTAATCTGTTTTACCCAATCCTCCAGTTGATTCTGGTGATAAAGTTTGAGAATAACTATATTAAAGTATATAAAGAATAATGCATTCCTGGTGCCACTTTTTAGAAATCATGGTAATACATTTAGGCTAACTCTTGATGTCCATCATTCAAAAAATACATATATTTTAATATTTTTGTAATTGAAATGTCATTATTTAGAACCACAATTACTACCTAATTGTCTTTTTTTCTTTTTTTTTAGTTATAACATTAGGAATCATATTATTTTATACATAATATATATTATATATTAGGATCATATCATTTTATATGATTGATTATAATTATAAAATAATTATAAAAGCATGGAATATAATTTGCTCTAATTCAGTCTCCAGTATTTCTCCCTTCCCTCTACTCTGCTGATCTTTCTGTTCATCATCTTTAAGAAAAGTCTACAATCTTAGGCTCTCTCCTGCTTTTGGGTTATCCACAACTGGGCCTGGAATTGATTTTATAAGATAGACCTGGAAGATACTGAATTGCTTAAAATAATAGAGTTATGAGATTATTTAGAATTTTCTTGAACATTGTGGGAATTACAGGGAGAAAACAGTGAGCAAATAGGGAGGGACCCAGGTAGAATGGCCTGATGAGAATTATGAGGATGAAAAAAAAGCTTTTTAAGGAAAAATTAGTCCCCTCCCTCAATCTCTCAGCAAGAACAGTGAATAATTGTGTGGCTGGAAGGAAGGGACATATGGTGGTGAACCAAAAGGAATTTTGCTTTTGGATCTGTGCTGAGGTTGAGGAAAAGAATAGCTGCCAGGTATTGAGCAATGAATAAGAATTAAGTAGAAGTGGAAAATCAGGGCCAGGGCACATGAGCCTCCAGAATTTACTATAAACATTGAGGAAGCTAGTGCGTTTTTCCATAGGTTGCAGACTGGAGGTTGAAGCCAAACATTTCTGAATCTTAAATGGTGTCATGGTCAAATTTAATATTAGGGCTCCATTTTTATTATCACAGTTAGATGAACGTTGTTATAGTGAAATTTGCTGTCTTGTGAAAGCCAATGGTAATTCCATATTAAAAACCTGTTTACTTTGACTTCAACACTTTTGTTGAGGAAACGGTACCAAAAGGCTCAGAAGCAGCCCTCTGTGTGATTTCCCAGGCCCTGAGGTTCAGAGGGGATGCAGCTTATCTTTTACTTTCTTACCCTGTGTCACTCTCCTGTCTTCCGTGCCTTCCTCTTCCCATCAGAACTTTCTCAATCACAGTCCTCGAATCATTTACCTCTTCCCAGAATTCCATCCCTCCCCTTTCTTCATTGCTTGGAGTGAATGTGGCACCTGGTTAATTGAAGTCCCTGTCAAAGATGTGAAGTACTCTAACTGAAATGAATCAGTACTCTGCTTCATCAACTTGAATTTCAAGCTGTATGTCACCTTTACCAGAAGGACTTAGCCTTTTACATAAAAAAAAAAAAAAATTATAGTAGCCTCAGACTCAGGCTACTGGTCATGCTCTAATTCTACAAAGGAGTAGAGTAAATCATTCACAATCCACAGAATCAGCATATCAGTAGGGAGGACCTGTGGTATCACAGAGTCCCTGTATCTAACAGATGAAAAGTCTGAAAGGTAAATGAATTTCCTCAGCTAAAATGAGTGCCCTTTCATAGCCCAACAGTCTATGGAAAAATGCATAGGATCCCCTCTGCTACTGAAGTTTTACTTGGAAGAATTCAGCAATGTAATCCATCACATGAGCCCTGAAAGCCCGGAGTTGCAATTATTGAATATCACCAAGTATCAGAGAGTGATTGGAACTGATAGGTTTAAGAAATATTCTTATTAGTGTTTTAACCTAGGCCAAAGTGAAACTTCTAAAAAATACTTAAGCAATGAGAATATTAGGTAGGACTCTGTTACCTGCTTCCCGCTGAAACAAAGGAAACTTAAAAATTAAGCATTCACTGAATAGAGTAAAATTTCCCACCATTTTAGTAGATTTTTAGTTACATTGCATTTTTAGGAACCACTGAAGATTCTTTTGAATTAAAAGAACAAAACAAAGTAAAAAACGGTCTAAGTGTTCTATGGTCCAGAGATTAACAAGATGACATGGTGCCTCGCAAATGAAATTTCACAGGCCGAATGAATGATCTATGGATATATTCACTATTACATTGCTTCCCTTTTAAAAATTTTAATCAGGCATCACTTATTGCCTTTCTTTCCTTTTGCATTTGATATAAACAGAAGCAATTTCATAGGAAAGAGTAAGCTTTCCCATTGATTCTTCTGTGCGAAATGCTTGCCATGGTCTTTGTGTGGGACATAGCCTGTTGTTGGTGTGTCATCCTTGTTTGTTGTGTGGTTGGATGAATTCTATAAAATGTGAAGAGACTTGGTAATTTTATTATCCCTAACATAGTTTGTGAGTAATCTTCCCCTGAATAATGCTACATACTTCAGAACAATGAAGCATTCAGGAAGATTGTGGTTATGTTACTGGCTGCCATTTAACGGTATGTCCTTTTAATTATCAGTGTGTTTATGATTCTGTTTTGTATACTTGGGAGTGGTTTGAAGTGAAAATGGAAAGGCCATGGGGGTAATGAGAAGGAGAAATGAGCAGGGATATTGAGGCCTGGTGCCTTGAGGATACCTGTAGGGGGCCTCCTGGTAAGCAGATGAGTTGAAGGAATGTTCAACTTTGAAGTGGAAAATGTTTTAAGGGACCAGCTCCTTTGTGGCAGGGACTAGATTTATGCTTGTTATAGCTCAGGATAGGAGGATTAAAAATAACTGGAGAGAAGATTTCAATTCATTGTAAAGAAGACATTTCAGAAATGGCAACAGTGACCTTATAAAAGGGGTGAGTCATTGGAACTGTTTAACAGAGACTAAATAACCACATGTCATGAATGTTGTTGATAGGATTCCAGTGTGTCTGGGAGACTGAAAGTGAATAATTTCCAGGGAGTGTTTCAACACTGAGGCTTTATATTCTTATTGTTTTAAAATTTTAATTTATTTTTTAATTGGTCCATAAAAATTGTATGTGATTGTGGGGGTGATGTTTCAATACATGTGTACATTGTGTAATGTGTATATCTGGTTCAACACATTTCTCAAACATTTCTCATTTCTTTATGGTAAAATCCTTCAAAATCCCTTTGTCTAGCTTTTTGGGATATGAAGTACCTCATTGTTATCTATAGTCACCCCACTATGCAGTAGCACACCACAACTTCTTACTCCTAACTTTAGCCTAGTACCATTTCCTTCCTTCCTCTTACTGACCTCCTGCTTCTCCCTACCATTCTACTCACCTTCAATGAGATCAAATTTTAAAAAATATATATATTTTATTTTTTAGTTGTAGTTGGACACAATACCTTTATTTTATTTATTTTACTTTTATGAGGATCGAACCTAGGGCTTTGCACATGTTAGGTGAGCACTCTGCCTCTGAGCAACAATCCCAGCCCGAGATCAAATTCTTCATGTTCCACATGAGTGAGGTCATATGATATTTGTCTTTCTGTGCCTTTCTTTTTTCTTTTCACTTAACACTGATCTCCATTTCTATCAATGTTATTGCAAATGTCAAGGTTTCATTCCTTTTTTTGCCATATAGTATCCCATTGTGGATATGTATCATGTTTTCTTTATCCATTCATTGGTAGATTGACACTTGGGTTGTTTCCATTTCTTGGCTCTTGTGAATCTCTTTATGATACTGATTTCATTTCCCTTGAATGTATACCAGTGGTGGGATTGTTGGATTATATAGTAATTTTAATTTTAATTTTTTGTGAAGCCTCCATGCTTTTCTCTTCAAGGTGGTTGGATGATTTACACCAATGTTATGCAAATATTTCCTTTTTTCCACATCTTGGCATCTTGAGTCTTTTTGACAGTAGCTGTTCTTACTGGGATGAAATGATAAACACGTTTTCAGGCAGCAAAGTGGTTGAGCTGATTTGGGTTCTAGTACAGGATCTGCCACTTAGGGAGTGAGAGTCTGGGTAAGTCCAGGCTCTCAGGTCTTCCCAAACCAAAAGTGGACATCAAAATACCTGACTGCCTGAATGGAATTTTTAAAAAAATGACATGAATAATGCATGGTCTCCTCATCACATGTTGTTAAAGTATATTTGCTTTTAGTGCTTATTTGTCATTTTCTGCACATTCATTAAGTGCCCCATTCACTGGAGAGTGTACTCAGCATGATGGTTTATTTTAATAAAATGCACATTCTTTTATTTAGGGATGTTTTGGTGGAAATTCTACTTATTCAAGTATAAAAAGGGACTGATATCTTTAGTCAGTGAAAGATTAAAATTTTATCTTACTTCTTTAGAGAGTTTTTAAAGTAGGTTATTTTTCTGATTAGAAGAAGAACATTCCCTGTAGGGGTATTATGAGACATTATTCTATTGAATTTTATTTTATTTAAAACTTCCTGAGGGTCTCACTATGTTGTCCAGCCTAGTCTTGAGCTTGTGAGTAGGAGCAATCCTCCTGCCTATCTTGAGTAGCTGGGACTACAGGTGTGGACGCACCACCATGACAAGCTATGGAATTTTAAGTTGTTGGAATTTAGTGGGCAAAGTTTATAAGCCTTTGCTCATGCTGATAAAGACAAGATTTTCATCAAGCCTTATTATAATTTGTTCTTTTAGCTTTATAGAAACTGAATCAATAGTCTGTCATGACTCTGATGATTTTCCTGCTTTTCAAAGACTATTCAATTAGCTTGGATTAATTTTGCTAGAAAATCCTCAAGCATTTAATTTTTAATATAAATTAATGAGAATTTTATTGTGAAAGCCATGTTCTTTCATTTTAGTGTGTAGTATATGCTCAGCTACTTTGCTGCTGCCCTGGTGCCTTTAGGAGAACAATATCAGAAAGCAGTCTACTGTGTTGACTGAGGTAATTCTATCATTCTTTGGTGGGGCAGGCTGTCATGACCTTCCTATTAGAGGCAGTGGGGTTTGGAGGAAAGAAAAAAGATTAGACTGTAACGCTTTCTGAGCACACCTACTGTGTGCCCAAATTTCATTTAATTTTCACAATGCTAGGGCTGTGTAGTTTATTGTCCCCATTATCTTGGTGATGAAATTGAAGTTCTAAGTTCTAAGAAACTAATAAAGAACTTATAAAGCCTAAGATCCCAAACTTAATAATCAGTGGTGAGATTTGGACCTAGGTTTCCCTGAACCAAATGCTTAATGTCTGTTGCTGGTGTGGGCCTATTCAAACCAGGCTGCCCGAGAATATCAGCTTTTGCCCCCGAGACTTTTCACTTTTGGTATCACTGTGCATGTGTGTGGGTGCATGCATGCCCATGTGTACACACACACATACACACACACACACACACACACACACAGGTTGTTTTCATTGCTATCTTCACCCTTTGCTCTGGTGCCTTTGAAGAAATGAGAAGAGGGTCACATAAGCTGATTTTTTTTTTCTACCGATGAATTTACTCTTTTAAAAACGAATTTTTTTTTTTTTTAGTTGTAGATGGACACAATACCTTTATTTTGTTTATTTATTTATTTATTTATTTTTTATGTAGTGTTGAGGATGGAACTCAGTGCCTCACACATGCTAGGCGATCGCTCTACCACTGAGCCACAACCCCAGCCTAATTTGCACTTTTAGATTACACCTTTAAGAAACAACCCATATATGTTTTGAAGGAAACTGGGAAAATGAAACCATCCAGCATCTTAAAGATAGATTATACAGGGCTGAGGCTGTAGCTTAATGGCAGAGTGCTTGCTTACCATGTGTGAAGAACTGGGTTCGATCCTTAGCACCATATAAAAACAAACAAATAAAGGATTCTATCTACAATTACAAAAAATTTTTAAAAAGATTATACAGGTAGCATCAAATACACATTTTGTTTCATATAGAAGTGCCTAAAAATAAAATCATAGAATATAAGCTGTCATTTTTTAAGTTTTTGAATTAGGTGTAGGTATAATTTAAATGAAAGAAAATAGAATACATTTGTAAACTTTATTTTCCTTGATGCCTATAAATGGTTTCATGGGAGATACATTTTTTTTCCACAGACAAAAGCTTTAATGATTTTAAGTAAAAGAAGGCATGACCCCTTTTTGTAGCTAGAACTGAAGTTACGCTGAATGGACTATTTCTTCAACCCATGCCCCAATAGGAATGGTGGCATACAGAAGTCAAGTGTGTATGTCTCTCTATGCTCTGACCTCAGGGCCTAACTTATACTTAATTACTGTATTTGCCAGGATACGTATTGGAGTTTATCTATTTTTATATATTTATCTCTCCTACTATATGAGAGCAATTTGAGGGCAGGAACATCTTCATCTTTAGGTTCCTACAGCCCAGGAGACATGAAGTCTGCCACAATTTGTTGTGTTATAATTGCAAGGCTCACTCATCCACCCCATCTTTAGAGTGAAGTTGTTCTTAACTAGAAGAACTGGTCTCAGCTCTAGAACTGGCATCGAGTAGATGAACTTAGGCATCTACCTCTCCTGTGATTAGATCTACCAACCTGCCTCTGACTCCTAGATTATACCTTTTCCCCAACAACCATTTTACCTCTTTCCTGATGCTGGGATTCTGCTCTGTCTTAAAGATACTCCTTCTCTGGCAGCTTCTCTACTGGGCTCATGTCTTCTCTCCTTTCCCTAGATTCTTAGGGGCTGATGTCAAATCTGCAGAATTCTTTATATACCCTAGAGATACTACTAGTTCAGGGTCACCAACAGAAATATGATGATAACCACGTACATCATTTAAATATTCTGTTAGTCACATTAAAAATGAAAAGAAACAATGAAGTGAATGTTAATTGTGTTTTGTTTAAGTTAACATATCCCAAAGTATCTTTTTAACATGTAATTTATACAAAAATTGTTAACAAGATGTGCTACATTCTTCGATTTGTATTAAAACTTTGAAATTTGATCTACGTTTTGAACTTTGACAGCATATCAAAACAGACTAGCTACTGTAGAAATGCTCAGTTGCTCCTGATGTCTAGATGTGTAGATCAGCTGTTTTAAGATAATTTTCCATTTTTCTGAATTAGAGTAGCATTATTTGCTATATAATCTGTTCCCTGTCCTTTTTCCTGCTACCATTTTTGAAACTCTAATACTTGTGAACTTAATATTTCTCAATATCTTTTCATATTCACTTCACATGCTATCATCATCTCCATTCTTTTATCTTTATTATTATGCCCAAATCTATTAAGCACCATGGGAACTTTCTCTGGCTACAGTTCCTAGCATTTTTCTAATATTTATCCTTATACTTTTTCTTTTTTTCTTTTGGTATATTTTTCTTACAAGTTTTTAGGAACAAGCATGTGGGTTATGTATCTAAGCTGCAGAGCCTACCAGATCTCAGGAAAGCTAATTGTTGGGCATGTGTCGCATATTTTTAAAACACCCTTTATTTATTTATTATGCACTCTTCTTGGTGCTAAGGATAAAGCAGTGGACAAGCAGCCATAGATCTCTGCCTAAATGGGGATACAGATGAGAAACAAGTCATCATCAAATAGAGTATGTCAGTTAGAGATAAATGTTGTGGAGTAAGATAAAACACAGAAGGTGATAGCCATGTGTTGGGTTGGGAGTTAAAATTGCAGACAACATGGCCACTGAAGAGCAACAGGGCAATGACATTTTTGAAAAGCTTTGAAGGAAGTGAGACATTGAGCCACACAGATGCCTGAGGGAGGACTATTTCAGGTAAAGGATAGAGGAAGTGCCAAGGTCTCACACCCATCTTCTGTCACTGTTAATACAAGAAGTTATAAAGGGAAATCATCCACAGGGAGAAGAGATCATGATTTTTCCTCCAAATGGAGACTAATGGGAACCCTGTAAAGATAGGAAGTGGCAGAAGCCACTGGGTCCAACCTCATTTACTGTTGAGAAAACTGATACTCAATTATATAATTTACTCAGGAACACAGCTATAAAATGGTAGGTTTGACCTTGGACCCATGTTCCATGACTCCAGGCCTGCCATGTTTTATTGATGCTAAATAAAGTTATGGTTACCATTGTGGTACCGTGTATTATTGCAACATAGTTCTGATGGCAACCACCCCCAAAGTTATCACAGATCCTACAGGATAAGTGAAGAATCCCCAACAAGATCTCCCTCACTTCAGATGCCAGGTGCAAGCTTGGGGGCCCTCTAGCCACCTGCATTTCTGACTATAAATGCAGGGGTTACCACATATTGAAGATTTGAGAAGTTTCTAAAATGTTCCACAAAACTCAGGAAAGCACTGTGCTTATATTTACATTTTTATTATGAAAGATGCAAATCAGCTGGGGTTGTGGCTCAGCAGTAGAGTGCTCCCCTAGCGTGCAGGGTACTGGGTTCGATCCTCAGCACCACATAAAAATAAAATAAAGGTATTGTATCCAATTACAACTAAAACAAAAAAAATTCAAAAAGCTGCAAATCAGAATCAACAAAATGAAGAGACATGTAAGGCCAAGTGTGGAAGGGTCTTAAACCCAGAATTTTCATGTGTTCTCCTTTTAGAACCAGGACATGTTGCCCTCTGGGAATGTCAGTGTGTTTGACTTCCCTATCGAAGAGCTCACCTGGGCATTGATGTCCATAGTTTTTGTTGGGGTTTTATTACATAGGCATGATTGATTGAATCGTTGGCTACATGATTGAACTCAATCTTTATCCCTTCTTCCTCACTCAGAAGTTGAGCTGATGTCACCTGACTTAAAGTTCCAATCCTCTAATCACATAGTTGGCCATTCTAGCTTGGCAAACCACCATCCTAAAACTTCTAAGGGCCCACATGAATTACTTAATGAGCATAAACAGGTGTGTTCTGAGGACCTACATGAATAACAGACACTTCTACTTTTTGGGGGGGTAGAAGAGGATTGACCCCAGGACCTCAAATTTACTAAGCAAGCACTCTAAATAAGTAATCCACAGCAGCTTAGATAAGTAATCCACATGCTCATTTCTAAAATACTTGTAAGAATAATACCCCCAAGAGAAAAAAGAAAGAAAAGAGCTGATCTTCATCCTCCAGCCACAAAGACACTTCTATCACCTGAGAAATTCCAAAGTTTAGAGAAGCTCCATCCCAGGAACCTTGGACAAAGACCAGGCACATTCTTTATTTATATGAAAGACAAATTAAAAATGTTTGGCTTATTAATTTTATTATAAGATAGCTAGCACAGAGATAAGAAAGTGGTAACAAATTGAGGTAAGGATATAAAATAACAATAAAGGAGACCATATTTAACTCAACCTTTTTCACCCAGGCCTCTTCTGGAGGACATGGCATTGTAGAAAGATAAAGGATAAAGTTGATGTCACCCACTGCTTGGCCTGAGGGTTTTGGCAATTCCCCTTTCATTACCTCATAGATGAAGGAAGATCTTTGCTAATGAAGTTCTTTCTGGTGTCTCCTGGGCAGAGGGTAAATCTCACAACACATATTTGTTCAGTTGCTTACTGTGCTTCCTCCATCATCTTCCATGATCCCTGAAGGATTTTTCAAGTTTAAACAAGCACTTACTTGTGTTTGATATCTAGTTAAAACAGGAGCAAAATAAACAGACAACTTGTGTTGAAGAGAAGAAAAACATTGGACAGAGAACTAACAAATATTCCTTGGTTAAAAGAACTTGATAATTTCCTAAGTTTTTGTCCCTTGTTACTTTTACTATTAAAAATTTATTCAAGTGTACTTTTAATTCATTCAAATATTTATTGAGCCAAAGTCTGATTATTTGCCATATGAAGGGCCCTCTATATTGCCCTAGTACCAAACATGGCCAGGACTCATCTGTCCTTTTAGAACTGCAACTAAATGATTGCAATACAGTATGGTAAGTTTAATTGATGAAATCATTTCTTATGTATTGTGGAAGCACAGGGGAGAACTTACATTGACCCCCAGGAAGCAGAGATGTAAAGGTCAGGGGAAATTTCTTGGGGGGGGGTAATATCTGAAGTGTTACAGAATGAATAGACATTTGCCTGGGAAAGCATATGGCCAAAGACCATTCCAGGTAGTGTGTAGATCATGAACAAAGGCCGGGAGGGGACAAGTGGCATGCTGTGCTTGAGAAACAAAAGCAATTCTGTGGAATATAAAGTGAGCTATAAAAAAAGATCTGGGAGAAAAAAAAGAATGATTACATTGTAAGCCACATTAGTAGACCTTGGAGGTCTATTAAAAGAGGAGAACAAGGACAACAGGAAAGTACCATCCAAAACAAAGTGCTCTCATATAAGAATATGAATAGTGAGAACATTTTTTGTGCGATTTGGAACAATGAGTAATTTTGTTCAGGAGGATGGTAGAGTTAGGAATGAAAAAACAAATAACAAAAAACAAACCTACATTAAAGGTAACAAGTAAAGGCAAATGAAGCAATCTATTATAGGCAAAAGCAGCCCAAGATTTATCATGTAAATCTAAGATTTAGATGTGAGCTATAATTTAATATTATGCATAATAGAACTTGCTTAGAGACTTGTGTAGATCCCTGACACTATTCAAATATTTCCAAGTTTAGAAGGGAAACACATCACATTTTCTATTGGATAAACATATTGGACTATATAGATAGGTGGTATGTTTATGGGTATGAATGTGCATTTACAGTATATCCATTAAAATGTAAACTCTCTGAGTGTAGAGATATCATTTTTCTTATTCTATTTTATTACTGTGTCCTCAGATCCTAGAAAAATGACTGGTATAGAGTAACCCAACCATTAGTTTTTGCTTGACGGACTAAATATGAAAAAAAAAACAAGAGATATATTCTGGTAAAACTGTATAGATGAAGAAATTTAATAGTAGATAATATGCATTGAGCATGGCAGATGAATTTTAAAATCAACAAAATGATATGCTGATTTTACGCTGAGACTAGAGTTATGTTTGGAGAAAATGTCAGCAGTAGTTTCCATATAAGACAGTAGTTTCCATATAAGACAAAATTTATTTTTAGTTCAATTACGCAGAAGTGATCTCATCTTTTATTGTAGATTTCTCTGGAGAATCAACATGTTGATGATCCTGAATCCTCTGCAGCTCCTCTGGGAAGAAGGATGCACTTAGTCATGTCTCTATATTGGATAAGACGTGGAAAGGTGTTGCCAACCTCAGTTTGTGTTGCCTGTATTCAAGAAAGAGGTCAGGTCATATTCTCAAAAGTTAGTTTGCTATAGAAACTTGTGCTCCACCAATAAGTCCAGTATTCAGGAGGGAAGGAAGACTAAAGGCTAAAAGATGTCACACACAGGAAAGATTGCTAATAAAAATAGAGGTCATCACCTACAGGAATGCTGTCATCCGGGCTAGGTTCATTGTCATTAAACCATATTAGTAATCTGTGAAACTTTCTCCCTTTCTCCCCTCTGATGTTTAGTTTCCAGAGCCAAATGCATTGAAAAAAAAATATATATATCTTTGCTCAAGTCACTAAGAGACTCACAAACTGTTTTAATGTCAAACTAAGTGACCTATTTGCTTGTCTCCGAGCACTGTTTTAGTTGAGTCACTTTCTAAAATTTAAAATATTGAAACAGTTTGTGAATCTTTTGGATGATTCCTTTCCAGGACAGGAGTTAGTTCTTTGGAATTTAAAGTTTTCAATTCATTACCTTTTCCAAATGACCAATAGGTCACTAGTAGATGTTTAGACCAATGGAGTGAGCATCTGTGAGGCTTGAGGGGGATGTGTCTTATAACTGAGATAACGCTTAGTTCTTGGGTTATACTGCCTTTACCAAATTTGCTTTCAATCAGAGCCTTCTGTTACTCCTTAGTCTTATTAGGTTGTAGGTAGTAAGAGTATATCTTTGGCTGGATCTCGTAGTGCACAGCTATAATCCTATTGCATCTGGAGGCTGAGATGGGAGAATCATGAGTTCATGGCCAGCTCAGGCAACCCAAAGTAAAAAATAAAAAGGGCTGGGATGTAGCTCAGTGGTAGAGCACCCTGAATTCAATTTCCAGTACTACCAAACAAAAAGAAAAGAAAAAAAATTTTAATACTGACAGCTTATAAGATAGGAAAGGAAATGTTTAATAAGTTCTCCTTGCCTATAAAAATGCATATATGTTTTAATGCTATTGAAAAAAATTTCACTTTCTTCTACTATAATGTACATATTCAATGAGTGTTGTAGTATCACATTTCTGTATCTGTGACAAAATACCTAAGAAAAACTGCTTAATGAAGGCAAGATTTATTTTAGCTCATGATTTCAGAGTTTTCTGTCCAAGGTCACTTGGCCTTGTTGCTTTGGGCTTGTAGAAGTACAGTACCTCATGGTAGGAGCATCTGGCTGAGCAGACTACTCACTTCATGGTGATTAGGATGCAAGAGAGAGAGGGAAAGAGGAGGAAGAGGAGAAGGAGGAGGAAGAGGACAGGGTTTCAATACCCCTGTCAAGGGCGCGCCCCTAGTGACCTAACTTCCTCTGCCTGGGCTCCACCTCTTAAATGTTCTAACACCTCCCCATGGTGCTATAATATGAGCCTTGGGGGTGGGGGGACTGTCAAACCATACAAATTCACTGTTTTATTTAGTATAACAAGAAAATTTGGCATATAATCCATTTTATATGGAGATGTTCAGAAATCCCATGGTGATTTAGCAGAGTTAAGAAAAAAATGTTCAACTACAGTGTTGGAGTTATCATAGAACCTTGAGGAGGCATAGTGTTTTTTCTCTAGTATTTTATCTAATATTCTCAGATTTCCAAATTCTAGTGTTAAATTCATCTCCTTTTGTGCCCCTTTATTTATAGGAGGACTTACAGAGTGGTTACTCTCACTACTTTCTAAACCTGAGATAATCTTCCCACACTCAAAAAAAAAAAAAAAAAGCAATTATGCCTATTATTTTGCTTAGAGATTTAAATAGTGCTGGTAGGATTTAATGTCTCTGGTGTTTAATAGACGACTACTATCTATCTCTCCCCATATTTCACTGTCAATCTTCCTCAGCAAGCATGCCCTAGTTTCCCTTTCTTCATCATTGCACTCATTGCTTAATCACCTGCCAGAATGATATTCTTTGTTATCGCTCTTCTGGTAATTCCAGGGACATCAGGGGCCTCCTAATCATGCAGTATTCTTTCTTTTTCCTTGATGAAATCCTTGACATTGATGGTATTCAACCCTCTCTCTGCTTCAGGTCATCTTATGGGATGACTTGGTTATCATTTAGCTCACACTGCTGCCCCCCCACCTTCTTTCGTAGGGCCAGCAATTTTTAAGGTTTAATTCTTGGCCCCTTGCTATTTCCCTTTTATTCTGTTTTCCATGAAGAGATTTTAGTTCTGTTCTTTTGACTTTGTCCATTTAAAGGCAACAAATGCAGAAAATAACAGGGCAGAACATTGTGTAGCAGGAGCTGGAGGAGGAGTGCCTTGAATCTTAGGAAATACTTTAGCCTGTGTGTGCTTTATGTATAAGTGCACTGCATCTTAGGAAGGAAATATTTTTCCCTGTAATGAAGTTCAAGAGCATAGGAACAAACCTATTCTTTGTAGTAGAAAAGATCCCACCTAAGTCCACCTGCACTGCTCTAAATCAAGCTAGAGTATGGAAGCTAGAATAGATCTGGCATGCCAATTTTTCCTTTGTTTTATGCCTAGGAATCAATCTGTTCTCTGGTCAGTGGTGAGTGGGGGCTAACCCCTTTCTAAATCATCTGTTTGGTCAACATGTGAGTCTGTTTAGAACTCTCTCTATGGTGAAAACAGAAGAAACACTAAAATTGGGGCCCATAAAATAATAGTGTAGAAAAGGGAAAGAAACATCAACCCTGATGATCAAAGGAAGAGGATATTACAGAATATAATTTATTGCAGAAAATGGCATACTATGTTAAGTAACTTTTAGTCGTCCTAAATGGACTAGAAAGAGATAGTCTTAATGCAAAGAGTAGAGAGACCAAAGGAATGAATACATTGGGGTATAAAGAGAACTTGGATAATAAAAGATGACAAAAGATGGCTAGGGAAAAGAAAAAAAAAACCAAACAAATGAAACAACCAGAATATATTTTGCATTAATGTGTTTTAGGAACAGAATTGACATAGTGGAAAAAATAGTCGATCATGAGTAGGATAAATTTTGAAAATGTTTCTAGAACAGAGAGAAAAAGGACAGAGATGAGGAAGGCAGATGATTAGGTGGAAGAAGTGAAAGGCTGGGATGAAAGGTCCACATCTTTCAACATTTGGGAACACAAAGGTGAGTAAGATAGGTTTCCTGTTCTCAATGTCCTTACAAGCTAGTCAGTTATGTAGATCTCAAGGAGTCTTCCCAAGAGCCAAGATTTGAGGTGTACTTGGGAGGGTGTTGTAGTCAGCTTTCCATCACTGTGACAGATACCTGAGACAATCAACTTAAAAGAAGGGAAGGTGTATTTTAGCTCACAGTTTCAGGGGTTCCCACCCATGGTCACTCGGCCCTACTGTTTTGGGCCTGTGACAACATAGTGTCTCATAGCTGCTCACCTCACACACTCAGGAACTTAAAAAGAGGAGAGGTTAGGGCCAGTCCTGATATTCCCCACAAAGGCCCCCAGCAATCTAACTTCCTTCCACTAGGCCCACCTCTCAAAACTCCTGTCACCTCTTAATAGTGCCATAGGTTGGAGAACAAACCTTCAACCCAGTGGGTAATACTTGAGCAGGCAAATTTGGAGGAGGAAAGATATTTTAGGAGAGTGGTAGCTTGGGTAAAGACAGAAAGGAAAGATAGTATAAGGATTCATTTGTTTTTCAAAAAGTAGTTTTCAACGTTCTTCTCTGTGGGAACCCCCAATTTTGGTGTGAGCAATAAAATGGATAGAAAAAGTCTCTTCTTTTGTGGAGCTCATAATCAAGAGTGAGGAAACCAGACAATGTAAAAAGGGAATACATACACAAATAAGGTGATTTCAAATTGTAAGATATCCTATGAAAGGACCAAATCAGGTATGGCAGAGAGAAATGGGGGTGGAGGGGACCACTCTAGAAAGTGCCTTGAGGGAAGGCCTCTGCTCTGAAGTGGTGATGTTTGACTGAGATGTGAGTGATGGAATGAAATTAGCCATGCAGTCAGAAGAGCCTTCTAGAAAGAAGGAATGCAAATACAATGGCATGAGGCCGGCATGGTCCAGGAATGATCTGTAGCCCTGTATATTCTATTAGAGCTGTAGCTGAACTTTTGGGGGTTGTTCCCATTTGCATACAAAGATTGAAAGAAGCATTTGGAAAGGGTACCAGTCTTGGGGGGCAGAATGGGTTTGATTCTGTTCAGAGCTCTGCCAGTTAACTATCTTCAGAACTTTTAGCAAATTATTTCTATCTCCTGGCCTCAGATCTCTGATCTGTGACATGAGAGTTATGGTCTATGGCTGTATGCTTGCACTTCGGTAAACATACCATCTGTCCCTGGGGATGATACACAGTAGTGTGCCAGTAGAGGTCAACCCAGTGCCACAGTGTAGATAGACACTGTGCAACTTTCTGAGCTAATAATTTCAGTAAGAATTTGGAGGAAAATTATATATAAATATCATTTTTTTTTTCACTAGAATAGCAAAGTTCCCTTGCATTTTTTAGATTAAAAAGTCAAATGCCAACATAGTTTATGTTTTTGACAAGCCACTTCAGACCCAATTTCCAAGCTTCCAAAAATGTTTCCCACATGAACATGTGGGAAAGTGGAAAAGTTTCAAAACTATTCACCCAACAATCTTTAAGGTTGTTTACACCCCTGGGTCTGTGATCCCATGATTCTTTCAAAGGCTCTCAATTTTCAGATTATTTATTATTAATACTTTTCTTCTATGAATGAATGATTTAGCCAATGCAGATTATTTTATGTTGCTTTTTATTTAAGGAAACTCCTTTTTAATTCAAAGAAAGAACTTTAAGACCATAGCACTTGTAAGTGTCCTGGGGATATGAAACACCAGGTTCTCTCTTCTCTCACTAATACACAAGGGTCTAGTGTCAAGGTGAGCTGAGATCGGAGGCCAGGCAGCTCTCCACACCACGTCTCTAGGAATTCAGCTCTGTTCTCTTCTGTGTGTGACCATTTTTCTCAACTCATCTTCCACACTGGTCTTAAGATAATTGTCACAATTAACAGGAATTGTACTTAATTGTAGTCAGAGAAAGGTCTTGTTCTCCCATCAAATTAAAAATCTTTTCTTCCAGTTGGGGTAGTTTAGGTCATTTGCTTAGTCCTGAGCCATTAGCATGCAGACAAATGAGATGACCTTAGTAAGATATCTGGACTCAGCCTTGGATAAGGAGATAGGATTACTTACATGAGAACAGTGGGCCGCATCAGAGAGTACAAACTACTGAACTAAATCATGACTCCATTAGAAAAAGAAAGAGGAAGATGGATACTTGGTGGGCAACCACTCTTGTAGGGAAAGAATTTATAGAAACAATTGTAGATATTTTTAAAAATGTTTTTTAGTTGTAGATGAACACAATACCTTTATTTTATTTATTTTATTTTATGTGGTGCTGAGAATCGAACCCAGTGCCTCACTCATGCCAGGCAAGCGCTCTACTGCTGAGCCACAACCCCAGCCCCATTGTAGATGTTTTAATGACACGTTTTAATTTGTTTTTTTATTTATGCCTTGTCCAAGTTTTCTTTTCTTTTCTTTTCTTTTTTCCCCAATGCTAGAGATTGGACCCAGGGCCACACACATGCTAGGCAAGCATTCTACCACTGCACAAGTTTCTAATCCTCATTCAAGTTTTGTGGAACAGCAGTTTCCTGATTGTCAAGACAAGCAGAGAAGGATTAAAATTTTTCATTTATTTAGAAAAGATTTGCTGGGCTCCTGTTGCTTTTTAAGAACTGAAATCTGCAGGCTACTCATATAAATAATAACAAGAAAATCACACAAGTAAGTTGTAATAGTAGATGTGGAGGTGACCATGAGCAGAGGGATGTGTCTTTTGGTTGTTATTCATCTTTAATCAATATCTCCTTAATTATAAGTCCTGTGACAATAGGGACTTTTCTTCCACTTTGTTCACTATGTATTTCTAATGCCTAACACATGGCCTGACACATACTGAGCAGGCTGCACATATTTATTAAGGTAATGTTTCTTGGAGCTAAAATCATGAATGATTTTTTGAAAGGATAATAGGATAATAGAGGCCTGTACAACAGTAGCTTGGTGGCAGGCTTGAATACTTGGATGGTTCTGTAAGGTAAGGAGTCTGAGAGGGAAATTAATTCCTTCTTACTTGGAGGGTGAAAGCAGGTAATAAAAAACTTTTGATGTCAGAAAAGCTGTGAGTCCTTGATATAATGTGACAAGTTGGAATGGTATCTATGCCCTAGAAGGCCTTTTAATCCATAAGAATATTTAGCACAGCACCTTACATGTAGTACACACTCAGTAAATAATTTATAAATCAATGAATGAATGGTGAGCTTTCTAATTGGATTTGGGAGAATATTATGATTAGATTAGTAGTTCATATCCCACTGTGCATACATGCATTTATTATTTTCTTTGCTTTTAGTGGTGTGATTTGTGGTAGTATTACTGTGTTGTTGTTTTAATGAAGAGCTATATTTCTATCTTTATTTTCTTTTTTCTTTTTTTTTTTTTTTTTTGGTGCTGGGGATTGAACCCAGGGCCTTGTGCATTCGAGGCAAGAGTTCTAACAACTGAGCTATATCCCCAGCCCGAAGAGCTATATTTCTTTCATATATGTGTGTGTGTATATATATATATATTTATTTTTATTTTTATTTTTTTTAATGTGGTGCCGAGGATCGAACCTCACACAAGCAAGGCAAGTGCTCTACCACTGAACCACAGCCCCAGCCTCAAAGAGCTATATTTGTAATGGAAAAATTTAATCCAGTAAAATGTGCTTTGGCTCAGTATTCCATGCCAAACAAAATTCAGCTTCTTTGGAGCACACAGGTGTTGACTTTGCAACTAACACAATTACCTCTTTAGTGTCTGAAAGGGAATTACATCAACGTCTGCTAATTACATATGCAAACAAAACTGATGGTTAAAGTCATATAGAATTACTTAATTTGCAAGGAACTTGAAAGACCATCTAACCCCAATCCTCTGTTTTGTAGATAGCAAAACATGAGACCAGAGAAGCAGGGCAAAGGCCAGCTGCTTTAGTGCTGGTAGACAGATGTGGGAGAACTTGAACTCAGATTCCTCAACTTAACTGCATCCCTTCAACTATGTGAGGAAATAGAGGGTAACTGAGAGCAGCTGGCTTCCTTTAAAAGTCTACTTTTGTAGGAAATAGGGGAGACACTTCAACATATAGGTATAGGTGAAGATTTCCTGAATAGAAAGTCTTATAGCTTAGGAATAAGAACAAGAATCAACAAATGGGATGCCATCAAATTGAAAAACTTCTGCACAGCAAACAGTTAGCAAAACAAAGAGAAAGAATGGAAGAAAGTCTTTGCCAGCTGCTCTTCCCACAGAGGATTAATATCCAGAATGTATAAAGAACTAAAAAAGCTCAACATTAAAAACAACCCAGTCAATAAATGGACAAATTGAGAACAGACACTTCTCAAAGAACTACAAATGGCCACAAATTACATGAAAAAATCCTCAACATCTTTAGCCGTCCGGGAAATGCAAATCAAAACTTCGCTGAGTTAAACACATAACAAGGTGGGGGGAGGGTAAAAATAGATGTTGGATTAGACAAAGGGGAATGAAGGGAAGGGAGAGGGGTAGGAATAGAAAAGACAGTAGAATGAATCTGATATAACTTGCCTATGTTCATATGTAAATATGCCACAGTGCATCTCCACATCATGTACAACCACAAGAATGGGATCCTAATTAGAATAAGATATACTCCATGTATGTATAATATGTTGAAATATACTGTACTGTCTTGCATATCAAAAAAGAACAAATAAAAAGCAAAGAGGGCTGGGGCTGTAGCTCAGTGGCAGAGCACTTGCCTTGTATGTGTGAGGCACCAGGTTCAATCCTCAGCACCACATACAAATAAACAAATAATAAAGGCATACTGTCCATCTACAACTGCAAAAGAAAAAAAAATTAAAAGAACCCAACTATGCTGAGATTCCATTTCACTTCAGTTAGATTGGCTATCATCAAGAATACAAATAAAAATAAACATTGTCTGGAAGGGTGGGCAGATCATATACTCTTGGTGGGAATGTGAATTAGTATCCCCACTGTGGAAATCAGTATGAAGGTTTTTCAAAAAACTAAAAGTAGAACTACCTTATAACCCAGCTATGCCACTCCTTGGTATTTATCCGAAAAGAGTTAATGTCAGCACACTTCAGAAATACATGCATACCCATGTTAATTGTAGCACAATTCACAATAGTACATTCAGCCTAGGTGTTCATCAACAGATGAAAGGACAGAGAAAATGTGATATATATGTACACACACAATGGAGTTTTATTCAGTCGTAAAAAAGAACAGAATTATGTCATTTGAAGAAAAATGGATGGAACTGAAGACCATAGTTTGAGCATATTTCTCAGAAAAGCATCACTGTTTTCCCTCATATATGGGAGCTAGAGGGGAAAAATCAGGAAAAGAAAGGGATGATGTGAAAGTAGAAGAGAGACCATTAGGATCCAGGAAGGGGACCCAGGGAAAGAAAAGGAAGGATGTGGGAGGTTTGTGGGAGTGAAATTGATCAAATAACATTTTTATGTACATTGCAAATTTGACACAATGAAACATACCAGTTTCTATAATTTGTACGCACCAATAAAAAGTTTGATTTCAGGCAGTAGCTAGCTTAGAGCTATGGGGGTTTTCCAAATACTGAATAGGGCTTTTTCTTTCTTTTCTTTTTCTTTTTTTTTTTTTTTTTTTGCTAATAGGCCATTTGGAATAAAGGAAGAAAACAAACAAACTGAAAGTAACAATCTCCTTAGGTGGTAGGGAACATTATTACATGTAAAAAACCAAAGTTATTGTTGGTGGAAGTGGTAACATTGACTGTAGAATACGGAGCATTTTAAACAAAAACTCCTCAGTGACTCCTCTGAAGCCCATTGTGGGATAGTGACTTTGCTAACAGTTCAGGAAAGTACTCCTTGGAGAATGCTGGTTTACTTTAGTTGTCTCTGCTGAGGAATGTCTATCCATCTAACCTCTTAAAATGTTTATTATTATTATTATCATCATCTCTGTATTAACATGTCTAAGATGCTTAGTCTATTAATTTTGCATAATTTCTACTTTTCTGCCATTTCTCTTTATTGTTCAGAGATTGTCTGAAACAGAATTCACTTTAGTATGTATGGATTTTAGGATATTCTCCAGGTTTAGAAATCCCTGACATTGTACGTTCCCTACCTGTGACTTCAGACAGAGGAAGACTATGGTGGTCATTGGCACCTCTGTATGGTGCAGGAGGGCTTTTGCCTTAGATTGCTCAGAGGACACACACGCATGAGCGAGTGTTTCTGAATCCTTTTGTGTTTTTTAGCAAACATATTATTTTCCTGACTTCATTCATGGGAGCTTTGGGTAGTGTGCCTGCTGCTTGGCAATCTGCTCTACCCTCATTTCATTGGTGCATCCACACTCTGTTTTCCTGGTAGGCATGAATGTGTATGCATAGATCTTTATTTAGCTATTTAAAAAAATTCCTCACTGTGTATGGATGGCAATGTGAAAATACTTTTGGCGTTGTGTTTTGAACTCATTTATAGAGCCCTGGGAAGTTATTTATTTATATCATCTTCCGATGCATCTTATCTTCCCAAGTGCTCAAAACCAATTAGGAGAGTCTGATCATTGATTTTATAATGATATGTCATTATAATATATGAGTCATAATCTAACGTGTATTTTGAAGGAAAAACGCTTATCTTGCTGTATTCATTTTTATCTGGCTTCTCTTATGAGCCCAGAATCATTTGTTTTGTGAAGCCTCTCAGTACCAGATCACTGTTAAAAATCGGCCAAGCTGGTTTCCATTCCCAGTGTTCAGGAATTCTACTATCCTATGTTGATGTGCCTGGAGAAGACAAAAGGCATTTAGGGAATGTGATTATCTCTCTTAGCTGATGTTGTAGCTCTAGAAAAGTTACACAGACATAATCTGTATCTCTTACTGACCTTGTGGGCTTGATTATTATATATATCAATATTTATTTTCTATAGATTTTAAATGGAATCTGTTTAATGTCTAGGTCATTCAAAAATACGTATTATGTGGCCACCAGGTGTAAGGTTTTTTGCAGTTTGATGATTTTGACAGCTCTGATAGACAATTAAAATATGAACTGGCATCATTTCAGTGCTTCTTGTGTTCCAGGTATTTAAAGCATGCTAAAAATTTATCTCCTTTAATCTTCTCCAAAGCTCATAAAGTGCAAAGGTAAAATTCATTCCTATTTTATACATGGAGAATTACAACTTAGACAAGGTATGGGAACTTCCCACTAATTCTTAGCAAGAAGTTAGCAGAACTAGTGCTCCAACCAGATGTTTCTGAATCCAGAGTCTAGGCTCTTAACCTCCTGCACAAGTGGCTTTGTGGGTTAGGTGGAGGGAGCTGTGGCATTCTTTATCTGATGATTGGCTTTTTTTTTTTCTTTCTGAAATGGTGAGGTTTGTTGAAAGTTGAGGGAGGCAATAAAGGGGGCAGAGGCTGATAAAGAGTTGAGAAGCTTTGGAGGAATGCTTGTTGGGTGAGGCGATGTAGAGACTGAGAGGTAGTGCCAGGCATTTCCAGGGAATCTTTAGCTACTGTGGAGCATGACTCCATGCACATCAAAGGGCCAAACAATATGCAATGTTGGAAGACAAAATTTTTAAAAGGAGCCAAACTAATAGCCACTTTTGTCCATTCAGATTAGGTTCAACTGCAAGTAAAAGAGACCAAGGATGCTACTAACTTGAGATAGAGGTTCTTTTTTTTTTTTTTTTTTTTTTTTTTTAATCCTGCAAAGAAAATCTTGAAGTAGGTCGCCAAGTTAAGAGTTTGTCTGATACCCAACAGTGATCATTGGCCCAGGTGTTTCTATCTTCTTCACCTACTCTTCTGAAGTCATAGTTGCCATCCTCAATGCTATCTTATATGCACACAATAACTGCTGGGGTTCTAGCCATCATGCCCACATTCCATCCCTTTAACTAAAGGGAAAAAAGAAGGAAACATAAAGGGTGTCAACAATTTCCAGCCTTCTCTGAAGCATTTCCCCAGAAGCCTGTCAGTGCCTTTTGTTTAAGTCTCTTTGGATTTTCCTTAATACAACAAAATTTGCAAATTTTTAGATTTTAAAACCCAAGCACATTGCCACCTATAACAGTATAAGGACCTGCTAATAAAGAAGAAAAGGAAACTGCATATTGAGTAAGTAACTGCAGTCTCTGCAGCACTTTTATACTCACATTTTATGTTGTACACCAAACATTGGAAACCTTAGGTGAAATTAGATGATAGATACATTCTGAGCTTTTCTCACAAGCTTGGAATTGAAATAGCTGCTACTCTTTTTCATTTTGAGATGATGTGAGAGCATGGAGCCCTGGTTTTGTAAAGGAAAAAAAGGCAAATGATGCTTCCTCTTTTATTTTTCCCCAGGGCGAGCCTTGCACCATGTAAATTGCTTTGGGGTTACTCGTGTGTTCTAGAAGCAGGAAAGCTGGAAATATTAAAAAAGTGTTTACTGCTGATTGTTTTGTGTATTTATTAATTGGTTTTCTTCATTCTTTCCCAAAGAGAATTTCACAGTTGTTGGTTCTTCTTATAAGTAGTTGGTTTCTAAATGAAATATAAACCTGCTATATCCTTATAAAAAGATAAGGTAAAGTAAACACTTTTGAAATAAACACAATTTGTTCATAGTAATAAATTTCCAATTTCTGTTCATGGAAGCAGTGGTTCCCTTTCTTGTAATCCTCTTTTCTTACAGATGACAAGCAAGTGGAAAGATGAGCAGGGGCCCCTTACCTACTATATGGTGACAAAGGGAAAAGCTATTACAGATGCCTCAAACCATAAGGTCATGCAAAAGATTAATGTTAGGCATAGAGAAAAAAAATAATAGCTTTATATTTATAGAACTGAACCTTCAACCACTTCTCTATCTCCTGCTGTGTCTTACCCAGAGGCTGTGTCTTACCATCCCAAGTGAAAAGAAGTGACAGGATATGCCCTGGCTCCATGTTACAATTTTGCCATTTCTTTGGATGGTTTTGAGCAGATTCACATGGAACCATTCTTCCTGACTCAGGTATTCAGCCCTAGTTCTTTGGTGGTTGACATTTGACTATGTCATGTCCTCCTGCCTCCAGAGTACAGATGGGTGAGCTGGTACAATTTATGGTGCGAGGCCACCTGGGTTCCAAACTAGACGTTGTCACGTCAGCACTCTGGGGAATCAGTGCACAGGGCCCAGAAGCAGGAAGGTGGGCTCACCTGGGAATTAGAAGTAAAGAACAAGGCCAACGAACTGCTTAGGAGCCTGGCTGGAAGGCAGCCCAGGTATCCTCAGATGATCCAGTTGGGATTTTTGTTCTCCTTTTTTCATGCCCGTACTGAAGATCCAGGAAGCAATCCCTCTCTTTATATTTTTTGTGGCCTCTTACATGGGGCTTTAGGCAGTTGACACGGGTAGCAATTACGGACAACAGTTCTCTAGGCCTTTTTGTCCTCTCCCAGGATGACATATCAGGTCAGAGGCTATCCTAAGATTTTCTTTGCAGTTATAAACAGTTCTCTAGACTGCAAGGCTTCTGAAGTCAACTTTATTTCCCTCTGGGTGGGATGTGATGTCTCATGACTGGTAACAAAGCTGACATATTACCTAACTTTGATGGTAACATCAGGGTGCCTCATTTCCCACTCGTATGACTTTAATTTTCTGAAATCGGGATGGCTGTGTTCAGAGGCTGTGTCTTACCATCCCAAGTGAAAAGAAGTGACAGGATATGTCCTGGCTCCATGTTACAATTTTGCCAGAAGGTAGTTGGAGGAATCTTTTAATGCCCTACTCCAAAATAACAGATGACGTTTTTACATTCCATGGTTTGTGTCTGAATTGAGGTGACAGGTATTTGTGCCAAAATAAGCAAGAGTTGTCACAGGACTCCAGTGTTCTTCATGGACACTGATAGGGCATGAATAGCAATTAATAGCACCAGAATGCCCTGAAGTTAATAATCAAGGAACGGGGGAAAAAAGCTGTAGGGATCCCCCCCCCCCTAAGATTGTTAAAGTTTTACATAAAGCCTTTTGGGATCGGGATCCCAGTTAAGGTCATTTGTCTATTAGTACTTAAAGCATGTGTGAGTTACATATCCTTTCTCCTAGAATTTTGAAAATATTAACTAAGAGTGATCAGTGATTGGAAAGTGATTCTTAACCAGATGCCAAAAGGTGTCCTTAATCCTTGGTTTCTTCCATCACCTCCCTGATGGTACTTTTCACTCAGGACAGCTTGTGTTGAAAACTCTGTTGCAGTTGAGACCTGAATGTGATGTGTGTCTTGTCTGATGGTGGGTTTTTAGAGAGAAGACACATGCTTGGGTGTTACCAGGTGATTACCATATCAATCAGGTGATGGAGTGGACCCTGGCTGAGTGTGAAGGGGTGGTGCTAGCAGTGGCTGGGGCTGAGCAGGGGAGATGCAGGGGGCTGACCTGCAAACCTCTGACACCTTGTATCAGCCTAGGTGAAGAGGACATGGCTCCACAGAGCGTGACCTCTAAGGTTTTACTAATTAATATGGGCTAATTAAAGTCTGGCATTTTTTGAGTACTTTTGATTTTTTTCTTGCCTTATCTTAATACTTAAAAGTTTTAAAAATTGACACATCATATTGTACTATGGAGTTCACTGTGGCATTGCAAGACATGTATAGTACATGTATAATGAACTCATCTGGACAATTGGCATGTCTATCACTTCAAACACCTTTTTTTTTTTTTTTCTTTTTTCTGGTGAGATCAATCAAAATTCTCTCCTCTACCTATTTTGTTATATACAATAAATTATTGTTAACTGTAGCTGCCCCACTGTGTTATGGAACACTAGAGTGTATTCCTCCTATATAACCAATTTTGCACCCATTAGCCAGCTTGTGCCTGTTATCCCTTTCCTAACTATGAGGCCTGGTTTCTGGCAATCATTACTACTCTCTACTTCTGTGATGACATCATTATTTTACCTTCCACATTCTGCCTCATGCTGATTCCTGACAATCCTTAAGTTTTATGAATCACCTTGACTTATGATTGCTAAGCAGAGCCAAATGAATAATCTTTTTTTACATAATTTTCTTAAGAAACTTATAAAATCTTATCTCCATGAGATTTATCTTATTGGTAATTATTTTATTTTCTGATATTTCCAGTTAACCTACATTTTTTTAATGTGAGTTTATGTTATATTCAGTATACCTATAAATATTCCCACCTAAAATACTTTGAACTTTACCAAGGTAAAAATTTACTTCAGCTGTTTTTGTATGTGAGGATTTATTTTAAATCTGTAATATTTTCTCTTCAGATCTATAACTTTTTTATTTGTTCAAACATCTATTCCACCCTACTTTAGTGAATAACAATAGTATACATTATGACACATTTTTCTGGCTTATCTCACTTCCTTTTCTTTCTCATTGGAATGGATAATTGAGGTGATTATCCAGCGGGGAAATCAGCCCTAAACCAAATTCTTGCTTTACTTCACTGGTGTCATTGAGATGTCTCCCTTTACATCATTAGGAAGCAGACAACAGTCTATTATGCAATCTAAAATAAGGGAGAATGATGTAATGATCAGCACAAACAAGTTCCTGGGTAGTCTAGAAAAGAAAACGGAGCTGCAGAGAAAGAATTTACAATTTTTTTTGGCCTGCACTGCCCAGAGGGCAGGGGTTCTGATTATTAATGAATTATCTTGCTCTTTGCACAAAAATATCCCCAGGGTAGAGAAGGGTAGTTCCTGGGCTACACTGTTCCCATTCCCTAAGGAGGATACCCTTTGCTCTTTCTGCTTTTCTCAGGCCAGCTGCCAACTGCTAACTTTGCTTTTAGGTAAACCCTCTCCCTGTCACTAGTCCCCCCCAGGAAGGACAGATCCATGCAGATGTGTTCTTAGATCTTGGGTCAAACAAAATCTTCCAATTGATGATTTGGGATTTAAGTAGGTTTCTTTTTCTTTAGGTTATAGTGAACCCATTCCATCATACCTGTAATAGCCTGGGGGAAACAAGCAAAAATGCTTTTCTGAAGTTCATGATGGGTGTTCAGTGCTTGTGGGTTTTTTTTTTTTTTTTAATATTTTAAGTTTATTCCAAGGCACTAAAGAAATCCTAAATGATAAGATTCTGTGACATTTATATTAATTTATTCACATATTTTTAGTTTTCATTTTACATTTTTGTAAAACATCTTGACCTTCTAGAATTAATGACATTTTGGGAAGTTTGGGTGACCTTGCCAGATGTAAATTGGTATTTGAATTTATTTTTAACATTTTTTTTTATTTTGAGGATGCTAATATTTCACTGGGAGAATTAACATAAATAATATGGACACTTATAAAAATGAGAAAGAAAGATCATTTTTCTGCTTGATAAAAATAATTTATTCCTGCTGATAAGGCTTCTTTTTTGATAATTGTTGCTTGGAAATGTTTTAATGCTTTATAACTGAAATTTGGAAGAATTAGGTGTAAGTGCATTGATATGATGGCTTATTTTATGTGTCAACCTGTTTGGTCCATGGGGAAGCCATGATATTTGTTCAGCCATTATTCTGGTGTTCCTGTGAGAGTGTTTTAAGATTATATTAACATTTGATTCAGTAGACTGTATAAAGCAGACAGCCCACCCTAATGTGGGAGGGCCTCATCTAATTAGTTAAAGGCCTGAATAGAATATGAAGGTTGACCCTCCCCAAGTAGAAGAGTATCCTCTTGTGTAACTGCCTGTCAACTGGGTCTTTGGATTTCTTCTGCCTTTGGATTGAATCTGAAACATTGGTTCTTTCTGAGTCGCAAGCCTGCTGTCCTTTGGACTGGAAATGCGCCACTGGCTCTTGGTCACAGGCCTTATGGGTGAAATTGGAACTAGACCATTGTTCTCTTGGGTCTCTTACTTGACTCACATTGCAATCTTGGGCACTGTCAGCCTGTATCATTGTGTGAGCCAGTTTCTTATAACGGGTTTCTCAATCCCTGTCTTCGTGTGCACACACAAACACACACACACAGATCTTATTGATTCTATTTCTCTGGAGAACCCTGATTGATAAAGTTGGCCTAAGTAGTTGTGGTTCAGAGATATAAAGGGAGGGATGATGGAATGTAATTATTGTGAAAATTACAAGCACTAGAGGGACCATTATGTAAAATGACTTAATTTGTCCAGTTTAATATTTCTAGAATATCTGATTTAAAAAGAATGATGCTGAGAAAACAGAAGAGACTGAAATAATGTTTCTAAAGTGTTTCAGAACATTCTTTAAAATGTCTAGTGTTTGAAATTAATGCAGTAAATTTCCCCTCTGGCATATTTTAGGTGTTGGACAAATAATGATTAAAGTGAAGCAATATGCTTGGTGTATGTTTTACTCAGCTTTTTCACTGCTGTGACCAAAGGACCTGACAAGAACAATTAGAGAAGGAAAAGTTGATTTGGGGGCTTGTGGTTTCAGAGGTCTCAGTTCATAGACAACCGGCTCCATTCCTTGGAGCTTGAGTTGAGGCAGGGCATCAAATTAGAAGGATATGGTTGAAGAAAGTGGCTCAGAACATGGCTATCAGAGAGCAGAGAGAGAGCATTTGCCTCTCATCAACGATATATATATATATATATATATATATATATATATATATATCCCCAAGGCAAATATATACCCCAATGACCCACCTCCTCCAGCTACTGCCTACCTGTCTACAGTTATCACTCAGTTAATCCCTATGAGGGGATTAATGCACTGATTAGGTTGAAATTCTCATAACTCAAATTATTTTACCTCTGAATTTTCTTGCATTGTCTCACACCTGAGCTTTGGAGACATAAATCATATATAAACCAAAACAGTGTATAATAAAAAAAATCATTAATTGACCTTCCTCTTATGAGTTAAGGTTATAAACCCTATTTCATTCTTGATATGCACTATGTCCCTGTAATATGCTGTTTTTAGGTCCTTTGGGTATAGTCCGAGAAGAGGAATCTGGGTCAAATGGTGTAGGTAGGATAATCAATTAAGAATAGGTGGTCTTTATTAAAACCAAGAATCAACAAATGGGATGGATTCAAACTAAAAAGTTTTTTCTCAGCAAGAGAAATAATATGTGAGATGAATAGGGAGCCTACATCTTGGGAACAATTTTTTACCCCCCACACATCAGATAGAGCTCTAATCTCTAGGGTATATAAAGAACTCAACAAGATAAGCACCAAAAAAAAATAAATAATCCAATCAAAAATGGGCCAAGGACCTGAACAGACACTTCTCAGAAGGGGCTATACAATCAATCAACAAATATACAAAAAAATGCTCATCATCTCTAGCAATCAGAGAAATGCAAATTACAACTACTCTAAGATACCATCTCACTCTAATAAGAATGGCAGCCATTATGAAGACAAACAACAACAAGTGCTGGCGAGGATTGGGGGAAAAAGGTATACTAATACACTACTGGTGGGACTGCAAATTGGTGCAGCCAATTTGGAAAGCAGTATGGAGATTCCTTGGAAAGCTGGGAATGGAAACACCATTTGACCCAGATTCCTCTTCTCGGACTATACCCAAAGGACCTAAAAACAGCATACTACAGGGACATAGCCACATCAATGTTTATAGCAGCACAATTCACAGTAGCTAAACTGTGAAGCCAACCTAGATGTCCTACAATGGATGAATGGATAAAAAAATATGTGGCATTTATACACAATGGAATATTACTCAGCACTAAAAAAATAATAAGATCATGGCATTTGCAGGGAAATGGATGGCATTAGAGCAGATTATGCTAAGTGAAGTTAGCCAATCCCCCAAAAACAAATGCCGAACGTCTTCTCTGATATAAGAGGGGGTGACTCAAAATGGCGTAGGGAGGAAGAGCATAGGAAGAAGATTACCTCTAGATATGGAAGAGGGGTGGGAGGGAAAAGGAGGGAGCAGGGGGATTGCATGGATGGTGGAAGGAGACCTTATCGTTTTACAAAATACATGTATGAAGATGTGAAAAAATAAATAAAATAAAATGATCAAAAAAAAAAAAAAAAAGAATAGGTGGTCTTTGATGAGACTTTTCCCCCCCAGTTTCACCCATCAGCAGCTCATTCCTGGATTAAGGACAATTCCTTCTTAGTGCTTAGAAAACAGTCTTTTTTTCTTTGCCGTGAAAGATGAACAGTATTTGAAATAAGTATATTGGTAAAATGTAGACATGATTGGTTATTCTTTTTGTTGTTTTGTTATTGATTAGAGTGGCAGCATGTGAACGTATCCTAATTTAGGACTATGGTGATAAAATTATGGAAAGGTTAAAAATAAGCATAGGTAAAACATAAAGAACTTTAAAATATGTGGAAGGCAATTTTAAGGCTCTCCACATTAAATTCAATAAATCCTCTAAATATGTTATGGATCAGTGGAAAATGGCTAATAAAGTTGAAGCATTTGTAAGGAAAAACTACTTTCTAGTTTAACCAAATAAACAAAAAATCCATCCTTATTTATTTTGTAAAGATATATACTCCTAGTGTTATGCAATGTCTATCTTGTGCTGAACAAGATTAACTTTTACGAAGCAATGGCTATGCAGGCAATCTCTTTAAAATATCAAGCATGACCAATGTGATTCTGCAACCTGTATACTCAGAAAAATGAGAAATTATACCCCATCTAATTCAAATGTATGATATGTCAAAATCATTGTACTGTCATGTGTGATTAATTAAAACAAATAAAAAAATTAAGAAAAAAATAAAAAATAAATAACATATACTAAAGAAAAAGAAATCAAGCCTCCTGATAAAGTGAATGCCTTTCCGCCTGCCTTTCCATCCCAGGCAAAAGGGCTCAGTAAGAGGTCTGGTTTTATCTTACAGTCTTTATTTTTTTTTTCCCCTTTTCCTTACTGGAGGCTTCACTCCAGGATATTCTTGACTGTTTTCCCTTTAACATTTTTGCAAGAAACAAACAAAGAAGATTTCAAATCTTTCTTGAATCTCTTAAGCAACCTGTTGGAATGTGAGAATTTGAAGTAATGGTATGTGCATTTTTTTGCTTAAAAACATAATGCTTCTAATATGTTTTATTGGAATCTTTTTACTTTTTGATTTTTTTTAAACACAAGGTGCTTTTTCACCCCTGGCACCTTTGGCGGGTGGGGCGGGGCTGCTGGAAGGTGAACTGCTGAAATTGTCTGTAAACAGTTGGGACTTCCCAGGGTAGTTGAGCTCTACCTGCCTAAACCTGACTAGGTATAAACCCTGTGTGGGTATAGGGGAGCAAGAACCCAGCCTCCCCCACACCCTTTCAAAGAGGAGCAGCTCCACCCCCAAGACCCTCTTCCCTGCTGCATTCCAGCTTGGGAGGGATGATGAAGTATTCCAATGCTCTCTGTCCGGGCCTCAACCTAAGGACTTTGTCCTTAAATTTTGAATTTAAAAAGTTTCATTTATGATTTTCCTTCTTATTTGGCTTCTTATAAAAATCATTTTCTGTTTAAAGCAGAGGTGGGTATGCTGAGGACTTGAAGGCTCCCCAGCCCTGCGGTGCTCTGTGTGCGCGCATGCTCATAGGTGCCTGAGGTGCCTGGGAAGCTTTGGCTTCATTGGTCCAAGACCCACCGCCCTTGTCCTAATAAAAACTTGCTCCAGCACTTTTCAGGGACCTGTAGGTGCTTTTTGTCAGTTTTCCACAAAGGACTCCTGTGAGAAGAGTGTTCTGAGAGGTTACTGTTTTGCTTTACTTCCAGTTTTGCATGAGTGTTAATAGGTGCTCAGCACCCTGAGGGTGGATCTGTGTTTTATTTTGGGTCTCACCCTCAGTGTCTAACCCACCGTCTGGCTCGCAAACTTAGCTCATTAGACTTATTCAAGGAACACAGGAAATATTTCTGAAAACAATCCTCAACAGTCAGACTTGAATTCTTGCAAGTTCATTACTCAGTTTACAGGCCTCAGCCCCACCCTGATTCTCCTCATTTAATTCTTCTTGATGGAATACCCCACATGGAGAAGCTTCATTTGGGAGGTCTGTGCCATCCCCGAAACCTGCCTGGTTGGAGCTCCCAGTGACTAATGATGGATAACTGTACCCATTCTGTCACACTGTCTGGTTCCCACCCACTTCTAGTGAGTGCTGGGAACAGACCCTGGCGCAGTTCCCATCCTCTTTCTGTCTCAACTCTCTTTTGTCACTGTACACCCTTCTTTTCTAAAACTAGATGTCTCCTTGCCTAGACAATTCCATCTTCCATTCCAGATGGGCTTGTCTGGGAGGCCCTAGATGTTCCCATACTCACCCCAGGGTGCAGAGACAGTTAGCTCACACTCATGGGATTACTCTAGTTAAGACTTCCTCTCTGGGGTGTTTATTCCTTTCAATGGTACATATCATGAAGGGCACATCAAAGCAAGTTTCTGGTCTGCTAAGATTCCTATTGGGCTTTATTATTATTTTTTTATATCCAATATAGGCTTGATTTACCTGCCAGGGGACCTGGATTTTAAGAAAAGAATTCCTTCAAGATCATGTAATCAGGACATACAAAACTGGGCCATCCAGAGGCATGATTTATGTCTTATAAAATAGGAAAGCTTATTTCTCTCTAGGCTTAGTCTGATTTTCATTCAGCTTTCTTATTAGATACATCCCCCTCAATATCTTTCTATTTGCTTTTCTCCTGCCAAAGCATATGCAGATTCTTTGGCTTTTTGGTCTTGGGTTTATGATGTTTGAATTTCCAGGCTCTCAATGGGAGAGGTTAGACGCAGAAGTCCTCTTCCAAGGGCTGGCTTTAATATGGGCACTTCTTACAGTGTGACCTGATACACCAGTTCTGTAGGACATGGGATGTTTGCTAGAACATCCTTGACATGAAGCATCCTTGTCATCCTGTGACTTCATTGTTCATGTAGCTTAAAGTAGGCTCAAATTTATGCCCCCTTTGTTGTGATATGTTTTCTTAGGTGGAAGGGGAGGAGACAGGATTGAAATCAACACACCAGGGGTGGGCAGTCCATTGTGGTCATTGCTGATGTGCTAGTAAATGTTTTAGCGGTTGACAATTGTATTAGTATCTACATCACGTCTCTAATGAGCAAAATGAAGCGGAAAAGATGGTGATGCAAGGAAAGTTTGCAATAACATGATGCAGAGCCAGTACAATTAACAAACCTATACATTCTGTGTACTACAGTTTGCAACAATAAAATCATATATCCTTAACACTTATGTTTGTCTTTCAGTAATGTGTATCTTTTGCTTAATTAACTTCATCTGTGAGGAAAAGAGACTCACATTTAAAAAAATTATTTAAAATAATAGTATCTCTGTGTCTCTCTGACTCTCTACATGTATATCTCTCTATATACACATATATATGATTATATAAACTCATATATATTCATTTTTTCCACATAAAATGATGAATTTTAAGGTCTTTTATTAATTTGTAACTTCTTGGCCCATATATTAATAAAATACTTTATAAATATCCATAGCAAAAATTCATTACAGTTTGACTTTATCAAAAACAGTTTGTCTCTTTCAGCAAGAAGCAATTTGGACATGCCGTTGCCCATTTTTCCAATGGAATGTAGAAATCAACAGTGGGGAAATATAACAGTGGTCTACCTTATGCTTTGAATATAGCCCTTGCTGCTGTGCCACCAAAACTTATTTTTTAAAAGGGACATGTTTCCATCTCTTCCTCTGTCTCTGTTCGTCCCTAATTTCCTCCTCCTTAATCTCCAGGGAAACAAGGATTATATTTCTTCCCCATTTTAGGCAGATTTATCTGTTCTTGAGGAAACACCCACCACAGGAACAAAGTAATCCAGATTTTGGGTTTGGTACAGAAGATCTCAGAAATGACTATCTCCCAAATTAACAAGTTAATACAACTCCAACAGAGAATAGTGGATGGTAGCCTTTGAGTCACCTCTTTAATATCCACCCCCCCACGTGTCCCCCCATCCCCATGTTCCTGCTGATGGGCAGAATCACAGCCTATGGTACAGAAATACCACCTGTTTTGGTACCTAACACAGGTACCAACTCTTGGATTTATAACTTAAATGACCTCTTGATGCAATTGAATGGAAATTGAAAAATATATTTAAAAAAGGAAAGAAGGAAATAAGCCCAAAACAAACAAACAAACAAACAAACAACAAAAAAACAAAACAAAACAAAAACAGGTTGTGTTTGGGGGAATATGTTGCATGTGAATTTCATTTGTCAAATGTGCTAGAGAACATTAAAGTAAAAAAACATGTTTCTAGACAATCTGAATAAATCAAAGAGGCAAATGCCTGCTGAAGAGTATTTAAAAGCTTTTCCTATATTGTTAACAGCAACAACAAAAAAAGTATGTGATCAATCTGTGAGAAATTCTTTTATTACTAGAAGTATTATTATTTTTTTTAGAGAGAGAGAGAATTTTTAACATTTATTTTTTAGTTTTTGGTGGACACAACATCTTTGTTTGTATGTGGTGCTGAGGATCCAACCCCGGCCGCATGCATGCCGGGCGAGCGCGCTACCGCTAGAGCCACATCCCCAGCCCCTAGAAATGGTATTATTGATTGTTTGCTATCACAGTCTTTTGAGATACCTATCTGGAATCAAATAAAAAGCAGTTGCCCTTTCAGAATTTGCTATTTGCACAGTGAGAAAGGTGGTTAAAATTTATATATAAAGAAAAAATCTTTTCACAGTATCCTTCCATGTTCTGTATAGCCCATTTCTCATTGGTTAAACAAGAATGGCAATAATGCTTCATAGGATGACTTAAATTTTAAGTATTAAATGATTTAACATGAGTATACCCTTGCCATACAGTGCAGTAAATTTTGGTTGTTATCATTATTGTCACTAGGCTGGTGATGATTCTTCAAAACCAGCATTTAAATACTTCAATGAAGGGAATAAAAACGGATTTTTTACTAATAGACTAGTTTTCAATGTCAGATGGCTTAAAAAAGTCTAACATTTAAATATCCTTTTATTTTAAGTTATCTTACTATTACAACTCTTGGATTTATAATTTCAATGACCTCTTGATGCAACTGAATGGAAAATGTTCTCTTTTAGGGTGGAGACATTGAATTTCTATCCCCAGCTGATCTTGTCACATTACTGTCTTAAGGAGCAACTTAGTATAAAGTATGCCACAGCTATTGTTATTTTGTTAATAATTCTTCAGTGATGACCAGGAAAGCCATCTGAAACCTGCCTTGTTCTGTTGTCAGGGCTTGTTTTAAGTTTAACCTCCCCTGGAAGACCTTTGAGGAGTCAGTGCTACTAAGAACCAGATATTTCACTGGAATAGCACTGAAGTTTGTTTTTGTGATGTTTTTGGCTGAGGATTAGGTTTATATCAGCTCTGGTGGAATTTTTCCAACTGTGTTCCATGGGACTGTTCCAATAAATGGGGGCATTGTGGTTAAATAAGATTACTGTCTTGTGCTTGCTTTGGGATTTCTACACTGCATATGAGTTAAACAAGATTTCTGAGATGTTTGGAATAAAGATATATTTCAAGGAACAATATTCTTAGTTTGTGTTGTTGTTGTTTGTATTATGGTACCAGGGATTGAACCCAGAGGTACTGAGCCACATCCCCAGCCCTATTTTTTTGTTTTACTTAGAGAAAGGGTCTCACTGAGTTGCTTAGTGCCTCACAATTGCTGAGGCTGTCTTTGAAACTCTAGATCCTCCTTTCTCAGCTTCAGGAGTCCCTGGGATTACAGGCATGCGCCACCACACCCGGCTTCTTAGGTATTTTTGAGTTTCAAAAAAGCAGTTTTTTTCAAGTACTAGAGAAGATCCAAAGCTGCTTCTTGAGGCCAATTTTGGCCGTAGGTGCTGTTGTGGCTGGCTGACTTGTGTGGTAACCTCTCACCTAGTTTTTCAGCTTCTATAATGGTGTGTTAGTTTTGCACTTTTGCATTTGACTAAAGGTTTCTTTCTTAGGACATGGACACAAGGTGCCTGTGCGGTAGGCTATGTGCTTAGAATTTAAAATAGAGGTAACATTCATGTGTGTCCTGTAATAGCCACAGCTGAGGAGAGTAATAAAGAAGATTGTAGCCATGTCTTCTTTTAATTTAAGTTCTGCTCTCAAGTAAATTGTTCACAAAAGCATTATATTCCTTGGCTTCTTCAGAATAGTCAGTCCCTCCATGAAAATAGCCTTACTAAAATGACTGTTCTTCAAATTTTATTGAAGGTCTAAGTAATATGTAACATTATTAGGATTATATTTTAGTTTTCTATTGCATATTTTGGTAAATAAATATTGCTAAATGTCCCTTGTTTAAATTTCTTTGGTTAGTAGATGATGAATTCTGTTTGAAATTTAGTAGTAAAAATGTTTGTTTTTTTCTTTAAAAAATGTAAATATTTTATCTCAGTAGATGAATCAAGTATAATTAAGTATCCTTTCATGTTTTTCTTTTTGTCTAGGCTGCAAGGAAGATCAAAGCAAAATTTAAAGCACATCATTATAATACCTATTCATGCTTTTTTCTTTTATTCTTTCTGTTTTTTTGTTTTGTTTTTTTTTAAACAGGCTTATATATTATTTCAATTCCCTTGGAAGAGCAGGTGGCACTTAAATTTTATGCTAAAAGTGAAACATTTCTTATGCAAACTTGTGTTCAGAAAATTCATGTTCAAAACATTCTAACTGATGATTTTTTTTCATTGTTATATGTGTATTAGATTTCACACTAGGCTTCACAGATCCTTAATCCTTTATATAGCTAAATTCCCATATATAGAAATTATGGTTAAAAAAATAAATACCGAAATGTTTTATAAAACTAGATATTAAATCATTTTGGAATGTTACTTAAGTCTTGTAGTTTCCTAAAAGTTTCAATAAGTAAAAAGCAAAATGATAAAATTTAATAAGTAGATAGTGACCATGAAATCTCAGTAATATTACTTTAAGAAAATATTGATCTTCCTTCATTACTTCTAGGGGACACTGGATTATTCTGTGAAAACCAGAGTCACAGTTGTATTAGGCAGCATTTCTCAGATGGCTTGCTCCTGGGATGGATGGAAGTTGGTAACACACCGCGCTCTTTCCCATCTTGCACAGTACATTGAACTGTGCATTGCTAATGAGGCCAACACTTTGAACATTTATTACCATTCATATCAATAAAACATTTTTATGTATGTTCTTGTATGTTTTCAGCCACACTCTAGATTTCATTAATTCTGAATGTGAAAAATGAGTTATAATGGTCTGTGGTAACATTTTATTATATCTCATTTCACTTACATATTTTCCTTGATTTCAGGATAGCTCCAGGACTGCTTTTACAATTATTCCAAGTAGAATTCTCACACAGAAGGAGTCCTTTCATCAAGCTTTCTTTCTCCCCAAGTTCTTCCTTTTGCCTTACTTACATGAAACCACGATGTAGTTACAGTTAGTGTAAACGAAGGTTGTGTGTCTAGAAGGCAGAAACTTGAAGGAAGAGAACAATGCCTATATTCAAGTCTTAAAAGACCATCTTTTAGAAAATACTAATGGACCTACTTAGTGTACCTTTAGTTAACAGAACAAGAGCCAAAGGGCAGAAACTTTGAGAACATAGATTCTAGCCCCCAACCGAAAAAGCTTTAATAATTAGTAATGTTAAAAATAGAACCAAATACCTTGTAGAGTTTCCCACCACTGTATATATTTTTAAAATATTTAAACTCAGTTTCCCTATGTTAAAATCATCTACTTTATGAGACCTCAAAGCTCCATGTTCCTCCTTGTTAAGGCATCTGATAAATCACTGGCTCCAAGTTTTGAATCATTTTTCTATTTCCCTATGTCCAGGAAGAACCTGTGAGGACAGCAGCTATGTACTCCTTATTTTTTGCATTTTTAGCAGTGTGTGTATGTGACATATAATAGGTGCTCAACAAATATTTGTTGAATAGACAAATGCATAGATGGCTGTAGATGAAAAGCTGATTTTTAAGCTTTTTTTCCTCTAAGCTGTAGGAATTAAAGTTTAACATGGAGATTCAATATGTTAAAGAAATAAAAATGGAGCAACCCTAGGTAAGTGGAGTTCTAGGGTCTATAGACCTACCCATTTAGTCCTTGACACTCTGAGGAACCAAGGGGGTAGTTTCAAAATCACTGGTCCACAAAGTTGAACTTACAAGGTTTTAGTTTACTTTTTGGCTTTTAATTTTTTGATGCTTCGTCTCTGTGTTTCTAGCTTTCTGTATTTTATTTTCAGACGTACTCTCTCTTTTCTTGTTCTTGAAGCGTTTCCTGAGTCTCAGAGCCAGATACTAAATAGGAGGAGCCTGTGCTGGATTTGAACCCAGGCTCAGTGTCATAGGTTGTTAAGCAGGAAAAGTCCTATGACCAATACATTCCTCAGTCCTTGCTTTTACAGTTTTGCCTCAGGTTTTTTGTCTCAGTAGATTTTGGGTGGTAATAATATGGTCTCTCTGTTCTAGCACTTGGCTCTCGACTATGGATAAACTAGGAGTTTTGCAAATTCATGGCCACTACTTAAATGTGCATTATATAGAACCCTGGAGAAGAAAGCAAAGGAAAGCACCAGCCCTGAAGATGGAAATAGGTTTCTAAAGGGCCCCATCCCTGCTATATCTTCTGCTTTTAGGCAGGGAGAGACAGTGAGAATTGGAGCCTAATGTTAATGAGGGAATATCAGCAAATGGGCCAGAAAGGCTGAGGAAAGGAGAACTTGAATCGCAGGAAGAGAGGGAAGAGATGGGTCCCTGAGTAGTGTTGCTTCCAAATGAGAGATATTCATAATCCAGGTGGGTCTGTGTCTGCAGTTGTAGTCATTACTATACAGCCATCCTACTTAATAGTGCTCTTCAGCCTTGAGAGTCCATTAAGGGAAGACCTTAATTAAATTCATTGACCAAAGATAAGAGAATATTGTGATTGATTATGATCTGCTCAGATGAGATGAGATGAAATATTGAAGCTATGGGTATGAGATATTTTGGATGTTATTAGTTTACAAAAGGTCTTTGATCCCATTTCTGTGAGATTTGATATTATTATGGAAATAATATGGGACCATTTTATTGTGTTCAGCCAGTTAATGAGACATGGTATTTTAGACATTAAAAAAGAAATAGTCCCGGATAAAAAGAAAGAGAGAGTAGAAGAGGAGCTAAAATGAAAGGAAGGGAGCCAAGAGATGTTGTAGAAGATCATCAAAAACCTTGTTTCCACAGATCCTCTATCCACTCCCATTGTAGCAGCTTTCACATAATTTCTTGGATGACTGAATGCATTTAGTAGGCACTCTAAATCCAATTGGGAGTAACTAGGAAATATGTGAAATTGCAGAATGTGGCAGCATAACTGACTACTGGCAACAAGGTCGGAGAACAAAAGAAGCCTTAAAATGACCATGTGAGCTTTCAATAAAACATCCTCACTGAAATGTTCTATCAACAGATGTTAGGTCAAAACTATTTTGCATATGGAATTATTTTCAAAATCCTTATCAGTCTTAAACAGATCAATAACCCATTTGTCTGAACCATCCCGAATTTAGCATTCAGCTCTGTCTCCCTGACTCTCAGCACAGGACCTTTGCTCATACTTTACAGAGAGCACTGGAAGGGTACAGTGACTGTGGTCCCAGAGGTCCTCTGAGGGAAAGGTGAGGAGGAACCATGAGCTCAGCTCCCTAGGACCTACGACTCAGGAAATTGGTGAGAACAAGGGCAGAGAGAAGGAATGAGGTCAAAAGATCACAAAGGAAGTTAGCAAGAAAAAATTTAAAATTGTACTAGTACAAAACAAAATGAGAGAATGGAAAATGAAATACTGAATAAAATGAAAATACTGAAGAACAAGGAAAAAATGAGGTGCTGGTGTTGGTGCAATGTGAAGTCTGAACCCCTTTGTCAAAGGGCAGTTACTGCCTGAGGAAGTCTTAGTGGTGGCACTTCAGGCTTCCCTTGGGTCCTCTTCAGTTGGGGATTGTTCTTAGGTTGGAAGTTCAAGATGATATGTCCCCAGACAGAGACCTTTTATCTACTTGTCCTAGACTTGCAATGAAGACATTTTCATGACTGAAAATTACTGCAGCTATTGTTATCACCGGGGGATCCCTGCCACTTTGCAGACCCCTCTCAGCAAAGGCTCCATGTCACTCCTTCCCCTTGGAACAGGATACCCTCCTTAAAGATATGCCCTGCACCCTGCACTCTGGTCTGGCTGCTTTGCCTCCTGGAGTAACTGTGGCGGAGGGTTTTCAATAGGTAAACTTGTATCTTCAGATCACATTCGTTCCTCAGTTTGTTTTAATATAGGGTCCTCCCCGTTACCTTTCTGAAGTGATTCTCCAAAGGTCACCCCTGACAGCCAGCCTGCTCAGGGACAAATGGCATGAATTGTTTTCAGTATTCACCCTGTCTCACTTCTCTGGGGGAAGGAGCCCCTCTTCTTGACGTTCTCTCCTCCCCTGATTCCTAGGACTGAGTTTTTCCAGGAGATTTCACTGTTCTCTGCCTGGGCCTGCTTGTCATCTCTTCCATCCCACATTAGGGTCTTCACCATCTGCTGTCATACTGCACTCTGCACTCTTCTCCGTCCCGTGTTCTTGTGGGTTTTGAGACCCATCATCATCAACATCTGTATTTTCCAGCCAAGACTAGGACATTTAGAAGCCATAAACCTTGAAATTTTACCCCCCATGGGATATAATTCAAAAGATAATGCTGAGTCATTAAAACAAATTTAAGGACATTTTAACAAAATTCTTACAATTTCTATGATGCTGAGACTTTCGGGGTAAAATAATAAATCTCCATTTTTCAAAGTATTTTTTCTTATTCTGGCACCCCAATTTTGCCAATGCCTTAATTTTTATCTTGAAGAATAGTCCTACTGCTCGTGTCACCCTGTGTCTCTAATCCTTTACGTATCCTGTTTTTAGGTTGGGGTGGCCTCTAGTCCTTGCTCCAGCCATCTTCCTCCTACATAACTCACAAACTGAATGGAACCTTATTGTTAAGCACCTGATGTGGGAATCTCGGTGCATTTCTTTTCTACTCATCTTTTCTCTTCTTTCTTGGTTCTTATTTGAAGTTTCTCATCTTGTGTGCACCTGGCAGTTTCTCTCTTCCCAATCCCATCCAGTCTCTCTTCTTTGTCCCTCCTTTCTAATGTTCCAATGGTCTGGCATTTGAAATTACTGGAAAACGACAAGTTCTCCTGCCTCTGGGTCTTTGCAACTGCTATTTCCCCTTCCTGGGGCACCCTTCTTCTCCCTGCACTTGACTGGGCCCAGGTCAACACTCAGATCCTGGCTTCCTGCTGTTTCCTCAAGGAAACCTACCCTCTCCTCCTTACCTCTTCTTTGTGATTCTCAATGCTCACGTCGGTTTGATTAATATCTAACATAATACATAAGACCAGAGGACGTTTATGCCTTGAATCAAGCCTGTATTCACAATGCCTAACATTCTTTTACTACTGTAAATATATGTTGAATTGGTGAGACACAAATTGGCAAAATCCTGATTTTTCCCCCAACCTAGTTCAAGTGTCACTTTTCTGTAAAGCCCATCTATCCATCAAAAATATACTTCCTTCATAGCACCTACTGATTCCATTATGACTGTTTAAAAGTCAATTAGTGGAAATGGCAAGATCATGAAAGACAAGGAAAAATTGAGGAACTGTCACAGAATGGAAGAGATTAAAGGGACTGATGACTAAGTGCAATGTGAGTTCCTGGAGCAAATCCCGGGATGGAAGGACATTAATAGAAAACTGATGAAACAAAGTGTGTAATTGAGTTAGTAGAATTCTACCAAGGTCACTTTCTTAGTTTTGATAATTGGTATGAAAGGTATATGGGAACGTTTTGCACAACTTTTGAAACTTTTTTCAAAGTTCCAAAATTATTTCAAAATAAATAGTTTAAAGCCAGGTGAGGTGGCGCATACCTGTAATCCCAGCGGCCTAGGAGGCTGAGGCAGGAGAATTGTGAGTTCAAAGCCAGCCTCAGCAATTTAGTGAGGTCCTGAGCAACTTAGTGAGACCTTGTTTCAGGATAAAAAAATAATAAAAAGAGCTGGGATGTGATTCAGTGGCATCCCTGGGTTCAATCCCCCTGGTACCAAATATAGTATTAAGAAGAAAAGCTAATCACCATAGACAAAGAACATGTTTTCAAATTTAGATTCCTAGCCCCTAAGAGTGTCCAGTCTAGTAGATATTCAATAAACACCAAATTAATTTGCTCTTGCTTGCTCTCATTCTGGTATTTTCAGGCTGTATTATCTCCTCTCCCTTCCTGCCTTACCTAGCAACAGTTTGGCTCCTTTAGGGAGGACCTGGTCCCAGAGAGGGTATGCTGGAGAGGCCAGCATCCTGCCTTTTGGTGGCAATGATACACTCATCCTGTGTATTGGTAGTTTGCTTTCATTGGGACTCAAGGTAATAAAGAGATGTGCTAGAGAAAAATAAACTAACAATGAGGAGTGTGGCTTCTTTCTATCTTGATTTTAAATAATACATATTTTAACTTTCTATTTAAATTTTTCATTAATATTTACTGTTGATAATTCCAGTCAGATTTCCAATTTGGCATCTTTTTCAATGTTTAAAACAATTTAATATGTACTTTTTTGCTTTACATATTGAGGGTTGACCACCTTTTCCTTAATAGCATCTCGTCTCAAACTTTGTGCAGAAAATGTCTCTTTAAAATGTTAAATGGGTAAGAGGATATCCTTATCCTAATAAATTATAATAGAAATCTAAAACACTCTGGCTTTAATTAAGATAAATTTGTAAAAGTTAAAAAAAAAAGTTTTAAACCTCAGAAGTTCTTGTAAAAACCTCCCTGAGCATTTCCAGGAGCATTCTAAACTTAATCCCTCACTTAAAAATGACTGTATAATAGTCCATGTGGTTAATAAAAGCTATAATGAAACCTTCTAGTCAATTGAAAATTTAAAGAAGACTTTCTACAGGTTGAATTCTTTATAGAAATTTAGGGTCAGCATCTAGTTATTTTCCTTGCTGATAACCCCGTGGTTTGCAGTTGTCTTCCATTTAAAACATAGTTTCCCTTTCAATCATAACTGACCCGTCATTTGCTCTTATAAACCATGTACTACAAACAAGAGTTAAGGTTGTCTTAGCAAAGAAAAGTCCCTCTTGTCTGCTTCTCTGCATCCTTCCCTGGGGCTTTCTGCTGAGCACAGCTACCTACCCATGTATTTCTATGGCATCTATCATCTTTGTAGCTAGGCGCTCACACTTCACAAACACAAACATCACACATGGGAAGTATGGAGCCTGAAGCGGAGGCTTCCCTCAGAGAACACTTTTACAGTGCAAGAAGAAGGCCCCTTGCCACACTCTTGCTTTTTAGTATGAAATACAGGTTACCAGATGGGACAATTTCTACTTGAGTTTTCCAGAAAAAAAAAAAATCAGAGCTCCCAGTGTTCATATGTATTACAATTTTCGGAAACGTTTACTGAGCGCCTGAATGCTCCCTGCATTGTGAGGCATTGCAGATGTTTTTGCAGAGCCAACATATGTACAGACTCAACAACATCTGTAGGACGATGGTGAATTTGTCTTTGAGTACACTGCAGAAGTAAGCGGTCTTCTAAACCCTTTTGTTCTTTCAATAAAAGGATTTTTAAAAAATCTTAATAAGTATTGTACATTTAAAGGGGTAGGGTGGTCATATGTAAAGAACTAAATAGATGATAAAATTCCTACTGGATATATCTTTACATTCCCAGCCATTCTCAAAAGTTCCTTACTTTTACTGGTTTACTTTATAATTGAGCACACCATTACCCAGCTCCCAGATTGACTTTTTCTCCATTGGTGGTCCTTGCTCCTTATCAAGAAGACTAATGAGCTCAGTGGTAGAGCACTTGCCTAGCAGGTATGAGGCACTGGGTTCAATCCTCAGCAGCACACAACAAACAAACAAACAAATAAATAAATAAAGATATTGTGTTTTTTTTTTAAGGACTAATACTTTCATGATTTCCATTTCTCCATGCAATATTATTAAAAAGACAAAAAAAAAAAAATCCAGAGGCTATATGGATACTCAAATAAGCACTACAGCTCACTTCAATACTGGGAGGGACGACAGCACCACCATGTATGTTCAATAACTGATGTGCTAAGGTCTGGTATTGAAAGGTTGTAGACATCTCCACTAAGATTATACTGCAGTGCCCTCTAGCCTATATAGCAGGAAGAAAAATGCTTCCTCTCCCTGCTGTTTGCTTTTAGTGGTATATTATTTGTTATGTAAAAGGGGTTCATCTTCTAATAAATACTCCCTAATTTTTTTTTCTTATAGCAGGTAAAAAATTGCTTTCTTGAAGAGTCAGTACCTTCTTGCAGAAGAAATAGTCAGTATCTAAAGTGTCAATAAACGCAGAAGTACTGCACTGCTGTGTCTGGGGCTATGTCATTGAAGCTTTTGCTTGATTGACAGATGTTAGAGAAAATCTCATCCCTCCTCCCTACCCCCAACAAAAAGCAGCAGTCCATAAACCCTGTCCTATGGCAAAGACAGGTGTCCTTGGTGTTATCTAATTATCATTGATCTCTAACTCTTAATTATCTATTACTCACATTCTCTCCCTATGTATAATTTTGGGAAAGAAAAAGATCTATATATTTAAGCCTTCCTGGCCGTGTTAAGTTCGATAAATAGACTTTTGAAAGAAAAATTAGATAACTTAGAACCTTTCCACAATTACTTGATATCTGTGGTTTTCTTCTTTACCTTCCTTACAGAGAGAAACCTTGAAAAACTACAATTTTAACCCCTAGAATTTCATTAAAGAAGACAACAACGCAATATGATTTTTCAGATTTTTTAAAATTAAATGTCTTTGTCTTTAAAACTCCAAATTGTAGAAGTTGATGAATAGTAGAACATGATTTATACTGTTCTGTCAATAAATAACCTTGGAATCTTGCTTAAAAGGCAGGCTTTTCCCTGATTATTGAAAACATTTCATAGGAAAAATTATTCCTGTGATAATAGAGTACATAGATTTTTAACTTAAAAATGTACTACAAGACATTTATACTCAGCCATAAAATACTATAATGAATAATTAAAGTGGAACTAGAATTTTCAAAATAAATGATAACTCTGGATTGTAGTGCAGTGCTCTGAATTTTTTCATTCTTTTTTTTTTGCTTTTTGATTTGCATAGCATAGTAATAGGCAGAAGATTCCCAGGCATTAAATGTGAATTAACAAGTTTGTATTTTAATGAATATTTTGGTCTTATTTCAGAATTTGGTGAGTTATTTAATTCTATACTCTTTTCTTACATTTACTCTAAGGAAAAAGAAACTTAAGTATTTGTATCAATAAGTATTTGAATGTAAACAGATCAGAACTCCATGGTCTGAAAAATAAAATTTGGCAATTAATTTTTCACATAGATGTAAAGGTATTCCTAGTGCTCAATGCTGAGCATTGAAGAGAGAATTTAAGATAAAACATGTATCGTTATTGTTAAATAATTTAAAAGCAGTAGCAATACTAAACATTCAAGGGGCTATATTTCACTTTGAAATATAACTCTTAACACATTAACAACATCAATATTTCTGTGTCTGTATCTAAATATATTAAGTGATTTCTAAGTGATTTTCCCTAAAGATTGTTCACTATTTCCTATATTAGGCCATTGGTGATTTATTGGTGGATTCCAGTTTATTTTCAGTCTCTCTCTATTTCTCTTCTGCAGTGTTTCAAAATGGCCTTACCTGTCCTTCAGTTTTTGTTTTTGTTTTTTTAACTGATGAATGGAAACTGGAAGTTTTTACTAGTTGTCTCCTAGTCCTAGAGCAAAGCCCTGGGCATAGGATGGAGATTACCAAACAACATCTGGGGGCATGCTCAGGTGATCTGAGCTGGCATTCTTCACATACCCCTGCACCTTCCTAGAGTCTTTGCCTGAAATCAGCTGTTTCTTGCAGGTCTATGCCTAATGTCACATTCTAAAGGAGCAGATGTTTCTAGCTATGCTGTTACTGTCATTTTCATTTAACTCCACGGTGCATTGGTATGATCAAATTGTGCCAAATATGTGAACTTAAATTTAAAAGAATAAGCTATACAAGTGGGAAGGAGGGAAGCCTAGGGAGTAGAGAGAATAGGATTCTAATATTTGTTGAATACCTACTAAGTACCAGGTGCTTGATGAGTATTATCTCATTGAATCATTGCAACATCATTGTAAGGAATTAGTTTCCCAGTTTTACATATGAAAAATGTTAATTGCTTTCCCTGTTCTCCTTGTCCAGTGAATCATAGATCCTGAATTCCTGAGTATTTCTGGCTCCAAAGTTCATGCTTTCTACACGCGCACAGGCTCAGGAAGATTAGCCTGGAAAGAAATGCATATTTTTGTTATTGCTATTGAATACATTATAATACTCAGAAGGCTTTATGTATGGCAGTGGTTCCTAAACATTGAAATGAAGTTGTGGAACTTTAAATAGATCATTAGTTCATTATTTTAGAGGAAAGGTAGAAATGAAATAAGACAAGCATGTCTTTGTTTTTCCTATCACTCATTGTCTTTTGCCTTGACACCAGGTCTTCCTTAGACCAGCAATAAGACTTGGATTTCTAGTTTTGGTATCATTTCAGGGCAATAATTCTGAGGTAAGGTATCTATCTATTTTGTATTGCTATAACAAAATAACTGAGACTGGGTAATTTATAAAGAAAAGAGATTTATTTAACTCACAGTTCTAGAGGTTTATTACCATGCAACTGGCACCCGGTTGGCCTCTGATGCAGGCCATGTGCTGCTCCATGCGTGGAAGAAAAGCAGAAGAGCAAGCTGGTGCACTCAAAATGATCACATGGCAAGAGAGGAAGCACTAAGGTGAGCCAAAGAAGCCATACTCAACAATGTGTTTTTGAGGTAGCTAAACCATTCTCATGGGTTAACTTTTTGTAATTTTGACCTGAAATAAACAACATAAAAGGAGGAAAGGCTTATTTTAGTTCATGCCTTCAGAGGCCTCAAAAATCAAATGTTGAAATCCTAACCTTGCAATGTGATGATATTAAGAGGTGGGGCCTTCAGGAGATAATTAGGTCCTCCTTTAGCTCCTCTGTTTTGGGGCCTGTGGCAAGGCCCCAAAATTGTGATCTGGGAAGGTGCTGGGATTTGTGAAAAACACAAACTTAGAAGTTCAGGTCACCTGGGCAGGCTCCCATTGGAGGGAGCACGTGGCAAGGCAGAACATGATTTTGCAAAAAAGAAAACCCCTTGTCAAACCCTGTAATCTGAATTTTCCACTCAGAGATTGTGATCACTCTAGTCACAAGGTCTCAGGAAGAACAAGAACAACTGAATAACATATTGAGGGTCCCCCCATCCAGCAGATGCGTCACACACATGGTTGAATGAAGTCATCCTCTGTGTCATCAGGAGTGACAAGTCTTAGGCCTGATTCTGCCTTCACTTTTTCTTTTGTCTATTGCTTAAAATAATGGAGCTTTGTATTTTCTTTTCCCCCCTCATGTGAAATTGCAGACATTTACTGGTTTCATTCTTTCTTTTGTTGAACTAACTCCCCCTCTAATGGATGGTTTTTGTTTTGAAAACAAAGCTCTACATTTCCGCTTGAATAGCTCCCTCTGATATGATAAAGTTGTTGGTTTTCTCATGTAATCGGGATTTCCTTTCATTTCAACTTAAAAATGATCTAGAAGATGTGAGTGATAAATTCCCAAGCAATTGATTTAAATGCCCTGCTCCATTTTCATTCCAGTCTCTGGACTCCCCTGGGAGAGGTGGAGAATCAGGGAGATGGTGATGCATTCCTTCCCTCCCTGCTCTCAAACATGCAGGATGAAGAGCTGAGATGAAAAGTATTTTATCTTGGTTTTTAGCATAGAAACTGCTAGTTATCTACCCAACATCCATTCTCCCTTTACTCACAGAAATCTGATTTCCTTCCCAACTGGCAATGTGCCCAAATAAACACTCTTCCTTCCTGGCTTCCCTTGGGCAGTCCATAAGATTAAGCTGGAGTCCTTGGGTGGTCTTTCAGGAAGGTTATGTAAAGCAGGCTTGCTCAGCTGAGCCTACTACACGTTTTTGATCCTTCCCTTCTTTCTCCTAGTTTTGCCTGAAATGTAATATTTGAAGCTCTACAGCCACCTCGTGCCTTTTGGATGGAAACCTTGTGGAAAGATACAGTTGGGTGTTTCTGATGGCTTTGGTGCTGCCTTGCAGCGTGTATTTCTGTCTAGTTGAAGTTGAAATGGAGTTAAGACTTAGACACTGGAGGCCAGGAAGTTCAAGATCAAGGTGCCAACAGAGTCCATGTCTGCTGAGGGCCCATTTCCTCATTCCTACAGGGCAGTTTTATCCTCACAGGACAAAAAGTGTGAGCTCTCTGGATTCTCTTTCACTAGGGTACTAATCCCATTAATGAGAGCTCTGCCCTCAAGAGCTAATTATCTCCTGAAGGCCTCACCTCTTAATATCATCACATTGCAGGGTTAGGATTTCAACATTTGATTTTTGAGGGGACACCAACATTTGTTCTATAACAAATGTTTACACCTATACTTCCTTCATCTGGCTTATTTAAGCCACATATTTCAGGTTTCCGTTATATGCAGAAAAACCTAATCATACCTGATATAATTTTCTTTAGTTTTCCATGGTTAAAATACACAACTATTCATCCTACTTCACCAGCCTCTTTACTCTACCAATCCTACTTTCCTCTTTTTTCTATTTATTGCTGGCACTGAAGAGGATATTTTCAGACAGGAAGTGCCCACCAGAACATCACATATGCAGACTGATCATGTCCAAGAATGGAGGATGTATTTACAGCTATTTCTACTGCTTCTTTTGTTCTTCTTTAAACACAGAGAATTTCAAAGAAGCCCAGAGACTTTTCACAGAAGCACTCATTGTAGTATTTCTGGAATCGAGATTGTAGGACAATTTTTTTTTTTTTTTTTTTTTGCACACATTCTAGAACTGAAGTCTAGAATCTACCCTGTAGCAAAGTTGAGTAGAGAAGATCAGAATGTCATATGGGTCAGAAACATAACACCTGTCCAATGATGTCTACAGGAAGTAGGCTTATTCTTGCCAGCAGTGCTTCCCCAATGAGTATTTCATTGACCAGTAAATGAGAAAGCCTTTGTTGGATGCGGGGGCCCTTCCCTGCCTTCAGAATCTTTCCAGGAAATTGATAATGTCAAAGAAGATAGAGATCAAATTCAGCCTGAAGAAAACTAGAGGAGTGATCCAAGTAAAAACAGAAAGAACAAAAAAACCTCAAAGCTGCAAGATGCACATACATTGAAGAGGTGGGGTGGGTTATTCATGCACAAACTGGAAGAGAGATGCAGGGATACAACATGTCACAGAAGTAAGACAAGTGGGAGCCTTATGCTACATGCCCTTACTGAAGGAGAAGACACTGATGCTGTCACATGCATGCTGTGTCACCTTGCTCTGTCCCCCCAGTGACTGTCTGGATCTTTTGTATTGAGGCCTTACATAAACTTTCCTGTTCTGCAACCCAATCTCTACCAGCACAGTCTGTTACCCCTCTAGGCATGCAGCCTCTTGGCATGCTTTAAGAGAGTAATTTCAAGGTTAGAGTATAATTGTTGATAATAAACACACTACATTGAGCACAAGCTGGACTGGGAAAGAGTGCGGTGAAAAGAAATTTTGTAATGATAATGCGTTATAAATTGAGAAAGAGTATCCTAACAAGATAAGCTATTATTAAACTATGCATCTCTCATATAAAAGAACCAGGAGGGGATTATTTCAGCTTCATTTGTCATAGGCTCTTCATGATAAGGGGATCATACATATGTAATATATATGTGTATTTTGAAGGCAACATGAAGATCCTGGAAGAGATCCAGACAAGAGCAAATGCAGTTATCAATAGGTTGAGAAATCAGGCCTTCAACAAGAGGTTAAAGGAGCTGGATGCATTTTGCCTGTAGTAGATATGACTTAATAACAGTTAAAGAGATAGTACTAAGGAGCACACTGCCCAGTGTTCTCCCTTCCCAGAGGGCAGGGAAGGAATTGTTTAATCTGCAAGATTAGAGATGGACTTAGATTACTTGTTGGGAGGCATTTCTTGAAAGTGGGCACCTGAGAAGGTTTGGTCACCCTGCATTTCAAGGTATTAGTGTGCTAGACATAACACAGGTTTTGAACTCACCAGAACTGACTTTGAATCTCAGGTCTTGCTGTAGCCATCATGAATAAAATGATCTTTAAAATTCCCCCACTTCGCAAGGTTTTAGAACTCAGTATTTGGACAAGTATTTAGGAGATCAAAGTGGGAATGTTTTTCACCTTAACTGATGAACTGTTATTTGTTTGAGATTGTACAGCATGCAAGTTAAGCAATGGCAATGTATTCCTCTCAGTGTTTTTGTTTGTTTGTTTGTTTTGTTTTGTTTGCAAGGTTTTGACTCCTACTTCTGTGTAGAGAAAACCCCTGCTCTGTCTGGTCTCATTTGCTACCCCATGCAGGCCCTCCTATGGATGCCTGTGATGCTTCTTGAAGAACACATTCTGAAGTGGCTGCTGGCCTGACTTGTCTGTGATATCTGGGTCTTAATTCATCTCTGGTGTATTTTTCTTACTGGAATGGTATATAAGCAGGCACAGTAGTTGTTAAGCTAGTGTCAGGTTTTTTTGTGTGTGTGTTGCCAGGGGCTAATAAGGAAGAGGCAGAAACTCTAAGAGTTTCTGTGCCTTGAACCTCATCTCCATGGAACACTCCAAAAATCTTAGTCTAAGACCCAGCTTTCTTGCCAAAATAGCAGAATCTGGTTCCTTGCTCTGAGGGCAGAGCTTCAGAGCACTTTCCCAGTGCTGTTAGAGCCCTGTGACTGAAAGAAAGCTTTCATATACCTGGGGGTGAGGTGCCAATCTAAGTGCTTCATGCCGTCTTCCCACCAGCGCTGTAGCTCTGTCACTGTGTATTACTGTTCACATTTATAGATAAAAAAAAAACAGAGTTGTAGGGCTCAGTGGTAGAGTGCTTACCTAGCATGCATGAGGCCCTGGGCTTGATTCCTAGTACCATAAAAAAAAAAAAAAAAAGTCATATAGGAAATATGCCTGGGACCACTCAGTAGGTAGGTGGCTGAGTTGGCATCTGGACACAGACAAGCCAGCTCCAGAACCTGCCCTCATGACCACTGTGACACTCCGCCTTTCAGTTTGAGCAGCATCCTGTTGCTATTGAAGCAGGGCTTTGGAAGAAGAGCGTCTGCAAAATGCTTTGACACCTTCTAATTATTTGTTCTTTTATTGAGGGAATGTTTTTGAAATTCTGGAACCAGAAAACTGTCACACTATCTTCTTAATCCTTGTTTCGTGACACTTAACTTGGAATGCAGAATGTATTATGGCTGGTTACCTTGGAACTCTCTTGATTCTAAAAACAGCTTCCTGACTTACTCTGCAGTCTGCCAGAGCAGTTCTGGGTGCTAGTCTTTTAACCCTTCAGATCTTTCCTCATGTCACCACTGCACTAAATTAGGCTGCTCCCCCACTTCAAAAGGGGGTGTGCATTCACGTGCAAAGCATTTCACGGATGACAGCTAAGGAGCCCTTCTTTGTGTAAATTCCTAAACCCCTGACTTAAAACCTCTGCTCTACACATAGTGGGGAAGCCAGGCCCGCTTAAGATTTTTCGGCAAATTCCTTGGAAGTAATGTTCTCACAGTCACGTCAGACTTTTAGTTCTCTCTGTAGTGTTATCTCTCTTGCCATTTTCTTCCCTTTGCTCCATATTGACTCTACTTGGTTCCTTCCCACCTCTAGACTTCCCAGCAGGTTATTCATGTAAGGTCAAGCACCAGTGACCAAAAGGAGGCAGATTGAAAGTTGCTGAACAAGACTTTATTGAGATTTGCCCCTGGGTGAGACCCTCCAGTCCAACAGAGCAGGTCCGTGAGAATCCCATGGGGGTCAGCAGGACTGGAATTTTTATTAGGTTAAGGGCAGGAAGGGAGGGCTTGGGACAGGAAAAGGAGGGCTTGGGACAGGAAAGGGAGGTTTTTAGAGTCCCTTGTCCTACTGGGGTTGATCAGGGGATCCAGGATTGGTCAGGCGACCCTGCTGATGACAGATGGTTCTGTTGGCGCCTGATGGGTGGTTCTTTGGCCCGAGAATTGCCTGGTGCTTTGTTCCTCAGCCACCTCAAACCCACCTAACAATTCATATGAGGCATTTTAAGTATCACAGTCTTTATTGCATATTTGAGCCAACAGGGGAGAGTTGGCAATTATATCATCACAACCCAAACAACCTCCAACTGAATTTAGACCTTTCTGTTCCTAAATGCCTTTCTGCCACCCCATCTCAGTGTTCTTGCATCATCCTTGTAGGAAGCTTCTGTCTCTTGCTCAGCCCTACCCCCTCCAGTTCTCCACACACTTCAAGTTCAGGTTTTCTTACCTTCTATGCAGAGGTGTCTGTCTGAACCCCCTATTTGGCTCCACGTTTGCCTTTGTCTAAGGATTATTATCTCACTAAACAAAATGACCATTGATTCTTCATTGGAACAGCAGAATATGTAGTGATTTTGGAGTATCAGTCTTTCCTTTGGTGTCTCTGTCCCACCTCTTCACCTCTGTTTAGGTTATGAAGGTGAAAAGGATGACGGGAAAAAGCATTTTTATTCTTATCAAGATGAATTTTCACATTCCTCTTAGAAGTGGCCGTATTCAGTTTGAGATTTAAATACACTTATTCTTCAGGTTAAACAAGTAACAAAAACATTTTAATGTTATAATTAAGACACAATAGAAAGCATAGAGTACTATAAAATGTCTATAATTTCCCTTTTTTCTGATAAATGAACATGGATATGAAAGTAAAACAATAGTTCTCTTACAACCACTGCAGGAGGGAGTGGCAGGTCTGGAGCTGCCTTTACCTTTGGGAACAAATCCTTGAATAAGGCAATGATTAGTAATCATACCTCATTTTTGCTGATTATTGGTTCTCAATAGAGCATGACCGTAAGCTGGAGACTTATTGGGCTCAGGCAGAGACAAGGAGAGAGAAGGGATTCAATGCCAGGCTTTAACAGTGGATTATTGCAAGGGTATCTGAACAATTAGGCAGTTCATGGTGTTAGGGGTTGATGGTTTGAAAGGTGCAGTGTACTGGGGGCTCCAGGTGCAGCCCAGAGGGCAGAGTCAGGCACAGCTGAGCCACATCAGAAGAACTTGTCTGTCATGGAAGAATGGCAGCCACTCACTCAGGGAGGGGCTCAAGACCTAAGCCCAGTGGTTAAGTTTCTAGTCTTACAGGGAGCTTAAGTTATTGATCAGGATATCCAGGAAGACTGGGAAAAAAAAATGGTTTCCCCACAGCAGCTGAAAAACTTGCCAGTGTAAGGCCTCAAGGATGCCTGCTTGGCCATTGAGACCCTAACTCACTTCCTAGGTCTGCACTGGGAGGCCATCCTGGTCTTCTGTTCTAATCCTTACCATTGTCATGATTTTCTCAGACTTAATAACATCTGTAGTTTAGTTAATAACTATTGTGCCAATGGCCATTTCTTTATTTGACCATGTATTATGGTTTTATAATATTTTCATTGGTGGGAACTACATGAAGGATATACAGAATTTCTCTTTATTGTTTCTCTCAAAGTTTTGTTTTGTTTGGTTTGGTTTTTGTTTGTTTTAAATGAAGAATCTCTCCAGCAGTTATGTTGAATCTACATTGTGGGGCAAGAGGGGAAGCAGAGAAACCAAATAAGAAGCTATTATGGGTATCTAAGTAACAGATGATGGAGGCTGGGACCAGGGTGGATTGGTGGTGGAGCATCTCCCTGCCCCCTCTGGACCAGGCAATGGAGCAGTTTTCAGAAAGGCTGGACTCCCCCAGCCAGCATCACCATCTCTGAATCCTGTCTTTCACTTGGTGCTGACCTCAATGCCATTTTCTGCCACTGTGACTCCCTCATACCAAGTATGGTGCTACTTCTGTAGTGATGCCGTGGATTTCTTCCTCTTCATTGCCAGCCTTGTCCTGAGCCATCACAGGTCCTCGACATCATTGTCTGAGCTGTTCTCTGACCATCTGTTAGGAAGGAAACTGCCATGTGCCCATGTGGTTTGAACTGGAATTTCCCACTGTTTCCCTCTGCAGGTGTTGTCATGTCTGCTCCTCCCACTCCTGCCTTCCTGGGACACATACTGGAATCCTGTCAGGAAACTTCTAATTCCTTTTCTGCACTCATAGGTGAAAAAAAATCACTGCAAGGATATTTTCCAATGGTGACTCTTCATCTCTCAGCCCTTTTCTCAAAACACGTTCCCATTTGAGAGAAGGAAGGAAAATACGAGTGTCCAAGCCATTTCCTTCCTACCAATCCAATTTTATGGTATTTATCCTCACTCTTTTGCAGGAGTATGGCTAGCTCAGTGATCTGTGGGGGAAGTACCAAGCAGAGGCTTAGTCTTCCCAATTTCCATTACCCATGGGGTGGAGGATGCAGCTACTTCCCACTTATCTTTGGTGCCTCACCCTTTAGTTTCCTTCTAATACCAACACACCTTCCCATACACCTTCAGTGCATCTTTCTGTGGAGACAGACCCCTCCTGTTAATTCCTGATTGCAGCCAGGCCCTCCACAGTTCCATCTTCCTGGAGGCATATGCTGATGACTTTGTGACCATTCGGATGTGAACACATTTCCAGGGCTGGCAAGCTTTGCTAGGTCCTTGATACAAAAAAATTTACATTAAGCCCTTGAGCGGTTCTGGACCATTGAGTCACAACTGCAGCCTATTTCTTGGTAAGGTTATGCAAAGCCGTGTATGAATTTTGAATCATCTTGGCATTAACTCAGAAAATGGTGGGGACTCTAGCTAGTTGTTTTCCAAATATAGACTAAAACCTTCATGGAGAAATATAAAAGCTTTAGCTTGATTTGAGATTCTTTTACTTTTATTTCATCAAAATCAACTCTTTATTAGAATTTATGACTTCTAGGCACTTTATAACAATCATAAAATTGCTATTCAAAAACCAATTATATAATTTGGGAGCAACATTAAAATATAAACACTTGTTTCTCTCCTCCTGCCCCCATATGGCTTCTGTGGTGTTGACTCTGAGAAACACATAGTGAAGCCTAGAGCATCCATTGTGATCAGGTAGGAGAATGATCGATCCCCAGTCTTTGTGCTCACTCCAGCATGGATGCTGTTCTTTCTATTGCTCTGTCACATTCTGTGCCCTCCTGGTAAAATTTATGTTAAGCCAGATAATTTCTTGTTCAGATCTCAAGACATTTGATGCATTAACATGTATAATAAACTCATCTGTATTCTCATTGCAATCATCTGAATTATTTGCATTTATTAAAATTTTCCTGTTTCTTCTCTTTTCAATTTTATATTTCACGGTGCTCACTTGTAGACACAGAGCATAGTATTTAGTTCCTGGGATATTACTTCTGAAGGCTGTCATTTCTCTCTGCCACTCAGGATAGCAGGGAGATTATACATCCACTGTATGTGACTATAAATCTTCACCTATCTTAACAGTATCATTGTTTTCACAGACAATTGTTTGATAACCTAAATTATGTGTAAATTCAGTTTTACCTAAAAATTGTAATTCACATTATTTTTTGTTCAATAAAATCAAACTCAGGTCTCAAAATCAGTTATTGAATTAGAATATGTTTGTGCCTTTGAACAAAACTGATCTGAATTGAAATCCTTAATTTGCTACCAAATGGTGATGTTCATGAGCATTTTAAGTTCTCTGAACCCCAGTTTACCAATCTGTGAAATTTACTAAAAACTTGCAGGCTGTATGTGTAAAACAATGCAATGTGTGTTACATGACAGGTACTTATGAAATGCCCATTATTATTGTTAGAAGTGTAATCACAAATTCAATGAGAAATACAATAGCTGGTAACCCATGAGGACATCTGTGTTAGACATTTAAGACTTAAAATTATGCAAACAGGGGCTAGGGTTGTAGCTCAGTGGTTGAGTGCTTGCCTCGAATGCATGAGGCATTCAGTTTGATCCTCAGCACCACAGAATATAAAGATATTGTGTCCATCTACAACTAATTTTTTTTTAAATTATGCAAATAGAATAAATTCTAAGCTTAAGTAAATTACTATTATCTAACTTTTATTAAAATTAGAAAGACAATTAACTATATTCATCTGGTCAGAAGCAAAAGATACATCTTAGCATACTTACCATTGAGCATAATAACTTTGATTTCTATGAACACATTTTCACATATTTGACATATACGATATGAGTATGCAGTGTTGGATCACAGTTCTCCAAATCTTTACAGTTACAAACACAATACTGTGTGCATCACACCCATGCACAGACAAATAGATTGATAAGAGAGGAAATGTGGCAGGATAGGAAAAAAGCAGGTTTGAGGATGGATCCTCACTGGCTCTATTCGCTTACACAAATCATGTAGTTTCTTAGAGCTTAATTTTGTTCTGACCAACTGAGTTTTCTAGCATTTCTTCCACATTAATGTTCCATTGTGATTACAGAAGACCAGATTGTCTATTCAAATGCTTAAAATGCTCATGAACATAGCCATTTGGTAGTCTTTAAATATTTCTATGTCACACTCCTTCAAAATAGAATTTATTTATTTTGATTTATTTAATCAATAGTATTTGGTTTGTTTAAATATGGCTTTTGAAATGACAACAACTATGTGGTTTAGTAAGAAAGCCGTATCATAAACAAAAGTTTTGCTCCTGTTAGCAAAATAGGAACTAATAGCAAGAAATTGTTTCTTAAGAATCAATTTTGTGAGTAAATCAGACTACATATTCATATAATTTAAACAGGCTTTTAAAATGTCAGTTTTAGTGTGCCCACCCCTGAGCCAGCCGAATCAGAATTTCCAGGGCTGGAACTTTGTCTCTGTGTTTGTTAAAAGCTCTTGGACCCTGGATGATTCAGATGTACACAGCGGACAGACAACTGCTGATTTGAACCTATCCTTATCTAAATTAAATTTACTTTTAATTAAAGTAGCATTTTTTTTTTTTTTCTGTTCTGGTGGAGGAGGACATCTGGGAATAAATACCTTCCTTGACAAAGAAGGAGCACATTAACAGGGAAGCCACATTTCTGTTTCTTTTAATAATGTTAACTTAGAGTTTATTTAAATCTGTAAACATTATCATTTTAAAACTGTAAACTTATAATCATTTATTAGTCATCAGTTTCTGATGCAATTTTGTACCTGAAAATATCAAAACGCAAAACATAACAACCCAAACATACTGTCAACACATTGTATAGAATTCCAAATTCTTAAAAGGCAAACAAATATTTCAAGTAAATATCTTCCATCATTCCAAACAGAAAAACAAAGGAAGGAAACCCCAAACAACCAAATGAAGACATTTATAGCTTATTATTCTATCATTAGAATGGTAATGCTAGTGGCCAACATTAATGAGCGTCAGGTGTGCCAGGTGGTATTGTAAGTGCCTTAGGGCAGAATCTCACTATCTTTGCAACAGCCTGTTAGATGGGTACTGTAGTACCCCATTTTACCCATGGCACTTGAGGCACAGTGAGAAATTTTGGCTCTACAAATGTTTTATAAATATTAGAACTAGTCATTATGATTTTTCTTAACTCTAAGCCTTTTTTTTCTCAAAAATTTCTGTTTCAGTATTCATTGTTATTTCAACATGCTGCCATAATTTAAAGTGGTAACTTTGATTAGAATATTTTTTATTGCTAAGTCAAAGCCAGAAGGAAAGTCTTCATATAACTTAAACTTCTATGCTGACATAGTTAACAAAATCAGAAAAAACAAAGGACAAGATCAACTGGTTCATATGCCATAGTTTTAATTGCTTTGCTTTCTCAATTCCCCAACTTTGAAGATCTGAAATTCATTTAATATCTGGAGAGTGATACTAGGAGATAGTGAGGTGCAGTACGGATTGCACAGGAAGTCTTATACTTTTTGTTTACATCTCATTAGGGAGTGTGTGCTTGCAAAAATTCCCCAATTTTTAGGTCCTGTGAATAGTGAAAAAACTAGTGATAATAGTAATGAACCACAGCAATGACAGCAATATCTACCTTCGCTTCTTCATAGTATTTTCATGATCAGATATTTGTCAAGAGAGTTCTTTTTAAAAAATTTCCTTTTTTAGTTGTAGATGGACACAATACCTTTATTTTGTTTATTTACTTATTTTTATGTGGTGCTGAGGATCGAACCCAGTGACTCACACATGCTAGGCCGGTGCTCTACCACTGAGCCACAACCCCAGCCTCAAGAGAGTACTTTTTGTGGCATAATATATAAATAATAGCTTTTGTTCTATTTTACTTTGTTATTGTTGTTGCTCTTATTATCTTATTTTTGCTTATGATTGCCACTGATCAAAAGTTGGTCTCACATGTCTAGAACAGATGGAATATGTTTCGGGAGACAGGTGCCAAGCTCAGGACACTCCCATGAGATTTTAAAATCGGAGATTTAAAGGGGACATTAAAGTATTTTCTAAAGGGAAACCTCTTAGTTACATTTGCATCCACAAAAGAAAAGTTTGCAGAAAGAAAAGTGGGGAAATTGTATTTGGGCTTGGGTTTTGTAAACAGAAATTGAAAAACAGAAAGCTTTTAAAATATAGGTCATTGTTGATTTATCAATTCTAATGCCCAGTTTTTCACTTTTAAAACTAGTCATTTGTTATGAGCATCTTTACCTTAAAAGCCTCTATTATGTGAGATTTGAGGGTAATCTTTTCTTTTCAAAATTGCTCTATCACAGAGTCTGTATTCAATTATAAAAACTCTCAGCTTATTAATTTACATCTTAGTGCATATTTTCACTTGACTTGGAAGGAATTCATGCTTAAAAAGTTAATGATACTTTGTCTTATAGTTACACAAGCTAAATATTTACATCAAGGAGGTAGCAAACTATAAGCCTTTCAAATACAAATAGTCTTATTTCCAATGTATACCTCTTTATGAGTCAGAAATCGCAGTTTTCAGTTATTAAGAGTTATAACTCAGTGGCAGTCATGTTCATATCACATGTAGCAACGCTCATACCTGATTTCTTTTCCTAAGCCTTTACTCCCGCTAATTTTCCGGGATCCACATCAGTAAGTTAGATTCTGCTTCAATACAAAGACAGCCTGGGGAGTCAGGTCAAGCTGTATTTGAGTCTGGATTTTGCCATATTATATATATGTTCTTATATAAGTTCATGTACTTCTGTGAACCTGGGATTTCTCCATAAAATGGGGATAATATGAATTGTCATGAAGTTGTGAGGATCGAATAGTGATTATGTTGGCCTACCTGTAGAAAGTCCTCAGTACATTTTACACTCTTACCCCATGTTCTGTCTTGTTGATTTCTTATAGTTTCCTATAATTTCTTATACAGTTTTGCTATGAAGGTAAGGGGAATGAAAGGTTTGCTCTGTGTTGAACCTCAAATCATCTTTCTAGTACGAATATGCTAGTGTTTTAGTCAGCTTTTCAACATAGTGACCAGAAGATCTGATAAGAACAATATAGAGAAGGAAAAGTTTATTTTGGTTTGTGGTTACAGAGGTTTGTTCCATTGTCAGTCAATTCCAAAACTCTGGTACAGGGTGAGGCAGAACACCATGGCAGAGGGGCATGGCAGAATAAAGCAGTTCAGGACATGGCCAACGAGGAGAAGGGAGGACAGAGAAAGAGTGAGGGAGCAGGGACAAAAAAACCCCAAGGGTACATGACCTACTTACTCCAGTCAAACTCTAACTACAGTTATCACCCAGTTAATCCATTCAAGTGCATTAATCCACTGATCATGTTACAGCTCTCAAAACCAAATCTTACTTCTGAACATTCTTGTATTGTCTCCCATGTGAGTTTTGAGGGATACCTCATATCCAAACCATAAGATTCCACCCCTGATACCCAAAAACTCATGCCCAACTTGAATTGCAAAATATGTTTAGTGTATTTTCAAGAATTCCATAGTCTTAAAAGTTCCAGAATTGTCAAAAGTACAAGTTCGATACTCAAAGGAAACATGACTTGTGAACCCCTGTAAGGATCAAAAGTAAATTACATATATCCAATGTATAATGGCACAGAGTAAACATTTCTATTCCAAAAGGGAGAAATAAGGGCTTTGAAGGAAGGGATGGGACCAAAGCAAGACCAAAACTGAACTACACAAACTAGTCCTGCAGCTCCACTTGCAGCATCTGGAACACGTGGCATCATAAGTTCTCTCCAAAGGGTTTGTGTAGCTCTGCCACATGGCTTTGCTGGTTCCAGCTCACATGGGCTTTCTCTTGGCTTGATTCTGCTCAATTCTTGCAGCTCTCCTCAGCAGACATTCCATGTAACTGGCATCTGTTAATTCCAGGGGTCTACACTGAAGCTTCGGCTTCCTTCTCACGTTTTCATGAATCACCCTCTCAGGGGCTTGCTTCAGAAATTCGGACCTTGTTACACTTTGCATGGTCTCCCAGCTTTTCTTTTGAAATCTCAGTGGAAGCCTCCATGACTCCTAACTCCAGTATACTGCAGGACGTGATATACCACCATCACATCAACATCACCAAGGTCTTCCATCATCTCTAATAGTATCCAGGCCTCCTGGAACCCTGGCTGCAGCAGCCTCCGAATGGCTGGGCAGCACATCATGGTGAAACAACTTGCTAGGCACTCTTATGCAAGATGGTTGCCCCCATCGTGTCTTCTGAAAGGAATTTTTACTCTCACTCCCTTACACCTGCAATGACTGGGTGTGGTTTTGTCAATTTCTGAGATGCTCTCATGTCATTCTTCCTGGTGTCTTTATGCAAAGTACCTAGCATGTCTTTTGTGGCTATAATCTCTTTAATAACCACAACTTTCTTGGCCCCAGTTTTACATGCACTTTTCTAGAAAAATTGCAAGTTTTCCAGATCTCTTTGCTCTGCTTTTTACTCCTAATTATCACAGTAACTGTGGCTAAAAGCCAACAGCAATAGTCATGCTACTGCCTGAATGCTGTACTCTCTTAAAATTGCTTTCGCCAGATTAATTAGTGCACCACCTTTAAACTCAGTTTCACAGAAGGTCTCAGGACATGGGCAAAATATAGACAGCTTCTTTGTCAGAATGTAACCCAAATGGTACCTAAACCAATTTCCAATACAGTCGTCCTTCTCCTCAGAAAACTTGTGAGACCAGTCTTTACTGTCCACGGTCTTGTAGGCATTCTGGTCTTCTAAACTCCAGTCAGAATCGCCCATTAAACTCTGCTTACAACATGCATCTCTAAATTTTGCCAAACTCTTCCCATAAATCATGCTTCTGAACCACATGGTCAGGTTAGTCTCATCAATGACTTCACTTCCAGTAACAATTTATATGTTAGTCAGCTTTGTGTCATTGTGACTGAAAGACTTGACAACATCTTAGAGGAGAAAATATTTATTTTGGCTTTCATTTTCAGAATTTCAGCCTGTGGTCAGCTGATTCCATAGCCTGAGGTGAGGCAGAACATTATGACCGAAGTCTGTGGAGGAAGAAAGCAGCTCAGGATAAGTTAACCAGGAAGCAGAGAGAGAATGAGGTGCTAGGGACAAAATATTAACCCCGAGGCAAGCTCCCAGTTACCTATTTCCTCTAGTCCACTCTACCTGACTACAGTTATCCCAATTAATCCACTGATTATGTTACACCTCTCATAATCTGATCATCTCACCTTTGAATTTTCTTGCATTGTTTCATACATGAGCTTTTGGGGGACACCTCATATTCAAACTTTATCATCTAGTATTTCATATACTTTGATAACAAATATGGTATTAGTTTGATTTTCCACAGATCGGATATAAAATATATTGGAGGATTTCAAATCTGGAGTCACATACAATTATTATTTTCCTGTAACTAAATTCCATGTAGCTCTTGCATCTCTATTTCCTCATCCGTTCATAATTTTGCACATACAAGGTCAAAAGATCAGTTCCATGCTGATCCAGTCCTTTTGTGTAAGGGCACAGCCTTTCAGAGCTCCCCCTTTCTCTTAGGGGGCAGAGTGGGGTGGGAAGGCATCGGGGAAGAGGCAGCTGAGGTTCATTACCTGTCCTTTGGCTTGTTCTGCCTTCTCTGAGATCTCCCACTACCTGTCCTTTGGCCCCAGCCCTTGCCTTTGCTGCATCTGCTATTTAAATGTCTGTGATCTGATCTTAGCACAGATCTACCTCTGCTGATTTGGACACCACATTGACTTTTGTCTAATGATGTTTTCCCTCTGAAATTTAGGCATATCCTCCATCCAGTCCTGACTTTGTTCAACTCAGTGTTTTCTATAGGTTCTTTGTCTTAGATCACCTGGAGAGGATAGTGTACTGGATTGCTCCTCTCAATCACCATCTAAGCCCTTGGGCTGTCCTCCCTGCCCTGCTGGTGCCAGGTGGAACAGGTGTGCAGGAAAGTAGGAGTCCCTTGTCCTGTACTGAAACCATGCACTGGCCACAATGTCACAGCCTCATTGAGTTGATGAACAACACCACTGAGAGTTTACCTTGGAAAGGGACTCTGAGTCTCCTCAGCTTTGGAAGCTTAGGTCTTTCTCAGAGTTCCTGGGGTCCCCCTATGGGGTTTCCACCTCAGTTGGCCCAGCTAATGGTAGAATTTTATAGTGAATGCTTCAAGTTGGTTTTGATATTTAAAATTTAGAGTACCAGGCTCTTACAGGGAAAAAATCGATGTTTTCATGATTTTTTTAGAAACAGGTCTGTTTTGAAAGCCTTCAGAATTGAATGGCTTCAATTTTCTTGCCTGACCCTGCCCTTTTCTTCAGACATTGGATGCCCCAACTTGAAACACTAGAGGACTTTGAGACAAGAATTTCCGGAAATGATGTATACTTCAGATGATATTTAGAAATATTATTCAATGACCTACACTAGTAATATTTTACTTTTTGTGCTTTTCTATTCTGTTGTGCATTTCTTTTCTTTTTACTTGCTATTCTGTCCAAATTATTATACATGGAGTATTCATTGGATAGGTCTTGCATTCAAGATTAAGTTATCCATTTACACTCTCTTAAAGATCTTTTATGGTAACTTCCACATTTAATGACCACTCATTTCCAGTTGTCACCAATTCTGCCAGAAGGGAATATTTTAAGCTGCATTACCTGTTCAAGCAAGTTTCTTTACTTTCAAAGTCCTGTGTTTTTGTTCTTATTCCTTTAAAGGCAACATATCATTTATCCTAAGAAGATTCTTGTGAGTAATAGTCTCATTTTCTAGTTTTAGCCTTCAGTACCAATTATAGATCCTCAATGATATGCTTTATATAATTATTAGAGACTGGAGAGAAGCAATTTCTCAAATAGCTCTCTATTCCCTTGTGGCAGACAGGAGTTCTGATACAGCAGTGGGAGGTACAGATCGCAGCTCCCTGTTGTTAGCAAAAGCACTAAGTGGTCTCACTTAAATTATTAACAAAATACACACACCAAGCATGCAGCCTCTTGCCCTGCTTTTCCCCATTTCTCTGCCCTTAAAAATAGCTATTGTATGAAAAAGGAATTGGCACATGGTTTGGATTAAAAACCCGATCAATTTGCTGCTGGAATGTGATGTGGAACTAACATTTCATAGTTTCAGTTTTTCTGCTTATACGTGTATGCTCTCTGGAGTGGTCAAATTTTTTTAAGGTCAATAAAAACAGCAGTAGTTAGTGTTTTTGAACAATGTACTATTTATAATGCTAACCTTCTTGCAAGCACTATCTTATTTTGGGGGGTTACCAAAGATTGAACTCAAGGGCCCCCACATCCACAGCCCTTTTTGTATTTTATTTAGAGACAGGGCCTCAGTGAGTTGCTTAAGGCATTACTGAGTTGCTTAAGGTCTTACTGAGTTGCTTAAGGCCTTACTGAGCTGCTTAAGGCCTCACTAAGTTGCTGAGGCTGGCTTTGAACTCACAATTCTCCTGCCTCAACCTCCCAAGTCACTGGGATCACAGGTGTGCACCACTATGCCTGGTTTCACTATCTCATTTAATCTTCACAGTTCCTTGAGGTGGATACCCATTTTCCCGAGGGATAAACAAGAATTTAGAGAAATTGAGAGCAAGTTATCCAAGGACACACAACTGGAGTGCTCAAACCCAGGTTATCCTCTTCCTTACTGTGTAATGTGGTATTCAAACTGAGATGTCTTTTCGATTTAGACAAGACACTATTGCCCTTTAAACTGTAATGACAATTGTAAACCACGGCTTTTCTGTGCAAACAAGAGTGTATGTTCACTCTGACTACATACCTCCCAGTGTAAGATTTCAGTCACTAAGACATTAAAAAAGATGCCAGAGGTCATTCTCAATGTCCTTTCTTCAAGGGTGGAAAGTCCCTCTTTTCTAACTGGACTGTTTTCAGGAGAGATGCCCACCTTCCACGAGTGTGTTGCCTCAGGCTGCACTGTGTGAGCCTTGCAGGGTCGCATCCCAGTCCCTCTCTGCTTACATTAGACAATTTCAGTTTGTTTGGTATATATTATTATTATTTGAGCAATTTGGTCCTTTGGTTGGGTACTGGGAAAATGAAAAGACATCACCCATGCCCTCAAGGAATTTATGATGGAGTTTGAAGACAAAAATGAACGATTAGAGATTAGGATGGACAGTGCTGTAAAGGCAGGGGAGTGCACTCATGGAATGGGGTCACCACTGGAGGACTCTTCCAGGGCCAGCTGAGGTTAGCCCCAAAGGAGAGTGACACGATGGGTTTTTATGTGGAGAATGGCCCTGAAGGACAGAGACCAGAGACAGGATGAACATTAATTGGTAGTTGTCCAAGTAAGAAATGATAAAGGCTGTGGCATTGAGGATGGAGTGGAGTGGACTGATATGAGTGACCTTCGGGGGGGTAATTGATGGAATGCGAGGGGAGAGAGGGAAAGTCCCTTCTTCTAGGTTTTTTTTTTTTTTTTTTTTTTTTGCTATTTTTTGTATGTTTTTCTTCCCCATTTCTGGAGCCAAAATTCAATAAAGGTGTCTCTTTAGTTATGAACCTCATGGGGAATGGCAGAGGAGAGCCAGTACTGATAGCAGCCTTGGATTTCTTGTCTGTGAAATAGAGATCGTAACCCTCCTGACCCACAGAGCTCTTGGGAAGCCAGGAGGACAGCACAAGGAAGGTACTTCTTGAACTGAAAAGCAATGTAGGATACTAGCAGAATGCCATGGTTATGTTAAAGTGATGATAATACTCAATCTAGAGTGTCTTGAAATTAAAAGATGGCAATGATGATGATGATGATGGTGGTGGTGGTGGTCAACAGAGGATACTTTATTTGGCACTTAACATAATCAACCCTGTTTTCAATGCTTCAGATGTATTCATTAATATGATTCTCACAGCAGCCTCATTGTGCAGATAAGGAAACTGAGACATAGAGAAGTCAGTCAGTTGTCCAAGGTCACAGATATTTAATAGGTGAAAATGGGCTTTTGTCCAGGTCTTCTGACTCCTCTTAGCTCTCTCTCTCTCTCTCTCTCTCTTTTTTTTTTCCTTCCAACACTTGTTAGATCACTACCTAGTACAATATAGTTAGTAGTTTGTGACCATTTTTTTCTGGTGCTCTTGGAAGCATCCTGCCTATGTACAATTTCCTGTCTACCAGCTTCTCAGGCAGTCACCTTTTGAACTTCTGACTCACCTATGCTAAGATCTGTGTTGTTTGAAGAGTGGTCTTTTAATCAGTAGTAGACTGTTTACAAAGGGGGCAAAGGTAATCCAGGCCCCAAAGGTTCAGGTCTCTGATGGATATTTAATGAAAAGGTTCAGTGACTGTTCTTCTTTGTGCTCACAGACGAACTGTTTGCCTGTGCATGTGAAAGCTAGCATACGAATAAGAAGAAGGGAGATTTCTGTCACTATAACAATACCTGAGGTAATCAATTTAATAAGAAGAAAGGGGCAGGGTGGGGTGGGTGGACAGCACATCCTGGTGGCAGCTGTGGGGTAGCAGTCTGCTCATTTCATGGGTCTGAAGTGAAAAAGAGAAAGAAGAAGGGACAGTGATCCCATTCTCCCCTTCAGGGACACACTCTCAATGACTTAAAGCCCTTCCCTTAGGTCCCTCCTCTTAAAGGTTCCACCACCTTCCAATAACACCACGCTGGGGACCAAGCCTTTGACACATAGGCCTTTGGGGAAGATTCAAGATCCAAACCACAGCATAAAGAAAGATATAGAGTGGAAAGTGAGGTAAAAGTGAAGTAAGATGAACTAGAATAGGAATCAGTTGCCACCTGTCTGACTGATTGAATGGATGAATGAAAGAAAGAACAAAACTTAAGTACTTGCTTTGTACCCAGCATTCTCTTAGGTCTTTTAATACCAATTATCTCAGTTGTCCTGAAAATGACTCCAGACTTTGTGAAGAAAATGCAGTGTGACCACTTTGTAATAGCTGTGTTCTTATATGCCTTTTATATCTGACAGCCCACACATTGTGATTTCAAGTTTTTCTTCTTGTTGAATCCAAGGGTTCTTACATAGGTAACTTTGCTGGGAGAGTTTTCAAGCTGTTCGGCTCTCCACAGCCTTGTGTTTTACCCTTTCCCTCCTTGATATAATATCTGTGGGATTCATTTTCCATCCTCAGATTCTTTTAACAAGATCTTTAAAAGCTGTAAAGCTCAATGATGCATGTAAGGCAGGCAAGGTAGTTAAAAAAAAAAAATTCTCCATTCCTACCAGATCTCAGGAAAGAAACGTTGTGAATAATGGGTTAAATAAAGCTCTTAAGTTCTGAAAGTCACAATTATATATGCATGTAATTTTTAGCACAGAGATTTATTAATTTGCATTCAGATCATTAGAGCCAATTAGCAGCTTCAGCTTCTCCAGCTATGCTTTAGGTTTTTACCCTTTACTTCCCGTATCACGTCTTTACAGATGAGTACTTACAATTGTCCTCTAGTAATAATGCCCAGAGAAAAGGAAGTTCTTCTTGAACCCCAACCCTCTACCATACACAATACCTTTTCTCCTTTGCCCTCTTTTTTTGTTGCGCTTCTTTCCATGGGGAACCTTTTCTTTAAAGGAAATCTACCATTGATTACATAGCCCATGTGGAACAGTAGCTGCAGGAATTAATAAATAAAAAGAAAAAGGTGAGAACTCCCTTTTGTTCTCTTTCTCCTACTTACCTGAAACAGGAGAGGAAAAGAACAGAAGGTTCTTTTCCTGCTTGAAAATCTGGCTTCTTGGCTGGAGTTCCTGGTGAGGACTCCACCACCGGCTTGGAGAGGGTGCTTATAGAGACTGCATGGAAGATGAATTTAAGAAAACTTGACAAAAGTCTATTTAATTTCTAAGGGTTTTCTATGTAACTGCAGGTTACTTAATCCACTCAGTAATCTTTTTATTTTTTAAACCAGAGATTGAACCCAGGGGCACATAGCCACTGAGCCACAGTGCCTCCGTCCCCACTCCTTTTTTATATTTTATCTAGAGACAGGGTTTCCCTGAGTTGTTTAGGTCTTCACTAAGTTGCTGAGGCTGGCTTTAAATACACAATCCTCCTGCTTCAGCCTCCATTATTCAACAGTCTTTCAGGATTCATTTGGCTAATCTTTAGCTGATATTAGGTGGTTATACATAGTCTGCCATGTGTTGCTATTTATTTTCCATAGCTGGTGTTTTCTTTCTGTGCTTTTGCCCTGTTCTAATTGCAACATAAATTCTTTGAGTTGGAGTCAAGACAGTCTGTTATTTCATAGTAGGCACCAAATACTTAGACAACATTTAAAAATAAGTCAAAAGAGTGCATCATGCCCTTTCTGGTTGTCTTTGTTCTCTGGCTATTCTTGTGATCTCTCTGCTCACAATGTTGAGAATGGACAGGGGATGGCCCTACCGTGATGTTGACCCATGTGAGTGTTGACCAGTGAACTCCAAGACAAGGCATTTGACTCTACTGTATCCTCAGTTTTGTCATGAAGTATTCTTTTGCATGTTAACTTTATGTCTATTTAATTAAGCATGGCTATTTCTGACCTTCTGTATCATAAAGATTTCGTTCACCCTCACCTCCGTTTCTTTTAGTGGATGCTTTTACCACCTGCAACCTAGAACATGTACGTTTCTCAGATTCCTTTTGCTTCTTCCCTTGTACATTAAATTCTCTCCTGATTACACTTACCCTTAGCTCTTTCCCTCCTTTGCATGTCCTGACCATTCCTACCTCTGTCCTTTGCGAGCTAACCTTTGCCTTGTCTCAGACTTGGTAGCCTTCTCTGTGTGACTGGACTCTGTGCCTTATCATCCAGCAATCTCATTTCCTTCTTTCTCCCCCACCATCTTAACCACTTGCATTCCTTCAAGTGTGTCTTGATGTCAACATGGTGAAACTGCCTACCATGAGCATTTCAACTTCTGCTTAATTGGCTTCACTCTTCCTCACCCCAAAGTTGGCTCTCAAGTCCAGGTCTTAGATACACCTCCCCCAGCCTCTCCTACCCTGCATGCATCCCTTTTGTATAACCCTAGTCATGCTGTGTTCCAGTTGCCTCATCTACGTTCATAACTGCCGTACTTAGCTTAGTGGTTGGCATATGAGCTTCAAAGAAATGCACTGAAAGTTCAAGCATGAAAAAGTGGATGAATGAATAACGAATGAAAATATCTTAGAACTTGCCATTCAGTCCATTCTGCCTGGCCACTGCCCCTGGACTCTTACTGACTTTGTCTCTCCTCTTCACTCTTCAGTGTCTATTTAGCCAACTGAACATCAACCATGAGGTCAGGGATTCTTGTCTGCTTTGTTTTTGCTGCATCCCTACTGCCTAAAACAGAGTCTGATAGGTACTCTGTTGTTTGTTTAATGCATGGTAAATATACAGAACCTCGTCCCAACTTCTCAGCTGGCTCTCCCATTTATCTTTATTTTCTCCCCTACCTGACTCCTGCCTCTCCAATCTCACTTCACTAACATCACTATTCTAATTTATCCTTTTTTCTTCTTCCAAACCTTGGTTCAGCTTGTTTCTCTGTCTGGTATCTCCCTTCTCCCACTTATTTCTCCTCATTGAAGCTCTTCCTTCAAGCTCAGCTAAAATTCTTCCTCCTTCAAGAAGCCTCTTCAGATCCTCCAGTTGAAATGCATTTATCCAGGGTTCTACAGTTCTTTACTGCCCTCATACCATGTTTCAGTCTTCCTTTGGAGCCTGGAGTGTAGGGCTCATTCCCTCTCTACTCCATACCTCACCCTCCAGGGGCTGCTCATGGTACCTGTGGTAGCCAATTGGATCTCAACCTGAGAAGGGTCTTCACCAAGGTCACTCATAGTTTCTTTAGAGTTCTGAATGCCTGCTTCTTAACTGTAGACTAAGTGACTCTTCTAGATGGCAAAGCACCTTAGAAACTTTAAACTCTGCTTTAGATAGAGTTACAATCCTTTGTTGTAATTTTCTGAATATGTCTATAATGGTTCACAATACAGAGTAATCAAATTATTTTAATTCCACATTATTTTTCTCACTTTTTATCCATTATTTCTTTTCTGACTCCTGTTTTTTTTATATACCTGTTTTATCTAAGATAAATTTATAAGCATAATTTCACTCCATTTTCTAGTCTGACAGACTTTCTGCCAGGCATATTTTATGTGAGGGGTAAGAGAGAAGAATAAATATGTGGTATGTGTGTGGAATGCCATTTTCTACCTCACAGACTAGGAAAGATGTTTTCCATTATAAAAAATATGCAAATTAGAGAATTTGCAGAAACATAAGTATATGTTCTGTGAGCAATAACACTAAATAAAAGATAATGTGTAATTTATTTTGGTTTTTGGCTGCAGCCACTTTTCAGAGAAATTCATTGATTGTGGCTTTATTTAGTAGGATGGAATAGAAGCTTAAAATTGTATGTGACCTTAGACATGACTTAATCCAACTTTTTCTATTTTATCAGAACTATTTATCCTTTTTTGATAAATACTTAATAACCACCTTAAAATAAATATCACCAGTAATATAATTATCATGCATGGATTTTAAAATAATCAACATAACACTCTGACTGAAAAAACAAATGAAAAATAACATTAAAATAATCCATAATAAAACTATATATTTATATGTAAATAAAATTATATGCAGTACATAAAATTATATCTCACACGTGTGTGGGTGTGTGTATACTTATTTATTATTGTCAGTGTATAAATAATTAAGCATGACTCCTCTGAAAGACACAATGGAGCCAGATAATTTTCCCTGTACGTAGAATCACAACCACACAATGCTGTCTGTCCATACAGGACAACCACACATTCATTGGACACTAGTGTATTTTATTGGCAAATTCATTGCCAGAACTGTTCTATATCAATGGTATGATTTTTTTCCCCAGATGGTGACCATCATTGATTAAGTTTCAAATGACCCAATTTCACTCATGCAAGCATAGTCACACACATACAAAGATACTGAAGCTGCCTTCTTAGAGAAAGCATTGTATATTAAATTAGCACAATGCTGGGGGCAGTGGTGTACACCTGTAATCCCAGAGGCTCAGAAGGCTGAGGCAGGAGGATAACAACTTCAAAACCAGCTTTAGCAATTTAGTGAGGCCATAAGCAACTCAGCAAGACCCTGTTTTTAAATAAAATACAAAAAAAAAAAAAAGGGCTGTGAATGTGGCTCAGTGATTAAGTACCCCTGGGTTAATCCCTCATACCCCGCCCCCAATAAAATAAAATAAAATAGCACAAAACACAAATAGTATTTTGGGTTTACATGTAAAAAAGGAGTTAATATATAGGCTTAAATAATTTTACAAAGGGTCTATTGAATATTTGAGTGTCTGTGGGACATTTAATGATATGTACAATATGGAGCCATTTTTTTTCTTTAATGGAATTATTCATTTCCACCTCTGTGAATGACTCTGTCTGCCAAGTGCCCACAATATTGGTCCACCATCATTGTGATTCCACTTCCCCTTGAATGTCCTGATTACTGTCTACTGATTAGTGTCCCAGTTTTGAATCTCTGTCTTACTCCTACCACTTCCTTAAGGAATTGGAAAACCAGAAGAGTTAAGGATACCTGAAACTACTAATAAGCCTATTTGAAGTTCATGGAGCTCTTGAATTGCTTGATGGCTTTGTTGGGTCTATAGCTACTCTGCCCATCAGAAACATAATTATGAGAAAATGCAGAATCAGACTGTCTTGGGCTTGAACCTATCACTTGATAGATTTAGACAAATACATGTGCTAATTAACCTGTCTCAGCTTCAGTTTCTTCACCATTAAACCACATATAATGGAACCTAACTCATAAAGTCCTTATATGGATTACTTAGAAAATATATATAAACTGCTTGAAATAGAGTAAGCTTTTGTTAAAGGATAGCTATGATGATGATGGAGGTCATTGCATTGAAAGAGAATTATTCAAGTTTTTATCTTTGATTTTATTTCTTTCCTCACTAGATTTTCCCCCGCTTTAAGCTGCTAAATCTTCTCAATTTTATTCCAGGTTGAATCTCATTATCACTGTTGCAGATTCTTTTAAGTGCTCATACTTTTCCAGTTAACTAATACTAAAATTTAAATTGCTTGACAGTTTAAATCTTTTCTTCATGAATACACTGGAGATTTGCATACGTGACTTTAAATGAAGATATACTAATAAAAGCCTTTTTTCATGGGTAGAGAATAAATATCTACATTTTATTGCACCACTATTTTTGAATGAAATACTTCCTTTTACTTTTGCAAAGGCTGAATTCCCAGAACTTAGCTGTTGTAATGATTTCTTTAGTAGCACACAAATTCTGTATTAATCTCTCAGCAGTTTTCTGAGTTAAGTGCATTTTTATGCTTGGCAGGATTAGGGTAGTCTAGGAAAATTAGTTTTCTTTTCTTATTACTTTTCCCGTTTATTTTGTAACCAGTTAAAGCACCACAATATGATGGATGATTGATCCAAGAAAAACTGCAAAATTGCAAAGTTAAGGGATAATTGACAGACTGTGGTTAAGCAATGAAGTCTTCTACTACCTTTCAACAGCCTTTAAGACAACCTCATTATTAAAACATACATACAAGTAAAACTTTGGATGTGCATGGAATTTAATTACTGACTAAGTAGCAGTGATGCCAAGTTTTTATTTTTATGGTGGATGTGTAATGTATGTGAAGCAGCCCGTAGAATGCATGTGCCCTAGCAACCACAGAAGAACCTGCATGAAGATGGGATTTTATAGCTAGGTAGTCACATCTGGGCCACTTCCTATTCAGTTAACAGGGAACTTCAGAGGAGTACATCCAGTTGTATATAATTACATTTAATGCAATTAAGTCATTCCTGAAAACCTAGCTCAAATTCATATTTTGGTGGGAATTAAGTCCTATCTTATGATGACTTATCAGGAGGTGAGCCAATTATTTTCTAAAAATACTAAAATCTCATTTTGTAACAACTTTGGTTTTGGATAAGACTGGTCAAGTTAATGAATAAACAAGACAAGGTGAACTAAGATTGATATCTTTTCATCCTTTTATTATTTATTTTTAAATTGTAGATGAACATAGTACCTTTATTTCATTTATTTATTTATTTTATGTGGTTCTTAGAATTGGATCCAGTGCCTCACATGTGCTAGGCAGGGGCTGTACCACTGAGCCACAACCCCAGCTTCTTATTTATTTATTATAATATTTTACAAATGTTAATTGAATATCTACTGTATATGAGGCATTGTACTAGGCGCAAGAAATAGGAGGTTGATATAATTCCTACGTTCATACATCTTATTACCAATTCTGATAGGATTGACTTTTGAAGCACACACACAAGGTATGTATACATGAAATGTAATGTGTCTTCAAATGTGAATGTAGTGACCATCTCATGGAATATGAGACACCAATAGTTTAAAAGTCTAAAATCTTAGCTAAATGTAAAAGTATCAGCATTGTGGAACATAAATTATACATTCATGGAAGCAAAGCATAATCATAAGATTCTGTCCACAGACCTTTATTGAACAGCACCTATGTAAACGTACTGGACTAGAGATCAATGGATAAAAGCTAAGCTTGTCCTTGCAGAAAAATACATGTTCCATTAAAATATGTACCTCTATATTTTTCTTTCTGGAAAGGACTGGTACTTTTTTAAGAGTAACAACTCTCAGGTGTTACCTTTGCAATCAGATAGTCAAAGCTTTTAAATTTCCAAAAGAATAACTGATGAGCCTGTATCTTGAAACAACATATATCTCCTCCAGAACACATACTAAGGAAGAGAAATGTCCTTCAAGAATCTTAAGAGGTTCTTTGTAGCAGAACTTGTTTTTGCCCAAAAGCGAGTCAGGAAAGATCTCAGTGCATCTTTTGGCAGTGGTTTTAAAATGTAGAGAAATGTAATTGAAGTTTTCAATAGAAAAACTCAGCTGCAATGCTCTGCTCAGTGAGTGAGTATGATATAAATTATCATGCCATTATCAACGCCATCTTCCATCTATAAAACAGAGGAAATACACGAGCATCATAAAAACCCTTTTATCAAAAGGATTTTGTATTCATGACAGTGTCTGAAAGCAAACACAAGCTTTTTCAAGAGATTTTTAACTATTTTGCAGAGGAATCACATTACCAAGCATTTATAATAAACCAGAACAAAATATAAACTATATATTAATTTGGACTGTGACTGGGAGATTTTAGTAGATTCTTTTAGGTAGGTATTCCACATTATGTACTGATGGATGAAAAATGAAAAGTAAAATTGGGAATTGCACCATATCCTTTTGTCTATACCAGTTCCAGGGTGTTATGATGGTATAAAGACTCAAAGTACTCCAGCAATGGAAACTTTTGACTATGATGACTATACATCTGCAGGATAATATTTAGGTTTGAAATCCATTTTGCCAGCACCATTGTGGCCAATTTCATTTTCTAAAGATAAATGCAGCAATATCTCTATCCCACATGCTCTTCTACAATGTGATTTTGCCACTTTCTCTCTGGAAGGTGGAGTTTGATTCACCTCCTCTTATTCCCCCTCACCTTGTGACTGCTTTGAACAATAGAGTATACTGGTGTTATCGCTTCCAAGATGGGTCATAAAATGTAATACACATTTTTTTCCTACTCATATTTTTGAATACTTGCTTTGGGCCTTGAGATTACAAGTAACAAGTCTGATTGTCCTGAAACCACCCTATTGTGAGGAAGCCACACTGTATAGAAAGACCACCTATAGGTGCTCTAGTTTGTTGGCCTAGTTTTTGAGTTTTATCAGCCCTGGCAATGTAGAAGATAAAGGAACAAGAGATTGCTACATAATTCCAGCCCTCATCAATAAGTCATTTTTTGAATCTTCTCTAAGAAGTATCATCTCTTGGAACAGAAAGAGGTCCCTTCTGTGCTCTGTTCAATTTCCTGACCCTATTGTTGTTTTAAGTCACAAGTTTTGGGGTAGTTTATTTTATAGCATCATTAACTGAAAAGATCAACAGGGCAAATAGCATTATAATGGCAAAGTATTATTGTCAGCTGCACTGTAATGCATGAACAGTCTTTCCTTCTGGTAGAAGCAATATTTATTGAAATTGTTTGAGAAGAAATTTTAATATTTGGGGTAGGCATCATTATAGTAACTGCCATAGTTTTGCATCGGATATCATATATTTGTGTATGTGTGTGTATATACATGTGTGTGTGTGTGTGTGTGTGTGTGTGTGTGTGTGTGTATTGGTTGGTACCTGGACATCCTTTATGTATGTGCAACTTTTTGGATTCCTGGAATTTATCAGTTTAGATTTTTAACTGGAAGAAACCAAAATCATCATTGACTAATTAGTCAGCAAATTATTTTATTATAAGAATATTGGGTAGAGCACAGAATTGTGGGAAAGGCTGGAGACTAAACCTTAAAGAATGATAAAATCTAAGTTGATAAGAACAATCCTAGAACCATACATCAGAATAGGCCTGATAAGGAAACTGTGTCACTTGCCATGGTCCAATAGACACTGGAGGATACCCCTAACCTGCAGGCAACTGATTTGCTGTCATCAGTGTCAACCAAAATGGCTCCTCCTAAAGCTTCTCTTTTCAAAGTTGATTGTTTCCAAACCAAAGATTTAAAGCATATAGCTCACTAGAAAGACCTACCCCAAGCGCCTGTATTCTAGGTACAAAAGAGTCTGAAAGTTATGTTTTCTGAATTCTGCCCCCAGGATGACTGATGAATAAGACAGCAGATTTTCTAAACATATTTAGGGTGTTTGAAAGCCGCTATGTAGGTTGAAAACATGAGAGTTCTGTAGGAGATGGGCCGCATTAAGGAAAAGCAGAGTCTAGCTGGCCATAACTAACAGGATCATATTATACTGGGGGTGCCAAAACGCAAGACTGGAGACAGCTGATGGAGTACTGAGATCCACCTCCAGGCTAAGACATTAAATTTCCTACCAATTTATATAGGGCAAAAAAAATCCCTCATTCCAGCATGACATTGCTTAATCTTATTTTAAATCTCAATGAAGAGCTTCTCTGTCACAATTTGCAGAGGAAGAGAATCTTATCAAAAAAGATGAACTAATCAACGTTACTTTGCAGTCTTCACCTTTTACACCAGGGTGGAGGTACTTCTTGCCCATCTCCTGGCGCATGATGAACCAGTGACGGCAATGATGATGACCATGGAAATGAGACCATTATTATGTGCTTATTGTGTGCCACGTACACTTTGAAGCACTTTGTAGGAATTATTTTAAGTCCTTGCAACAACCTATGAGAGGAGTACCTATTATTATCTCATTTCACTGATGAGGAAACTGAGGCACAAAATGGCCACACAATTAATAACAGGCAGTACTGGAATTTGCACCCATGTGGTCTGACACTTGATCTTCTTCCTCAAGCACTGATAGGGATTTTAATACGTTTCTTGCTGTTTGTGCTTTCTCCCTATGCCTAAGTGAATTCCAGGAATATACAGCTCTTATGTGTTAGCCAGGAAAATAGGAAACATATTCCAAAACGATTTTCAAAGGTTTTTATAAGGTGGTCCTGTTCAAGAAAGGAAAACAAGCAAGAAAATTGTAGCATTGCCTAACCCTTCAATAATCCACACTCCAAAACCTAATGCCTAAGAAAAAGGCTCAGGGTACCCTCTTTTCTACAACCTACAACAGTTTCAGTAGCAGCTTTCAAACCAGTTACCTTGTTTAATCTCCATGTCAGTCTGAAGAACTTTATCATTAATTACCTGCATTTACATGTGGGGAAAAAATTAGTCTCATAAAAGAGTTATGTTATAAGCAGATTTGAATGCAGATCTCACATTGTCAACCACTGTGTAAGCTATGATCTTAAGGTTCTCAGAGAAATGCAGCAATTCATCACCATGGGACAATGCTACAAAACAATAGTATCAGGGAGATCCAATTGTTATGCAGTCTTTGGAAATGGAGTAATATACAGATTACTTTATGAAGTAATATACAGATGCCAGGACCACAGATTCTAGCATTTATAAACAGTTTACATCCTTTTGATTATACACTAGTCTTATTGATCTGAGGGTACTTGGTACCAGTAATTCTATCAGAACCCAATTTCTATCTCCATGTTCATGCTCACATTTGGCTAACCCCATAAAAGATATAATTTCTGAAGTTAAGCTAGATGCATCTGGAAAAATCCAGAACAAATAGAAATAGTATTTCAACATTAGAACCAAAGAATACAATGAATCGCAGCCTGACATTTTATACTATTTGAGACTAGGTGTTCTGTGGAGAAACAGCATCGTCTTCAAAGACATTTCTTCAGCCTATTTTTTTTTTCTTTCGTAGGCCACTGCCTGAGATGAAATTCAAATCCCAAGTTTACATCCTACTTAGTAATACCTCTGTGATTTTTGCCTTAAAAATGCCTCCCTTCAGCTACACCTTCAGTCCTGGAATTTGGCAAATAGATGCATGTTTATACGAACTCTTCCATAAAATGTTTATCTCTGTGACGGACTTCTCGGATTCCATCTCAGTTGCAGAATCTAATGATCACTTTAAAACAATGGTCCTCAGGCCAGACAATTTTGCCCCACAGGGAATGTTTGACAATATCTGGAAATACTTTTTTGTTGTCACATGGGGAGGGTGCTACTGGCATCTAGTGGGGAAAGTTTGGGAATAGTGCTACACTTTCTACAGTGCACCAGGCAATCCCCAACAGTAAAGAATTATGCACTCCATAACGTCAGTAGTGCAGAACTTAAAACCCTGCTGTAGATGGGTTTCTTGGGATCCTTTCTTGCTCTCTTTGTCTGTTAGACACAGTTACAGAATCTGGATTTGGTGCAAAAGGGAAAATAATACCCTTTGCTTTTTCAAGCCCTGCGTGATGATACTTGGAAGTTTTTGGCTTGTATGTGTGGAAGATGCCAGAGCTTTAGAAGTGCTTTCTTCCTCTCCTTAAGTTGCTACTAATGGCTCAGGGTCCTTGGTCCTATGTGATACTTTTGTATCTTAATTGTTAGTTTGTACTTGTCCTCAACAACACGCATCTGTCACTTTTCATTCCACTCAACTCTTTGCCATTTTCTTTGCCATTTATGCTCATCAGCTTGACACTTCCTTATCTGCAATCTGGAATACTTTATGGCTTCATCAGCCAGATGGTTTACATTTTTTTTTTAAAAAAAAAAAGTTAATTAATGTCAGCCACAGAGACCTTGTTGTTAACTTCTTTTCATTTAGAGAAATTATACACTTATCTTTCCTTCTTTACATTCCTTTATAGCAATTTACTTTCCTTGACAAATCATGCAAATTACTTGGAAAGGTATATTCACAAGTTTCTCTTGGTCACAGATTGCAACCTCTTAAAGAATTCTAGTAGATCAACGAAGCAGTACTTCTCTCAGCCGAAACGACCACTTTTCTACCCAGCAGTAGAGTTTACTTATGTGATCTCAGTTGATGAAATTCAAGAAATATTGGTAACTCTTAAAGCACAGGTCAGTGTGCCAGTCTTAGGGGAATATAGATCAAAGAGAAATAGCCCCCACTAAGCAGTGTAAAATCTAGTTAGAGTGGTAAGATAGATACATATGTAACAGCAATATACTATGGAAAGAGATGTCAGAGAGATGCAGTTTTGGTGGTGTGCCTGGAGCACCATGCTTGCAGAGCCTGCCAGCTGTGTATGAAAGTTCAGGCTGCTGATGGAGACCTCCGGAGCCCATATTCAGGATCAGAGTCATGCTAGTAGTCTTCCAGAATCCTCGTATAGGATATCTTTGTAAATGACAAGCTCTGCATTTTGGTCCCATGTTCCACTGTTTCACCCTAAAGTTCCTTGAGACCTCCTGGTGATTTATTTATGTCTAGTCTGTTAAGTTGATGCAGAACACCATGGATTCTTACCATTATTTTGACCTCTTGGCTTTCAAAGTGATTTTAATTTTGGGATTTTCCTAATAACTACTGCAGTTAAGGATTCAAATGAAGTTTTAAATTTCTGTGTTCTTTGGCTTTACCATTGGGGTGGAGGTGCAGATAGTTTCCCTCTTTTCCTTCCACCACAACTATATCTGGAATTTTTTCTCGAGATGGCATTGTAGAAAGATTACAGGCTTGGGAGTCAAAACACACCTGGATCTGAATACCAGCTACAGCTTTCTGTCTCTTTGAGAAATGTTTCCAGCTTCATGGAACTATGATTTCTTCTTCTAGACAGACAGGATGATAACATCCACAACTCATAGTTTTGAAAGGATGGTTGAGGTGACATGTAAAATCCTCACCAAATGGTGCCGCAGTGAGTCCTCTGATTGCTCATTTATCTCCATCACATACAGGATGTTTCCAAAGGAAGCTGTCTCCTTCCTGTGTCTCAGTGGTGGCTTCTGTGGCTTCTCTCTATCAGTTAGAAGTTTCCCCCTTTTAAGCCCTGCTCTTTCTGATCGATAGCATCAATTTCCTCCTGATCCTCTGATGAGGTATATTTAATTTAAAAATTTAACTAGCCCCATATTTTACCAGTTGCCTTCACCTAAATAGAGTGAACTCCATGTTGGAATTTTACAGTCTTCCTGTTGTAGCCCATACATGGAGATTATCTGAACCTACTGTGATCCCAACTTTACTAATTCTAATTCCTTCTTCCTGTTCCTATATTTACATTAGAATTAAGTATCATATTCTCCCTTTCATGTAGAATCAAAAACTTAGTATCATTTAAAGCTAAACTCTTTTTTTGCAGGTGTCTCTGCAGGAAATTGTTTCCTATTCAGCTCTGTATCTGACTCCATGGACTTCACTCAGTCCCAGCTACATAAGCAGCAATGTAGGAAGGGCTTTTACAGCCACTCACTCACAACCCTGTGAAAGTCATGCAGTATCTTTATCATGCACAAAGTTTTTTAAGACCAGATATGTTTTTTTTTTTTTTTTCTGGTGGATTTATTTTTAATTAAAAGTGCCTACAGAAAATGGGTGATTTTTTTTTCCTGCTGTTTACTAAACAAATGACAGTATCAATCATAATTTTTTAAAGGATGAGCTTTAATACTTTTAATTATATATGGAATGTAAATAAGATAATTGTAACATGTATTTAAGGTTTAAAGACAAAATAACATAGTCTACCCATCAACCAGCTCAAGCAAAATGCATAACTAATATATTCCTTCCCTTTTCCTACACAGTCTTGCCCAAGATAATCTCTAAAGGCCCAAGTTAATCTCTAAAGGATTAAACGTTATATATTTTTAATTTATAGTAAAAACAATGATAGTAATTCAAAGTTTCAAGCTTTACTTGTATTGAATAATTTCAGTCCAGGGTCACTAATTTCAGTCCAGGAAGCACAATTTTGCTTTTGATTTTTTAATGCATGATATGAGAACACTGCCTTTTCTTTGAAAACCAATTTAGGAGGTCTTCCTCTTACTTTTTATACATTCTTTTCCCCCATAGACTTATAAATTATAGCATCTGTTTTGTTGTTTGTTTGTTTGTTTGTTTTGTTTGTTTGTTTTCCTGGTCAAAATGTTGGCACAAAATCCACCAAGTTAGGGACATCTATGAAAGTCAGTCCCAGGAGGAGATCAGAAAGAAGACCTGGCAAAGGAAGTCTTTCTTGTTCTCTTGTTGCTTTACACAGATCCCTGTGTACAAGTGATGTGATTCATTTAAATTTCCTTCTATGGCTTGACATTATAAAAAAAAAGTGTTACACACAGAAAGAAAAGATTAAATTTTTGGAAAGGAAAGAAGGAGAGGGATTTGGGTAAAAAGATGGTAATAAAATTGCCAAAGAAAGATGGTGACCCAGGAGTAAAGGAAAATAAGGATGGCAATGTGTAATGGTTTGCTTTAAATCTTTCAATGTCAGGAGAGAAAAGATTTTTTTTCCCACTCTGAATATTACAAACAGGAGAGAAAGCGAGAGAGAGAAAGAGAGAAACAGAGAGAGGAAAAGGTTGTAACTGGATGGTTGAACAGTGGATGCAGTAATGAATAGAATATGGTGCTGACCTTTTAAAACTAAGGATGTTGTTTTGCAGCCAGAGATGCACCCATTTATATCTGTGCAAAAAAACTACAGCAAAGAGCTGCTGCTTTAGGAAGTCTATTTAACTGTCTTTTTAAATTTTAAGATATTTTTAGTTTTTTTACAAAGGAGAAATTTATAATTTTGAAGAAAAGAATAACATTCTGTGATTAGAAAACTTTTTTTAAATCAGAAACTTCATTATAATAAATCTTAATTCAGAAGAAAGAGACAGATACTCAAGAAAGTACAGCCAACTCTATTTGCTAGTAAAAATAAAGTTAGACTCCACATGAACTTTACATATTGGATTATTTTTTATTTTTATTTATCTATTTATTTATTTTTATTTCTTACATACATGACAATAGTGGAATGCATTACAATCATAATTATCCATTCCCAGCACAATTTTTCCTAAATCTGTATATAAAGTATGTTCATGCCAAATTATGCCATTATACATGAGCTCTCTCTCTCTCTCTCTCTCTTTCTCTCTTTTTTTTTTTTTTTGCATTACAATTCGTAATACACCTTTATACCACAATATATCATATCTCTGTTTGTACATAAGTACATATTGGGTTTTAGAACAATAATCTTCCTGCCATAGTTCTTTGGGCTAAAATGTTGAAAACCAAATTTTCAACTTGCTGCTGGGTTTTTATCTTTTAGTTCCCTAATCCAGATGTTTAATTATCCTCTTACTCATTGAACACAGCAGATCATTACTTTTCATTTGAAAATTAACTGTCAGTCTGGGACATCTACAAACAATACAGTTACTTGGTCACTGAAGATTTAAGCCAGCATTTAAATTCTTCAGCACTTAAGGTCAAGTTGCATTACAGTACATTTCATTAGAAAAGACAGTGGAATGCATTACATTCTACTAGGATGGTAGCAGTTCCACCCAACAGGCTGTGTGTTTCAAGAAATATGACCCCAAATTTTCAAAGCAGCTAGAGTTTTCTAGATTTGAGAAACAAGGAGCTTGATAAAGGCCAATACCTTCCAAAATGCTATAAATAGGTCTTTAAAATTTGCTGTACATAGTCACATCATGCTATTGATAACTGGTCACTATGGGTCTAGTTTAGAATTCAAAAACAGGCTTTGAGTATTATGTTAACATAATAAGGATAAATATTTATAAAAGAGTACTTGATACCTAGGAGTTTACAAATTGTCCAGTGATCAGGCATGTACTCAGAAATGATTATACAGCACAGATGAAGGCCATGAAGAGTAGTCAGATGAAGGAAGGAAGGGAGTTAGTTAGCTGAAATATATCCCTTTTAGCGGGGATGAGGAGAAGCCATGGGACCAGGTTGGTGCACAGGAATGTAACCTTCTTAGGGGCTCCTGGCTGAAGCTACTCTGTCAGTGGTGGTGTGATTCAGGCAGCTGAGCAATTGCTCACCAAGCATGGGAGGGGCAGGTCATTCCAGCCCAGAGAAACTGCCTTCTCTCTGCTCAAAACCTTCTAGTGGTGGTGCTGCTTCTTCTGAAGAAGAACTTACCCTGCCTCACCAGAGCCCTCTTCTGTACTGAACCTCTGCTGATCTGAGAGTTGCTTCAGTCTGTGAGGAGATAGTGTAAGAAGCTTGTATATTAGTAGATGTTGCTGTGACATTTCAACTGCATTTTATAAAATTGCTGATATGAAGTGGATCAGGAAAAAAGGGACAACCAGTTCTTTACCACAGAGCTTTGGGCACTGCCCTGTGTACCTTGGTTTCCACTGTGTCTGTTGGTCTGCATTCCATTCTCCCCTTTAATCTTGCCAGTGCCCCACCCAGCCTCTTAGCTGTTCCTTGAGCACAGAGAGCATGCACTTCTCACCACATCTGCACTTGCTTTTCCTTCTGCTTCTCTGCTTGGAATGCATTTCCTCCATATCACTCTACCGCGCCCCCATCTCACCCCAGCTTCCCCCTTCCTTCCTCCCTCCAAATCTCTGTTCAGATGTTATCTTATCGGAAAGGCCTTCCCTGATGACTTGAACACACCTGCCTCGTCGCTGTCTCCTTTCCTCTCTTTATCTTTCCTCTCATAAATTATTAATCACTGATATTGGTTGATTGATTGATCAATTATCTCATCCTACTAGAAATCAATTCACAAGAACAGGGACTTGTTTATCTTGTACATTGCTATATTCTTAGTTTCCAGAGCTGTACATGATGCTTAGTAGATTTGCATAAATATTTGCTTAGTGCACACATGCATGAATGAATGTCAGGATCAATTTCAGTGAGGTTCAAAACTGCAGAAAGTAATTTAATTTGGCTAGAAAAGGGAATAAGAGAAAAGAATATTTGGAGTTTCAGTTAGGATGGGTAGAGCCATATTTTGGTTTTAGACTTTAGAACATATAATAAAAGGACTTTTCACTTTTTCTGAGTCTGACAAGATTGCATGCTGCTATTGTGATGCCTTCTAACCAATTTCACAGTGTGCTTGCTTTGTTTTGCCATTTCAATCTTAGTACCATATTCATCTTTCAGTTTTAATCATCACGCCCTTTAAGAATTTGCTTATTAAATTCTGGATCAACCCTTCTGAAACCAGCACACTGGGAATTCTTAGGGATACAGGAAGAGAAGAGCCCTGCTGTATGAACCTTTCCTAGAGATGGAATCCAGGCTGCAGTCTCAACAAGGACAGTCAGGCCCTCAGGCAGTGCTCAGTACAAATTTAAAGAGAGATATCATGCCTCTGAGTGGTGAGGATGTAACCGAAAGCTCAGTCCTCATCCTCAATGCCAATCCAGTAGTGAAGACAAGGTCTTGAGGAAAAGGAAAAAGAAGGTTTATTGCTTTCATTGTTTTTCTAGCAAAGGAGAAACACAGGGGACTCCTCTCCCAAAGGCTGTGATTCTGCCCATCAGCAGGATTTTATAGAGGTGATTCAGAGAAAAAGTGATTAGGGAGGAGAGTTGGGGAAGTAGAAGATGAGGGAAAAATAAATAAGGGACAAGTTTAGGTAAAAGATCAGGGAGGAGAAGTTTAGGGAAAAGAAAATAGGGAACAAGAAAAAAAAAAAAAAGCATGTATATTTCAGATCCACAAAGTATCAAGTGAACCCCTGTCACAAGGGGACTGGACAATCGGAAAGGAAGGTCAGTTTTCCCAGGACCACTGAGGAGGTCCTGCAAGAGGAGATAAGTCAACAGGATGAGAAATCTTTGCCCCTCCCCATCTCTTTCACACTCCAGCCCCCTTGCTGCCAGTCTGTCTTGGCACTTTTGCTCTTTCCTTCCAAGGGGCATTCTTCACTAGGAGGAAGAGTCCTAGCATGATAGCAGGGAAGCCATTTTCTTCTTTTGAAGTGGCCTGGTGTATAGATAACTTGCATAATTCATGTGCTCCATCAAGCTATTTAAATTAGTGATGAAACTTGGCCCCCCAAAAGGAATTCATGGAAGGAAGCACTTTGGGTGTTTTAAGTTCTGGTTTGGGAGTCCCAGGTTCTTTCTTTCCTCACCATGAGGACTTTGTGACCTAAGGCAATTTACTTAATGCTCCTTTAAAGTATCTATAAGACACTTTATTGATCCATATTTTATTCATATTTACCACTTCTGAATCTTAGGAAAACCTCAGTAGAGGCCCTCTGGATTCACTGAGTGAAGGGTGGTAAGGCCTTTTGAGATCCTCCATAGAAAATTTCTTACAAGGACTTGATTATATGTATTTTTTCTAGCATCCAAAAGTAGATATTTTGTGACACTAATAATTATTCTTTAATATGTCCAATTAAGTCTGCTTAATTTTTGAAATTGAAGTCTTCCTAAGACACTAGGCTTATTGCTAATTCAGGTAGGAAATTGTTAAAATCATTTCAAATTTGTGCCATTATTAGGATAGGCACTAGGATTTTCCTTGAAAGATGTCAGTAAGAGGAGTTTATGTAAAACATGTATTTTTCTACTCATTGTTTTCTTGCCACTTGTACTAAAAACTTTTTACAAATTTTAAGATCGAAAAGAAACTTGTATTCAGAGGTGAACTAGATTAGAAATTGGTAATTTTTACTTGATTATATTACTTTCACTTTGTGCAAAATAGTGCACACTAGTATTTTACTGCTGGAGACTCATAAACTCCAGGATACCCAGAAAAGAAACAGATTTTTCTTCTGGAGAAAGAAACAATTCTTTGTTCCTCAGGGTCACCTGGGATATATGTGTTCAGCCTTTAGCCCTGGTCAAAGTGCACATTTCTATAAAACTATCCTACTTTTCAAGGCAAAGGAGCGTAAAGGCTCTAAAATCTTCTTTTTTCCAAACCAGCCAGTATAGAGCTGTGATAAGTGGCTACAGTTTGTGCAAATCTGGAAAGTTGCACAAACTTCACATTGTTTTTCCAGAGCTCATCTTGCATGTTTTCTGCAGCACATTGGAAGATGTCCAGCAGATGGCGCTGTGTGGCAACTGGATGACAGCTTCCTTTTGCAAATATGACTGTGCATTTCTAGCATGTACATTCATAAATAACCTTTCTGTTAACATTGAAGGGGAAGGTTTGATACTTCTATTTGTCAATACAAAGTATTTAATGTCAGTGATTTATATATCTGTATCTTATACTGGAATGTAATTATGCTTCGTTACTCTCTAGAAGTATGATGAGATTGATGATGGTTCCTTAAGGGTAGGTTTACTTCTGTGACTGTTAATGTTGCAGTTCACTTAATAGGTTGTCTTAATAACACAGACATATCATCAAATAAGCTCCACATGCTATTATTCCAGATACCTCTGCCTTGTGTGTGTCCAGAAAGGGACATGGGGGCTGGGGCTGTAGCTCAGTGCCAGAGTGCTTACATAGCACATGTGAGGCACTGGGTTCAATCCTCAGCACCACATTAAAATAAATAAATAAATAAACAAACAAATATAATGAAGATATTCTGTCCATCTACAACTACAGAACAAATTAAAATAAAAAAGAAACAGACATGGTTGGCAAGATGTGAAAAAAAGTCACTCATGAACAGCTTGCTATTTATTGTGACTTCAGGGAATACAGTGGTAGCTAAAAAGTTAGAAAAGGAAACCAGTGCCCAATTACTCACAGTGTGATTCTGGAAGCATGGGTCTGCCTGGTGCTTAGCAGATTTTGTGAATCAGAACATGCATTTAAAAAAGATTCTGAGGTGATTTCCATGCATAGTAAAGTTTGGAAGCACTGACTATTAAGACCTTCTCTTCTTTTCATGTAAAGCAGAGCCCCTACCAGGTGTCAAGCAGGGTACTCAGGGCTGGGGTTGCAGAGTGTTCCAAGGCAGAATAGCAGCCATCAGGGAGCTTACAGTGAGGGGATAGACAGCATATTAACAAACATACATTCAGGAAGGCAGATGCAAAGAAAGGTATGTATAAAGTGTATTTATGTATTTAGTAAGCACTAAATACATAAATTTAGTGTGCTGAGGTTCACACTTAATCTTTATAACATCTCTGATAGATATTACTGTCCATGAAGGGGAAACACTGCAAAGTCATTTACACAGCCAATAAATGATGATTCGGAGCTTAAACCCAGCTGTAGCAAACTCTAAAACCCAAGCTTTCTCACTAAGACTCCTGCCACCTAGGCCTTTTCAACAAGTATCTCTTCTTCTAACCCTTGTTGAAGATAACAGAGGAGTGTTGATTTCCAGGCCCAGGGTTTGAGGACCTCACATTACAATGTAAATTTTGGAAAGTTTGTAGGTTAAGCACTGAAGGGCACTTTCCCAAATGAGAGCCAGGATCAGATAACCCATACATGTGGGTCCTCACTTCCTCCATTAAGACTCTGGGGAAGCTCATGGAAGCCTACCTAACGTGAGGACTTACAAACAGACTGCAGATGGAGGACCTTTGCATGGAGAATTTGTAATAGAATAGGATTATATTAATGCCAGGCTTAGGATAGTTAAAGTACAAACATTCTTTCCTAAATCCAACTAGGTGTCTCTTGTAAGTCACCACTGACTAGGACCTGGACCTGCACTGCCCACAGGACCCCTCTTTTAGAAACTGCCCAGACTGAACACTGATTTCTTCAAAACCATTGTCAGGGGTTAAACCAGTTGTAATTATCTACCCACATATGATTCTGATTGGTTCACTGAGGAATCTACCACTGAGAAGGAAACTGGGAGTCTCAGTAAGGTAAAGAAGATTCTGTTTATTTTTTTGTTGTTGTTCTTGTGTAGGAGGATTGTTGTTCAAATTGAGAAATTATTTTATTCAGAGCCTCTTCCATTTGTATTGTATTTGTTAATTCATGTATTATACATATCTGAAAACAGAACTTAATAGTAGAGTTTGAATAGTGATTCACAAGCAGGAATCACATGCAGTTGGCAAAATAAGTCTTGCTTTTTGTGGAGAACCTGTGGATAATATACTAGTGCTAATGAACTAAATGGCCTAAATATCAGTGATAGCTTATAATAGAAAACTGCAGAGGATATTTATAATATATAACTTTTAATGACATACATTTTATTATAATATTTATGCTGTATAGTGTTTTAAGCCTCCTTTTGGTTTTCCAGAGAATTTGTTACATTGCATATTCTAGAGTCAAGAATGGTTTTGTTTCTAATTTGGCAAATATCAATGGTGACTGCACATTCCAAATATGATTCACATTTCCAAATGTGCAAGATAGGATAGGGCATAGTAGAAATTGTTAGGAAAAAAATGCCTGCACAAATTCACAAGCATTAGGTAATAGATAGAAAAACTATGTCAAGATGGTTAGTCATGATGATCTGATTGATAATTTGTGGGTGAGCACTATTGCCTCATCCTCTGAAGGAATTACTCTGATGCACCAAAAGTTTCCTGAAGCAACAAACATCAAAAAGACATGAGATTAATGCTACAAATACTAGATATTTTCCCTAATCACTTGGGACTTCTCTCTCCTACACCTCTAATGCCATGAGCTTATCTCTTAATCATGGTTTTGCTCCAACTCCATGCCTCTTTGGAATAGAAGATTTTACTTTAAATATAAAGAGGATAGAGTTGAGATGATAGCAAATATAAAAGAAGCCTGTAATGAATTGGGTTTGGTTAATGTCTCAAGACACTTTCAAAAGTGGACTCTTGATCATTCAATCTTGTCATTATCTTCCTGAATAAGAAAACAACATGTTTTCCAGAAAAACAATTTACACCATTACCTGGCATTTCATCCAAGGGAAAGCTTTAGTAGCAGCAGTTTGCAAAAGAGACCCAAATGACAGGAAAAATAAGTCAATCTGAGCCATTTTGAGTGATTCATGTTTTTAAGAGAAGTTCTGGGATATATCACAAAGTGGATTCTTTTTTATCTTAATTTCTTAAACATACATATTTCAGAGTTTCAAAACTTATTCTTGGTGATGAAAGTAAATCATCACAAAGATGCAGTAAGAGTGCCAGATGTATTATAAAATATGTTGATCTTTGTTTTAGATGAGAGCATATGGATCATTTTGAAAATTAGAACAAAAATGATCTCTTATACATATAATAATCTCCTACTAACCATATCATTTAGTTACACAGAACATCCATTCCTTTACCATGCTGGATAATTTCACAGTACTGAAAGAGCCAAATACATTAACCACACCCCTCATCAACAAAGAGAAACACATAAAGATTTTTGAGAGGATTGCCCTAGAAAAATACAATCAAAGAAAGGATGGAAAGTGTTTTTTCCATAAACTCCACGGTCCATTGAAGCTGGGATACTGAGCTCCATAAATATGCTGTGCCTTTCCCACTTCCAAGTCCTACAGTGGTATTGCGTCTACCTGTACTGAACCACTGATACTCATCTCTGCAGTGAATGAGCTCATGCTAATCCTTCAAGACTCAGCACAAGTACCTTCTAATCCCTGAAGCTCGGCGATCACTGCTCTCCTTTCTGTGATAGCATCTGTGATAACTTTCTATTCTTATTCTTGTCTCACTATGTTGAATTTATGTGATGATATGCCTCACCTCCCTCTTACCCCCAATGAGCTCTTTGAAGACAGGAATCATATTTTGTTCATTTATGTATCCTCAGTGCCTTGTTCATGGGTAGAAAATCTGACATATTTGCCTCTGCTTTTCAATTCTGCATCTGTGGCAGATCTTGCAAATCAATCATAGCACTTTTTCTTTCTGAAACTAGCCATAACTTCACAGTGGAGTACCACACTTCCAGAAGCCACTTACTACAGATTTATTGTGATTGACACCCTGGTTTCAATGTCTTCACTGCCAATGGCTTAGCAAAACACCTGGGTCATAGGCAATCATTATTGATTTTAATGTGAACAATAATTTTAATTTATGACTTTAAATGAAAACCACATTAAAATTGATGATTTATTTTGACTTTTTTTAGCATAATTGATCATGTGGTTTGACTTTTGATTCATGTATTTTGTTGAAGTTGACTTGAAAATGTTGTAAATTTTTCTCTAATCTCAGCCCCTAAGATTCAACTGCATCTGCTTATCTACTTTTCATTATTTTGAAAAATTCTGAATTAAGTAAGGTTAAAGAGGTTCTTTTACATTATAAAATGCATCAAATACTTTGTATACCAGAGCATTTTAGGAGTCTTCATGAAGATAAGAAAATAATTAGTGTTTACAAACTTATTAAAACAATGAATATCTTAGTGGATTAGTGTTCCCCAGGACCCACTTTGGGGAACACTGCTGTACCAATTCTGGGTACTTCTGTTCGTGTCTCTAGTATACTGTGTTATTAATATATTAATAGTTGGTTATTAGTATTAGGGATGATAAGAATCAACCTTTTTTTAGGATGATATAATATCATTTACAATATTTTTTAGAAACGTGGAGATGATGACTTCCTCTAATTCCCTTTATTTGTAAATGCTTTGAGCTTTCAAATTATACTATTTATTATTTTTTATCTTTCTAAAGCATTAAGTGATGGCAACCAACCAGCTTGGATTCAGGGAACCCAAATCCAGCATTTGCAAAAGCTGTGAATGTGTCCTTGTCATTTCTCCTCATGACCCTTAGTTTTCTCACCTGTAAAATGAGAATATTGAATCCCTGAAGTGTAGCTACAGACACCAAACAATGAAAAGGTATATTTTTGCTCTGCTTGATTATAATTATAATCCTTTTAAGTCAAATATTTTTTAACCAACTTTCTTTGAGAGTAGTGTTATTTTCAGTAGGTAGAGATGTCCTTGAAGGCAACTAACAGCATCTGACCATTGATAGGTGAGAACATTAGAAGCCAGGAGAGCCCAGTGCTTCCAAGTCACTTTTAATGACCTAGTTACAGAGTTTGAGACCTAAGATTTCTAGTGTGGTTTCTCCCCTAGACCCACTCCACATTCTCTACCTGCACCACCACCACCACCACCCCCTTAAAAAAAGAAAAAAGAAAAGGAAGAAGAGCCTGAACACATACTCCAAACAGTGATGACAATACTGTGATGCAAAGATCAGATGATACTGTTATTTCACAGTAAGCTATTTCTTCTAATAAGAAGCTGTGGAATATTAGTCCTTTCTGCCTTATTGAGTAGTATGAATAGTAATGTCCCTGTCCTTGTCCCCATCTCACAGATATTCCCCTTAGATCAATGACTTCTGTTTTAATTTATAAGCATGTCCATGGATTGGTCATGAAACTTGGCTTACACATACCTCAGTTCACATTTAATTGTGCATGTTTTAAAATATGTTTACACCACTGGAAAAATCAGGGCCTGTCTATCAGGCAGCATTTTAATCCCAGGTTTACCACTTACCAACTATGTAATCTTACTAGATCACTTCATCTCTCTTAATCTTCAGCTATGACATGGTGATAATAATATCTACAATTGTTGTGAGGGTTCAATGAGATAATATGAGCCTGATGCATGAAAGCTGCTTAATAAATAGATCCTAGTCCCCACAAAGCCCTCCTCACACTTAATATAAAGTGCCACTGAAAATCCTCCACTGGCTTGCAGGATCTACTTGACACTTACTGAGTTAACAAGGGCTTCCCAGAAAATAGCTTGTTTCTGGCTCCATTCCTCCCATTCTCTTCTTCATGCTTTACAACCAGTCACCCTGAATGTCTCTGATGTCCTCTGACCTTTATGCCTTTGCTCTTCTGTCCTGTGCTTCCCTTGGCCCCCAGGAGGACTGCCCAGCCTGCTCTTTGCTCCACCTCAGTCTAGCGAGAGTGATTTTTCTCTGCACTATCTTCTTATACGTTTTTATTTTAATCCAACCTGTTCACCATTCTGCCCCCTCACAAGATCACATATTCTTTATATTTATTTTATTTATATTTGCACTAATAATATTATTTGCATTTATATTCCCAGTGTTCAGCATCTGCATACGTCATGTTCAATAAATCATTGGTTCATGAATTCTCTCTTGACTTATTTTGTTCCTTTTGCCTGTCAAGAAGAGCAAAAAGATTCATCATTGTGTATTAATCCTAAGAGACATATTTTTGTAATTTTGTGACTCAGAAAATCACCTACTATTTTTGTGTATTTCAAAAACAGATGATTGTGTAGAGGTTTAAGAATACTAGTTGATAGTATTCATGTATTCTCAAATGCATGAATATGCAATCATATTCATGCATTCTCAAATTATATCCTCATAGATTAAATATAATTGAACTTTAGATATTTAAAAAGTTTCTATAGCCTTGACATGATGTTTACTTACAAATATGATAAGAGATCTATTTTTCGAATGCATGCTAGTAATCACTGGTACAAGAGGTAATGAAGAGTATACACGACTTGAGGTTTAAATTTGGCCTATGATTTGTAAATGTATAAATGACAAAAAAAAACATTTTAAATTTTTATTTTTTCATGGACATGGTGCTAGAGCTGCTGAGGACAGGCTCAGATTCTTTAGAATTGAGTTGACATTTATATACGTATAAAACTCCTGTGTAGCAGCAGCTTTATTACTTAAGAACAGATTTGTTAAAATGGCTCCCTCAGATCCTTGAGCTTTTGATTATGTGAGAAGAAAAGAAAAGATAAATTTTAAAAATGAAGTTCAGTCAAACAATTTACACTGCTAGTTACTCTATAATTCATTTTGGGTATGACTTTTACATTTGTTCTAGGAACAAACCAAATATCAAATGTGTCACTGGCTGTTGGTAAGTAATGACAAAAGCTTAGCACGTGTGCTTGCACACGCATACACACGCTCATGTGCATACACACACACACAGACACACACACAGAGTTTACCCCATATGAGAAAGACTTGGAGACATTTATACAGAATTATTTAAGCATCTTCAAAGTTCATGAGCTCCACAGAATCTGAGAGATTAAAAATCTCCTTTTCCTGTTATTTCTTTAAAGAATCGTCTCATGCTTCCTGGGGAGTTCTCCTTGTCAGAAGAAAAATCCTGTGTATTTGGTTCCTGAGACATGAACACCTAGCCAACAGCACTTAAGTTGTCTGTTACCTTCCATGGTTATTAAGGGACTGTTGACTGGGAGAGCAGTTGCCTGAGAGAGTTAACAATGTGTTCTGCTAGCTTGGCATGTTTTACTTACTCTTATGCTGGCAATAAATGGAGATTGGTCTGTGTTAGGATGAGAGTCTATTCTCCAAAGGCATATATGCTGATAGCACTAATGATCTGCAATATTTAACAGTAAAACTGTTTTACTTGCAGTGACTCCAGGCTTTGAATTATAAATGGAATCATTTTATATCTTTTGGCATTAAGAGAAATACATGGGAATTGGTCCAGATTTCTCATTAATAATGTAACAAGTAAACGTTTAAAAATAATTAGAGTTGATATCTCTATTTAATTGGAATTTGGAAAATACATTTTATTTATCAAAATAAACATCAAATTTATGTAAATCCGTGCTGATTTCAAATAATCCTGATTAATTTTAATGGATATGATATTAACTTATATATGATGTTATATTTGTGTGTGTCACCTTTTTTATTTGTTTATTGTTTGGGGTGATTAAAAATCTTACCTAAACTCTGGTGGTACCAAGAGATTATTCTCTAATGTATTGTAGCTCTAAATGACGTTTCTTTTCATTTGACCTCAAATTTAACTTCTTGGGAGGTCTGCTAACTGTGCTCAGGTAAATCTTGGCTTCTTTCCTGACTTGAGGCAAATCATATGCAATTTTGAAAAGTTGTCAAATTTACTTCTGTTAAAAAAATTACTTGGCTCAGCTAATGTGAGATATAGTTTTCATTATGAAATCAGGTACAAAAGATATCCAAAAATGGAAGAATGAATTTGTATTTTCACAGACAACCTTTTTGAGTCTTGACCCAGTCCACTTTGATAAAGTTACTAACTCTATTTATAGAAGACCTTAAATATCCTTCAAATGCAATTGTCTTTATTTGAAATTTTGTCCCATCTATTTATAGATGAGGTGATGACTTGATGAAATAAAGGAATATTAATGATGCCAAAGTCTGAATTGTTAGTGGTGTGAATTGTCATAACATGTTGGCTTAAGTTTCACTATTTTATGTCTATAAAGACAGAGTCAACCTGAAAAATCACAAATGATTTGGAATTAAAGAGAGAATGCTCAGTCTTCTTAGTACTTTGCTTGTTTTTCTATGAGGGAGAAAAATCATAAAAAGAGACTAGTATCAGAGAATAAGGAAATGGCAATCCAGGACACTACTTAGCCATGGACTATCAGGGACCTGGGCTAGTTACCCCGTTTCTGTGGCTAGAAATGGAATTGTGAGATTTTAGAGCTGAGTGGGAATGTATGTTAGCCCACATGACATTAGAAGAAACTGAGTGTAGAGAGGTGAAGTTGGCACATGCCAGGTCACAGTGATTAGTGACCGAGCCCAAACTTCAGCCTCATCCTCTGCTTTCCATTGTACTGTATTCACTTCTGAGAGGCCCCACTGTTAACATCTTATAAATCAGCCATGAGGTTTGCTTGGTGAAAATTTGGTTATCTGTTTTGCAGTAATAAAAGGCTATATAAATGGCAAATGTAATTATAATAAAACCCTATATTTTGGCTGTGGGCTGCCGAGCTCTTGGATGGACAGCTGCTCTAGCATGAAAACATCCTCTTGCCTATAACTTCCTTTTTTATAGAGGACTGAGGCACTTGCCAATGTTCCTACTTTTAATGTGCAGCCTCCTGTTTCCACTTCCAGATGTCCTGTGTAGGAGATGATGGTGTCGGGAGGGACTCATTCTTTCAGATGGTGAAGACTTTTAAAGGAAATAGTATTGCTTGCTAATAATTTATTTCATGGAATTTATTCCCAAATCCCCCTTGCTTTTCAGTTTTTCTGTCACTCTCAATTCAAACAAAAGATAAAGGCAAAGAAAATTAACATTTAATCAGAATCTACTATTTGCCAAGTATTCACCTTAAATTGCTTTTGGAATGCAGTCAGTATGAATAAGTAAGTCAATAAGAGAGCCCAGGTATCATGCTAGCTACACACCTACCCACATTCTTAATTGCTGAGTAAATCCAGGCTCAAAGATGTCAAGTATATTAGGGAGAGGAATTAAAAACTCAAGAATGTCAAAAAAGGAAGACACAGCTAGGAGAGAGGTCACATTCCTTTTTCAATTAGTAAAAAGAAAGCCTATTAGAAATACTTTTCTATTAAACACACATATATATGTAATATGTATTAGACATATATTAGAAATATTTTCCTACTAAACACACACACACACACACACACACACACACACACACACATATATATATATATATATATATATATGTATGTATTAGGCATATATGCATAATACATCTAGACATTTTAAACATATAATTGCATGCTCTTGATACATATTTGGGAATCGTAAATAAAAATGTTTATAATTTTTTGTATCAGAAAGATGTATTTTTAAGATTTTCTTGCTCTACAAAACTCTATTCAGTTACTCCTGTGGGAAGATTTCTGATTTCCTAGGAATCTAAGAGGTACCTCTAGGTTTTGTAAAGAACACCCTATGGTTTCACTGAAACTGTTTTATTTGTTTCTCGTACATTGCTTTCCTACCTCAGGCCAATGTTAAAACAAGATCTGTGATTCCAAGGTAGAAAATTTGAAGTCCATTCTTGTGAAATGTTAAAACAAAACAAAAGGAAAACCACCAAAACTTTGCAACCTGCAGGTACAGTAGGGTGATGGCTTACTAAGTCTTGAATACAGTTCCTCTTTCAACAGAGGGTTGTTCTAACTGTAAATCCAGAAGCATTCTAAGATCTTGAAAACTGTGCACCCACCTCAAGAACCCAAATCTGGATTCCTAAGAAAAGCTCTAAGAAAGAATGAAAGGCGTCATTGCTCTATGACGGATGAGAGTTTTTAGCTAACTTCCTCAAGGGATGAGGTGTCAAAAGATGAGTTGTTACTTCACCCTTACAGTAGTTTTCTAAATTCATTTTTGACTTTTGGATTTGTGCTATAATTCATCTCCCTTCCATCTGATATTATCTGGCTTTGACTTGTGCCTTCCTCTTTAACCAGCCACTCTCTGGTTATGCATTTCTCTCCTGGGTTGTTGAGCATAGGCAACATTATAAGGAAGAGGTTGAAAGGATGTGGGGACAAGTGCATAGAGTACTGCATACATGGCATACGTTAAGGGCGTCCATGGACCTCCTCACTGGACGAGAGGGCCACGCAAAAGGAGACTTGGTACTTTTATGAGCCAGCCTCCTTCATTTTGTAGATAGAGAAATAATGGAACCCAAAGACTGAGAAACTAGATCAGAATTACCCAACTGCAAACTACAGAACCTGAAATTGAACTTGGAAAGCTGTGATTCCCAACCAAAGGCTTTCACCACTATACTACATCTACCAGCTGGAAGATACCTGATCCTTGAGAATAAAGAAGAAAGATAGATTGAAGATGTAGGGAGAATTTCGTTTCTTTCAAGTCTATTTATTCAAGGCTGGCCCATATGCCTTTTAAGAATTAGGTTAAAAATATGTGTGTGGATACATATATAAATATCTTTTTTTTTTCATTTGATTCATCAAAAAATATGGGTTTAACATTGCCACTGAAGGGATGGTAAGGAAGAAAGATAAATAAAGAAATTTTTAGGATATAGAAGAATTTCCAATATCATTAAGGGAATAAAAATAACAGCAATTATAGTTTTAGATAATAAAAACAAGGTTTCAAAATAAGTGTCACAGCAGATATTTAGAGAAAGGAATCCATGCAAACTGAATTGACCTGCAATCACAGGCTTCAAGAAGGAGATTATAATGTGAGATGAGCTTTCTAGGACATATAAGAAATGGCCAGATGGGAGGAGAAGCCAAGTGTTCCTGAGCAGGAAGAAGCATGTATGAGGGATCCCAGCACTGAGGTGTACTTGGGAAAGCCAGTCCTGGGAAGAGGAGGTGTGACTGGTAACACAGTGAGATGAGATGCCATCTTGAAGACTGTAAAATATGTTGAAGGCAGAGAAATATATAGAACATATGTTACAAAGGCAAGTCTGGTCAGTGTGGGCCCAATGAATTGATTTGGGAGAAAGTAGGCAGGTGAAAGACAGGAGATAGCGAAGACAGGGATTAGGAAGGTTCAGATACTCAACATGAGAATCCCAGCCTGGAAAGCCCTTCTCCAAGTACCACTCCCTCCTATATAGTCTTGGGACTGAGGAAGACATACTCAGATTGGATGACAGAATCTGAGTATGACCGAAGTTAGTGAAGGAACTTAGTGGAAATACAACACCAGTAATAAGACTCTTAGTGTTCTTCATTCCCTTTTTAAAAAATCAAAATTTTGAACATAGGGAATAAAGTACCATTTAAATTTTTTTCAGAAAAAGTGAGAAATTATACCCCAATGATTCAAATGTATGAATTGCCAAGATCATTGTAATGTCATGTGTAGCTAATAAAAAAAAAAAATTGTGTCGGTAGTTGTTCATAGAAGACAATGAATTAGGTTCCATTGTTCTTTTAAAGGTTTGGCTAATTACTTTGAAATTAAATGGAAATATCCATCTGGCTAATTCTTTCATGCTGTAATTTAAAAGATTTATTTTTTTTTTTCCAGAAAACCTCTTGTGACCCATGGGTTCAGGTTATCATCCTTCCTATGTGCTGTGATGGCTCCCTACACTTTCCCTACCATTGCATCTCCCATGCTGGGGTATAATTGCTTGATGGTTGGTCACTCTTTTGGACTGATAGGACTGTTTTCTATTTTGTTCACTGTTTTATCCTTAGGAATGGATATAGTGACCATTATAGAGAATGTGCCCAATGACTTCTCATTGAATTACTGAATGACTAGCTAGCAGACAGAATGAATTCAGATTAGCAGATGGAGAAAAGAAGGAAGGGTAAGGGGGAGGAGACAGAGACAGGAAAGGTGGGAAAGAAAGAAGGAAGGAAGGAAGGGGAGAAGAAAAGAAGGAAGGATAAATGAAGATTTAGGAATCAAAGAACTAAAGTTTATTACAAAAGAACTTTGTCTTCAACTTGGTTTTATGCATTCTTCCGTAAAGACCCATTATATAAACTTAATATGATGTTTGCATCATGGCCTTGAAAAATAATACATGATCCATTTCATATCTCTTATGACTAGTTCTTTCTCCTGTAAAAGAATCAAAATTTCAAGTGAATGTGAAAGAATTATGTTAAATCCAAGGATCAAAGGAACTCACTGCTATCTCTTAAATAAATGTATTTTTCCCTAAAACAAAAATGATAATGCATCAAACAAAAAGAAAAAGAAATTAAAAAACATACTCATATCCTATTTCTACCATTTAAATGTTTTGGGGAAAATTTCACCTTGAAATGAGTTTTTCACATATTACCATTGGATCTTGAAGATATTTATGAGTCTGATGTGTGTTGCACACATTGTAAAGCAGAATTTGTGGCTATATGAGCTCATAAATTTTCTAGAAATAAGAATTTTTTGACCAGAAAATTTTCACTGCAAACTTGATAATCAAATTTAAGACATCAACCTGAAAGTGACTTATTGTATGGAAATAAATTCAGCCATTTTACTGTTATTATTCACTTTAATGGTGCAGATAAGTATGTATAATGGATAGCAACATCTGATTAATTAAAGTTAAGTAACATTATATAATTAGCCAAATAAAATTGAATCATATAACCGGGATTGCTCATCATGTCCCTTGCACCAGATATTTATCAGCAGGAAGCACCTCTTTGTGAAGCAAATAACAAGTTAATTATGCATAGAAAAGACCTGAGGTATACGATCAGAGGAAGCAAGGTGCAGCTAGCTGTGCCTAGAAAGGAAGGAAGGGGCCAGGTTACTATGAGGGATTCATAGACGCGTTGGAGAATTTTGTCTTTCGGGTAAGGAAATGGGAAATCCCTGAAGGGGGGTTTGGTCAGAGTAGAGAAATTAGAGGTGGAAGAGTGACAGATGGGAAACCTTTATGAGGCTGCTGAAGTTACAGTGCAGGTGGAGATGCTTGTGATAGTTTTAAAATGCTTTCCTGACCAGTTTTGGAGCCCTGGCTAGAGGCTGCTAAGTTCCCCTTCTGGAGCGGTTGGTTAAGTCCACACTCCTGTCCCTCTGTCTTATTGGGTTCCCAGTCTCTGGACCACTGTTCACTTTCTCTTCATGCCAAGGCCAAGTACTAGACAACGAAGGCAGCCTCTATGCCCAAAGTCCATTGAAGTCATTCAAACTAACCAATCCCAAGCTTCCTCCATACTTACCCCTGGAAACTACGATCAAGGCTCTTGCCTCCTGTGGTAGTCAGCTTTCCATCACTGTGACAACATACCCAAATTAAACCAGCTTAAAGGAGAAGAGGTTTATTTTGGCACATGGTTTCAAAGTCCATAGTGACCTGGCCCCATTGCTTTAGGCTTGAGGCAAGACTGAACAATGACAGGGGACATGTAGTGAAACAAAGCTGCTCACCTCAGTGTTTGGGAAGCAAAAAGAGTAAGAGGAGGGAACTAGGGACAAAATATCCCCTTTAAAGACGTACCCCAAGAACTGCTTCTTCTTCCACCACTTCCCAATGGTGCATTAAATTATGAATCCATAAATGTTTTATCCATTCATGTGGTCAGATGATCCTGTTGGTCTCAAAAGGCCCACCTCTGAACACTGCTGTACTGGGGACCAAGCCTTCAACACATGAGGTCTGGGGGATCATTTAAGATCCGAATCATAACACTACCATTCCTTTCTCACCTTCTGCCTCATAATTGACCCTCATCATTTCCCATGTGTCCTCCTGCCCCGTGCTGTGACATGCACTTCTTCTCTTGAGAGTTGTGAATAGAATAAATCATTGGTCTTTTTGTTGTGTTTTTGAAAACAGATTGGTTGATGTAGAATCGATATGTTGTCTGTTTACACCATTTCATGTGTTTGGATGTATGCACTTACCTGTGATACTATTGCCACCACCAAAGTAATTAACATATCCTTTGCCTCCAAATTAAACTATGTTTTCATTGGTCATCTCCAGATCTGTTGGTCTCATCATAAGTAAATAATAAGACCTTTGAAATCCTACTGGACTAGACTTTTGGTGGAGACAGCAAGAAGTTAGTGGATACAGAGATATTTAGGAGGTACACAATTCCATGAGAGATCCATGTGGGGGATGATGGAGATAGGGCATGGAGATGACTCCTATATTTTTGGCTTGTTAATAGAGGACCTTCAGCAAGACTGAAAACTGGAAGGGGCCCTAGTTGCTGAGATAATGTTTTATGTTCAGAGTGGGGCATGGAGTGACTTTAAGATATTCAAGTGGAAATGTCAGGGAGATAGTTGGATAAACAATTTAGGACTTGTGAGTAGATCTTTTTGAGAGAGGAGGACATGTGAACGAGAATCAGAGATGGTAGTAATCACCAAAGATGGCAGTCTTCAGGGACAATTCATGAGGAACACTTTTTGCAGGGAGGGAGACATGAGCTTAGTTGGGTTGGGCAGGAGAAACAGCGAACAACGGCTTGGAAGCCAAATTGGTGTTTCACTTTTGGCTAATGATGGATAGCCCAGTTAAGACAAGCAGATGGTCTGTATAGGAGAGGAATAGAAACAGGAACAGGGGTTTAGAGTAGCTAGGTGCCAAGGTATTCTGCCCTTGGAAGTTTGGGAGGTAAGGAGTTTATTAGCCTCAGTAGTCTTCTGGGTACTTCATTAAGAGAATTAAATAGAGTACCTCTTGTTCAGGCTTTTCTGTTTTTTAGAATACATGTTCCTACAGGATAGAGATTTTCCTCTGCCTACTGATTATGCTCAGCTAGACTAGAGGCTATTAATGTTGGAGGCTTGAAGGAAGATTAGCCAAACATTATTATGTTAATTTTATTTCAGTCAACTATCAAAGATTTATTATAAGTCTACTGTGTGTTCAAATCAAAGGATCTAGTCCTCGAGCCTATGAAAATTGCAGTTTTATTGAAAAGACAGGAACTTAATGATTTAAAAAGAAAGAAGGGGAACCCAACAATGAAGGCCAGAAAACATGTGTTGTAAAAAGTCAGATTCATAAAAACAGAAAGTAGAGTGGTGGCTGCCACAAGCTAGAAATGACTTTAACATTTTCATTGTATATGTCTTTATTTAGTTTTGTTGGTAAAATAGGTAAAGTACACAACATAAAATTTATCATCTTAACCATTTTAACTGTCCAGATCAGTGTTAAGTACACTCACATTAACGTACAACACATCTTCAGAACTCTTTTCATCAGACATAACAATAACTCTATACCCTTTAAACCATTCCTCATTTCCATCTTTCTAGCTCCTGGCAGCCACCACTCTACTTTCTGTTTTTATGAATCTGACTACTCTAGGTACACCATAAAAGTGGTTAGTCTTTTATGAGTCTGACTATTGTTTTTAACTTAGTGTAATGCCTTCAGGGCTCATCCATGTTGTAGCATACATCAGAATTTCCTTCTTTTTAAAGACTGAATAATATTCCGTTGTATCTACATACCTTATTTTATCCATTTATTTATTGATGGATACTTAGAATGCTTCCATGTTTTTCCTATTGTGAAAAACGCTCCTGTGGGGCTGGGGTTGTGGCTCAGTGGTAGAGCACTTGCCTAGCACATGTGAGGCACTAAATTCGATTCTCAGCACTGCATATAAATATATACCATGAATAAAATAAAGGTCCATCAACATCTAAAAAAATATTTTTAAAATGCTACTATGAGGATGGGTGTAGAAAGATCTCTTTACTACCCCCACCCCCCAATTCTTTTGGAAGTAGAAGAAGGATAATTCCAGAAATAGAAATACTGAATCATATAGTAATATTATTTTTAATTTTTTCAAAACCATCATGCTGTTTACTGTGTGGCTATACCATTTTTACCTTCCTACCAACAATGCACAAGGGTTCCAATTTCCTTGCATCTTTGACAACACTTATTTTTGTTTATTGTCATTGTAGTAGTAACCATCATAATGTATGTGTGGTATCTTACGGTTTCGATTTGCATGTCTCTAATGATTAGACATGTTGAGAATATCTTCATGTGATAATTGACCATTTGTATAACTTTGGAGAAAAGTCTATTCAGGTCCTTTGCCCATTTAATTCAGGTTGTTTGGTTTTTTGTTGTTTAATGGTAGGAAATTTTTAAATGTATTCTGAAGACTAACCCTTTATTAGATCTTTGATTTGCAAATATTTTCTCACATTCATAGGTTTGCCTTTTCACTCTGTTGATTATATTCTTTCATGCATAAAAATTTTTAAATTTTTATATAGTCCAGTTTTTTTTTCTACTTTTGTTGCCTATGTTTTTGGTAGCATATTTAACAAACTGTTACAAAATCCAATATCATGAAGTTTTCCCCTAATTAATTTTTTTGTTTTGTTTTATTATGAGTTTTAGCTGTAACATTTAGGTTTGCGATGCATTTTTATTTTTTATTAATGCATTATAGTTATATTTAATATTTGGGTTCATTTTGACATAATCATACATGCATGGAATATAATTTGCTCCACTTCAATCCACAATACTTCCTCTTTCCCTCACCTCTTCCCTCCCCCCAGCCCCCTTCTTCTACCCTACTGGTTTTACTTCTGTGTGTTTAGATTTTTTTTAACAATATTTTTTTTTTTTTAGAGAGAGAGAGAAAGAGAGAGAATTTTTAATATTTATTTTTCCATTTGCGGCAGACACAACATCTTTGTATGTGGTGCTGAGGATCGAACTTGGGACGCACGCATGCCAGGCAAGCATGCTACCGCTTGAGCCACATCCCCAGCCCCTAGATTTTTTTAAAATTAGTGCTTTATAAATATACACGAAGTGAAATTCACTGTGGTATATTCAGATATACATATAGCATAATTTGGTCAAATTCATTCCACCATTCTTCTCTTTTCCTAGACCTTCTCCCTCCTCCTTGATTTCCTTTCTTTACTCCACTGATCTCCCTTCTATTTTCATGAGATTCCACCCCTTCTCCACTCTGCTGTTTTGTATACCTTTTGCATGAGAGAAAACATTCGACCCTTGACTTTCTGTGTTTGTCTTATTTCTCGTAGCATAATGTTCTCCATTTCCATCCATTTACCAGCAAATGCCATAATTTCATTCTTTTCTATGACTGAATAAAAGTTCATTGTGTATATATGCACATTTTCTTTATCCATTTATCTGTTGATGGACACATGGGCTTGTTCTATAACTTGGCTGTTGTGAATTGTGCTGCTATAAACATTGATATGCCTGAGTCACTATGGTATGCTGATTTTAGTTCTTTAGAATAAATACCAGGGAGTGGGATGGCTGGGTCATATGGTGGTTCTATTCCCAAGCTTTTTTTTTTTTTTTTTTTTCTGTTGAAATTTTTTTTGTAATTTATTTTTATTTGTGCTCTTAAGAAATCTTCATACTGTATTCCAAAGTGGTTGTACTATGCATTTCCCAACAACAGTGTGTGTATTCCTTTTCCCCACATCCTCACCAACATTTATTATTATTTGTACTCTTGATGATTGCCATTCTAACAGGAACGAGATGAAATCTCAGGGTAGTTTTGATTTGCATTCCCTTGATGGCTAAAGATGTTGCATATTTTTTCATACAATTGTTGGGCATTTGTAGTTCTTCTTTTGAGTAGTGTCTGTTCTCAATTTGTCCATTTATTGATTTTTTTAATGTTGAGGTTTTTAAGTTCTTTATATATTCTGGATATTAATTCTCTGTGGGAAGGGCAGCTGGCAAAGATCTTCTCCTATTCTGTAGGCTCTCTCTTCATGCTCTTAATGATTTCCTTTGCTGTACAGAAGCTTTTTAATTTAAAGCCATCCCACTTATTGATTCTTAGTTTTACTTGACTTTAGGGGTCTTATTAAGGAAGTTGGAGCCTGCACTAATATGTTGGAGAGTTGAGCCTATGTTTTTCTTTAGCAGTTGCAAAGTTTCTGGTCTAATTCCTGAGTCACTGATCCACTTAGAGTTGATTTTTATGCCAGGTGAAGATATATATGGTGTAATTCCATAGTCTAATCTCATTCTTTTGCTGTGGATATCCAGATTTCCCAATACAATTTATTGAAAAGACAGTCTTCTCTCCATGGAATGGTCTTGGCACCTATATTGCAAATCATTTGGCCATATATGTGAGTGTTTATTTTGGGACTCTTTACTCTATTCCATGGATCTCTATGTCTGTCTTCATGCCAGTGCTACATTGTTTGTGTGTGTGAGTGTGTGTGTGTGTGTGTGTGTGTGTGTGCTGGTTGGGGGGCAGGTTTACCAGGAATTGAACCTAAGGGTGTTCTACCACTAAGCCACATACCCAGTCCTTTTTATTTTTTATTTTGAGACAATTCTCACTAAATTGCCCAGGCTGACTGTGAACTTTCATTTCTCCTGCCTCAACCTCCTGAGTAGCTGGGATTATAGGAGTGCACCACCCCTTAGGACCTACAGTTTTGGTTACTGTAGTTTTGTAACATTTAGAATTAGGAAGGGCAAGATATCCAAATTTGTTTTTCTTTTTCGAGAATGTTTGGCTCATAAGATTTCCTTGAGATTGCGCATGAATTTTAGAGTTGTTTTTTTTTTTTCTGCAAAACATGCCATTAGGATTTTGATAGGGATTAAAATCCTCTGTAGAACACTTTGGGTAGTCTTAACATCTTAATAACATTAATTCTCTTAGTTCCTAAATATGTTTATATTTGTTTCTTTAGTTTCTTTTAGCAATATTTTATAGTTCTCAGTACATATTAAGTGATTAAGTTTATTCCTAAACCTATGATTAAATCCATTTCTGTGTGATTGAGTTGTTTCTAAACCTTCTATTTTATTTCATGTTATTGTAAATACAGTTGTTTTCTTTATCCTTAAACATTTTGATACTAACTCAAGAATAGTGCTCATTCAGGAATTAGCTTAGGAAGTTTTGTCCCCAGTCTTTTTTTGATCTTGTTTCCTCTCTGCTCTCTCTGAGTATTTTCTTTGGCCCTTTCAGAGTGTTTTCTTGGCAATTTTAGTTTAAAGGTCCTTCAAACAGATAAATCAATCTATTTCCAAATACACATTTATGCATTATTTCAACAAGTTTAACAACGTTCATTTAATCATAACAAGTTGTCCTACAGACTGAACTCTTTCTTTTATCCCAAGGTTACAAGAACCCGATGATCCTCTGTATTTTATGTTTTTAGTTTCCAGAGTTATCTTACACATCAAAGCAAATGAAGATGTGATCTATGAACCCAAACTGAAAGTCATTAACTTGTCAATTCAGTGATTAATTCAGTCAACAGCATCATTTGAATATCAGTATGCACCATTCTATGGAAATCTATACCAAATTTTATTTATGACAGAATCAGGGAAATTCCTGTCAGTCCCTTTGGGACATTTTTGCTTTATCTACATTCTTTTTCTGAATTTTCTATCTTCTTATCCCTCAATGATATGCAAAACAATTTTATAATCATAGCAAATAATGTCAAGTACTATGTAAGTATCATGCTTAATGTTAACTCATTTAGGACTTACAATACCCTGAGCACATCTAGACAGGGAATACTGAAGGCCACACAGCCATGAGTGGAGGTGTTAGGATTCAATGTAGATAGTCCTGTCCCAGAAACAGCTCTCAGGAAGATGGACAAGTAATTCATCAAATCACGGGATATCTATCCAATACAATCATGTGTACAATATATATTTTGCATGCATAAAAACTTTGTATAAAATATAAGATCTCAATTATTAAACTGTATGTAAGAGAACTGATAGAAAATATGAAAATGTTATTAGCAGGTATTGTAGATGCTTAAGTTTTCTGGCTAATCTTATTCACTTAAAATGTTTTTCTATGAAGCCATATATTTTTATTTTAGAGAAAAAAATATTTTACCTGTCTATTCACAGTGAAGGGACTTCAAAGCACTTCAAATTAATCTCCATGCTGGAAGGGAATAGCTGCAGAGATAAAGAAAGCACACTGATTCTACTTGGGCAAATGAAAATGATTGGGACTATAATATGGAGATATAGAAAACTTTAATTTGATATAGCTGAGCAGAGCAATGAGGAAAGAGAGGAGGAAGGGGAAAAGGAAACACATAGGAGGCATCCATTATATCTGAGTCACTCAGATCTTTAGTTTTCATTTCTTTTTGCCATGCAGTGCTTGGAATATGCTTATACCAGAATTTTACTTCTTCTTACCTGAAACTCAAATTTAGATGGGTGTCCTGTGTTTTATTCAGCAACTCTTAAAGTTTATAGGAATGTTTTCTATATTTTAACTTACTATAAAAAAGTTACTCAATGTCTAGACAGTTAAAAAAAAAAAAAAAAGGCTTATTGGGCATGTTTGTGTGTGTTTGACAGTATTGACAGTAGTCTTGTTGGTCGGACATTTAAAAATCAGAGGCTGCTGTAAGGCCTACCCTTTCCTGCCTCTCAAGTGGCCTGAAATTAGAGGGTTAGCACTCTTGTTCTATCCAGTCTGGCACATAGTAGGAATTTAGTTAATTTTGGTCTAAACAGGTGCTCAGTACTGTGAAAAATCCTAGATATTTCTGAGTTAATACTATGCTCTGATGAGAAAGGATTTCACTTTACAAGGTGAATAATAACATTACTGGCAAGGAAAATGTCAACCAATCAGCTAGGAAAAATTTTACATATGCCTCATTAACAGCACAGCCCTTGTTGTCATTGTCTAATGATCTTGTTCCTTCCCTGCTCTTATCTAGGACAAATATTCTTTCTTGAAAGCGGTTGCTTACATTGTTTCCTAGTCACTCCTCAGTAGATTAACATTAGAAAAATAGTGAGTTTTCACAATTTCATGAACAATGAAAAGCCACCACCCAAAAAGGCACCCAAATTTGAAGCTCCTTTTTAATTCCTTAACAAGAATAAACTTCATGGCTTTATACTTGAAATAGCAGTTTTGGAGATGGAAAGTTTCTGAAGGTTTTCTTTATTTGCTAATCAATGCCAGGAGCCTATTATTATTAAATTCACAAGCCTAGAGGTTTTCCTTTGATTATATATTGAGGGGGCATTTTATTCTCTATACTTGGGTAACTCCTGCTTGAGGTGTTCATATGATTGAACGGAAAATAATTCATATGCCTGTTTTCGTTTGTTTGCTGCTGTGACCGAAAGACCTGAAAAGAATAATTTTAGAGGAAGAAAAGTTTACTTGAGGGCTCACAGTTTCAGAAGTCTCAGTCCATAGACAGCTGACTTCACTTCTCTGAGCCCAAGGTAGGCAGCACATCACAGTGGAAGGGCATGGAGGAAGAAAGCAGCTCAGTACATGGCTGTCAGAAAGCAAGAGACTAAGTTTAGCTCACAAAATATATACCCAAAAGGCCCACCTGCAATGAGCCACCTCCTCCAGCCACACCCAGCTAATCCCTAACAGAGGATTTAATGCCCCGATTTGGTAAAGGTTCCCATAACCCAATCATTTCACTTCTAAACTTTCTTACATTGTCTCACAGATGAGCTTTTGGAGACACCACATATGTAAACTACAACAATGCCTAAATTGTGAGACAGCAATGCAAGATCAAACTCTGCAAATAAAAATAACTAAAAATAATTTCCCATTTTGATCATGGATTAAGCTGTATTGAATATTCAGCCTTACTGATTTTGTTTTCTAATTCTGACACCTGTTGAACACACTTATCAAACATAAGTGGTGATGATTACAGAAATAAGAAAGGAGATTGGTACAGGGAGACTAATGAGCAGAAATTCATCTGGCCCTCTGTTAACTTGAAGTACTTAGCTAAGGGCCTTGCACAGAAGAAGTGCAGATTGTTGAGCTGAACTCTGTGTCCCCCTGGCAATCTGATCAGGTAGGACACCTGTTCTCCTAAGCAAGCTGTCACTTAGCAGACTCCTACCTATGCTGATTCAGATATCTACGTCGTTATTTATTTATTTATTTATTTATTTATTTTTCTGCTTTGGAAGCCCAAGCCTGTCCCTTCTGGGATTGTGACTCTTCATTGTTTCTCATGCTAGACAGTTGCTCAAATGCAGAATTTATCAAGTTGTAATTTTTATGTGTTTTTTTAATATGATCGTGGGTCTTCAAAGCATACCTATTATCTATAGACGGAGGCATTAGTGTGTGCACGCAAATAGATATTTAAACACTCCCAGATGAATATCTCATGCACTTAATTTGAAGAATTAAATTCTCCACCCCCAGAATCGTGCCTATTGTAGGCCGACTTCATACGCAGGTAGTGCAGGACTCATCAGGCTGTACCCTTGTATTACTTTCCCACAGTGGTCTCTAATAGGTTCATTAGGGAATCTAGGATCACTGATTTGGCAATTTTGCCTGCTAAATTATTCCAAATGTCCATTACTTACTGGCACTAACTGGGAAGATTCTTTCTGTTCGTAGATGTAAGTTCTTCCATTTTTCTGTTTCCTTTTGTATTTTTCCCTCAAATATGAGTCTATTGGGGATTAAATCTAAATTAGTCTAATTTTCTTTCATAGCAGTAGTCATATTACAGTAATTCTCACTGCAGCAAGAAGCACTTAGTGTCTTGATTTCTCTGCCGTTTGCTATAAAACGTTCCAGTCTGTGGTACAGTTCTTGCAGAATTTCTGACCGAGGCAGTTCATTGTTTCTGCTCCCACTCTGATTTGCCCTTTAAGACATCTCATTTGGTGTTAAGTTTAAAATTGGCTTTTATACATAGGAGGCTGCCCTGATCTACGAACCCAATATTTTACCCTGACAATGCTGTGATCCTTGTGCCTCTTCTGTCATCCTTTTTTCTTCACTCGTTTTTCTTTCCTTAACCTCTTACATTTTCTCACTTGCTTAATCCCCACTATTATCCAACCAGAAAGAATGACCCCACTCACCTCTTTTTATCAACCCAAACCCAAGCCCATCGTGCCCCCTGCTCAGGTGAGCCTCTGCCCTTGTACTTTCCTCTCCAGTTATTTTAGCCCAGTCACTGACCCCGGACATTCCTACTCAAACTCTCTGGCTTTATTATGTCTAAGTTGATTTGTCCCCACGCATGAGTGAGTGTGTCGTGCCTCTGCCCCTGGCAGGATTCTCGTCTGATGAGAGTTTTACACCTCCTGGGTTCACTCCAGAGGAGCAGAGTCCTGTCTTGTTAGTGGAATCCTGATGCTCCGTCCTCATCTGCCTGTTAGTTCTTTCACCCGTTACCCTCTAAGCCTTTCTCACTTCAAAGTACTCTAGAAAGTTTTTAAATGGATGCTTAAAAATCATAGAAACATAAATGGGACCCAGTGATAGGTTAACCAAAAAAAGAAGGGCATTTTATATATCACCTGTTGCTGTTCTTGAAAAGACAAACTCATCGCCCTCCCCCGGAGTTTGGTTCTCCATTCTCAGAGGTCAAGCCGCACCTGGTACCTTCTTCATTCCACTACTAGGTCTTAAACATTTGCTTTTTATTTTTTACGCCTCCACTCTCACCTTTGTTCACAACCCCCTCTGTGCCTGGACCATTTCACTGTCTCCCTACAAACCTTCTTCAGTGCACTCTCCATACAGGAATGATTTTTCTAATGTTCATGCACATTTCTGCTGTTTTTCTTCTAGAAAATTTACAATGGCCTTTCATTGCTTATGAAATAAAACATAAACTCCTTAATATGCTCTTCTATTACTTGGCCCTTGCTAACTTCTCTAGCCTCAGTTTACTTTTTTGCACATAGGCCACACTGATTTTCTGCACATAGGCCACACTAATTACAGGCAGCCTGGGGTAGTGGTGCTTGTTGTGGCAGTTGCAGGAATGCCCTTTTCCAAATGTCACTAAGTGCACATCAATGATTAGCTCAGGAACCTTCTCCACTCTGAAGCCTTCCTTGGCCCGCCCAAGCAGGGTCAATCACTTGTTTCTTTGTCTGTGTGCTTTAGATGCTTTTGTTAATGCAACTCCTCTTTAGATCTTTCTTTCTTCCTCTACTGCGAGGACTTGGAAGTTTGAAACAATGTCTTATCTTTACATCGTGCAGGCTTGTTATAACTCATAGTAAAAATTCAATAAATGTGGGTTAAATCAATGTGAGTGAGAGAAAAGGAATTATTTTTCTTATTCTTCTTCCCCCTCTTCCTCCTCTTCTCCTCCTCCTCCTCCCCCTCCTTCTTCTCTTTTGATAGGAAATAGCCATGAATGGTGAACTTAGAGAAAAAATTGTCAGTGACAGATTTTGATGATTCAGTGCACAATGGAAATGATTTCCGACTAGTTTTTAATTTTTTTTTTTTGGATAGCAATTATCATTTGGATTAAAAACCTGCATTTCCTCTTCTATAACCTCCACTTGAAAGAAGAGCTTTGAAGGAGGAATCAACAACATGAATGTCCCCTTCTCTTCTTTGAAAGGACAGTGTGCGTCTTTGATGGTCGAGCCTCACAACTGTGAGCACTAAAGAGCCTCGCCTTCAAGTGAACCAATCATCACTCATGATATTGGTGGGGCAACCTGCTGCCAGCCTGCAAATGAGGCCTGTTAATGATATCACTCATTTCAAGTCTGCAAATGGGAACACAAGGGGAGGAGGACCCCATGCACTGCTGCTGGCCATTAATCCATGTTATTAATGGAGGCAGCTTTATCAGTCTTGCATCCTGCTGATGGAGGGGTTCTCATTTTCTCATTATTTCATCGTTTACAAGTTTACTTATAAGGTGTATGTTCATATTTATATATATTTTATTTTCATGAATCTCTCTCTCCCTCCCCCACCTTCCTGTATTTTCTCTCCAAATTTAGTGAGATCGATTTGAGAGAGGGTGGTTATGGGGGTCCTTCTAATGACATCTCGACTTCAAGAGCTATGGCCCATTTTAAAAGACGTATAGAAGCGCATGCTAATGTAATTGCCACTGTGTCACTGCCTGAAAGCTCCCATTAACTAGTAGCAGGCTTATAGAAAAGGGCTGTGGATGAAGGCCCAGGAAATCTGAGAGCCAGAGAAGGCATGGGGGAGGCAGGCATCTTCTGGGAGAAGGAGCGATCATGAGATTCCTGAGCTCTCCTCCAAGCACTTAGAAATGTTCTCTGTGACACTGTTAACTCTAGGAATGCTTACTTGTTATATCTTAGATGGGAACATAGATCACACCAGGATGGCAAAGCAACGAACTCATACTTCATATTTGATTAGACTCTTAACTCCCAACCAACAATAGAAATAAGTTTACATAAAGTAACATTGTTTTAAAGATAAGCTTTATGTCTTTTAGAACAGTTTGAAATCCATTTAGAATGGAAGGTTCAGAGAGTTCCCTTTCCCACACATGCGGTCTCCCCCTTTATCCTCTACCCCAGTGGTACATTGGTTATAGCTATTATCACCCAATGTCTATAGTTTACAATAGGGTTGATTCTTGGAATTTTGTCCATCACTGGGACAAACATACCTGACAAGAACAACTCAAAGAAGGGTTTATTTTGGGCTCATGGCTTCAGAGGTTCAGTCCATGGTCTGCAGACTCCATTGCTCAGAGTATCGTACCAGAAGGCTGTGATGGAGGAAAGCTGCTCACCTCATGGTGGTTGGGAAGCACAGGGGTTGGGGAGTCTGGGGATAAAAATATAATCCCTAAGGGCATGTTCCCAGTGACCAGCCTTCTCCAGCAGCACTTTACCTGCCTAAGATACCATCCAGTAGTCCATTCAAATTATTAATTCATCAAGTGATTGGGTTATGACTTTCATAATCTAATCATCTCAACTCCTGCATTAACAACAGACACCTGGTATCCAAATCATAACAACACTGTACATTCCATAGGTTTTGTCTCCTACCCACCATTATAGCAGATGCAATAAAAATCCTCTGTTCTCCACCTATTTGTGCCCTAACCCTTGACAATCTTTATTCCTTTACTGTTCCTCTCATTTCTCCTCTTCTCAAATAAATGTCATGGAGTTGGCATCATATAGCATGTAGCATTTTCAGAATAGCTTAGCAATAGTAATCTATTTAACTTTCTTTCATGTCTTTTCAAGTCTTGAAAACTCGTTTTCTTTTTAGTGTTGAATAATATCCCAGTGTATGAATATGCCCACTGTTCCTTTATCCTTCACTTACTAAAGGGCATATTGGATGCTTCCAAGTTTTGGCAATTATGGGTAAAGTTGACATAAGCATTAAGTTGATATATGGTTTTTATTTGGGTACAAGTTTTGAACGCCTTTGAGTAACATCAAAGATTGACTGCTGGATCAAGGGTTAAGAATATGTTTAGTTTTATGAAGAATTGCCAAGTCATTCTCCAAAGGACAGCAATGAGTGGTGGTTCTGCTGTTTCACACCCACATCAGCACTTGGCATCATTAGTGTTCTTTGGCCATTCTAATAGGCATGTAGTGATATCTCATTATTGCTTCAATTTGCATTTCTCTGATGACATATGATGTGGAACATCTTTTGTATGCTTATTTTCCATCTGTATTTCTCCTTTAATGATGTATATGTTTATGTTTTTGGCCTATTTTTTAATTGGGTTGTTTTCTTATGGCTGAGTTTTAAGAATATTATTGTACATTTTGATAGTAGTCTTTTATCAGATTTGTCTTTTGCGGTCATTTTCTTCTAATCGGTGCCTTGTCTTTTTATTTTCTTGTCCATGTTGTTCAGAGCAGATAAATTTAATTAGAATAAAGTCTAGTTTACCAATTATTTATTTTATGGATTGAGCCTCTGGTGTTGTATCTAAAAGTCATCATCAAAGGGCTGTTTTTACCTGTGCATATAATCCAGCCAAACACACTTCTACAAAAATGATGTGTATTCAACAACAAACCTCAAATGTTTTAAAGTATGAGGCAAATATAATGGAGAGCAAGACTTAAAGAAATGCTATCATGTTGGCTATTGATTTGAATATTATTAATCACCATTTAAGTAAAGCTTGTTTTTTTTTAAATTTTAAGAAAGATTTTCAATTTCATTTTCCCTTTGAAATTAGAGGCCTTTGTGTGCTCAATCTTGTATCTGTATTAATTCAAATCATTGTTTGTCATGAAAATTTTCATATATGTCCCAGTGAACTAGGGGGGAAGTCAGACCCCTCCTGATTATAAGAGGAGGAAGAAGGGAGAGGAACCAGGCAAGTTTGGGCCATTAGCACAGGGGAGAGGCACTTTTCCCATGAAGAAAGGAAGGTGATATGGGGACTCTTTTTTTTTTTTTTCCCTAATCCCAGAACTAGAAGAAGAGAAATGAAGCAAAATTGCCTCAGTGATATGAGAAGACCCTAGATCCCATTTGTAGGGGAAAGATGGAGGGTGGGGTTGTGGGTCCTACATGGGACTCAAGGAGAAGGGCTATCGATACAGTGATTTTTCACAAGAAAAGACAAACCCATATATCAGAATAAAGAAAGGGACAGGAGTTGGAAATCTGAGAAGGTCCACTGTAAAATAAATACAGTTAATTTATTCAGAGTCATAATTAGGGTCCCCCTATAAATCATTCAGCCCTTGCCCCACTGGTATTAGTCTGGTTTTGTTACTATGATGAAATTGCTGAGGATGGGTAACTTTATAAAAAAAGGAAAGCGGTTCATTTTGGTTTTTGATTCTGGAGGTCCAAGGTTGAGGGGCCACATCTGGTAAAGGGTCATGTTGCTGGCTGTGTCCCAAGGCACTGTAGGAAAGACAGGGAGTGTGAATATATATCTGTGACTTCTGGCTTTCTCCTTCCTTTTATAAAGCCTCTAGGATTCAGTCATGGGGACTCTACCCTAATGACTTGATCCTGAATCTCCTTCCATAGGCCCTAACTCTAAATACAACAGTTCAGATTACATTTCTCCCCTCCTAACATCTCACAAATAGGGATTAAATTTTAACACATGAAGCCCTGGGGGGACACACTGAAACCAGAGCACCACCCTAGGCAGAAGAAGATGCCTTCCTTGATACCACTACTGTGGCAGCAGCCAGAGAAGCTGCCTGTGTTATGTAGGCTGAAGGAGGAGATGGACTTCGCGGAAAGGGAAACTAGTTGGTGGCTTCCTCTCCTTGCTTCTGTAAACCAGGCACTCATGCAGAAAGCCATCAGGAAGAGCATATCCCAAAGAAAACCCCATTCTCAGGAGTAGAAAAAATACTCAGAAAGTTGGGGAGTCTGTGGTCATGCCCTCAGGATCATGAGGCCAAGAGTTTAACTTTGGTGTCAAAGTTCTTCCCTGGGGAGCCACCTCCTACAGTGTTTCAGTCACGGATATACTTTATTTAGCACCATCTCACTGGATTGTCACAACATGCCTAGAAAACAAACAAGTTAGTTATCACCAGACTCTTTTCCTGGTTTTGCCTAAGGTTAGATAAACAGAAAAATGTAGACTCTGTTTCTCTGTATTTCCAGTCTAGGTTTTTTTTTTGTTTTTTTTTTAATACCTTAGTACAACCAGTCGAGTGCCCCTCCTTTCTCAACTTGTGCCATTAACAGGAATTAGTTTGTCGTAAATCTCTTCCTTAGGAAGTTGCACAGTTCTTGAAAGAAATCTTTTTTCATAAACAGATGGCATGGTTTTTACATTGAGTTATTCATTGGTTCCAAGGAAGGATGGAAAGAAGAATTAAGCGTTGGACATAGAAGGAATGATAGCAGTTAAAGTCGAAGAAGCCACTTTATGAAGGATCCCCAGTGTTTTTGTCAGCCTTTTCATGCTGCTGTGACTAAAAGACCTGACAAGAACAATACTAGAGGAGGAAAAGTTTATTTGGGCGCTCATAGTTTCAGAGGTCTCCATTCCTCCAGGCTCAAGGTGAGGCTAAACATTATGGCATAACAGTGTGGCAGGGGAAAGCAGCTCACATGATGATCAGGAAGTGGAGAGAGACTCCACCCTCCAGATACCAAATATATACTCCATAGCCACGCCCCCAATGACCCACCTTTTCCAGCCACACCCCTACCAATGAACCAGTTAATCCCATTAAGGGATTAATTCACTGATTGGGTTAAGACTCTCATAACCCAATCATTTCTCCTCTAAACCTTTTGGCATTGTCTCACACATGAGCTTTTGGGGGACACCTCACATCCAAACCATAACACCAGGTCTCCATAAGAAGATTTGAGATTATATTTTATGTCTTTTTGACCTTGAATCCCAAGTAAAAAAAAAAAAAAAAAAAAAAAAAAAGGCCCTGTGCTGAAGACTTTGGTTGGCATTCAAATCAATTACCATAGGAATCTATAGACTCTCTTTCTTTGGAGGTATTTTATACTAAGGTAGATAATTTCAGAAGGGACCAGGACACAGCTTGAAGATGAACTAAGTGACCTCTTGGTATTTTCTAAGCATGAAACTAATTTGGCAGCAATGTATGGGCCTTAAGTGTACCCAAAGTGAGTCTCAGAAGTAACTTGTCTCAATTTACAACCTGTCTTGATCTTTGGCAGTCTAAAATTGCCCTAAATACGAGTCTGGATAGAGTAAGGAGTAGAGCAGAGTGGCTGAAGGAAGTTTAATGTGTAACTCTCTGATAATAAAAATGTTTAAAAACACATACTGAATATCTTACTTTTTTCCAGTAACCTTGTATGTGTTGTTCATTTAGTTTTTACTGTGGCCTGTGTGGTAGATGCTATTGTGCTGTTGGTTTTTCCACACAAAGAAACCAAGGCTTTAAGCTAAATAACTTGGCAAATAAGAGGTAATTTTGGTTTTAAAGTGTGCTCTTCCCAAAAAGCAGCATGTGCCTCCTTGGGAAGTCTAGAAAGACCTGTATCTCTGAGGTACACTAACCTGAGTTCCAGCTCCAGCACGGCCATTTTCCAGCTGTGTGACCACAGCAAAATCATTTAACCTCCGAGTCTCAGTTTTTTTAAGACTATAAATGGAAGATTAGATACCTGCTTTGAAGCATTACTGGCAAGGACACATAAATCATACACTCATTAGCTATTACAATTTTGAAATACATCCTGACAACCTGGTTGGGTCAACACATGACATATGGGTGACAGAGTCAGCTCATTCTTTCTCTTGTCATTCATTCGTGAGAGAAACTGCCAATGAAAGATATCACAAAGTCCTTGAAAATATCAATAACATTAGCATAATGCTAATGTGAATAAATCAACAGGAACTAATCAACATTTCTGGAAAAACAGAGCCAATGTCACTTTGTAGAGATAAAATGCATGGCTGGCTGTGCATTTCTGAACCTGTCTGTGTGGCCATTGCCAAGTGATTGGTAGGAACAAAATTCAGGTTTCCTCCTGCTTTAATCATTTCAGATGGTTCCTGGGGCCTCTGAAGAGGGTTCTAGGATTGGGGTGGAGGGCAGGTGAGAAGGTAGGCTAGGTTCAGCCCGCCACCTTCAATCAAAGATGCCTTGATGTCTTTTATATACTGAGGATTGTTTGTAAGACTATGAAAAAAAAACGTTTTTTAAAGGTAGGAAATCATACGTCAAAACATATACTGGGTTTATTTATTAAGAATGGGAATAAGGTACTTCAGGTAGTTTTATAAAATGAAAATCAGTGGTTTTTAAAAAACAATGTGGAAAGGAGAAAAGAAATTCAGTGGAGTTGATAGAGGAGAGGCTAATACTGGGCTCTAGAGTTGGGCACCTGGCTTGAATCCTGCAGCTGCCATTAGCTGTGTGAGACCTTGGAGCACATTATTTAACTTCTCTGTGCTTCAGTTTCCTCATCGGCAAAATGGGCATGGTAATAATTTTAGCTTCCTGTTGCTGCTACAACAAATCACCACAAATGTTTTAATGACTTTATATAACATGAATTTATTGTCTTTTGATTCTAGAGGCCAGAAGTCTGAAATGGGTCTCATCATGCCCAAAACACAGTTTTGGCATGACCCTGCTCCCCGGAAGGCTCTAAGAAGACCTTGCCATTTACAGCTGCTAGAGGTTGCCTGCAGCCCTTGCCCCTAGACCCCTCCTTTGTCACTATCCAGTATCTCACATCTAATCTCCCTCTGACTCTGGCCTCCTGTTTCCTTGGTCATATCTCCTGACTGACCTTCCTGCCTCTCTCTTATTTGGATAATCCTGGAAAATCTCCCTCAGCTAAGATCTTTGACTTCAGAACACCTACAAAGTCCCTTTTATTGTGCAAGATAACATATTCACAGATCGTTAACATTTTAGGCCCTGCAGCAATCCATGAGGTAAGTGCTACTGATTACTGTTATATGTGAGGAAGTGGACATTTTTGGGTGTGGTTGTTTGGCTGATTAAAATCAATAGCACCTCATATTGCTGCAGGGACTAAAATGTTATTGTATAGAATATGATTATAATGGTCCTGGATACTTCTTCATACATACTAAGGGCTGAACACATATTAGCTATGAATGTAATTCTAGTGTATTTTGACTACGGCAATAAAATGTCCCTATGCCCCCATGACACAATATCTGGAGAGCTCATGGGCTTTGGAAATGGACCTGCATACGCCTTTACTTCCTACCTGTGTGACTTTGGAGAAGTAATTAATCTCTCTGAGACTCAGTTTCCATATCTGTAAAATAACCAACTGTATCTTATAGTGTTGTGATGAGGGTTAGGTAGACATAGCAGGTTTCCCTGCCTAACTAGCTTTGGTGGGGGTGACTGCATTCTCTGGAATGTAGAGGGTGACTTGGTCTCTGAGCATTCTTCGAAACCTGAACATCAGAGGCAACAACACCCGTTCACTTCATGGTGTGGTTAAAGGATCCAGCAGTTTGGGAAAGTGCTTTATTAATACCACACAAAGGGGAATAATTCTACAAAGATATGGATTTTTTTCCTCATTGGACAAAAATATTCATCATGGAGATGGAGTTCAACTAGACTTGGAGGCAGGCGTGTAAGGAAAAATGTGATTTTTTTTTTTTTTTCTGTTCTTCATTGGAGAAATGAAGGACATAGTGTTGAGGGCTCTTACTAGTTTCCTGGGTTGGCTGTAACAAATTATCACAAATTTGGCAGCTCAAAACAACATGAATTTCTTTTCATAGAATTATGGAGGCCAGAAATCCAAAATCTGAAATCAAAGTATCTGCAGGGCCATGCTCCCTAGGGGGCCATCAAGGAGAACCTGGTCCTTCACTCTCCACAGAGCTCCTGGTGGCTGCTGGCATTTTTTTGCTTATGGCCTCATCACTCCAGTCTCTGCCTCCAGGTACATGTTTCCTCCTTTTCTTCTCCTTCAGCACTCCCTCTTCCTCTCTCTTGTAAGGCTACATGTAATGGCATTGGGGTCCACCCAGGTGATCCAGGATAAGCACATCCTTTCAGGACCTTTAACCTAATCTCATCCTTGGCCATATGAGGCAGTATTTACCCTTTTGCCACATAAAGTGATACTGGAGATTAAGAAGCAAATATATCTTGAAGGGGTGGGGGACATTTTTTTCATCCTATCCCAGAAATATAGGGGAAAGTAAGTGCAGCCTTTTTGAAATGATGAAGATCCTCCTTTAGCAGCTCAATGTCCCCCTACTGGAATGCTTCTATGAATGAGAGTGTGCATGGAACATTACGGGAGTAACCCCAAACAGGAATAAAAACAAGTAAAATCTTTTCCCTCGATGAGACTCTGTTGTGATGTGATCTTAAATGTCCCCATGTGTTGGAGGGTAAGTGGTCAGCCTGTGGCACTGTGGTAAGGTGGCAGGACATTTAGGACACAGGGCCTCGTGGGACAGGGGGAGTCAGGTCACTGGGGGGGGTGTGCCCTTCAGGGAGACGTGGGAACCCTGGCCCCTTCCTCTGTGTTTCTCTTTACTTCCTGGCCACTAGGAGGTGAGCCACTTTGCTCCTCCATGATGTTCTTCCTCACCAGGCTTCCTGAGTGATGGGGCCAAGAAACCATGGGACTAAAACGGTGAACCAAAATACACCTTTCCTCCTTTTAAGTCATCTCAGGTGTTTAGACACAGTGACGAAATGTTGACCCACACAGACTCCCATCTAGTAAATGAAAGACAAAACACATCTGAAAAAAAACTGAAATTTCAGAGTAAGAGACCAAGTGACATGAAGGTCTTCAGTGGAGAGTGCCTTATGAGAGGGTTGAGGCAGCAGAGGGCACTCTGACTTTCTCACCTGAGCAAATAGTTGGAGGTGAGTTTTGAAGAGAGGGTATGGATTTCTATTGCAAAAGAAATAAAACTTACTACCTATACTAAAAGTCAGATTTTAAAAATGGTGGGGGTCGATCATACTTTATTTCATTTTAACTTATAATAGTAAAGATAATAGTAAAGAATGTGTTTTGAAAGTGTAAAGCTGTGGGAGGGGTGAAGTGTTAGGTATTAATTAATAATGCCACTAATCTCCAAATCATAATATTTAAACCCTGCTTATTGTAGGTTAGAAAATGAACCTACTGATAAAGAGGATGTAGACTTAATTTTTTTTTAAAGAGAGAGAGAGAGAGAGATAATTTTTTTAATATTTATTTTTTAGTTTTCGGTGGACACAACATCTTTATTTTATTTTTATGTGATGCTGAGGATCGAACCCAGCACCCCGCGCATGCCAGGCAAGCGCGCTACCTCTTGAGCCACATCCCCAGCCCTGGACTTAATTTTGAAGAGAGAAATCAATGTCAAGAATATAACGTAACTGCTGGGTGCTTGGGTTCACACCTGTTATCCCAGCAGCTCGAGAGGCTGAGGTAGGAGGATCAAAAGGTCAAAGCCAGCCTCAGCAATTTAGCAAGACCCTGTCTCAAAAAAAAAAAAAAAAAAAAAGAACTTAAAAAGAAATAAAGAAAAAAGGGCTGGGGATGTGGCTCAGTGGTTTAGAGCCCATGGGTTCGAATTTCAATCCCTAGTACCTTCCCCCCCGAAAAAATATCCCAAATAACTTGCATAAACTATTAGCATTTTCAACTCCATATAGCTTTTCGTGATCTCTTTAACCTTTTGCTATCACATATGGCATTCTTTGGAATTGTGATTTTATCTTCTACAATTCACGAGGACTATAATTCTATAATTTAGTGAAGCCTGTAGAAGAAGTAATGTTTCATGAATGTTATTGCTGATATGAAATGATTGCCTCACTACAGAGCTAGTACAAGGTGTCATCTTGGGGCAAACACTTGGTCTATTTGACCTGGAGGCATAGGAGTCCCAGATTCAGGAAATTTCAGGCTTGACAGTGATGTCTCTGCCTCCCGGGGGAGGCCGGGGAGTCTCCCCATGACGGCTCCTAGTGAGACAGCACCGTGCTATCCTCTGGCCAGCAACCTCCAACCACCAAGAAACTAGAGCTGGACCCCTTATGCTCTACCAGCTGAAGAAGCAAGGCGTGCTCTAATGAAAAGGAAATTTTATCATTCAATTATAAGCAAATGTGTATCTAGTTTTCACAAAAGGAAATATGGGATGAAAACTTTTTATGGCTTTTTTAAATCAACATGTTCATTCTTCTACTAAAGATGAATCTTCTCTCCTACTGAAGAATTAAAATAGGTGAATGTTGCAGGCAGACTCTTTAAGGTGGTCTGGCTGACGACCGCTTCCTGGCATTCCTGCCCTAGTGTGATGCCTCCCTTGAGTGTGGCCTGGAGCTGTAACTGCTTTCCAACCAGTAGAATGGGGCAGGATGTGTGTGATTACATGTATATAATTATGTGTTGTAGTGTCTGTCTTACTGGGTCTCCTCTCTGGGGTCTCCTCTATGTCTCTTTTCTCAGATTTTGAGGAGGCAAGCAACCTCTGCAAGCTCAGGGCAGCCTGCACCTTATAGCCAGCAGGTAATGGAGACTCTCAGTTCTACAGCTGCCCCTAAATTCTGCCAACACCCTAAGTGAGCTTAGGTTGAGTTTCAGACCAGAGCTCAGTGAAGGGGCACACTCAACTGCAGCCTTGTGGAATCCTAAGCCTGGTCCAGACTCCTGGCCCACAGGAGTTGGGAGATAAGAAATGCATGTAGTTCCAAGCCACTGAATTGAAATAATATTGTTATGTAACAATATTGCTGATACAATAAGTTTGAACTTTTCTCCCCACATCCATCCAGGAGCTTTTCTCAAGCAGGAAAGTTAGAGAAGTCCAAGTCACAGGATTTAAACAGCTACTAATCACATTGGAAAATTTAAATATTTTGGGAATGTATATTATTTATATACTGGTTTTCTGCTACCCACACTCTCTTACATGCATTTCTAAAAAATGAAAACAAAGCATATCTGTTATGGTTTAAATGTGGTGTCCCCCTAAAAGCTCACGTGTGAGACAATGCAAGAAGATTTGGAGGAGAAATGATTGGCTTACACATATGGAAGTGGTAGGAGACCCTCAATGCTACACAAAATTACATAGAAGAGATTGTGAAGGGAAAGGGGGGGGGAAACAAGGGAGAGAATTGAACAACAGCAGATGAGGTAGAGAGGGAAGATGGTAGGGGAGGGGAGGGGGGATAGTAGGGGATAGGAAAGGTAGCAGAATACAACAGTCACTAATATGCCATTATGTAAAAATGTGAGTGTGTAACCAATGTGATTCTGCAATTTGTATTTGGGGTAAAAATGGGAGTTCATAACCTAATTGAGTCAAATGTATGAAAGATGATATATCATGAGCTTTGTAATGTTTTGAACAACCAATAAAAAAAAAAATGATTGGCTTACAGCATTAACCTAATCAGAGAATTAATCCCTGATGGGACTAACTGAGTGGTAACTAGAGGCAGGTGAAGAGTGGCTGGAGGAAGTGGTTTTTGCAGGGCATGGCTGTGGATATATATTTTGTATCTGGAGAGTGGAGTCTCTCTCTGCTTTCTGATCATCTTGTGAGCCATTTCCTTCTGCCACACTCTTCTGCCACGATGTTCAGCCTCTCACCTTGAGCCCTGAGAAATGGAGCCAGCCTTCTGGGGACTGTGATCTCTGAAACCATGAGCCCTCAAATAAACTTTTCCTCTTCTACAGTTGTTCTGGTTGGGTTGTTGAGTCATAGTGGTGAAAAAGCTGACTGAAACAGTATTACTTCATGAATATTTTGAAAAGAAGAGTTTAGCTTGTAATATATGTATGATTTAATAAATCTTTTTATCTTCATCCCAATTTTAAATAAGTTTAGTGGTATTATAAATTTTTAACTTTGGAGGAAAATTACTTCCATCTCACTTTTATTTTCCATTGGCTAGAATTTAATACATTGTTATTTTTTTCTGTTCCATGACTTTATTTTCATCTAATATGCATTGGCAGAAATTTCTCAACATGATGTTTTGAATCTCTAACTTTTGTAGCAAGTGAAATTGTAACAGAATTTAGGACTTAGATCAAATTACCAAGCAAAAACATTTTGCTAACCTTTCAGCCAATCTGCTTAGGGCTTTGTAAGTACCTTGGGATCATAAAAACTCTCAATATTAGTTGGAGGTTTAGTTCCTCTACTTATTTACTTATTTATTTTTGTGGTACTGGAAATTTAACCCAAGGGCACTCTACCACTTAGCTATCCCTATAATCCTTTTTATTTTTATTTTTTGAGACAAGGACTTGCTAAATTGCCCAGGCTGGCCTTGAACTTGCAATCCTCTTACCTCAAATTTTGAATAGCTGAGATTATAGGTGTGCATCATGACACCTTGCTTACTCAATTCTTAATCCAAATTTTATTACTGAGATACAGATTGTTTTTATTACTTGAAAATTCCTTGAAAAAGAAGAAAAAGTTTGCTGTTAGTCACCCAAAGAGCATTCCAATTGCTATATTGTAGTAGCAGAATGACAGCTGGTGTTAGGGGCCTACTTGCCAGGCACTGGAAAGACATTTAATCCTTACATGCAGGTGCTGGTGTAGGTACTGTTGTTATGCCCATTTTACAGATGAGGAAACTGTGTTAAAGAAGTTTAGTGTCCTGCCTTCCATCTTAAATGTTGTCATCTGCAGAATAGGACATCAACCAAATAGAATCTAAAATCTTACTACTCACTACAATCTTATTCCTAAAATTAAACTAATATCTACATCAAATTGATTTTACCAGGAGAAATGGCAGCTGATGCCCTTTGTACTAAATAACATGGTCATCCATATGATAAGCAAATTCTACATAACTTCTCATGACTTGTGTGTAAATCACACAGAGAAAGGTAATGATAATAATGCTGTAAAAATCCCTGTTAAATGAATTACAAGGCAAAACTTGTTATGACATGGAAAAATTATTTATTCTCTACCCTTATCTTCTAGTCTTATTTCAGTCAGCCTCTTTCTTGTTAAGAGAACCTGTAAATATATGCAGTTACTGATTACTTAAGTACCTTGGCGGTGAAGAATAATGTGAACTGGAAATTTTGTGTAATATTCAGTTGCATAAGATTGATAAAGATAAGCGGACAAGTCACTCACATCTGAGGGCAGAATTGGACTAGTTAAAAACTGAAGATGCAAACTAGAAGAATAGTGGTAATATAGACAAGCCAAAAGAGAATGATTTCTTTATCAAGGGATTAAAAGAGGTCTTTGTGAAAATTAATTAAGCTTTTGAAAACTTTTACAAAAATGACCTGTTTTAGATTGGGCTATGAAAGTCAAATAAGAAGTGAATGATTTTAAATTTTGCTATCATATAATTTGTACTATTGTGTGCATTTCCAGCAATTTAAAAAATTATGTCCTTTCTCAAAAATATTAAAGTCAATATTCAATTCAGTTTTTGTTCATTTTCTCGGCCTTCTTATTTCTCTTCTCTACTATGAAATTCAGCTTCTGTTTTAAGTGAATTCACTTCGAGTGGCCTTTTCTTATGTAATTATGCTTGAATGAGTCCCCTGTGCTTCCTGTAGACCAGACATGGTTATTTAATTCTAAATATGTGAGCTTCTCATCACTAGGCACATTGAAGGAGAAAGTGGACAACCTCTTGTCCTGCTTGTACGGAGGGCATTCAGCTTGTCAAGGAAGGAGCTGGTAAATAGACCTTGTAACCTGTAAGGCCTCTTGCAATGTCAGAGCCCTGTGAAATCTCAGCTATGTCTTATGAAAAAGAACCATTAAAACCTTGGGGCATGCAGCAACTGTTATGTGCCATTCAAGGAATGACTATGGAGCAGCTCTGGTATGGAGGCCTGACCTGGGCTTGGAGCTACAACAGCACATGCTTCTTTTATATTCACATTTCTTTTCTCTGTCTAGAATTTACCACCCTTCCTCTCCTCAACTCTTTTTTTTTTTTTTTTCTTGGATGGTGCCAGGGATTGAACCCAGGGTCTCACTCATGATTGGCAAGTGCTCTGCCTCTGCGCTAACCCCAGCCCTAGCATTACCTTTTAACTTAAAAAAAAAAACAAAAAAAAACAAAAAAACAATCTCTCTGTGACTGACTTTCAACCAATGCATTACTCTCCACTATGATGTGCATGGTGGTGTGGGTTTGCTAGCGTGTCTCATTTTCTGGCTGAGAATTAAAATGCCTTATCCTGAACCTTTTAGTGTTTAGGGATTGTGCTCCACCCACCTTTTAAAAAATCCTGGTGACTCAGGGCAGCTCTTCCATGGTAACATTATATCACTGCTAATGCTATTAACATTTGAAAACTTGTCAGGCTTGTACAAAGAATGAAACATTAGGTCCTATGACAACTGGGAGCTGTTTCTATGTACTCTCCCAGAGAGATTAGCACTATTAACAGAATTAGCACTGGTCACACTGGGAATCATCAGGCCTCCTGTTTCAGACTCTGAGGATGGCAGTAGATTTGCTGTTTCACATATTGTCCAGTTGATAAAGACGTCAGTGGAAACATGGCAGTAAAAAGCATGTGGTTATGTATTAATGTCTGTAGCAGGTAGGGGGAGGATTATACTCTCCCACTGAAAGCCTTTCACTCCTTCTCCCATGAGACCTGATCCTGATGAAGGCAATGAGTCTGAGTATGGAAAAATTATTTCCTAGTATTATAGGTAGTGTTTATTGAGTAAATACTTGATTTTAAGTATTGCTTTTATTAAACGTCTCTTTTTTTAATTTTGTCAAAGTACAAAAATCTTAATTTGTCAGCTATAAATATGTGGGATGTGCTTAGTATCAGGGTATGTACCAAATGCTGATGAAGGGAAAGATGAATCTTTATAGGGGTGTGATCGCAGAAACCAATACTTTAGCAGAGAATGATCATTGATATTTTTATCATGAAAATGTTAATGTGCAAAGCACTTTACAAGACATTATTGGGTAATTTACCAAATAGAAATCTAGAGATCTCCATCCTTAAGGAATTTTAATTTCCCAAGCCAAATACAAAGGCAATAACTTGAGAACCATTACCAACTTGTACCAAAGAACGCATAGTTATATAAAAAAATTCTTTACAATGTTCTTAATGTCCTAGGAAATTTTGAGATTCAAGATGTTTACATGTCTGAAGACACAAAATCAGAAAATCATAGAAACTTAGAGCATCCAAGCACATAAGCCAGATGAGAAAATTGGTTTAGAAAGGTTAAGTAAGGTGACCATGATCATGCAGTTAGTTTGTGAGTTCTGCTAGAACTAGTTACTTGGTGTTTTTTCAGTGAGAGACCTATTTCTGCATCACTGACTTTGGCTTTCTGAAAGAAATGGCATATTGACCTTTGCAACCTTTCACAGATATGCTGAGAAAGTGTATGTTTTTGTTAGACACAAAACATCATAGGTGAACATAAAAACACCCTCTACCAGATACTCTGCTTTTATGCAAGTTGCAACTTGGCTTCTGGAATTTTGTAAGTCATTTACACTCAGCCATTCTATTTATCCCTATTCTATATACATGATTCAACTACATGATGCTTTCTGAATATCAAGTAATTGAAAAGGAGGCCCATTTATTGGGTTGTTATGACACACATCCACACTATAGAAGTGGTGGTGTTACATGACTCCTATTCTTCTTTCTTGGTCCTTGGTAAGAAAGGATTACCCTCTGGTGTTTCTCATAGGATGAACATGGTAGACCAACTCCTTAAATCATGACCTGACTGCAGCAGGACCTCCACTTTTTGTTGCTGGATGTGAGGTACACAGAAGCCCACTCCTTCAGATGGGGGTCAAGATCTTATAATTTAGTCCCACCCCTTTTTATCAGGCTACCTCCTTCCATCCGACAACCGAAAAGGAAGAGAGTTGCTGATAATCCTAATTGTTCTCTTATTTTCAAAACCCAGTAGAGCAAGAACGTGTAAGAGATTTCTAATTACTATGGCCTGAATTTTTCTAGGGAGACTAGTTATCACCACTGAAAATTAAGACATAATTTTGGCTAAATTTTAATGACAGGGATAACTTTTGTCGTTCTTTGCAGGTTGACATTTAAATTTTTCTTAGCATAAGCTACAAAATTATAAAGAGAATCCAAATATTTATTTTTCATTCCAGAAAGCAAGATGGCAAGAGAGAACCCCCACTTACATGTGCCATGGTGTTTTGAATGGACTACCCATGGTATCTATAAGATTATGACAGTTATTAAGACATTTAATCATCTATAGCTTTTTATCCTTTTTGCTGAGATGCAGAATCTTTTCTCCATTTTCATTGTACTCATTACCTTAGTGGTAAATTTAAACAGCAATTTCAAATAACAGTTCTTGCTTAATTTACTTGTCTCCACCAACCTTACATAAATGCTAGGGAAAGATTAGGTTGAATTTGTCTTCTTTAAATTTTATATTTCATAGCAACTTTAGATTCATAGAAAAATGTATCAGAAAGCACAGAGTTCTTATATACCTCCTATACACACAAGTGTACAACCCACCCCTACTATCAACATCCCCCACCACAGTGGTACCTTTGATATGAGTGATGGACCTACAGTGGTACATGATTATCACCCGAAGTCCATAGTTACCTTCGGGTTCACTCTTGATGTTGTACATTCTTTAGGTTTTGACAGACATATAATGACTTATAGTATAATATCCTTCAAAATAATTATAGTATCATTCAAAATAATCCCACTGTCCTAAAAGCCTTCTGTGTGGGGGCTGGGGCCAAAGCTTTGTGGTAGAATGCTTGCCTTGGAAGTGTGAGGCACTGGGTTCCATCCTCAGCACTACATAAAAAATTTAAAAATATATATATATTTTTCAAAAGCCCTCTGTGTATTGCCCGTTGATCCTCAACCCTTGGCAATGACTAATTCTTTTAGGTTTTTTTAATACTCATTTTTTAGTTGGACACAATACCTTTATTTTATTTATTTTTATGTGGTGCTGAGGATCGAACCCAGGGCCTCACACGTGCTAGGTGAGCGCTCTACTACTGAGCCACAACCCCAGCCCTAATTCTGTTAGATTTTATTCTTCTCAAATGCTATATAATTGGAAATCATATGGCATGCAGCTTTCGGATTTGCTTCTTTCACTCAGTGGGGTGTCATCTACGTTCCTTTGTGTCTGTCCAGGCCTTGATAGCTCATTTCTTCTTAGTGCTGAATAATATTCCAATGTCTGAATATGCCATAATTCCTTTATCCTACACCTTCTCAAGGGTATCTTGGATGCTTCTAAGTTTTGGCAATTATGAATACAATTAATTTAAACACCTATGTGCAGGTTTTTGTGTGGACATAAGTTTTGAGTTCCTTTGCATAATACCAAGAAGTATGCTTGCTGGATCAAATGATAAGAATATGTTTGACAGTTTCTTGTAGAAGTAAACAATCTTCCAAAGTGCCTGTATCACTGTGTCTTTCTGCAGGCAACAGAGCAGTATTTCTGGTGCTCCACATCTTGTCAATGTTCTTGATTTGGGTCATTTTAACGACTTGTAGTAGTATTTCATTGATGTTTAATTGGCATTTCCCTGATGACATATGATTTGGAGTACCTTTTCATATGTTCATTTGCCATATTTGTCTTTTTTAGTGAAGTGTCTATTGAGACCTTTGCCCATTTGGTTTTTGTTGTTGTTGTTATTGTTGTTTTAATTAAGTTGTTCATTTTCTTATTCTTGAATTTAAAGTATTCTTTGCAAATTTTGGGTAATAGTCCTTTACCAAACATGTCTTGCAAATGTTTTCTCTCTGCGTGGGCTTGTCTTTTCAATCTCTTGACATTTCATTCTGTTCAGTAGATTTTTAATGAAATTCAACTTATCAGTTACTTTTTTCATGGTTGGAGTTTTTGGTGTTCGATCTAAAAGTTGTCATCATGTCCTAGGTTATTTAGATTTTCTCTTGTTATCTTTTAACTGTTTCATAATTTTGCATATTATATTTAGGTATACAATCCTGTTAACTTTTATCAAGTTAGAAGTTAACTTTTATCAAGTGTAGAAGGGAGTCATAAGAAAGGAGTGTCAGCATCACTGAGGGAGATTTTTCCAAGTCATAGTGATCCTCCAAACCCCAGGTCAGACCTTAACATGAGAAACAAATAAACCTCTCATCTTCTTTAAGCCACTTTTACTAATTTGTCAAAGTACCTGAACTACTATCATAACTAGTTACAATAACATAGAGTGTTGTAAATCCCATGCTCAGGCCTCTTGGAACGGACAGGGCATGTGAGCTTCAGGCAAGGCTTGCTAGAAGAAGGGGTACCTGAGCTGGGTTTTGGAGGGTCATTGTGACATGGAAAAATCTCCCTTAGTGATGCTGACATTCCTTTCTTATGACTCCCTTCTGTGAGAACCACTGATTGGGTGGTTTATAATGAGAGTAAACTTGTTCTTTGTTAGTGATAGAAGAGGTATTGCATAGTAATTACTTCATTATTTAAACAAATTCATATAAAACACTTACTAGATGCATATAAATAAATGTCCCATATAGGGCTACCTGATTGATTTTCCTTATTTACTTTTTCTATAAACTGTCATTCCCTTGTCTCTAGTAAATAAGCTTCATGAAAACATGTTCAATGTCTGGTTTTTGTTTTTTTGTGGTATTTCTAGTAATATGTGCAGCTGGTCACATAGTAAGTATTGAGTCAAATTTTTATTCAATGAATAAAGCTTAAACTATTCTGTTGGACTTAAGCACGAGACAAGGAAAGAAGGAAAGAAAGTTTTGCATTGAACTTACAGTTAAATAAACAGATAACTTAAAAAATAAAGTTGTGTAACAAAGAAAGAGAGAAAAAAAGATATGTAAAGAGCAGCTATAATAGGGTTAGTGAAAATGTGTGGCTATTGCTTAGATATGAGGTGTCCCCCAAAAGTTCATATATGAGATAATGAAAAATTTTCAGAAGTGAAATGATCAGTATGAGATCTTTATCAGTGGATTAATTCACTTGAATGGATTAACTAAAGGCAGGTAGGATGTGGCTGGAGGAAGTAGGTCATTGGGGCTATATCTTTGGGGTTTATATTTTGTCCAGGTGAGTGAAACTCTCCCTACTTCTCTCCGTCATGTCCTGAGCTGCTCTCTTCCACCACACCCTTCTGCCATGATATTCTGCCTCATCCTGGGTTCTGAGCTATGAAGTTGTTCATCTATGGACTGAGACTTCTGAAATCATGAGCCAAAATAAACTTTTTCTCCACTAATTTTTCTTGTCCAGTCTTTCAGTCACAGCTAGGACAAGTGAAAATAAAAAGAGGGCTCTTTTTCATGTAATAGTCATCTATAACAACCAGTCACTTAAATATTCCTTGCTAAATGGTCTAGTCTTCCAGAGTTTTGTGTGCTTACTTAATCCTCGTAGCAATCCTGTGAACTTGGTACTATTGTGATCCTCATTTGTAGCTGAAGAAATAACATAGCCAAGTTAAGTCACATGTTCTCAGTCACACAGCTAAAGTTTGTAATTATATATAAAATATGAATGCATAATATACAAAATATTTTAAAGCACATCTCTCAAGCCATTACCTCTGTCATTATTCCCATTTTAATAAATAGCATTATCTTTCCAATTATTCAAACCTAACATCACAAGTCAATCTTGATTTCTTTCTAACTCAGAACCAAAGTACTATTCTTGCTCAGTTTCCAGGACCATATTAAATGTAAATCAGACCATGTCATGTTCCTGCTTAAAACTCTGCAGTGTGTTCTGTGTGCTCCTAATAATGTAGAATAAAACTCAACAGTTCCTTCCAGGGGCCTGCAAAGCCCAGGCTGATCTGCTCCCTGCAGCTCTTTAGCTTCTTCTCATATTACCCACTACAGTGGCCTTCTTCCTGTCGCTGGCACAATGCCAAGCTCTTTGTCCTTCCTGTCTACTCTGTGTTGCAGGTACTGCCCCCAGATCTTTTCATGATGGCTCACTTTGTCTTGTTTACCTCTGTCCAATTGTGTCTCCCTATAAGTCCTTCTCAGATCCCCTCTGTTGTAACAAAGTCCCCATGGTCACCTTCCATCATTACCACCCTGTCACTTCTCTCTGCTGGAAAATACTTTGTCAGATGGTGGACTTACCTGCATGTTCTCTGTTTCCCCTTATCCAGATTATTCCTAGGAACAGGGGCCTTTGCCCTTCTGTGCACTGCTCTGTCTTCAGAGTGGGAACAGACACACAGTGAGCATTTGTCAAATGGATGAGTCAGACTGAGTGTGAGGTGAGCACACAATATTCATGGTTCATGGGAAACATGCTATGTAAATTATACAAGGGCTTTCAAGTTTCCTTCCTTAAAAGTGTGTCAAACACCAAAATCAGCCAGCAAAGATAAGAAATAAGGCCAGTTCTAAAGGTGGGTCAGAGCTGGCATGCATTAAGCATCTAGCCTGTGACAGGCACTAAATCCACTTTATAGAGTGAATAAGTGAATCCTTAAAGCCACAGACCTTCCAAAGCCTCATTTAGGTTAATGGTTTTGAAGGCTTCTCTACACTTGGGCCTGCAGCTATCAAGGAGAGTGATGGCTTAGAGTGTGCCTCCACCTCCTGCTGCGCACTCACTGTGTGACAATACTGACCTGAAATAATTGCATGAGGAACCCTTGATTGAAAAATGAAGACACAAACCAATGAATGAATCAGCAAAAATGTCGGTAAGGAAAGCACAGAGGATCAAGAGCTCCTAAAAAGTAAAAGTCCACAACACTATTTAAAACATTCCAAACCAAACCAGACAAGTGTGCCTGAAAAGAAGAGCTAGGAGGAGGGGTCTGAGAGAGAGCTATAAGACAAAATGGCCAAGAAGGTAGGGAAGGTGAGTCCTGTCAAAGCATTTAAAGGAAAGAAAAGAGAAATTTAAGTTATATTAGTCATGACAGTTTATAAAACTGAGACCGTAGGAAAATATTTTAAATACCTAGAAAATGTTTCTGAAGCCAATGAATCAATGAAAAACCCTGAGCATTTTGAAACTCATTGCTTCGGCAAATCAACCACCCATCCAACCAAGAAACAAACTTAAATAGATAAATAAATGAGTGCTATTTTAAAATAGTTTTTTTTTTTTCTTGTTCTCTAAGTGCCTGAAAGGACAGGTGGGGGACAGAGAAGGGAGGTGGAAGAAGGAGAGAGAAAACAGGGGTGGTGGGGGGGAGAGGGAGAGAAGAGAATTTCCAGGAACAAGAAGTCATTTGGTAATTTATTCTTCCTAACCATCATGTGGAGCTTAAATAAATCCTGTAAAGTTTCACGATTACCTTAAAAGACTTCATAATCAGCACTATATTTTTCATCACTTGAAAGTATCTAGCTGCATAAAAATAATAACATCTTGTAGCTAGAAGAGACTTTCTAGTCTAAATCTTTCCTCTTAAGACATATTGCACCTTCAGGAAAAACGTGAACTCTGGCACAATGAACATTTTTCAAACCCTTACAATATTCACATAACACACTTAGCAATTCAAATTAGGAAATAATTTTTAAGCTTTTATTTTCACTCTGCTGTGCTCATTCCACACTTAGCTATTGAGCAAATATATTAATTAATTCTATGTGGTGGAAGAAAGAGAAAAACTATCTTTGAAAGCTGAAAGAATAACCTCTGTTATCAGAACACTTTGAAGCCTAATATGTTTGGAATCTCGGAATGACTGCCTGACATTTCATTTTGCAAGAAGTCTAAACAACCACAATAAATTTACAAATGTGGACATGCCACAGTTAAATTTCATTTCACGCTCAGTAAGCAAACATTATCAAACCCTAAGCACAGTCCTCCACTGTCTTTTTAACTCAAAATCTTGTCATCAATGGAGGGTCAACCTTGAAATATTTCATAGATGGATGAGTTGGCTTACTTTAGTACTCAATTTGTAGACCAACACACACACACACACACACACACACACACACACACACACCCCTATATAAACTTTGTCGGCAGGTGTCTCTATGCTTTATTTATTAAACCACACAAATAATTAGTGATTGGATAGACTCAAATTAGAAACCCAGTTAAGAGTTATTCAGGGAAAATGCTTCTAAAGCTAATGAGTATTTTTTTTTTCCCCTTAGTTTTGGTGATTTGTTCTAATACTGAATGTGGGTTGAGGAGGTAGAGGGTGGTTGCCAAAATTTGGTGGGTGGCAGTTTGGGGAGCAGCAAGTCCTGAAATAAGAGAAAGTATGCTACAAACTGGAAAAAAAAATTGTCTTGCATACTGTACAATCTCTACTACCCATATAAATAAATATTCCTGTAAATGAACGTATTTATAAGTATTTGAATCCACATAATACTTCTTTAGAGGCATAAGGTATTTTTCAGTTTTAATATATGGGGAACAAATTCTTTTTCTATTCTGGTGTTCACCTCTCTACTTTTTATTTTCTGTCCTTTGTATGAAATAGCTTCTAATCACCTCTTAAATTCAAAATTATCCCTTGGAAATGGTTGCCAAGATTTAACTGCATCTTCTGTTCTAGATGCACTTATTTAGATACGTATCATGTTATTGTTAAGATACTTTTGTGCTTACATTACATATGCATGAGCTACATGATCTATGGATTTTGTTTAGCAAAGAAGGATATTACAGATTATTTGCTGCAACATAGTGGTGCTGCATCTGACAGGGAGAAGAAAACCATCATTGCCAAGGGCCAGCGTGCTTTTCCCTTCCCATTCTGCAGTCCTCACTGTGTCCTGGCATGTCCCCTGGGGCCACAGGAAGGCTGCCACAGTTCTTGGTTTTACAGGCAGAGACACAGGCATCTAAAAAGGTCTGATTATTTAGTGTCTTAAAGATTTCACTAGTAGATTTTATGATTCAGAAAATACTTCTTGTAACCATTACTCAATGTGAATATGCACAGAAGGGCTCCCTTAATCAGTAATTTAGAAGAGGATGTGAATTAGAGATTTAATCTCAGTAGTTGGTCCATTCTTTTCCTAAAAGGGGATAGAGAATCTAATTCAGTTGAGTATGGAAGCAGATGTTGTATAGGCAACTGCCTATTTCCCAGAAGGAAAATAATTAGGCTTCGTGTGTGTGTGTGTGTGTGTGTGTGTGTGTGTGTGTGTGTGTCTGTCTACTAATATATATATTTGTCACACTACTAATATATATATATATTTTTCAATTTTTGGTTGAAGTACATTTTGTTGACTATTTTGACTTGCTTTATTTTCTTATGTGAACATATTTTTCTAAGAAATATTGTAGTTCAGTGAACATTGAGCTCCATTACAAGGAATCTGTTAGAATAACTAGCTTTCTTTGAATGACAATATAGGGGCATTAGCATTTCTAATTAGTGTTTGGGGCTGGCTGGTTAGAATAGCACTTCAACCATGGTCCACAAGCATAAATGTTAGCAGGGGCCAGGAGGTCACTTAATGGGAGAACTGGGCTCAGAGGAGGCTACTATGGTTCTGTGGAAAGCAGGTGTTTTTTGATGGGTGGCATCCACCACTCAGCTCTGATCTACATTTGCCTTGTGGAAATGGGCCCAGGGCTTGATATTTTAAGAAGAAAAAAAAAATGTCTGATTTATTTGTGAAATCTTCTGATTTTTAGATGTTAGCTCAGTTTTAAAAACACAAATACCAACAGAGCTCCAAACACTGTGTGAGCCAAACAATACATATTTGAGGGAGATATTTGTTTTGTGAAGCGCCATTTGCAACCTCTAAACTATCCATCTGTTTAGGCCATAGAGTGCAATAATTAATTAAAAAATAAAAAATAAAAACAAAAACACCAGTTACCAGTGCTTATGCTTTAGTGGGCAGGGGTGATTCTGCAGAAAGAAAGTAGACCTTATTGAAAGGACTTGAACTGTGCTCTGCTCATTTGACTTTATTGTGAGATATTAGCCAACCAATGCACAACAGCAAGGCCATATGGAATTTAGGTTGGTCTTCCATTGCTAAATGTGAAATATTTAGAATAGAAGGTGGGAAAATTTCACAGATAGGTACCCAAGAAGACTGATTAAAAGGATTTTGTCCATTTCCACCATCCTTCAGCCAAAGGATGCTTTTTAGATTGTGACATATACACACATGCTCCCCTCTCCCTACCCCATCTTGTTCCCTACCACATTCTTCCAATGTTTTTTGACCCAGGGAGGCCTCCTGTAAACAACAGCTACCCTATTCCAACTTCCCAAGCACATGACTGCTTTAATAAAGCGTTTAAACTCTCTACTGTACCCCTCCACGTATAAAGCTCACCTCTACACTCCTTGTCAGCACCATAACCACATTTGTTTAAAAATGGTATCATTTCAAGTATATATTGAAATATTAACCCCCCAAATAAAACCCTTCAAAAATAAGCAAATAATATGCTCAGAAGCACAATTTGTTTATTTCTGAAAATAAACCCATAGGCATATAGATAATTTGACTATCTGCATTGGTTCTTGTGCAAAAATGGTTGCTTACCTTTATTTAAGAAATCTGTAAACTCTTGTGGAAGGTTTTAAGTTCTTCTATGTAAAACTTATCTTTTCTCTGTTGAAGAGTAGTGCATTATATGTTGTTTTTTCCTCATCCATAGAGATATAATGATGCTTACCTCATCGTACATGCTGATGGATTAAGTTAAAAGATTTTATGTTATTATTATCATCATTTATTTAGTAATTTATTCAAGATCCAGACTCCAGATCTTCACATTTTTCTTTCATTAGTTTTTAATTGTCCTAGTTTATTTTGTTTGAGAGAGTCAGAATAATAAAGGAAGGATTTGGAACCTAAGGACAAGTGATTTTTTTTTTTTTTTTTTTTTTGTCCATAAACATTTTATAGCATCTTTTTGTCAGTATCATGAAGTTTGTGTTTCTCTTCACAAATTCCCTTCTAAGGCATAAAAAAAATCAGTAATCTCTAGGGATAGCAGAAAATCATGGAACTATTGAAAATAAGTTTACACATTCCAAAGCTGAAATGTTCTTGGCTAATGAATGTTTGCTTCTCTAAATAAGGTCTCCCTGCTTTGTCATTAGCAGTTTATATCCAAAAACAGAGAAGAGTCTAAATCTAAAAGAGAGACAAATTGCTTGTTAATGTAACAACAGGTTGCCACATGTAATCAGTTACCTTTGGGATGGTCCTACAATCTTGATATTACATGAAAATTGAATGACTTGTATACAATAAGAAGCATTTTTAAAAATTACATTTTGGGGAACATGGTCCTGCAGAATATCATTAGTTTACTTGGAAATATGCTGTCATGTTTGATTAATTATGCTGTAAACAAATCAATTTTTTCCTGGTTTGAAAAATTCCACTGAAAGAACTGAAGAAGAAAGAAGCTACAGAGAAAAAAAGATTATCCATGATTAACACTGACCTGTCTTGACTTTAGAGTACTTCCCTCATCTAGTCTGAAGTGTTTCTCATTGTCCTACTTAATATAGGGGGAAAAAATGTGACTTTCAAAGATAAAAGGATGAATAGGGTGTGAGCATATTTTGCAACTTTTCTCCCTTTGCCGTCTTCACCAGGAAAAATTATGTTTTATAGGCTCTTTAACCCATTTGTTTTCGCATTTTTTAAAAGTGCAGTTAGATTTATACTGGAGTTCAGTGCTAGCAGAGTTGGATTATTTGTATTTCCTTTCCCTGAAACCATGCAGTTTCCTTTATTTGCTGATTATGGTATTCTGTTACTAAGCCTATGAGAAGCTTCTCTGTGAAGTGCATTTTAATATTTAGATCAAACAGCGATTGGAATACATTAATGCCCAGTGGGTAAACGTGTCATTTGAAAGCAGCTGCTGAGCCTTCTCCCTGCTGCTCCAATTAACACATACAGCACACTCTTGTCAGCAAGAGGGCTGTGCATATGGATGAAACCACTTTGCTGCTCATTAATGGGATATGTGAGAGAGCCCAAAGTTATTCAGTCCACCCAAAAAACAATAGCTTTCCAAGAAGTTTCCCAAGCATGTGCCGTGCTTTGAGAGAAGGGGAGCTAAAATCAGGTGGTGGGATTAGCAGGTAGGAAAAAGTCAGTTTCTCTCTCCCTTTGGTTCCATCCATTGACTATGTTTCCCCGCCCCTCTTCTCCTACACACCCCTGCCCCTGGTGGTGGAGAGGTTGGATAGTGACATTCTAGTGCTGGGACTCCTCTTGCCTCAGCCAAATCTCCTGAACTTTTGTTTTGAAACTATTTTTAGTCTAAAGCTTTGCCGTTTTGTTTTTTTTTTCCTCCTAGTCTTTCATTGTCATTTCACTTTCTCTCCCTCTCCTCTTTTTCAAATTGCAGATCTGACAGTTTATTGAACTAAATGAGAAATCTTGTCAAGGTAAACTCCATAGCACTCTTATTTTTAATCTCTTCCATGGCTAAAATCTCTGCTGTGATGATAGCATAGAGGCAGATACAAGGCAGTGCGTCCAGTCCCCAGGCTTGGTGTGTTGGTCATTCATGCTCCACCGGCTTCCCAAGCAGCTGGGTTGTCTCTGCACTCTGGTGCTGGCTGAGCAGGGCTGCACGGTGAGCAAGAGATGGACCGCTTTCTGGGTTTTGTCAAGCAGATCCGAAGATCTAGGAGAAGAAAGGGCAAAAAGTACCGACCAGAAGAGGATTACCACGAGGGCTATGAGGATGTCTATTATTACGCTTCGGAGCATTTTCGAAGTAAGCACTTCCCTCCACCCTCCTCTCCTGTTCCTTCTTGCTTGCTGGGACTAACAATAAACCTTGTGTGCAGCTTTAATCTTAAATGAAAAAGGTTCCCCAGATGGTGTTCTCTGGGAGCAGTCTGTAAGTACTGAAGTGCTACATTTTACTTGATTTGTTGCAAGAACAGTTATCAGATAGGATCTAGACAGTATAACCAGCCATAGGTCTAGACACATGGTTAATATTTTAGATGTAATTAATTGATTGTTATTTTAATAAGTCATTCAAAAAAGTATCTTGCAAGCTAATGTAGTAATTGGTCAAAGTATGTTCTGCTGTACTTGTTGTTTTTTCAATAATGCTGCATGTTTGTTGTTGTTGTTGTTGTTGTTTTTTACCTTTTAAAATTAGGAAGGCTCCTCATGGGAGAACGAATTGTTCATGTTCAAGTTGGTGCTGATGATGAACACTTCCAATTAAGACTTCTAGACAGTTTTCTGTAATCTGAAATGCTGTTTGTACAAGGGAGTTCAAATGCTTTTCTGTGATGTTTGTTCATAATTTTGTTAAATTAAGGGAATTCTTATGTGCTGTCAGCTACAAGCAGCAATAACCATAAAATAACATATTTATGTTGAGACATTCGTAAATTAGCTAATAAATAGCAGAGAACTAGGATTTTTCTTGTACCTGTCAGTGCTCTAAGTTCCTGGTGAGCTGTGGATGGGTCCTGATAGATTTAAAATGCCCAGGAATGCCTCAGGGTGCAAAGAAAAAGCAGAGATCACTGAGTTTATGTACCCAAATGAGAAAGAGGTAGATGACAGCTATATATAATCTACATTTTAAAAATTAGAACTTATTTCTGACCTTGTTGAATAGGAATCTTTGTAAAATTTGCATTCCAGTCCTACTTTTTTCTGGCCTTTTGATCTCTAACATGAATGTATCCCATTCACAACCCCTGAGCATTGACTAATAAATAATTTAGATCCTAATTTCTATGGCACTGAAAGCCATGTGAATTAATTCTATATGCCAGAAATTCTGCTGGGATTGATAAAGGTCGAGGGTTGAAAACTCACATGTTGGCGATAACAATGCAAAATTGTCATTATTTGATATTTTCTTAAAAAATACGGCTATGATTTTGCAATCTGAGTTTTAAAGATATTTCTCTCATAAAGTGTGTATGTGAATGATCTGTTCTAATGTAGTGAGTCTATTTTTTTCTAAATTTAGTTTTCCTAATGTATTCTAGAATTTAAGATTTGTGTCACATCAAAAAATACTGTCAGCTTGCATGAGTAACTTTGAAAATTCAGAAATTGAAAAAAAAAGAAGCTTAAGTACTTTTAATTATATTGGCATTCATTGTACAAATTTCTTGCAATCAATATATACTAAGTCAAATTCATGCCTCAGATTTGTAAAATGACATATGTTTGTACAAGTAGATTCAAACAAAATCCCTTAGATACCTGTAGTTTGTGAAGGATTATAAGAAACAACAGAAAAACTCTAAGTTTACAACATATACCTACAAGGAAAAATATTATGGAGGTTCCAAGAAATGACTTTAAAACAGTTAAGAGAATGATATCATAGTAATAGTCTTTATACTTCAAGTGCAGTAATCATATCTTACCTGGTTTGTCAAGGTCAGGCTAAGGATAAGATGTTAACCATCAAGTCATTTGCTTTGGATATGAAACTGATGTCTTTTACCTGTGATTATCAGAAAGCACCCATTAGACAGTCTATAACTTTGTGGAGTTAGATGCATATTGAGTGTCCAACTCCAATCTGCTACATAGTAAGCAGAATGTGTCACAGTAGACTTGTGCACTAGGGATTTGGCATTTCGTCAGATGTCAAACAGCCAGAGCTTTTAAAGATGTGTCATATGGCATGATGGCCTCTCAGTGCATCTTTTGGCTTCAGTTTCAGGGCCTCTCTGAATTGTGTATGGGAGACATCCACTTATGTTTAACAGCTGTAGAAATGTATTAAAGGGCGAGACTAATGCTACAGCCAGCCCTCTCAAATGGGCACTATGGTTGAATTCAATGATATCTACTGTGTATCTATTTTAATTAGTCTTTGGCATAATTTGAAAGTTTATGCCCTGTGTGCTTTTTCTTTCATGACTTAAAAACCGTTCACATCAAAGCCCAGAATGTGGTGGACTTTCCTGGTGACATTCACATCTTCATTATCAGCGCCATTGATAAACTAGAGGTGGCATTCTTATTTTCTCCCTGTACTGTTTGTTTCTTGAAACTTAGCTCTCTGTCTTGTCAATTTTTCTATTGGTTCAGATTACCAGAGAAACTTTGTATATATAATGAAAGACTGAGCTAGAAAGAACTCCCCAGAAAATTTCCCAGTAAGTCTGCCCCCTCTTTTGTACAGTTTCAAGTGGTTACTGATATTCAACTTTATCCCAAATAATGTCTCTTCTATAGTGTGTTTTGATTTAGAATTGATGTATTCAAATGTACATGAAGATGAATATATTTGATTCTTTAAAAGAACTGCCCTTGTCACTCATCTGTCCTTTCATAATTCAGGAGTTTAAATAAGCTAGACAGGTGCCTTGGGCAAATCATCAAATATTTCTGGGATTTAGTTTCCTAAAATGTGACAAAAGATGGTTTTATTTCTAAAGATTTTTCTAGGTGTAGAACTATATAATTTTAAATTTTACATGATTTCTAACACAATGCAGTTAAAGTTTTATCATTCTTTCTTTCTTTCTTTTTTTTTTTTTTTTTTAGATAGGGTCTGGTTTTGTTGTCCAGGTTGGCCTTGAACTCTCCATACACCTTTCTCAGCCTCCAGAGTAGCTGGGACTTGAGGCACATGCCACTGTGCCCAGTTTGGCGTAAAGGTATCAACTAAAGGATTTTAACTGGGATTTTTTTTTTTTAATTTACCTGAATATCTTAAGGGAATTGACTTTCTGGCAGGGATTGTTAGTGTGGGGATTCTTGTCACTTTAAGATTATAATCTATCATAGGGTATGAAGAAGCTTTGAAGAATTTTCCTAAAACTATAGAGCTCTGAATATATTGGTAAATCATAGACCACCTCTTGTACTTAATTGTATCCACCAAGGAGTACCATTTACTCTTTGAGGTTCTCACATAGATGATTCATTTGGCATTATTCCTTAAGAGAAATTTGCATTGATTACAGAACTGCCATGATCCTGAATGTGACAAAAAAGCTAAAAAAGAACCCTAAAATTCAATTATATTATGTTTGGTGATTTTATTTGTTTTCCACTAAGTACTAAGTTATAGCAATGTTTCTTTAAAGGATCTTTCAGATCAGACTTTATTTAATCTACCATACAAGAAAATAAAATTACTATATTGTTTGTATATTTTTTATTTAACCACATTGAATAATATTCAAGTTATGAAACAGGTAATGTACTTAGGACTGTTCTTATCCCTGATAAAAATTCTAACCTGACACTGACTACTTGAAAAGGAGAAATTTATTTATCTCTTTCATAAGACCCTAGCACCTTTTGCATGTGTGCAATGGTATTAGATTAGGCATGGACTTCCTGCCTAGTAACTGCTCTTCCAGGTTTCATCCTGACTCATCTTTGCAGGAGAAAAGCTGTGCAGAAAAGTTGCTGAAGATAGCTGTTAGTGACCCTTTGACTTCCTTCTGAGGTCCCTACAGGGAAACTAGAGAGAGGGAGGAACATGACTATGGTGTAGATCTTTTGGAGAAAGGTCATTTGTTTTTACAAATCATTTCATTTGTTGATTTGTTTTTGTTTGACTATTTCAGGAGTATTGACCAATAATTGTGATGTGTGTGTGTATAAAAACATTCTTGGCTAAGTTATTTTATTAGGCAATGTATGCATTTAAAACCCTTATTTGGATAATTCAGGCTTTAAAGTACTTTACATGTTCAGATTATGTTATAAGAGGAATGATTCACTTTTTTTTCTTTAATTGGAAAATATTGTGCATTATTCTTCTTAGCAAAAAAAAAATTAGCAGTGGGTGTTTGTAGTGTGAGGATTTTTTAGGCACTGGTGTGGGTGATTAAACAATTAATTTTTTCTTACTAGATCCTTTGACTAAATTTTAACATTAAAATTTTTTCTTGATAAATTCAAAGAATTTATATACCCTCTCTGCATCCTGTGAACAGCATTTCTCTCTTAATAGATGTACCAATAGGATTGAGTGAGAATTTTGACATACTTTGGAAAGATGGTTGATCCTTGCTATAGTATGTGCAAGAGCTGACATATAATCAAAGCGGCGGTTGCCTTCCTCAGCCTTTGGGGTATAAAGGGAGAGAGGAGAGGGGAGGGGGAAGAAGAGAAGCAAGCACATTTCATAGGCTATCCTTACTTCTCCAGTGCTTAGCAGCATAGCAGCCATTCATTTCTGTGTTGAAAACAGTGATCATTGAACTGACAGGTCTTGGATGTGAGATCCTGGGTGATTCAAGCCTCAGCTGTTTGACTCAAGAAAACACACAAGAATTAGAAGCAGCATCAATATAAGGAAACAGCAAAAATTTCTTATTTTATGACTATTATGTTTATTTTTCTTTCCTAAGAATTGCTTTCCATTTACAGTACATTTTTGTTGTTGTTGTTGTTGGAAAGAGACTGGCTAGCTAGTATGTTGGGTACTTTGTATCATCAACTCTATTATCCCAACTTAATTTTTTTTTTTCTCTGTGGAATAATTTAAAGGAATAGTAAAGTAGAAAAGGACCTTAGAATTTACTTTATTCCACCTGAGTATTTCTTAGTATTTTTGTTGTTGTTGTTGTTTAATCTAAGATATTCAACAATTCAAATGACATGTGCAAGTCCCACTGATCACTAAAAGCCAGATTCCTTTATTGAATCTGGTCCATGCTCTAGTCATTATCTCACATGCATGTTTAGCTCTCTTAAGATCTGATCCTTCTGATGATACTTCAGGCCCAAGATACATCTTCATATGAATTACAATGGCTGATTTCCTTGATAAGTGGTTTTACTGTTTTGAACATTTGATCATCTTATAATAAAGTCTTGGGGAAAAAAACCCTAACTCCTTACTCTATCTTGTAAGTCAAACTAACGCAATGTCTCATTTATGGGTGATGTTAATAACAGTGATTGCTGATGACTCAAAGATCAGACAACAGTATTTTCTGCTTCTCTTATTTGCACTGTGGTTTAAAAATATGTCTACTTTTCTCAATAAATATCTCTTCAGGGGATTTAAGATATCAATTCTATTTGAGACTATTAGAATTGGGACTCACTTTGGAGTTGAGTTAGCAAGATCTGCCATCCCGTGTAGGAAATCCTTCCCCAGTATCTCAGCTATGTGGCCATCCAGCATTTGTTAAAAACTTGAAGGGTAGACACATTAACTTCAAGGCAGAGCAAGACACTGAATCTGTGCTTCTTTTAAGTAAGTTCTGAACTGTATGTTAAATTATATGTTAAATTTCTGGCATACTCTAACAAATACACTGCATGTTCAAAATCTATATCTTGATCCAAATAAATATACACTATTTTGAATTGAAAATGCACTAAGACTTCATGTCTTCTCTCTACTCATATTATTTTCTCACGGATATAACATATGGCATGTGGAGGTGAGTAATTCCTTCAGTGCTATTTTTGTCTTAACTATACAAATCCAGAAGATCTCTGTATTGGGCCCACATCCATGTAGGCAATTTTTTTCATTTCTTTTTTGTGTATTTCTAAAAGATCACCAAAACTTCGACTTATTTAATGAAAACTACATTTTAGTACTTTCTGTTTTCATGATGAAGTGAACATCCATTTGTTTTCCCTGAAACTCGGCCCCACTCCCCTCCACTCCCTGCCCTGGGAAGAGCTGTCTCCATATTGAAATATTCTGTTTCTACTCCAATTCTGTCATTATTGATTGATCAAAACCGTCATCATTATTGTATACCATTTCTTAGCCCAGGGCAATGGGTCTAGTAATGGACATATAAACCAAGCTGGGTCTGTCAGAAAGCTCCTAAGGAATCTTGCAAATTCACTCTGATGCCCTCTGCCCGAGGAGAAACCACTCTGGAGGCGGGAGGGAGTCAAACCAGCCTGAAGAGGTGGAAGAGAAAGATCAGAAGGCTCTTGTGCATGTGTGGTCCCTTCTTTAGGGTCATGGGATTTCCAGAGCTGCCCAAATGAAAGATTCTATAGTGAGAAAAGGAGCAGAACGAGGATGGAAACTCAGATCGTCTAAGCTGGTAGTGTTTGTAATCTTTTAATTGGAGAAATATGACTATTTGGTTATTTTCATTGGATAGAAATAAGTGTCAAAGATGAAACACAGATTTTATTCCATTAGAATTTCTACCCTCTAACAATTAATTCTCTTACTGAAACTAGGAAACTACGTGACCTTGGATGTATCGCCTAAGTCCCTATGGTTTTGTGTCGCGGGTGTAAAATGGGAGTGCTATTTAGCAGTGTAAGACACTAAAGACGCAAGGAAGAGGAAACACCCAATGACACAGAAAGTAGCCTGCATCTCCCTGGGAAGCACATGGCCCATACAGCTGGAGGAAGGAGGTAGCAAGCGGGCACACTTGGGCAAAAGATGCTGCCCTTAGCATTACCTACGTGCATTTAACATTTCCTGTCCCCAGTTTCTGTTCAGAGTTGAATCTTGTTGTAGAGGGGACCACACAATTTCCCCATGCACCTCTCACCAGATAATTCAGCCAAATGCCAGAGGGAAACATTCCCAGTGGTATTTTTAAATATAGAAAGCAATTGATTATCTGCCTTTTTAATTTCAAGTGTTAGCATTCTATTCTGATGTCTCAACTATTTCATAATCTTATGGTCCAGAAGTTTCTCTGAAACATTCAGGTATAGAATTAAATTATTTGAATCTGTGGATTTAAACTAAATATCAGCAATTAGGTCTGTAGATATGTAAAATTCAGTTGAATTTCAGTTAACATGCCAAACCTTTAAAGATCTCTGTATTAGAAATTGTTAGAACTGGCTCTAAAATATTATAAGATAGATAAGTTACTCATAATTAATAACATTTAAAATAAGATAGTTTTTGAACTTTCTTCTTTATTTCCTTACTCTATAAAAAATAGGAAGATTAAATTTATGGTTAACATTCTAACACTTTTATTCATTTAGCAAATGCAAGTTGAACATTTATAACCCCAAATGTTGTGAAATCTGAAAGTTTCTGAGTGCCAGTATGATACCACCAGAGGAAAATTCCATACCAGACCCCATGTGGATATGTCACAAAGCTCACACACACAGTAAAATCATTGTATAAAATTACGTTTAGCCTATTTGTATATGAAGCATAAATTTAGAGTCTATACTTGAGTTCTCTTCTCCAAGGTATCTCATCATGTATGTGTGAATATTCCAAAGTTAAAACAAAACCCAGAACACTTTTAATATCAAGCAATTTAGACAATCAACATGTACCTGATGATGCCTGGGGACCACCTCCCTGGGTGCTAGAGATACAGTCCTGCAAAGACCAGAGAAAACCCTTGCCCTAGTAGAAGGAGCAAGCTAACAGGGAAGTAGAAAACAAAAGCTGACTGGAAGTGCGATAAAGAAAATGAGATGGAAGCTTTGGGACAGAGTGCGGGAGGTAGTCGAGTGGTATGTTAGCTAAGGTGGCCCTCTTTAAGAATAAGAAGTTGGGCTGGCCCATTTGAAGAGATGGAGCCACTGTGTGAAGAACTAGGTAGGAGGAGGCAGGGACATAAAACCCTCAGAAGTTAAAAGTGTTGTATTTATCAATCCCAATACAGCATTTTCCTTGACATCCTCCAAATTGCTTTCTTAATGTGCATTTGTAATTGCAACTGTTTGAAATTCAGAATTTATATTTCTTCCTAGGAATGAGGTAGCAAGAATAGAAAAAGGAGAAGGAAAAAAAAAAAACAGATTTAAAGCAGGCCTGATCATACCTATGTAATATTTCATTAACAGGTAAAATGTGGCTCTGGCTAACTGGGACACAGTTACTGGAGAAAGACTTTATTTTGTTCAAAAAATTAGTGTTGCTATTAGCATTCACACATAGACGTCTTTAAGTCTGATCCTGCCGAGTTAGGAGTAACTAAAGTGGGGATAGCATTTTGGGAGGAATGATAAAATGTTTGTTATGCTTTTAGAATAGTGTCAGTAAATGTATAGTAATCTTTGTATTTGGGTTCTAATCATCATTGAGCACAATTCTTAATCTAAAGGGCACTTGCCATGTAATCAGAGTATACAAAAATGTATGATCGTTTTACAGTTCATCGTTTGTTTTCAGTAGGACAAAAATACATCACACTTCTCCCTAGTCTTTGAAACTTACCACATTGTGGAGGTTTTTAATGGCTTATTGCATGTTATAGGAAAGAGTATGTGTCAAAAACAGTTTCCAGAGAGCCAGGAAATTCATGCAGGCTCTTTCCAGTTACAGTCCACATCATAGCCATCCTCTGTTGCTTTATGGAAAATTGGACCCTATGTTACTGTTGCTATCTTATTAACAATAGATGACTAGGGAATCTTAATTTGCTTATTGGAATATTGCTATTTTCTAGATCCATTACTGTTCATTAAATATGATTTAGCGAATTAATCTTTTATTTTTAGAAGTAAATCCAGGGTAATATAAAGTATTTCTATTTTCTGATGATTGTCTGAGTTGCTTTTCATGAGAGGGGTTAAGCAACATACTTTTAAATTTATGATTAATTTCAGTACAGTGGCAAGCATTTTGTGAAACAGGTGCCTCTGATTACTGCTGAGCTGGTCTTATGTTTTCATGTTGTACTTCTGCTGGCAGCAACATGTGGTTCATGAATTTTCAGGTGTAGGAAATAACATTTGATTTGTGTAGCCCCAATTTTGAAATAAAACCAGGCACATGTCAAATGTAGTCAATATAGAATGTGAAGCCAACAGAGGCATCCTTGCTGATTCTAAAAACTGAATGTAGGTTAACAAATAGCTTTGCTGGAGACTTTTACAAATGATCACAGTTATGGTTAACACTTGTTTCTGTAAACTGTCGCCTACATGTGAAAAAAATGAACTTTGCAAGTATGTATGTATGCATATGAGTATTTTTGCATCGATGGGGTTGAGCTCAGGGCCTTGTATGTGGTAGGCAAGTACTCTCCCACTGAGCTACATCACTCAGCCCCATCTTTGCAAGTATTTTGAAGACATGGGTATGAATTTTGATTTAGAAAATACTTTATTCAGTACATTTCACCCTGCCTATAATCATGGTCATATTTCAGGTGTACAAGTGCATAGCAGTTAGTTGGTTATAATTTTCCCCTTTATGGATTTACAGTGGCCTTTCATTATCAAGTGGAACTGGGGAATCCTCAGCATCTGGGATCAGTTGTTTATGGCTGGTTTTATCTATCAATACCAAGGTTTTATGATTTACAGGATAAATGCCTCTTTCATTTTTAAAAATCACAAAGTTTTTGTGTAATGATATTTTTAGGACCATTTGGAAGATGCTAGGCATAAAGTTGAGAACTGTTGGAGTCTTATAGTCTATTCCTTTAGTTTTACATATTAACTATAACAACGTAGTAGCATTCAGTGATTTTTTTTTAAAAAAAAATTTTAGTTGTAGTTGGACACAATATCTTTATTTATTTATTTATTTATTTATTTATTTATTTATTTTTATGTGGTGCTGAGGATCGAAACCAGCACCTTGCATGTGCTAGGCAAGCACTCTACCACTGAGCCACAACCCCAGCCACTAAGAATAGGGCTGTCATTAAGTATTTCAGTCCGTGAAGTTGGTGTAGCTTTTATTTTATCATCCCTCAAACCCTTCTCATGACTTCAAAGACTGCCTGCCACCAGGTGCAGCTCCCTGCCACTCTGCTCACTCATGTAAGGGTTAAACCTGGGCTCTAGTATGTGTGAGTGGCATGCCCACGTACCACCTGGTCTTGTGAGTACTTACATGTGCTTGCCACCTGAGAGTGCTACTTTATCATCTTCACGTTCCAGCACCTGGGCATTGCCTAGCCCATCAGGAGATGTTTCTTGCTTGCCAAACTATGAAGGACACTGGTTCCCATCTTCTACCCACAGAAGCATATCTGATTACTTCATAGTTAATATTCACATATCCAGTTGATTAGGAAGTTTAGAAAACAATTCTCTGATCACAAGAGATTTAGTTCGCCACATCCAAACTAAACCTGACTTTGGCCTCTCCTACTACTTCATATACCATAGAAAACAGCTCTTATCACAGTGTTAGAGAAACAAAATGCATGAAGGCAGAAGAGGAAGAAGGAGGAGGAGAAAGGAAACATATATATTTCTTAAGATTTTCTAGGTCTGTCTTCTTTTTTCAACCGGCTTTTGTTAGAAAGTTCCTGATTCTTAGTCTCCTGAGATTAGTGTGTGTTGGGTCCTGGGTGAAACACTTTTCATGCATTATTTCATTTAATGCACATAACTCTACAAAACAGATATTATTATCCTTGTTTTCCAAATATGCTGGAGCCAAAAAAGTCCAATTAACTTTCCCAATGTCACATAATTTTCTGGTCTGCTAGGTATTATTAGTGAACATTGTTTGAGCCCATACTTTGTGCTGAGTGCTGTGTGCAGTGTGGCGAGCCCCCAGACACTGCGCTCTGTGACCCCTCCCCTCGTGGCTGCTCAAGGGTGCCCTCCAGATCCCAATCTTTACCCTCTGGACAAACTGGCAAACTCCTAAGCTGGCTTGGATGTAATTCCTTGCCTCTAAAAATAGAAAAAGTAGCAAATGTAGCTACTGTTAGGACTAACTGTTGTGTAACGAGATAAATTTCCTTCTTAGTCCTGCTCATTCAATTATTTTGAATTCAGTTGTGCTTTGAACAGGACAACTTGCCTTACTTTCTGGGGTGACTCTGTTGTTGTCTCACCACATCTGAAATTAGAAACTGATGTTAATAATCCACAATGTGTTTGGACCAGAAGATACTCGGATTTATTATCACCAAGGTGAGCAAGTGGAACCAGTCTAGGGTAGAGATCTTGACTAAGGCTTGTTCCTAATTCCTCAGCAACATGGAACCAAAAGCAGGAGTACTGTGCCACATCTGGCCGTTGGACTATCTGACTATGAATGCATTTTTTGTCTGAGAGAGTTCTAACTCGCATTATTAAAGCTATATATGAAACCAATTCATCATGAGCAAAAATGTGAATGTGGGTATAAACACATTGTAATAGCAGAGTTCTCCAGGGGTCCCCAATAAATTCTTGAGTTCATGGGAATTTGAGAGTGATATAGGAGCTAGTTTCCTTTCTTTGCCTTCTGTATTACTAAGTTACATATGAATCATATTCACCCTGCTTTCAAATAGAATAAATCCCCACACTGCAGAGATACTGATGGGAAATATTTCTTAAATAAAGCTAAACATATTTACAGAAAAGTATAAATATTTCAAGTGAATATTATTCTGGTTCTTGACAACAGTGGTTAATGAACTTGGTGTCAGGTTCTGTCATTTACCTAACCTAGTATCAGCTTGGTTTTGTCCAGATGTCTTACTTGGAAATGTTGTAATTGTAATTGTAACTTTTGTCCAGGTGTCTTACTTGTGATGTTGTAATTGTCTCAGACAATTTGTTATTTATTATTTTCATTTGGAAGATTTTTGCTTTTTGGTTTTTCCTTCTTATTATCATGATAGTGATCTCTTTGTTTGAGATGTAATAGTGAATCTCAGAAACGACCTGACATGACTTGAATCTGTTTCCTATTAAAAACAAAAGACAAATTTTACACTATCTAGAGAAAATTCATAGTGAAGGGCATCACTTTTTTTGAAGTATAGTGTTAGTTCTTTACTTTGTTAAGACATTTTATACCTCTTAATTTTTATCAGATTTTTCATTTTTATATCCTTTTTCTCCTTCAGGATTCCCTATGTCCCATCCCCCCCACTCTCCTTCAATTCTAAATGTTAAACTCATGTGTCCTTCAGTGCCCTATTTGTCCTCTCTACCAGTGAGAATGTTGTGGACTTCTTCCATTAGGTGTCTGGTTCCCTGGTAAATCAACAGGCCCTTCAAATATTCATCTCCCCTTGACACTTCAGCCTCGGGCTTCTGCCAGTACTCAACCTGAGCTGCTTCAGACCATCTGTGGTCCTCACTCCTGCTCTCAAGCTACTGGCATTACTGGAAGGAAAACCTGCACCACCATGGTGGTTGGCCACATTACAGATTTTTGAGTTCCAGCCTTAGCTGGGCTCTTAACACCAGTCATCAATCTTTTGTCTTTATTTCCAGTTGCTCTCTTGCCCTTTCCTTCAACAGTTGTTCCCAAATCGTACCTCCCTTCTTCATGCCTGTACACTCTCTCAACCAAAGATAAAGGCTACTTCTGAGTGCTCTTGACTCTGCTTTCCCTACTTTCTCCGGCCTCCCACATATCTTTTACCAGAAATTTCATATGTACTTTCCTATCCTCAAAGCACAACAAAGGTGCCTAGTTAATATTGGAATAATTGAATAATGTTGCGTGGCCCTCTGGATTCCACTCCTGCCATTCCACTGAACGTGACCTAGCTAAGATTATCAGTGAAACTTTAAAGCAAAGATCACTAGGAGTTCTTTAGAACTTCCTTCACATTGTTGATCTTGCTGTCCCAGTTGGCAGTTGCTCATTCCTTTGGTCTTGGAGTCTTCCCTCTGTCTCAGCATCTGTGGTCCATCTTTTTCATGGTTCTTCCCCACTTTTCTGATGACCGTCTCCTTCTGTGCCTCCTCCTGATTTAGCTCTTTGTCTTTCCTGGAGTTTGAGTCCTTGCCTTCCCACTCTGTATACTCTTTATAGTTTTGATATCACAGATGAGCTCAGGTTCTTTATGTCCAACTGTCACCTGGGTGCTCCATCATCTCAGATTTCAACTTCTTAAAAACTGAACCTAAGCCCTTTATCCCCTATCACAAACATGTTCATTCCACCTTCCTTTCCTTTTTTAGTTAAAAGCATTATCCTGTTAATTGTGAATTTCACTCCCCACTCTCTGTATTTTCTAAGTTTTTCAATTATGTTTTACCTATTCCATCAACTTTAGAGTCCCTTTGCTCCTTGGTGAGCCCATAGTTAGAGCTTAATAAATGTTTATTTTAATTTTATTTTTACCAAAGTGTAGACAACTAGAGTACAACTGGATTCCAAGGGACATATTTATCTTCAACTTTGATATGTATATTAACATTTAGGCTTACTGGAAAGATACTTGGCAGTTTATGATGCCTAGAGGCTAAAATTTTTCTGAGATAAAGTATGCTATTAGAGTCATAGTATTTCATTTCATGATTTTGACCTTGTTCATTAAAAGCAAAGTGGGCAACTGGAGTTTCAAGGACCTTGTAGAGCTGGAAATATTAGCCTGGAGTCTAGAATTCAATAACCATTGATTGTCAGTCCAAAGCAGTTTACTGTTGATATCTTTTCCCTAAAATGAAATCAATTATTCTTGCCTGTGCATTTTTATTAACAGATCTGCTATTTGGACTAGAATAATGAATTGAAGTACAGTGGCAAATTGAAAATATGAAAAATAAAGTGTTTTCCAGTGACCTCAAAATGTTGATTTAATGATTCGCAAGGAATATCAGAGGAACCTTGGTGAAGAAGGTAATAGAAGCAATGAGCACATTTAATTGATTCTAAATAGTAACTTTAAACACTGTTTAAATGTAATATCAAATAAAATTCTGTCTTTTTTTCATAGGGCAGAAAATTTTTTGCTCACAAAAGTTTTGAATTGACCAAAATGATTGGAATTTGCATGTTCTATGTATTTTTTTACTCAGTTTTCCTGAAACAATTACTATATAGTGTCTTCTCACAGAGAATAAATTAAGATGAAAGTGTGAGATATTTACATTTAGAGAAGCAATTCAGATTGCGTGGTATTTAAAGGAGTGTTCAAACCAGGTACCTTTAAAGTACAAATTTCAAATTTAAGAACATATTTAAATAGGCAATAGAAATTTTTTTCACATGGTATAAGCAACAAATGAATTATGAATGATTCTTATCTATTTCTCCAGTAAAGCCCATATATTATATTTTTTATAATAAGCATTAGAATTTTAATGATTTATTTCATTTAGACATTTTACAGTGTGTGTGTGTGTGTGTGTGTGTGTGTGTATATATATATATATATATATATATATATATATATATATATATATATATTCGTTTTTAGTCCTTCTAACAATCTTATAAGGTGATTAATCAGCTGTTATTATTGTTATTCATCATTTTATAAATGAGGAAACCAAAGCACTGAACAGTTAAATGGCTTATCCAGTGTCACACTCCTAGTAAGAGTGACTCTTCCCTTGGTTAATCTGTTTCAATCTTACCTGTTTCTCTCCTCTCCTTTGAACTCTTTGCAACAGGCCAATTGCACTATTTATCTTTCTATGTGTGGAACACAGCAGGTGCTCAATGTGTGTATTTGTAAAACAGACTAGTCTAAACTAGATTGGCATTTCAACTCAGAATTTTTCTTAAAGAATCTTACCATTCATTGGACTGGGGATGTGGCTCACGCTCACCTGGCATGTGTGCGGCCCAGGTTCGATCCTCAGCACCACATACAAACAAAGATATTGTGTCTGCCGAAAACTAAAAAAAATATATAAAATAAATAAATATTAAAAAATTCTATCTCTCTCTCTTTAAAAAAAAAGAATCTTACCATTCAAATGCCATATTTCATCAGAACCACATAATTCATTACTATCAACATAGTTCTCTCATATCAATATAATTATGTTATTAGCTTCAATATATTAAAACTGCATTTGTAAGTCCTATAAATGAAATAATTGAGAGTTGTCTTGGGAAATATAATAGAAAGGAAAAGAATGAATATTTTATTGTTAATCTACTTGGGGTTAATTCCATTCTATTAGTTATATATTGCTACATGACAAATTAGCCCAAAGCTTAGAAGCTTAAGATAACAATCACATCTTACCGTCTGGAGATCAGCTTAGCTAGGTCCCTGGGCCCCTGGGCTCCTGGGCTCTCGGGAAGTTGTGATCAAGGTCTAGGCTGGAGTTATAGTTACCTGTGGGCTGGACTAGAGAATGATTCCTGTCCAGCCTCAATTCCGTGACTGCAGGCAGGCCTCAGGTCCTTGCTGGCTGTTGGTTAGAGGCTTCAACTTTGTTTTTTTTTCCTCACATGGTTCTCTCCTTTGGGCATTTATATGTGGCAACTGGCCTTCCTCAGAGCAGGAGAGCCAAGAGAGGGCAAGAAAGGGCATGTCAGCAAAAGCCATAGCTTCTCTGAAACTTAATCTTGTAAGTGACAGCCCATCACTCTTGGCTTCCATTTTAATAGAAGAGTGTTACAGGGTTCAGCCTATACTCAAGAGGACAGGGTTACACCAGATGGCGAACACTAGGCAGCCAGAATCATCAGGTCATCTTAAAGCTACCTGCCTTCATATTAAATGTTATTGTTCAACTACTGAGTAAATCAAAAGAAATAAAATTCCAACAGAATGATCCCTGCCTTGTTCAGATTTTTTTTTTTTTTTTTTTTTTTTTAAGGGAAAAGCTACAGAAACTCAATTCAAAGTCACTTTAGCAGGGAAAAAAATTATTTAACAAAAAGTTCCCAGAGTTGTCCTGAAAACTAGGTCCAGCAAATTTCTGTTCTGTGGTCCTTTTGACACTCAACTCTTCCTTCTAACTAGTTTTGCATGGATTCTATCAACCTGTCTTGTGCTCCATGGTAACCCATAAAGTCAGGAGGAAAGGAAATGACCCAATTGACTAGATCTGGGTCACTTTCTCACCCCTGGAACCTGGGAGAACATGACAGGAGTAAGATATCAAAGTCATATGAACTGAATGTAGAGGAAAGAAAAATTGAGGTGCTATTATCACAATAAGGAACATTGGCAGATGGGCAAGCAAATCACTTAGGACCCCTGCTCCTGTCTGTCCCTTTGTGCCTTTACCTGTTCTGTCTCATGTGATTTACTATGTTTTTTATTTCATTTGGCCTGTTACCACTGAGTGTCTTATAAACAGCAAGAATTTTATTTCTCAGAATTCTAGAGCTGGGAAAGTTCAAGATGAAGGTGTTGGGCGATTTGTTATATGGTGAGGTCCTGTTCCTTACAGATATCACCTCCTACACCTCTTCCTGGGGGCAATTTCCATTGGTGGGAGGGACAAGGCGTCTCTCCGAGGCCTCTTGTAAATGATCGTTGATGAGAACTTCACTCTCATGAGCTAATCACACATACACACACCCAGAAGCCTCATTTTTTTCCCCACACTTTCACCTTGGAGTTAAATTTCCCCATACAAGTTCAGGGTGGGGGCACAGACATTTAAACCATAGCTGTGGTAGGTATACAAGATGATGTACCTTGTCTTGTTTGTAGGAATACAAAGGGAACTACACTTCTCAAGAGTTCATGCTAAATAACTGCTTAAAATCAATAACAAAAGGTAAACCACAGTTTTGCAATACAGTTGTGTCTTATAGAATCAAAATGCCTCCTACGCCTTTTTGTGTCCCCTTTCAGTATTAGTAGAGCACATGATAAGACTAAATCCAGTCATCTAACTAGAGTTTCAGCCTGATAACAAAGCTTTATTAGTGTGTTGACTTACAGAAAACACAAGTGTGTGTGCACAGATAGTAATTGGGATCAGCTGGGCCATTTAGGGGTCAAATACCAAGTATCCAAGGTCACTCTTGTGTAAAATTGAACCTAATAAGCTGCAGTCCCTGCTTTACAGCAGCTTATTTGTCATTGCTTTTTCATTGGTTGTATTTCACCCCACACTTTCGAGTATCTAAAAAATGAGACCTAGGGATTTGGCCATAGCTTTTTATCTAGAGAGCAAATAGAATGGTTGGACAGCTATTGTGATTAAATTAAGTTAAATGAGGTCGATTGCAAAACCCCAAATCATTTGTCAGACCTTGTTGCAGTTTTCCACCATGCTGCAGTCTCTTGTAAACTGGGCCCTGCTCAGAATAAGAGTCTTCACCTGAAGCCTCTTGACTCCTCCTCTTCCCTGTCCTGGGAGGACCCCTGGGAGTCAGTGTGTCCCATGGCTCTCACCACTCTCCTTCCAGCTGTAGCACTTTGCAGACAGGATATTTGGTGGAGAGGCTGTTCCAGCATCTTTGCTTTCTTGCATGTTTGTCACTAGACATTGTGAGAAAGTGGAGATGCTGAGAAAAACAGAACACAGGCCATGTCTGAGGATGTGGTAAGAGATGAATGACATCTGGCCTGGGATCAGGGAGGAGAAGAAAGCAGCAGATTTACTAGTCCTGGATCAAGTGGCCACAGAGGTGAATTTGCCTTCTGAAACTATCTGTTGTTCTCCTGCTGCCCACCTATTGCCACATGGCTCACATGGTGCTGTGCCATCCAGGTTGCCCACTAATAAAATACTTAGGGTCTTCATGTGTCTCAGGTGTTCTACCACGATGCAAGTTCAAAATCCTCCGTCCTCTGTCTATCTGTGTACTCATTCATTCCCCAAATTTTGGTTTTCTCTCTTTATCTCCATCCCCGAATCTCAGCCTTCCTCACCTTCTTCATCCTTATCCCAATAAAAAAAAAAAAGGTATGCTAATAATGACATAGACTAATTTGCTAACTAAATGGCTTTCTTCTTAAGACTCACATAGAGTGTATGCCTATCTGGTAATCTAGATCATTATGGTTTTTTTCTTTTTTTAATTTTAAAGTTTTTATTTATTCTAATTAATGATACATGTCAGTAGAATGCATTTTGACACATCATACATAAATGAAGTATAACTTTTCATTCTTCTGGTTGTACATGATGTGGAGTTATACAGGTCGTGTAATCATATATGCACATAGGGTAATAAAGTCTGATTCATTCTACTATCATTCCTAATCCTATACCCCCTCCCCTCCCTTCATTTTCTCTGTCTAATCCAAAGCACCTCATTTCTTCCATAGAACCCCCCTTATTATGAATTAGCATCCACATATCAGAGAAAACATTTGGTCTTTAGTTTTTGGGGATTGGTTTAATGTTTTGCTTTTAGTTTTGTTTGTTGCTTGCTTTTGCTTATTAACCCCAATGAATCTGAAAATGATGAGATTTCAGAGTAAGACAGTTTGGGACTGGGTCACTTTTACTAAATTTTGTTAAGGTACTCTACATAGATATGAGGACACTTGATAGATATGGGAAACTTGGCAGCCTCTTTTGACAGAAACATTTCTATCTCCTCCACTTTTCTTCTTCAACCACTTTTCAAATTTCTTCTGCTTTTTCTTTTTCATATCCAGCTCCTTATTTGGAATTTGAGGCCTAGGCTAACTTAGTAGAATGTTAAATTGGCAGTGTAAGTTAATGGAGGTATAAAATTTGGTTGAATTATCAATCACCAGGCATGATAGTCAAAAGAACCAGAACCTGGCAGGTAGGGGTAGTCCTAGTGTACCCAGAGCTGGTCCAACCTTTCTGGCAGCATATTCTCTTCTTCAGGGAGATGGAGGCAACAAGCACTTCTAGAGAAGGATGGAGAACACATAAAAGGCACATATGGCCTGATGAAATAACAGAAGGTCCTTACGCCAGCCAAGAGGACCCTTCACAGGAAAATATCAGAGGGGAAGTGGGAGGTCCAGTGGTGCTATCATATGCAACCAAATAAATTGCTTTGTGTTGCCTTTAAAAGCAAAGCTGTGACCAATGAGTAGGAAAGAACTTTTCTTTCTTTCTTTTTTTAAAGCAATAACATGTCTTTACTGTGACCCCCTACTTGTGATGCCAGAGAAGGAACATATGCAAGGAGACCCATGATGGAAAACAGCTCATATATTATGTGTGAACTCTGGCCAGCTGGTGGAATCTGGTTATATAGTGTTGTCATTATGACCAGGGACACTGGAGGAAAATGAACCTGGCTTTGACTGCCCCTTGCAACTGTGTGACTTCATCTCTAATTCTCTAAAAGGGGAATAATAATTGACCTCTCTTAGGATGTTGTGAGGCTATAAAATGAGGTGATGCATTTAAAGTGGTTAGTACAGCATCTTGCACATACTAGTTGATCGATGTTATTTTGGGAAAGTCTGAGGTCAGGGGAATCTGTGTTTGGAAGGCAAGCGGGCTTTTATCAGTTAATGATGTGAGTCAAAGTGTGCCATGTATTCATCATCTTTGGGGGATGGTTGAATTAAACGGTCATTTATGCTCAATCTGATTTTTCATGTTAACAGTTATTTACTTAAAATAAAAATGAGGAAGTATTGACTTCAATGAGGGGCTTTTCCCTTCTATTTTTTCCCTTTGGTCTCTCTATTCCTACCTACCTGTAAGTTCAAAATTATGACAATGTTGTAAGAAGTAAACACCATTTTTGCTCTACTGTCCTATTAACCTTGATGGTCTTGCACTATGAATTAATTGAAAGAAAGTGCACTTTGCAATGCATAATGAATGAACCTGCACTTCTTGAATGTCTCAGTTCTACTATGAATTGGATATTTAGGAAAAAAGTGAGGAAATCAAACCCTAAAATAGGCTGTCGTTTGCCAAGTCAAATATGCTTCATCTGAATGAGTTTTCTTCTACTTGCATTGAACTCAAAATAGTGTTTTTCTAGCACTTGGGGGTAGGAATGGTTACTTAGATTCTTGGGGGACCTGATCTTAAATATCCATGGATACTTAAGAAGAAAACTTGAAATTTATATGTTGACCATTAATCTTTAGCCCAACTTACTATATATTGTTAAGAACATTACCAGGGAAATAGATCATTAAAAGAGGTTCTGTTTGGAAGGTCATCTCTCTGGGTATTGAATAACTCTGGATCTCAAAGCTCAGTCACTTCACCGATAGGTAACTGCCAAGAGGAAAACGTTTCTGCCTGTTGAAGACAGCATTGGTCCAATGGATGTATTTTCCTCAGATATAAATAAGTGAAAACAGCTGGATTATAACCTGGAAACAAAGTTACTCAGGGTTCATTACATGTGACATTTTAACGACCAAGAAATAATACATCTGTGTACTAATTAACTCCAGTTTAGAAACATGGCAAAAAATACTATTAATTCAAGGAAGCAATATTGCCCATTGGTTAAATTCTTACACTCTAGAGTAAGAACTAATTGGAATCCTGGCATCTCTACTTAATTAATATTTAACCTTGTCAAAGTATATTAACTTTTCTAGGCATCTCTGGTTTCACCCTCTATAAAATGTGGGTAAGTGTTAGTTAGACCTGTTGTCTCTCCTGGAGATCAGATCAGATCATTAGAAATGACTTATCACAGAGTTTGCTACTAGGTAAGCAGATAACTATTATCAGTCAGAGGGGAAAAAATGGTCTCTATGTCAAGATGCCTACAATCTGATCCCAGCTTTAATACTATCTAGCTGTGTAATTCTGGACTAATCGTGTCAGGATTCTCTGGACCTTAGTTCCTTAACTGAAGGTGAAAAAAAAAATGATTAGAAGATCTTGAATATTACTTCCAACTCTAAAATACTATCCTGTTTAGCAGAAGCATTGAAAAATCCCAACTTAAAAAAAAAAAAAAAAAAAAAAAGAAAGATTCCAGGATTTCTAACTGCTAATTATTTCAGCCTTTACTTAAACATTCCCCTTGTATGAGAAACACCTTTTGCTTTACCCCACCTCTATTTCCCTAGGAATTTCATTACCCCCAGTTCCAGGGAAAGGTGTTAAGGGGAAAATTAGCACCTCCTTGCTACTGTTTAAACACTTAACTGTCCTTAATTGCTCTCTTTAATGTTTTCATGACCTCACAAATCCTGTCTCAATGAGATTCTTAAATATCTGTTTAACAAACACAAATTTATCTAACATTCATAAAGAAAAGTGCACAAATTCTGAATGTACCACATGGTGAATCTTTATGAAGAGAACGCATCTGTGTAAATCAAGAAGTGGATCATCACCAGAACCTCACAATTCCCAGCCTTCCTGTTCCAGTCACTAACTCGCCTGGAGGTAAACCACAATCTTAATCTCTAATGTCACACCATAGATTACTTCTGCATGTTTTTGAAGTTGATGTAAATGAAATCATCTACTAAGTAATCATTTGGAATGGAATTGTTGAGCCATAGTGCATACATATGTTCAGCTTTAATAGATACTGCCAAAGAGTTTCAAAACTGGCTGTATCCTTTTATACAACCCTTCCCTTAACCACAAAAGGGAACAAGAATTCCATTTCTGATCATCTATCTCTCTTTAAAGCACCCCATATTTTGAATTAGGTTATACCCTGAATTACTAAATTTATGCCTGTTGTTCCTGAATTATTCAACTGCTTTAATTTTCAACTTGCCTTAGGTTAGAGGGTAAGGAAAATGCTCTAAAATTAGATTATGATGTTGTTTACATCTGACTGTGATGAGTAAACACTCAATTCTACATTTTACATGGGTAAATTTTATGATATGGGAACTATATCTCAATGAAACTGTTTTGAAAAATGGTCCCAGTTTGGATGATAGACTATATGTTCATCCTACTTTTCCCATTTCTTCCATTTGCAAACAATTTTTCTAAAAAGATAAAAAGAAATAAATGAATCTGGCTGCTGCTTTGGAGGGGAAACAGACTTTGCGTGGCATGGTTTTTGAAGTGTTTGCTAGCAAGAGATTTTCATTCCAAAGCAAAAGAAAGCAGATTATGCTACACCAATAATTAAGGTACTTTTACTGACATCGAATTGGATTTACAATTTATGAAAATTAAAGATGACTCCTAAAATATACATTCCTTATAAATTTTGCCATGAGATTGAATATTTTAACTAAAACTATGATAGCTCTATGGGAACCAAACCACTGTAGACCTTAGTGGTGAAAAATAACTATTTTATCATGCTTTCAGATTTTGTGGGACAAGAATTTAGATGGAGGGCAACAGAGATAGCACGTCTGCTCCCCACTGTCTGGGGCCTCAGCTTGTCATTGGCTTGGACTTCACTCAACTGTCAACTAGAGTAACTGCACGTGGCTTCTCCCCTGGGCTAGTGTGGGCTTCCTCACAACACGGCAGCTGGGTTTCAGGAGGGAGAAGTCCAAGAGGGCAAGGTAGAAATGCATGGCATTTTTATAATCTGGACTTGAAAACCATGGTTACTTTCATCCTATTCTGTTTACTAAATCACAAAATTCCACCTAGATGCGAGGGAGAGCACATGAGCCTCATCATTCCATAGGAGAAGTGTCAAGATCACATCGTAAAAAAACAACTAGAATGGGAGGTATTGTGAGATGTATTTTTGGATCCCACTTTTATCTGGATTTTCTCTTTCTTTTATGACTACTGTTCCTGTCCTACCCAATTTGATCTTACTGCCGTAATTTCTTTTTTACTTTGGGGTCCTGTTCTGGACAGGAGCTGTGGCTGATCAAATTCAAGAGTTAACAGGGGCTGGATGGCTCTGTACTGTTTGGGCCTTGCCAGGAGCCCTTAGCCCTCCCAGGCTTTTGGAGTTGGGCAACTGTAGCCACATGACCCAATTGGCTTGCAATACTCTGTAGTGTTGGCTCTTTGGGAATTCTGCTGTTCTCAGACATCTCTTTACTTCTCCCTGCTCTCTGCTGTATAGTTGTTGGTATTGTCTTTCTTAGTGGCTTGTCCTTACTTGTTTGTCGTTTAGAGTTTGTGAGATACATTGTCTCTTAGTTTGGTGTAAAAGTTGGCCATAGGGTTTTGACTGCATTGCTCTCTCCATTTTTTAGGTGGGGAGTTGGGAAGACCCAAATTATGACCCCACTGTCATCACCATGTTATCTGAATTCACCAGGAGTATCCTTTTAAGAATATGAATCCCTTCGTGTTTCTGCTGCTTGCACACACGAGTGGCATCCCACTGCAACACTTTACCTTGAGCACTGGGCACATGGGGAATCCAGTCTGCTCCTCTGCCCTCTAAGCCTATTCCCCACCCCATCACTGCACTCCTCATACTAAGCTCTCTATTCCTCCAGAGGAGCTGCAAGTTTGCCTGAGGGCCTTTGCACAGACCTGGCTGAATATTTCTTATTATGCAAATTTTTAAAATATATATATTTAGATTTTGATTGTAGTTGGACATATTTTATTTATTTATTTATTTATTTTGATTGTAGTTGGACATATTTTATTTATTTATTTTGATGTGGTTCTGAGGATCAAACCCAGGGGTCACACATGGTAGGCAAGCGTTCTACTGCTGAGCCACAATCCCAGCCCTCCTATGCAAACATTTTAACTGCCCTGTCCTCAATCAGATACTTAATTTCTTGTCATAATGGCTCTCCAATCATATGCTCTCCAACCACAAACATGTGGTTCCATTTTATTTTCACCACTGCACTTATTGTTAGATGATATCATTTATGTTTGTTTATTGGGTCCCCTACAACAAACAGTAACATGTAAGGAATCTCTTTAAACACTGTTTTCCTGGTGTCTGATACTCAGGAGATGTGGAATCAGTGAGTGTTTGAGAAGTGAGTAACCAGCGTAGGTTCCCTGATACATACTATCATTATAATCTCTAAGCTGCTTTGTCTTGTGGATCTTCATTTACTAAAAAGCCTTTTTATCTTTAATATTCTTGGATACAGTAAACCTGTGACATTCATGAGGAACATGCCTACAGGGACTTCTTCTATCCACAGAGTCACAAATATAACGTAACACTTCCTCCATAAAGTGCAGTAAGTGTAACTGAAAAATTTAAGTGGCCTCTTAATGTTTCTTTGAATACAGAACTAAAATCATTTCTAAAGCCATTAAAATACATTCAGCCACTAAAATAAATGCTACAGTACATTACACAAGATTTTTATTTTCAAGAGGTTCTTATTGTTCCCCTCAGTGCCCTATGGTTTGGCAAATAGGAAAATCCAGCTTAATTTGAACACTTGCCATATTGACCTAGAGTAGAAAAGACTAACTGTCCTTGGATAGCTTAAATCGGATTTCACTTTTTCATATGAAAATTATCTGTTAACAAAGGAATATTTCTATACAGCACTACGTTCTTGGTTGAAAAGGTTTTCTGGTTCCTCTGCTTAGGGAGAATGCTTCTGAAGTTGTGTGAAAAGCCCATGTGCCTTGCTGTCAATCTCCCCTCTTCCTCACAGTCTCAAGCAGAGACTGACTGGTCAGAGGTGAGATTAATTCAGGCTCCGCCCTCCTGTTTTGATCACCTGTCGCATCTGGACAATGTTGGCACAAGCTCCACAGCTTCCAGCGGATTCTCATGTCCCTTTCTTGTTCCTTTGAAAGTTTTCACAGCTGAGCAACTTTGTTACCTTCATATAAAACTATTTACCTATAGAATTTTGGTGTTATAGACTGGAGTGCCTCTAACTCTGCACTGAAAATCTAACCTTTTATTCCTTCACTTAACTCCAGTTTATATTTTTATTGCAAGATTTGTGCCTTTATTGGGTGTTTTACTTTCTTTTCCTTTCCCATAAGCAACAAACATGCACAGCATGCAGAAGATACCACTCTCCTGCTGAGCACTCATAGTTTTTCACTAGTTTTATAAATTGTTTCCTCAGAAAAACATTCCAGAGCTTTAGTGGACATTTTATGTTCTACCTTTGTGTTCCAAGCACCTTAAATGTATTTATCTCATTTAATTTATACTACACTCCTGTAGGAGGTGGGGATTAAATAGAAGATCATATCCCCATATTACTAGCACAGGAAACTAAGGCTCAGAGAAGCAAAAGCAAAATTGACTTCTATCCCAGGTCTACCTAACTTCAAAATCTCTTGGCCATCTTTCTCTCTCTCTCTTTCTCTCTCTGTAATATTATTTTTTGCAAGGAGATATATTATATTCATATTTTATAGGACCCACATTTTAAATAGTCAAATGATCTAGGTGAAATTAACTTTAATTACATGTCTTATACCAATATATCAAAATAGCATGATTGCAGTCTGCAACAAGAGAAGATCATTAATGGGCCATTTTCCTTTCTTTTGCACAATTCTGGAATAAAATTTGGTCTATATTTGACATTTACAGGCATTTCACTGTGATTTAACTATATTTCAAGAGTTCATTACCTACGAGTGGCCAGAGGCTACTTCATTGGATTTCAGAGAGGAGGGGAGGGGTGGGAGGACAAGAGAGAGAGAAAGTAACCAGTGGCAAATAAGACCCCTGTACTTCTGATCCTCATTTCCTCAGTCTTTCTTCTCAAAGCAAAATGCAATTTCTTATGTGATTTTCAGTTATTCTACAATTATTCTATATTGGATGTATTTTTACTTATCTTTTTACACAAATAGAGACATACTATACACAGATTTTATTGTTTTTTATTTAACACTGTATCTCAGAGAGTCCATTTCTTAGTAGTGAGTTTGTGTAGGTATGTGTGGGTGCATTGGGTTATGTAGGTTGTGTGCATCTATGTGTGTGTTCCATTTTGTTCAACAAATATTTATTGATGACCTCATTTGTGCATATACTTTTCTAGGGACTTGGTTATGCTAGTGAACAAAATTGATAAATGCCCTGGCCTTCATAGAGTTTATGTTTTAGAGAAGAGATACAGTCAACATCTATGTAAGTTACATAGTCTGATGGACAATCATAAGTACTATGAATGAGAAGGAGGAGAAAAACATGCATTGGGGGCAGTTTTTATAGAAAATAGGGTGCTCAGGAAGACCTCATCAGGCAGGTGAGATTCTCTCCCTATCCTGTGGGAGGCAGGGGGTCACCCGTGGGAAAGGAGCGTTCCAGGCAGGAAGAGGGCAGTGTGAAAACTAAGATGGGAGGATGCCTGGCACACTAGAGGAGCAGAGGGCCAGTAGAGCTGGAGAGTAGGAAGACAGGGAGCATCTGAGTGAACAAGTCAGTGAGGGAGGGTCAGGGCTTTTGCTGGGCTTTGCCGTCTTCTGTAAGAACTAGACATTCACTATAAACACAAGGGTGTCTGCTATGTTCTCAGCAGCAGCCAGGAACCTTTCCCTCTGTGGATGTACCTTACTTTATTTACCAGTCTCCCATTGAGAAGAATACCTAGGTTGTTTCAGACATGTTTTAATTATGAACGATGGGACAGTAGATATCTTTGAATCTACATGGCTTTGCACACAAATTGACTTACATATAGGATGGATTCCTAGTTATGGAATAACTGGATGAAGGAATTCATATTTCTAATTTTCTTAGATATTGCCAAATGGTCCTAAAAAGAGGTTAAGCAAATTTCCATTTTCAATGTGTGATAGCAATTTTTTTTCCCTGTTACTGCTATAGTGATTAAGGGACGGTATAATTTTTGCCAATTCCATAAGTAAAAGTGTTCTCTTATTGGCAGCACTTTTGAGCAATCCCTCTCCACTCTAATTCACATAATAATGTAGACTCTACCCCACACTCCTCTCTTCTTGGGGCTCCCACATGGGTTGGCACTTTACATCTAGAGGAGCATATATTGTTTTTCTTTTTTTAATTTGTTTTCACAGTAACCTTTATTCTATGTATTTATTTTTATGTGGAGCTGAGGATTGAACCCAGGGCCACACACATGCTAGGCAAGTGCTCCACCACTGAGCCTCAGCCCAAGCCCTATTGCTTTGTGTTTTAACTGTTCATGTCTTCGTGTCTCAAGAGCAGGGTTAATCTCCTATTTCGTATACCCTTTCCACTGACTAGAACTTTGCTTAACACATAATAAACAGTTATTATTACATTTTTTTGCCAATTGACAAGTAAATGACTTAATTCTGTTTTAATTATGCTATATAATCTTACACTTGTGTTATCAATTTAGTAATTAAAATGACAACAATAACTGTCAGTGAAACATTTTGATTTATTGAATTACATATTCTTGACTGCTGGCTGAAAACAATTATGTATTCCATCTGTAATGCTCAGGATGGAAATGGTCAATTGGTTATCTCATTTCTGATCTCCAAAATAAGCATTTCTTTAAATATACAAAAACCTAGAGGGACTGAATCAGACACCTATGTAGGTGACAGTAAATACACTTTAACCAGGTTCCTGTAGCTTAATCTGTTTCTATCTGGTTTATCATCTTGCAACTGAGCAGCAATTTCTGGTGTGTAGCCTCAGGCATCCGGCTGCTGAGGTCTTTAGGCCAGTGGCTATACTGTCACTGGGTTTTGAGAATCTTGAAAATGTGATTTGAGAATGCATTTAGACAGAGGAGTGAGTGCCAGGTCAGGAAGATGTGCAGCATTTCTTAGGCTGTTTCCCAGCATGCTTGGATCCCTGGAGATGATAACAAACATTCCATTTTGGAAAGGTTTTTCTGTATCTCCTTCCTTCATGCATAGTAAAGGATTTTGCAAAGCCCCATAGAAAATTCTTTATCCCTGTGTTCCTCAAATTGACTTGACCACAAAAAAATTCTATTTTCCTAGTAATACCTATCAATAAGTCACAGAACATTAGTTTTCCATGAAATAGAAGAGAAAAACAAGAGCAGATTTTTCTGTTTTTCATTTTTGTACCAATGGAGGTGAGTTACATAAATTCATAAATAATTATCACTAAATATATGCCTTTTACATTTCTATCACGTAATCATCCAATGAGGGGCCACTATTGAATTATGAGTTTGTTTGTTGCTGATTGAACACAGAAATAGGCCACAGATGAATAGAACATTTTTATTTAGTGATCTGCTTTTTAATGAACTACATCCTAGGACCAATTAGAAAGATTAAAGCTAACCTGAGAGTTTAGAAACAGGCCTATGAATGAAAATTGGCATCTGAGTTTAGGAATGATTAAAAAAATTTAATCCAACTCTATTAATTTCTCCTAACTGTGCAACATTTTCAGATATGTGAACTGTTTCCAGAGGAATGCTTCTAAAACTTCTGTGTTGTTGAAGATGCCAACTGGTGACTGCTCTTGCTTGTATTGTGAATTATGGAGATTTATTTAACAGACACTCAACTTTAATTTGTGCATAAAAATTCTTCAGTGCCCCTCCGCTGTGTTGTAGCTTGCAGTTTTTTAGACTCTCTAATGCACTCACCTTGCTTCTTCCTTTTCTCCTTATTTTTCTCTCTTCCCTCTCTGTGCTCCTTAAAACCATCCACTAGGCAGGCAATTAGGGACTGAGCACAGATGCATCCTTTAATTTAATTTCACATTCCATCATCTGAAACATGACCGAGTGTGTGCTGCTTTTGGCCTGCAGAGTGCTGGGAAATCAATATGTTAATTTACCTTCATCTTTTCAAATCATCTTTTAGAGAGCAAGCCCCTCCTGTGAAGAGATTCCTGCTGCAGATGGGGTAGGGACTGTAAGAGACACTGACCCAAGTACCAGTACCCTCATGGTCCCGAAACCATGTTAATGAGTTGTGTTCTAAAGTGTATTTGAATTACTTGAAACTTTAAACATTTTCTTTTCTCCTGCTGAAATATATTCATAGTTATTATGATTCCAAGTGCTCCTTAAAACCCTCCACACCCCTAGTATATGTAAAAATACACCAGAAACAGCTAATATACAAGGTGGCAATGATACAAATGTAGTTCTAGTTCATCTGTTCTACTGGCGGGGTATTTCCATTAGTGAATTCTATGGTTGAATTCTTTGTTTGCATCCAGATCATATTGTTGATTCATCCTTACCTTGTGGTAAAGTGAAACCTCCAAGGATTTTCCTACATCAAATGAGCCAAGGTTAAGGCTACACCTCCCCACTCTCTTTTACCTGTACAATGAAAATGTTTTACATTAACGAAAGCATATCTCTGTGGCATTCTGCCCTTGCCTGATTTGTCTCATTGTTCATGCAAGTGGAGAGCTTTAGGAGTCTTCTTTTACCTGCTGTCCAGCACATTCACTTGAACTCAGTTGTGTCACTTTCACATTGAGTTAGTTTTATTTCTGCCTTTATGCAAACCTTGAATAGAAATATGAGGTGTGGCGGCTTTAAGAGCTTCAATTTTCAGAGCATTTTCACAAGCAAACATTCAGTCAAGCCTCCTTCAAACCTTGGGAAGTGGACTGAGCCAGTTAATGGGGTCTCCATTTCTGTGGATGGCAAACAGAAGCAGTGGGTTGCTCCTGTCTCACAATGAATACATGACGGCTCTGAATAGCACTCTGGAAGCTTTTGGCTTTGTCCTTTTTCTATTACATGACTAATAGCTCACTGAATTTATTCTCAGATATACTGTTTTCAGTTTTTATGAACTTTGATAAATATTCCTTTGATCCCGTCTTCTGGTACCATTCAAGTTTCCCATGACCACGCAGAGATTAACCACAGAGGTTCTTGGATCATGCGTCATCGTTTGTATCTTCTCATGGAAGCTATTTGTGTCTGAAGGCTTGAGTGCAGTTAAACTCCAGCACCAAGCTTTTTCCTGAGTATCTTTTCACCCATTATGTTTTTACGGATAGAGAAAATGAACGCAAGGGAGCTAGGGGCTTCTGTTTGCTCTTGCTATTTTCTTAACATTACAGCAATTAAATGCCTCCCTGAGCAAAAACAGTGATTTGTTCCTTTCTATGTTCTTACTGTGACTAGAACTAATATAATTAACCTCAACTTTCCAAGGTCCCGCTGACCTAAGGTAAAGGAAGGCCTCAGTAACTATGAAGATGGCATTTCTGTGCTCTGGCCCCCTTCACCCATTGAGTTCCCTTAAGAGACCGTCACTCTGACTGCTTTTGGAAGTTCTTTGTCTACTTAGTCTGGAAAATTCTGGTTTCCTGGCTGCCACGTTTGGGGAAGGGCCTCCTGTCTTGTAGCTTTATGAGTCTCTTCCCACTCCTAGTGCTCTGAGACATGGCTTCCAGTATGGGCTCAGGCCTACTTTGGGTTTCCGGTGGGTTCTAAGAGCCAAACTCAATAGACATAGCACTTTCCTTTCTGTTTGTGCTATGCTTTGTCACTAGGGCTTAAGAGTTGGGCTGCTCTGTGCTTTCCAAAGCCTATGGGCTCCAAGTCAGCAGTGTGTTCCTATCACCAGTCCACAGAGCTCCATCACAAACTAATGCAACTACAGGCACCCGCTAACCTGGAGCCCTTATCTTATCTTTTAGACCAAGCCTTACATAACACCAGGCTTTTCACTTGGCACATGCTTTTCCCTTGGTTGTTTTCTACCCTTCTGTTAAAGATGTGCCCTATTAACCTATCAGACTGCCCAGCTGTGACTGAAGATGGACGCCAACAGGACTAATGCTCTCAATCTTAGACCCCATCAATGTTTTCAGCAATTTTCTAAAGGATCCGACTTTGGGTTTTAGCCCCCTCTACTGTTCTTTGGGGTCGCATTTCATTATTATTTCTTAATTATGTTCCATTTCTTCCATTTCTCCTTTAAGATCTAAGCTCACCAAGGAGTCCCCTGCTTAGTCGCTCTCTCTACTGAGAGTCAGATGACAGTGGAGTGCTCCCGCTCTACATGTTATAGGGTTAGGTTTGCATTCTGGCTTTGCCACCTATGACCTCTGACCTTGGACAATTCACTCAATCTTTTCAAGTCTCAGTTCCCTAAGTGCAGGGGTTTATTAGAGGATAAGTTAGATAACCACATAAAATTTCTACTCCATATCTAGAATACAAGTTTTCAATAAGCCTTGGTTATTCGTTTTTCATCACTGTTATTACCACATTTTAGTTTTCTTCTTGACATTTGTCCTTTTTTAGGAGTTTTTTGTTTTTTATATGTTCAGGTGCTGTTTTAATAAGTTGGACACTTTTCTAAAACTTATGACACTTGTAGTGAGCCTCTATGGATTTAACTTCTGTATTAGATCTGGGATTCTTGGCTATAGGTGGCCCAGACCCTAAGGTCTTTGTCTCTTTCTAGAGTCACTGAAATGACTTTTCATGTTTACTTGAGGCTTAGGAAAATTAATGTTTTTTCAAACTAACAGAAGGAGACTCTTTAAAAAGCCAAGTCACTTGTATAACTATGCATATTTGGAGTGAGCCTAGGTTACTGTCTGGTTCTTTGAGACTCCTTTGCACTGGGATTGTCCAGAAGCAAATTCCCTCCAAATCTCTTTGGAACAAAAGGAATCCCAAATTTAATTCAGCCTTAACATATACTTCAGAGATCTGTAGCAAGAGAAAACATATAGACCTTAATTTAAGATAAACTCAATGCTTCATTATTTGCTCACACACAGTTGCTACATCTCTGTGTATGTGCAAGATCTTGCAGGCTCATGGCCCAAGATATTCATTTAAATATAGTTGAGACTTAATGGTGCAGTGTGTTACCACATTATATTTGAGTACGAAGTTGGAAAAATCTAATAATGAGAATAAAAGTATCATTAAAAGTGGATTTCCTTTAAATAAGCATTTTCTGAATTTAAGTAGGAAATTAAGACTCCAAAAGATGAAATGGACTGTGGCATTGAGTCTTTGGCATGTCTCTGAATAATAAACCACAACACATAGGCCAACTGCGGAGGTTTTACAAATAAAGTAAATGGGGGTTGCTAGTGGGATGAGGTGGGGTATGACTTGTTTGATTAATAAACATGAAGGAGAGAAAACCCATCAATCATAGTAAAGTGAAAGGAGATTCCTGATCCATTCAGCCTCCCCTTACAAATTTCATTGCACATTGTCCTTTTTGAGTCCCCTGCTTTTCTCTGGCCATTTTGTGAACCTCTTTCATTGCCCTGCCTCAACTTCCCCAGTGGGTCAGCCTCAGCACTTTAGCTCCAGCCTCCTATTTGCCATTATCTCTTTCAAAAATACCAGCCGTCTTCTCCATCAGATACAAGATTTGTATTCCTCTACTTCTCTTGTTCTTAACAGGAGTAACTTTCACAGAATAATATTGGGCATGACCTAGCTATAGATAATTAGTTTTGTAGTACTTTTGTTGATGAACTTCATATGGTTCATACTATCCATCCAGGCACTCCTGAAGTTTAGCTGTCCTGAACAGGAACTCTCATATTTTGAAGTATGACAGAAATAAAGGACTGGCTTGTCCTATTGTTCCCTTGGTTAATTGTTTGCTTATTCTTTTATTCCATTCTTTATTTAGCATTTGTCATGGCAATGATAATAATAATAATAATAATAATAACAACCACCATTTATCTAACACTTGCTATGTGCCAAGGCACTGTGCTAAGTGCTTTTTATGCATTAGTTCATTTCAATAATCTCATGAGTTAAGCATTATTATCACCCACATTTTACAGGTGAGGAAATGGAGGTACCGTGCGATTCAATAATTTCTCCCACGGCCCCCCAGCTAATGAGTAGCATATTTGGGATGCAATCTTGTATTTAATAACTCTAATATCCATTCTTCAATTACCAAAGTAGTTTTCAAATTATAAATACATAAAGCATTCTATTATTCACTTCCCATTTATTAAAGCTGAGAGTGTCAGCCAGGTAGGATAGGAAAGAAAACATCTGCCTTTTCTAATTCTTCGCTATTATTTTTTTTTTTTTTTGAGTCCAGATATGGGAGTTGGTGTAGCTAAGAAAACATAACATATATTGGGAAAAAAAAATTGATTGTTAGACAGTGAATTTGCTGGGAAGGGAGAAATTTTCCCCCCCATTTTCAGAAGGGTTGCAGCAATAAGACAGATAATGAAGGGTGGTGTTCAGTACACTAGACTTTTCTCTGTGGCTGAGTTAATTCTCAGTGTGTTCTGAAATGCCACTTGTGACCTGGACCCCTGACCCAGAATAATGCAGTGAAGTAGCCTCACGTCAGGGAACTTACTCCTTCTTCTTTCTCCTGTTAGAGTCTGGTGGCCTTTCCCTGCCTGCTTCATTTTGGTTAGCAGGGGAGAACTGTTTTGTGTGCACACAGGAAGAGGAGATAAAGCATCGTATCTTAGAGCAGAATCACAGGGCAGGGGGTATTGATGTGAAGTTCAAGGGACTTCATCTATAGTGATTCTGACCTGAAACATCTGGAGTAGAGCCTAAGAGTCTGCACTTTCAACAGGCACAACAGGAGATTCTGATGACAGTGCTCTGAGAACGACCAAAGAAAAAGAACATTTCCACTGTGGGAAATACTCCAACTGCTGAATATATTTGATGGAGGCCATTGGCCCTCAAAGTGAAGTCCCTGAACAGCATCCACATCATCTGGGAACTTGTTAGAAATGCCAAGCCAGAGCACTGAGTCAGAAACTCTGGGACAGGGCCCACCAACGGCCACTTCACAAGGGCTCCAGGTGATTTTCACAGACTAAAGTGACCTTGTAGAATTCCATATCACTGGTTCTCAAATGTGGCTCCATACTGAAATTCTCCACAGAGGTTTAAAATCTGGGTCACATACCCAGAGAGGCTGATTGTGAGGATCTGGGATGTAGGCTCAGTACAGTAATTTTTAAAAGGATTTCCAGCTACTCTAAGCTGTAGAAAAATTTGAGAACCATTGGCTATAGTTCAGTTTACCAAAGTTTTGGGGTCTCTGTTATGTGAAAACTCTTGAAGGCAAGCATTCTACCCCAGTCATTAATAATGAAATGGCACTGTATGAAGTAAAGAATAAATGTTATGTATAAACAGTATCTAGATGACATGTTTATGTTCCATAACCTACCTTTACATTTTAACATGGGCGTGGAAAATGTAAATAACTTTCTCCAAGCCACTGGAAATATCAAATGAAGTTGGGACGAGAACACACTCTCCCTACCTTCCTTCCCCTACTGGCCAGTCTCCTGGGTCATTCAAGCTCCCACATCATTGGCTTCCTCAGTTCCCTCAGGTGCATCATCCCCTGTGTTGCCAAGCCTGGCTTTTATCGCCATGGAAGCAATTGGCAAGGGTGTAAGTCCCAGACAACGAGATCTATAGCCTCTCCAGCTGCATGCAGTTGTATGTGTGCCTTTGTAGGCAAATACTTAAGTGATGGGAAGTCATTTTAAAATATATATATATAATTTGGAGAACTAGTGCCTGCTAAACAGAGGTTATATAAATTATTAATTTCTGTGAAGTTCATCAGAAAGTACCAGTAATTTGCAAATGGTATTTCCTAATTGAAGATGGTCTGACCAGTTTCTCAATGCTGCTCCTAGAAGCCCAAGCAAGCAATGTTAATTTCCTGCCCCGCCTCCACCTTCAATAAAGTGTATGGCAAATAGAGCATTTAATCAGTGTCGCTGGTTGTATAGGTCTGTGACTAGCATTTCACAAAGTGATTCTTCAAGGACATAGAAGTTATTACTCATTGCTGAAGCGAATTGATTCTACCTTTTATAAGCCTACAGGATACACAGGGTTGACAGGAATCCTGTCAATTCTTAACCCTCCTTTCTTCCTGTTATGGAGGCTGTGGTTGTTTTAACAAGGCACAACACAGATGAGTTGTTGTACCTCAACATTGTTCAGAAGGGGAAAAAACTCAAGGCCATTATCTTCTTATAAAACATTACCTCACTCCGGCACCAAAACATGCATGTTACACCTCCGGTGGACAAAGTTGAGGACAGGCAAACAGACAGGACCACTCCATCTCAATTGACTCATGTATAAATTATTTGCTTATGTTCTGCTTCAATGATTATACAATTTTCTCTCATGTTATTTGCAATTTCTCAGCCTACTGTGAAAAACATGTCTGGTAGCCTATTAATCCAACCGAAGGTCAGTTATGCTGATTAAAGCTATTTTTTTTTAACAGGAAGTCAGCTGCTTGCTGGGAAGGCAAAAATGATGATGTCTAATATTGTTCTTTGACTTTTACTGTTTCAATAGATATATCAGAAAACTGGTTTTCTTTTAATCCTGTCCCAGACCTTTCCATTGAAGTATCTCTTTAAACATCTCAGCATAGAGGGTATAGATAATAAAAGTAGTTTTGTTTATTCATTTTTTCCTAAGATGCTGCTTCTGGGAACTCTTTCCTCCCTCCTCCTCACTCCTTATCTCTCACCGGTGATGGGCCTCTTCAGACTGGGAGAGTTTTTGGAGATATTTTGTTAATGTGAAGTACTTTATTGAAAAATATGGAATTTAAAGGCAATTCTGTGACAAAAAAAGTGTACTTTAGACCAAATTTTCAAAGTAATCAGATTGAAGCACTTATATTAAAAAATTACACAATGACTTTCTGAGATGTGAAAATGCTTAGATTGGAAGGAGGATCAAAGAAATTAGGGACCATTCTTTAAACCTCTGCTTTGTTCATGAATATTCCCTGGAAACACGAGAAGGCTTCAGGGAAGGATGTAGATGTGGGCAGTTTCTTGCTTACATATACACTGCTTATAATTAATTTTGTCAAAGTGTTGGTTATTTCATGGATTTAAAAAAAAACTGAGTCAAAAATGTATTGTATGACCTGCCCTTGGGTTCATGATTTCTAATTTTTTATTTTATTTGGGGTTGCTTTATTCCTTGAGGAATTTAAAAGTTTTAAATTTAATGGTTAGCTTTGATTTTTTTTGTATATTTACTTTTTTGTAATGTTATTTAAAAATTAGCATTCTTTTTTGATATGGGAAGTATATTGTAATACTTAGTGTTGTATCTCCAATTGTAAAAATGTATTTTTGACTCCTAAATTGATTTCAAGCATTGGCCTTAAAATACTGTTTTTTTTTGGGGGGGGGGGTCAAATTAGAAGTCAATATTAAAAAGGTCCCAGTTCCACTGTGTGTTCTCTAAGCACAGAAAGTTCTTACCTTTTACTGTTTGAGTGACAATCTTCGTTTTTTTTGAGTTTTTTTTTTTTTTTTTTTGTTTTTTTTTTGTAATTACCTAAATAATGAGGTTAACTGATCTACTCTCAGCCATTGGCTTTTCCTCATTTAGTTAATGCTATTTGTTTCACCTTGAAGTCATTTCAGCTTTTATATAAATGCCTTAGCATTTTGATATATAGAGTTTTAAGTTTCCTATAATTTAAAAACAATCAAACCCAATCTATTTTTAATGAGTCTAAAATTCCTGGAGAAAAAGGGAAATGAGAGTGATTCCCCTTTTTACTTGTTCACTTCTGTATTTTCATCCATAGTGAGTATTTACTTAATGGTGGGTGGATTTGGATTCTTCTATAGGTATTTTTCTAAATGTCACTTGCTGCAAATGTCCTTGCACAGACATTGAAGTTGAAACTTCATTAAACAAAAACCACAAATATTTCATTAACAAAATTGATAGCTTCATGGAAAGATTAACCTTTCTTGGCCTCAATTGTTGATCTTTAAGTTAAAGACTTGCCAATTCCCTGAGAACTTCCTGTACTCTTGCTGTATCTCACATTAAAGATCACAGAAGTAGAGTCATTGCTGGTGTGTTGGATTCATCACAAAACAACCACTTAAAAGGAAGGGTGGTCATACATCTCTACTAAAAATGTGTTGACCAAGAGGACCAAGACCCACTATCTATTTTCAAGGGACTCATACTCTGGCAGGGACACAGTCACATGAACCCAAAGTACAATATGGTAACTACTTTCATGAAGTTGCAGGTACCGGGGCAGGTCAAGGGAAAAGGAAGAGTGCCAACCCACCTGGAGCACCAGCCCCTTCTCAGAAAAGAGAACACGTGCAGAGAGCTGAAAAACCTTCATGTGTTTTTATACCAACTTCAGGGGAGCCCAAGGAATTCAGACTTTCCTGGAAAGGATCTCTGACCCCCAAAATACCTTGAGCAATTTTTGGTTGATGAAATTCAAGACCTAGTGCTTCAGTCCTTTAAGGTTTTCATTCCTTTTAAAAATATGGTTTTGATGGTGATAATATTTCAAGTTTCAAAAATTCACATCTCTGTGTGGACAAGCTTCAGGTATTTTTTCTGAGCATATTTTCGTAGTATAAGGGAAAAAAAATACTAGCTGCAATGGAGGGTATTTTGGAGGAGGATGAATATTGGTCATAGAAAGAAAACTGATGGTACAGGTTGAGAATCCAAAATTCCAAACTCCAAAATGCCCCCAAATTTAAAACTTTTTCAGTGCCAACATGATGGATGCAACAGAATAAAGTTCTACACCTGACCTCATGTGATAGGCTACAGTCAAGACAGACCAAAATATTGCATTAAAATTACCTTCAGGATATATATATATATATATATATATATATATATATATATATATATATATATATAATAAAAACACAAATGATTTCATGTTTTTACTTGGGTCCCACAGCCAAGATATTATTTATGAGCAGCTATTCCAAAATCCAAAAAATTCAAAATTGGAAACATTTTTGTTCTCAAGAATTTTGTATAAATGACACTCATCCTGTACCAGAACAATTTTGAGTGGTTTAAAAGTTCTGAAGATCTTTTATGCCTATGTACTGTGCATCTAAGGACCTCCTCAATTTGTGTTCCCTTCCTCTTCTTTGTTCAACTTCCCTACTTCCTCTTGCCTCTCCAAACCTATTGTATACTTCTTTCACTAAAATTGAATAGGGATAGTGAATTATCAAAAGCTTCCCACCCAAGAAAAATTCTACATGTTGTTTGTTTCTAATGTGTTTTCACTAAGGTGGAGTGAAGCATCAGGTGTTCAACCATGGAGAAGCCAAATGAAGCTCCTAGGGAGTTTGATGCAGGGAAATGTTGGCTACTGGGAGGGAAGTTTAGCTATCTCAGTCCACCGATGAGGACTGGCCTTTGTCACTCCCTTAGAGGACATCTGTAACATCATATCCTTGATTTTAATAAAGATCTATTTTAAAAAAATAAATACTACTATGACATTGCTTCAGATTTTTTGATCTGTATAGAATGACACTGCAAAGGAAGATCTTGGCTGACCAAAGATAAGTCATTTCAAAGATTTTCATGGATGTGAATAAAAATGACAACTTGGCAGTCAGAGATCTCATCCATAAAAGACTGGAGATATTCAGATCAAGGAACAAAACCCATTCAAAATGGATTATTGCCCTAAATGACTCTGAGGTCTTTTTGAACTTTAAGAGTGTTCAAGTTGATGAAGTGTCACCACCAGATAGATGAACAGGACGTGACTAGGGGCTGTTCAATCAGCAAGGATGACCAAATGTGCTTTCAGCAAAGGGTACATACTTAGTTTGATATGGAGCTCTATCTCCTTTCTAGTTCTCTATGTACTAAAATTGCAAGAAAGTAACCTTTACTACACACATATATAAGATAATATGTATATATATTACACATGTATATATACACATATATGTATTATGTATATGTATCTATATGTATATCTATATATATGGGTGTGTGTGTGTGTATATACACACACACACACACACACACACACACACACTCACAAACTTTGGTTTCCTCTTCTATCAAATAAGTATAATAGTAGAGCCAGGTACCTGGTCACACCTGAAATCCCAACTACTCAGGAGGCTGAGGCAGAAGGAGCACAAATTTGAGGCCAGCCTGAGTGAGACCCTGTCTCAAAAGAAAAATAAAAAGGGTTGGGAATGTAGCTCTGTAGTAGAACACTAGCCTAGGTAAAATTTCCAGTATCCCCCCACCAAACAAAAAAGGTACAGTAATAGAGACTTCATAAGGTTTTTTTTTTAAGGATTATGTGGGTTAATTCACATGGAGCACAATAGTGTCTGGAACATAGGAGGCACAAAGTAAATATTGGCTGGTATTAGCAGGGTTATTGTTATATTTTTAGACTATTTAAGCTGCTCTTCTTCTCATAGGTAGGAGAGCTCTGCAGTGGCTTTACAGTGCAGGCAGGTGAGGACAGGCTTTGCTGAAACTCTAGTTATATTCTTAGTGCCAGTTTACACTTTCTTTCAAGAGGAAAGAATATAAAAGAAACAGCAGAAGAAACAAACTCTGTCCCCATCCCTCATTCTTTCAAATAACTGTGAATTTTAATAGATTTCAATATCTAAGCCTTTTAGAATTTATCCAAATATAAAAATTCTTAGATGAGGTTTCAGTAATTGTAACCCATTCATTTGTTCTTGATTATAGGCAAATATCTTGTTATAAAATAAAGAACATCCCTAAAAAGTTGAGCTTAAATTAAATTTTGGTCAAAGATCTCAGTATAATAAGTCAATAACTGTTAGAAAAAGAGTTTGGTCCTTTTTTAACGTCTTCCTTGAGTAACCCTGAGGCCTCAGTTGGCTGATAGTGATGCTGTAGCCAAGTAATATTAAGATTACTAATTAATATTGAGACGGCTATGGCTTAGAGCTGAGATAAAGGAATTCTAACTCCTTTTGTCTTTAGTCTTCAAACTAGAGTTTCCATTCCTTGTACCGGTCAGTTATTGGCCTCTGATTCCTTCTTATTTATTTTTCATTCTCTGCCTAGTTTTTTTTTCTGAGGCAGAAACACAAATGGAACCTATTTTCCCAAATGGTTGTTTATATCCAGTTTTGATTTGGACAGCCAAATGGCCTCTCTGCATGGTCCACATCATTCTTGCCTTTCTTGTTCACAGCTGCACAGTTCTCTTGGCACATTGAATAGTCCTGGGGAGGCATGATGTCCCATAGCTGTCTGTGGCAGACTGCCTTTGCCTTGTTAGGCAATGTAAGTGCTTGCTGTACCACTTTGTAATTTGTGTCACTTGAATGCAAGTGGGAAGACTTTAGGCGAATTTTCAGAGAAAAAATATAAAACAAAGTCTTTGAAAATGTGAGAACATAATACATGCTTAGCAGATAGCATTGTCATTGGTGATTTGTATATAATTATTATTCTGGTTTAGGTGGTACTTAAGTTCTTTGTCCAGGATGAGAAGATTCATTTGTATACATCATCATTATCCTTCCTGACATGTGCTTTGGTGACATTAATCTGTGTTTTATTTCCTGCAGCAGTAATGATGGGGTTGCCTTCCGTGGCTTTATTATGTTGTCATGTTTTTTTTTTTTTTTTTTTTCTCAGCCATCATTCTCGCAATACAAAAGAAATATCTCATGTGGGGATAAACTCCAAAATAGCTGACATTTAACAGTCATGCTGGCAAGCATCTAGTTTTCTTCCACTTCATTCTTTTTTCCTGTCAAGCTGAGTCCTGGGGAATTATTGACTGTGGTCAGACTGATAGTTGTTTGTAATTTTATGACAGAAAACATTTCTACTAAGGTGGAGGTTGTTTCTAAAGACTAGATAGCTTGTACAGGGGTAGGCTGGATGGGACATCAATTCACACCTGCAAATGATTAACTGATTTGAGGGAAGCTTGAGGGTGGGGGAAGAGTGAATTGCTAGGGTACTCTGCTAAAGGTGCAGTCGGTGGCCTTTATAGTTGTTGGTCAAATTCTAAACCTGATGGTAGAAGTTCAAATGGGAAAGAGTGTACCAGGTTCTGTTTGAAGGACATCAGGGATTAGTTTAGCAGTGGAGATCTAGTCATAGAATTTTAAAGCTATGGTTTAAAAGAAAAAAGATATCTTCAATCACTTTTATTTGCATTTTTGCAATAGCAGAATGAACTATGTGGGCATGGCATCCATAAACAGAATATTGGCATATGATGACAATCAGGGCTATTCTCTTGTACTTTACTTCAATGGGCTCTGGTAACAGCCGCATATACAAAACACATTAAAGACAGGGGATGATGACTGAAATCGACCTGTATTGTTTATTAATTTGTGAGATGTTTTAATAAAGCCAGTCTCCAGGGCAGAATCAATCTGTGAAACCACTGTATATTGCCTATGTTCCTGTTAAGGCTTTTAACACATTACTTTACAGTTGTGTGTTTCCCTGTCTGTGTCCTTCAAATAAATGTGAGTTCTGGAGGGCAGAGATCTTGCCTCATTTCTCTCTGATAACCCAGCGTAAGCACAGCACATAGCACCGAATGGTACTAGTAGAGTTTAGTAAATTGAATTGAAACGAATATCTCATCTATATTCTGAAGGATTTAAGCAGATGTTTGGTTATGAATTTTAAATTATAGAATACACACTGTGAAATTAAAAATAAGAGGAAAGTATGAAAGTAGATGATAGGAAATGAATACTACAGACATACCTCAAGCCCCTGCCCCTGGCCCTTCCCTGTCAGCTCCTTGACTGAGCTGTTGGGGCTTTTGCCCCCATAGGCACTCTGACCTGGGGAAATGAAATCATTGTCAAAGGTGTGTAGCAGGACTCCTCCTCCAAGCCAGGTAAATTGCCTGCCTTCACAATCTTCTTGTTGGCTGTTATGCCTTGACACTTGATATAAAAGTAAAGCTCACACTAAGCAAGCAAAAAGTTTCCCCAAGTTCAGAAAAACCTGTATCTCAAAGTAGATTGTGATCAGGGAAAGAGCAAAAACATGGAGACCTAATTTTGACATTATTTTAGTTCTTTATATGCCAGCTAATAAGCTAAGTGTAATACCAATATTATCTCACTTTTTTTCTTAACCACCCTATAGGGTAGGTAATGTTAGCTTCCTTTTATAGGTGAGGAAATGAGACAGAAAGAAATAACTTGCCCAAGGTCAAGATATTGCTGGGGGGAGCCAGGATCAGCCCAGGCAATTTGGCCACAGAATTGATACCCTTTTTGTCCTATCACATTTGCTAACTTGAGGACTTCTAGGCACAGAATTCCTTCAAAACTGAGCTTATAAACACTGGAAGTCCTAGCGATTGTTGGTTCAAAACCTCTGTTTCCATTGAGCTCTGCTATCTACTAGACGGCAAAGGAAAGACAGAGTAAACCCAACACACTTGTCCTGAGTAGCTTTCCACTGAGTAGGGAGATTGTGTGGGGCAGAGTTACCTGGTGTCATAGGAGAGGCTCAATCTCAGTACAGTGGGGATCAAGGAAAAGCAGAGCTCTCATTTAGATGAGGAGGGAGATAAGACTGTGGAGACTGGAACCTTGGAGAAGGGATCTGAAGGACTGGTACTGCTGAGGGTGAGTCAGTAGGTGCTTCATTTTAGGTACAAGGAAAAAGTCAGCAGGGATATTTAAATAAGACAGAGCAAATGGCTTAATGGAGGAAGCTGTACACAACAATGGCGGATGTGGGTTTGGATGCAAGACAAAGATGTGTGTGCTTTATTTAGATGATGGAGGGAGAATCCACAGAAAATTTTGAATAGGGAAATAAATGCTTTAAAATGAAGGAAGGACAGAATAGGAATAAGGATCTAACACAGGGCTGTCAAGGGGTTAGGAATAGGGTGGAGACAATCTAAGAGAAAATAAGAGATAAATATAAATGACTGATTATATTCATGAAGTACCAACACAAGAAGACAGACTGGGCTGGGGCTGTAGCTCAGTGGAAGGGCACTTGCCTAGTATGTATAGGGCACTGGGTTTAATCCTCAGAATCACATTTTAAAAAATAAATAAATAAAGGCATGCTGTCCATCTACAACTATAAAAAATATTTTTTAAAAAAGACAGACCATCTTTCCAGTTGTGGGTTATGCAATAATGAATCTGAAGAAAGTGAAGTGGTATTCCATTCCTTCTTACAATGGGTGGTTATTTGGGTAATCTTTAGATCTCAAAGTTTTTATAAAATTTCACGACCTGACATCTGGCCACAGTCATAAAGATGCCCCAGGCTACCTCCAGGAGCCAAAAGGATGCAGAAAAAACATTGAAATATGTTTGAAATTAAACAAATGTACAGAATACTTTTAGTGTGTAAGCTGCGTTGTATATGCATTTTTATCCTAAATTAATTTTGAAAAACTCATCTATTTTCTTTATTTCTGGTACTTCCAAACCAAGTACATTTTGGAAATGTATTATTTTCACAGATCTCATAAATTTTCTATTTTTTTCCTGCAATAAAATAAATGGGAAAGTTTTATTTAATTTCTAGGTTTGAGCAGAAATAATAGAATTTTTATGCATCAAAGAGCGTTTTTTCATTTCATAGTATTGTTTTAGGAATTTAACAACAAAAAGACAAATGTAAAGCAATTAGAAAAGATTATGTGCATATCAGGACTCGGGTTGATTTGATTATTTCCGAACTGATTTTTTAATAGGCCACGTGGTTAATGAGCAGACTGTGAGGGCAGAGAAGGCCTGGGTTCAAATCCCAGGTCTGCCCCTTATTGATTTTGTGACCTCAGTTAAGTTCTTAGTTAACCTTCATAACCTCAGTTATTATCTGGTGATAATAAATATATCATGTGATGTTAAGACTTTACATACGGGGCTGGGGATGTGGCTCAAGCGGTAGCGCCCTCGCCTAGCATGCGCGGGGGGCCCGGGTTCGATCCTCAGCACCACATACAAACAAAAATGTTGTGTCTGCCGAGAACTGAAAAATAAATATTAAAAACACTCTCTCTCTCTCTCTCTCTCTCAAAAAAAAAAAAAAGACTTTTCATACAAGATGAAGTATGATAATGCATAGTGCCTAGCTATAAGAGCTCAATAAAGCTTAACCATCTCTACTACTACCATGTTGCCACCACCCACTATCACCCCTACCATCACCATTGCCACTATTACTGAAGCTCTAATTGCTGGCTTAATATATATAATAAAAAATATCTACAATAAAAATGGTGATGTAAAAACCAGGTATTTATCAGAAAAAAAGCTTCTTATCAAATGAAAACTTTCCACATTAATTCTAATATCCAAGTTAGTGGAACACTGTGTCCTAGCCAGAATTTTCTAGAGACTAGCCTAAAGCAAGGAATGAACTACTAATAATTTGTTAGGCGTATACAAATCCAGGTCAACAAGGTGAGGAAAAAGGGAAGGGACAAGTGTTGCATGATTGCGCTTACGAAAGCTATATAACTCATGGGCACAGAAATTAAACCAGTGGTTGCCAAGGGACTGGAGCAGGGGAAATAAGGAGTTGGTTTTCAGTGGGCATGGAGTTTTAGTTTTGCAAGATGAAAACATTCTAGAGGTCTGTCGCACAACAATGGCAACAATGTGAATCTACTCTGCAGTCTTGGACTGTATACTTACATATGGTTAACATGGGAAGATACGTGTTATGTGTGTTTTACCACAATTTTTAAAAGGTGGGGAGAAGGAGTCAAGGGAAGAAGTAAAGAGTGGGAGGTGATGATTCCAGAGCCGGTTTTACTGCTTCATCGGATCACCAAGGAACATGGCAATTCCTTGGCAACTGGATCCATTTGCCATGTGGAAAATTTCTGGATAGTTTGGAAAAAAACAGCTGTGCTTCAGAGCAGTGCCTAAGACAGGGCGAGGACACTTTCTGCTCAGCTCCCTCCTGTCTCTTGGGTCAGAATTTATTCCTCAGAGAGTTAATTCTGCCACATTTCCGAGATTCACTGGGCCTCCCCAGCTGTTATGTGGGATGCCAGCTCTCACATCTATGAACAGCAGGGGAAGCCAGAAACTCCAGGTGGGTGACTGATAGGTCCAATTGCCCAGCAGCAGCTGCAAGAGAACATTCAGCACTCCCAGAGCAGGTGATGCTAGTGGTGAAAACTTAGCCCCCCAGTGAGAAGAAGCATAGCCAAGGGAATATGAAGATGAACATAGATTTCTGTTTGATACACACCACTATTCCTTTAAAAAAATTTTTTTTTGTAGTTGTAGATGGACAGAATGCCTTTATTTTATTTCTTTTTATGTGGTGCTAAGGATCGAACCCAGTGCCTCACACATGCTAGCCAAGTGCTCTGCCACTGAGCTGTAGCTGCAGCCCACCACTGTTCCTTTTTGTGGTGGTAGAGAATCATTACTATCATAATCTACCTTTTATTTTTTTCTGATATAAAAGCCCTGCTGTTAGTCATGGTGCTTCCCATTAGAAAATACTGAGTGGTTATTACTTGTCAGAGCATGATTTTAAGTTTGTTCTTAACAGTCTTTGCCCTCTTTGTCTCTAGAAAGAAAATTTTATCAGCTCTAGTTAAATTGTCCTCACACAATGCATTGAGAGAAAGCAATTCTAAGAGATTTCATATTTCTAAAAAATATTAAAGGCTTGGTTTTTCATAGCCTTTCAATGTATTCTAGGAAGAATCATTGCAATGTGCTCTCAATTCCTACTCTAGGTTTTTTTTTTTTTTTTTTATAGGACAAAATCTTGGTGAAGTTTATGGATTCTATTTTGCTTTCTTTGTCTTACTGGAATCATTACTATGTTTAGAAAATCAGATCAGTCAACATTTCTTGGGAAAAAAATAACAATGTATTGACATTTTAGAAAATGTGAAAAATATACTTGTTTGCCTCTTCATAAATGGTAGCATAGTTTTTCATGTAGGGAAATGAATTTTGTCTCATACCTGCAGACCACATTCCTTTGACAACTGAGGAGATGAAAGGGTGTCAGAATGAGGCAGACGGAATCAGGGAGGATGCCTTCCCCAAGTCCTGGGAGACAGCATTACTTCCAGGCACAGCTGGGCTTTCTACCCTCAGTACCTTCTACCCTCTACTGCCATTTCCCCTACATGAAGATGAGGATTCCCTCAGAATGATTTTGGTTTGAAAAGTCAAGAGAATTCTACATTATTTTACTTATTCTGGAATAATGACATACAAACCTGGGCATTAAAGGTCAGTGGTTTAGACAATATTGTGCACTCAGATCTCTTGAACTGTGTTAGTTATCTTTTCATTGCTGTGTCCAAAATACCTAATGATTTAGAGGAGGAAAGTGGATTTTGACTCATGGTGTCAGAGGTTCAGTCCACGGTTGACCAACTTCACTTCTCTGGGCCTCAGGTAAAGGCAGAACCTCATGGTAGAAGGCATGACAGAGGAAAGCTGTTTGCCTCATGTCATCCAGAAAGCAGAGAGAGCAAGCAAATGAGCCACAGAGAAGACAAAACCTTCCAAGACATGCCCCAGTGACATGTTTCCTCCAGCCATGCCCTCCCTAGCCACCCAGTTAGTCCATTCAAATTATTATCAAATGGATTAATTCACCAATTAGGTCATGGCTCTTAAAATCTAATCATTTTGTCTCTGAACAATTTTTGTGTTAACACAGGAGCTTTTAACAGATAACTCATATTCAAACTCTAACAAGCTCCTACCCTGAATACATAGTATGGTGACAGCTCTCTCTCTTGCTGGGAGTTTTTGATGGGCCATAAAAACTGCACTGGGATAGAACATTTTGTCTCACTATCTACACCAGGGCTTAATCCAGTAGTATTCTATGTGTGCATGTGTAGCTCTTCCTTTCCATACATAATACCTAGGAAACTCTCCAGTGTGATTATGCACCTTGGGAAAGGAAGCAGAAATATAATACTTATGAATGCCTCATGAGCATATGGTATTGTTTCAATTTTTGATATTCTAGAATATAATTTGAATCTCAGAATATTTTCAGTTTTACGTTAACATTTGTTTTTCAGACTCTTTTTTTTTTAAAAAAAAAAAATCTTTGCAGCTAGGTTATTATTGGATGAACACCAGATGTTTACATCCATCAGTTTTTCTTTGTCCAAAGGAAAAATAAAACTATTCTGAAAATTCACAACAGACAATAATTATTTACCAGAAAGTTGTCACGTAAGCTCTAAGGAGCTATTAGGAGTCAGAGTAAGAGGAGAGGCATTTATGGTGGTTGGATTTGATGATTTAAGCATCAGAAAGGGGAAGAAAAAATAAACCATATTTATTCAAGGAAATAGTCTAGGCATGGTATTCAAGTGTAAGTTGAGTGCATTGCTGCACCAATAGTAAGTAGTATTTTCTCACCCACCATTAAAAAGAAAGAAAAAATGTTTTGCTCATGTTCTGAGTAAAATTCAGGCATAAGCTTCCTATTAAGTTAATATAACTTTTTCAAATACTGTTAATCAAAAACTTCCAGTAAGCATTCTTTGAATACCTACTGTGGTGAGGTGTTTAAGATTCACAGATGACTAAAAGTGTCTACCCTTGGGGTTCTCACAAGCTAGTAAATGATTCAGACAGCAATAAATAATAAATATACATAATAAATGCTCTGGGAACACAATGAAAAGGGTGATTAATTCTGCCTGAGGGGGTGGAAGAGATTGCAGACGAGAAAACTTTGATCTATAACTGAAAGATAAGTGGACTTATTCCTTAAGGTAAATAATGCTAGCTGCTATAAAAGATGCACTCCCAAATCTCAGTGACATAATGGTTGGTTTATTTCTTAGTTACTGCACAGGTCAATAGCCAAAGCACATCAGTTGTGGTGGAAGGTGACTTCCAGAGTGATTCAGAGATCTTAGGTTCCTCCCAGTGGTACTTTACTTTTTGCCAGATCTTTGGATGAGAATTTATATAGGTGAGATCAAAAAAGTAGCCCTCATCACTTCCAATTACATTCTGGAACCCAGACAACATGATTACATCTAACTGCAATAGTGGTGAGAAAATATATTCTAGCCATGTGCCCCAGTAGAAAAGGAGAACATAGATACTAGAGATTAGAATACTGGTTACCTTGCTATAATGAAATTATTTTACATTGGAAATAGGTTTGGATGGAAATATGAACTAAAAAAGAAGAACATGAAGGAGTTTGAGATGGAGGGGGTATTCTCTTTTGGCTAGAGGGCACAGCATGGTGTGCATGGGCTGGTCAATGAGAAATAATACTAGAAAGGTAGTTCAGAGATGAATTATAAAAGACCTTGAAAACCTTACCGAGAAGTTTCTATTAGTATTATAATACTTTACTGTTGCTTTAGTAGTATAAGTAAATATTAATTTATTTTTGAAGTAGATGTTACATTTATCACTTCAAATCAGAGTCATATTTTTTGAATAATACCTTTTAAAAATTTTAAGCCTCTTTTTTCAGAGTAAGATTATAATATTCCTTTTTTTTTTTTTTTTTTTTTTTTTTTTGATCCTGGAGATTGGTTGAACCCAGAGGTGTTTTTTATTTTATTTTTAAAATTTTTTTAGTTGTCAATGGACCTTTATTTTATTTATTTATATATGGTGCTGAAGATCAAACCCAGGGCCTCACACATTCTAGGCAAGCACTCTACCACTGAGCCATAACCCCAGCCCATGCTTTTTATTTTTTTATTTGGAAACAGGGTCTTGCTAAGGTGCTTAGGGCCTTGCTAAGTTGCTGATGCTATCCTCAAACCTGTGATCCTCCTGCCTCAGCTTCCTCAGTCACTGGGGTTATAGGCAGGTACCACCACGCCAGCTAAGATTATAATCTTCTTGAAGGTATGCATCACCTTCATACTTTATTTCCCTTCAGTTTCCCTCAAAGCTGAGGTACAGAGGTACTCAGTCAGTGTTTAATTAACAGCTGATATCTAAATAACAGCTACATAGCTATTATTTAAATAAGTATAAGAAGGGGTTGTGGTTGTAGCTCAGTGGTGGAGCACTTGCCTCACATGTGTGAGGCACTGGGTTCCATCCTCAGCACCACATAAAAATAAATAAATAGGTATAAGAAAGCAATGTCACTAACCTATGAAACTAGCTAAACAATTCACTTCATATTATTGTCTAATCACTTATGTTAATTGCCTATACACACAAGGCTTTGAATTGAATGTTGTAGGGAGAATAAGTCCTTTTTCTCTAGGTATTTAGGATTGCAAATAAATAAAATCTATGACTGTCCTGGAAAACAATGATATTTAGGGGAAGACTCTAATCATTTTTTGTATTCGAATGTGTTTGGTTTAAGTTATTATAAAACTAAATGTCATTTTATGATTCAAGATAGAAATCATTTAAAAAATTCCTAAGAATTTAGTCTCCTTAAAAACAGATTAATGGAACTTTCAGATGGAGGAATATGCAGGTGTTTGATAATCTTTGAAACCCAAATCAGTATATTTATTCCATGTCATGGTCCTTAGCTTCCATCGTATCTTAAATTGAAATTATAACTATAATGAATTGTAATGTCAAGCTTTTCCACAGATTGTAATATGGGTAACTGTTTCCTCTATGAGCATCATTTTCATTAATGATTTGTTGAAAAATTAAGGAGCTACTTGTGAATGACAATCTACTATTCTTTATGCATGTCTATTGGGTGGGTCTCTTGAATCTGTGGCTGTCTTGCATTATTAATAGAAACTCATCATGACTCTGTGCTTTGCTTTTATTTGAAATTGAAGCAGGGTTATAGAAGTCACTTTACATTTCACTTCGCACCATTGGATCATAATACAGACATTAAGCTTTGTGATACGTGTTGTCGGAACTTTCAGATGATGTGTGAAATCTAAAAGCAAAATTGCCAAGTTTCTAAGTGAGGTAAATTTATATGAAATTTAAATATTTATTTTAACTAAACAAACCCTGAAATATTTCTCACTGGGGCTAGGGAAAGCACCATCTTAAATCTATATTCCTAATTAATTCAATCATGGAGCATCTGCCTAAGGACCTATCATTAATACCAAGGAGAGACTCTATCTTTGTCCGTGAGGAGCTCACAGCTCTAGTGAAAGAAAACTCTAAGGAGGATGTGGCTTTCAACCAGGTTAGAATTGAAGCTGAGCAAAGACTTCGGTAATTGCTCCCTTGGCTCTACTCAGCTCTTCTCTAAGAAAGAATCTAGCATATTCTTTTACCTTTAATTTCTAAAGGGTGTGCACTAGGTTGGGGGGTTGGGTGGGTACAGAATGCAGAAGAGAGAATAGTTTTCTATTGTGGTGGTTATTTCTCTTCCACCTGCACTGTGATCATCTGTCAGCATCCTCTTGGTTTCTCTAGTCATCTGAGTCCTCTGTGCACCTTAGTTCTTGTAATCTTCTCTTCTTCTTTTCCTCTCCTTTACATATCGAGCTGATGAAGGAAAAATTGCTCAGTGGTGGAATATAAAATGCTGTTGAGGCAACCTCTCCACTGTCCCAAACTTAAGGTCTGATAATAAGAACTCTGGAGAGTTCCACAAACTGTTTCTATAATTCTTTCTCAGTTTCTCACTTGGATAGTATTTTTATTTTAACTTAAAACATTCTTCTAAAAAAATCAATGCTACCCTTCCAGAAGCAGACTACTATAATAAATATATGAAGATGAAAGAGAATAAAGTTATAGCAACCTTAGAATATTTTAGTCTTTATTGGTTTAAATCAATCTTCCCATTACTTTAGGAGATGAATTATAGTTCATTGCCTATGCTGTTTTAATGATCACATGTAAAGGATTCATTTCAAATTCTCTTTGATATCTGCAGTTTTATGACTTAACCCCTGTTTCACTAGCCTTTTGTTTACTCTAGGAAGCTATTGCTGTTAGAATGCCTCATTTGAGACTGATGTTAAAATTGTTTTTTCTTTAATGATGTGAATATATTTTGGCCCTTTGCTGTGATTGGATGGACATATTTTATGTTATTATTCATAAGCAGCTGTATGCTCTTTGAACTGTGCAGAGAGTGTCAAACGGAGGTTGGCCCCATTGCCTCTGGGTACACTGGATGGAACCAGCAGGTATAGGTTCCATCTCTGTGTGTGAGATGACACTGGAGCTCAACACTTGCAGGACCTGGCTTCCTCCCCTTAACATGTAGACAAAAGCTCTGGGTGCTTGGCTTTCCCTGACAGTTCATATGAACAGTTGGCCCCTCCCTAGGGCTGCCTGTCACTAAGCACTGACAAACTGCCTCCTGAGCTGAGAGTAAGGCCCTCTGCTGTGACTCAGACTCACTGCACAGCAGTAGACCCTGCCCAGTGCACTTCTCTGTGAAATGATAGAAGTACTGGGGACCTTTGGCTTCCATAAATTTTTCTACTGAAGCCCATTTAACTCTCTCCAGGGTGTGTTGTAGAATATGCCCCAAACCCTAGTGCTTGATAGGTGAAATTCACCTGATGTGACAGCACCGGGGAAAGGAAAGAAGCCAGTGTAGTCACCCATTAGAGAGAAGGAAAGGCACGCATGAATCCTGCAATATGCGCTCCTAACGGGTACAGGGTGGAAGGAGTTGGCTCTAGTGTCTTGGAACTGAGTTGGTGGAGGTAGTGGAATCAGTATGGGAGGTCCTTCTGGTTCTTGGCTTACAAGCTAAGAAGTAAGAAATAAGAAAAGGATGAGAAAGGGTAATCTGTTGACATAAACTGCTTTTACGTTAATTAATACATACATTAAGGTAGAGATATATTTCTCAGACATCCATGTAAACATATGCAGTCCACCATGACAGGGACCCAGGCTCCTTCTATCCTGTTGCTCTGTCACCCCCAGGGCATTTTCCTTACCCATGAGTTCTCACCACTATGATATCTACATTTCAGCCAACAGGAAGAATGAAGGCGAGGTATTTTCAGAAGATGTTCACATCAGTTCTGCTTAGATTCCCCTTTTGCAGGGACAGCTGGGAAATAGAGTCATCCTCACTTATTCCCAGGTGGTAAACCTGCCAGATTACCCTACAGTAAGTCTGACTACTAGATACTGGCTGGAAGAAATATTACAGTTTTACAAAATCAACATTTAAGAAGAATCAGTAAAACACAGCAGAAAATATATAAATTATCTGCAGACAACTCAATCAGATAATAGAAAAACCTTCATGAGTTCACTTTTAGATAAGCCATTGCCTAATACCCAGCTGAGAAAAGGCAAGTGGTTTGGGTAAGCAATAAGGTAAGGATCATAGAAAATTCAGTTGGTAGCTTTCATAATATGGAAAAGCAGGTGGATTAATAAATGGTGTCATCCATTCAACATTTACTCTATACCTTGTAGAGGACAGATATTGTTTTTGTTCTGGAGTAGCTCCCATTCTAAAGGTAGATAAATATGTAATTAGAAGATTATGATGAATATATCAGGTAAAATTAGGGGTTCTATAAAATAAAAGTAGAATGGAAAGAATAGATACTGGTATACAACTATGAGTCTCTGATATAGTTGGTATGTTAATTAATTTACTCAACAAACATTTTTAGTGTCTAGTTGGTTTATTCCTGCTTAGGGTGCTGTTGTCTGTCTGTCAGTCTATCAATCTATTGAAGAGACTAGGATTTAGCCATACAAGATCTATAAAGATAGTCACCCTTGGGAATGGATGTATTCCTCTACAGCACAGATCTTTTGTAGAATGAATTTTTATTTTTGGTATTTAAAAAAAAATACTTTAAAAATTGTAGTAGCAAACAAATTAGAGTCTAGAGGATGAAAAGACTCAGGAACATCTGAATTAGAAAAAAAAAAAAATCCTAAGAAAAGTTAAGACAAGAAATATCAGATAGTAGGCTAAGAGCTGGTTACTCATCATTGTAATGGGAAGTTTTCTGCTCAACCAAGATGCAATTGGACATAAGTCTCTCTGGATCCTTAAAACACACCCTAAGGCTGTTAGATATCTATGGTGTTCTCCAAACAGCTTGTGGTATGGAGAACTCTATAGGGACCATGTGATAGAACTTTGGGATTAGTGCTATCTGCATGGAGAGATGAAGGAATGTGTGGCTACCAGTTAGTGAAAGATAAAAGGTATCCAGACAAGAATAAATACCATGGGAGATGTGAGATGTAGGGATTACATCTTTATTTTACAGATGAGAAAACAGTCCAGAGAGTTAATTCTGACTTCTAGGGTTGTACAACAGTGTATGGCGATACCAGGACTTGCTCCCAGGCTGTCCAACTCTATAGTTCTCACACACATAATTAATATTGGGTGTTTAGAACTATGAAGGTACATGATAAGAATGCAGGGTGAAAGCCATATATATGGGCTGTGGCTGTGGCTCAGAGATAGAGTGCTTGCCTAGCATGTGTGAGGCACTGGGTTTGATTCTCAGCACCACATAAATATAAAATAAAGTGTTGTGTCCACCTATATCTAAAAAATAAATATTAAAAAAACTACATATACTTAGTATACTTCCACAAATACTTTAAATCATCTCTATAATCTTATAATACTCAATACAGTATAAATGCTATATTATGGAAGGAATAATGATCAGGATAAAAAAAAAGTCTGTTCAATGCAGATGCAATTATTTTTCAAATATTTTCAATTTTTGCTTGGTTGAATCTATGAATGAAGTTGCAGAGGGCTGACTGTATACCTGAATTTTTTATTTGCTTACTCTCTGTTTTATAATTTTTGAACTTTTATTGAATATGAACTATAGTTTATTATATTAAAAGTATTATTATAGCCTGTTTTTTTGTTCTCTTTGCAGTTAAACAAAAATCAGATATTTCTTGAGTATTATTAAGCCAGACACTGGACTTTTCATGTAGTCCTCAAGAAAGCCCTGGGGGAAAACTGGGTAGGTATTGTTAAACCTATTTTGCAGATTAAGAGACAGTGTCTTGAAAAGGTTAAATACTTTAGCTCTTGCTGTGTATAAGCTTTTGCTCAAAGCTAGATATACACTTATTCCTGTGTAGCTTTCCTTATTTTGTGTGCAACCCAGACCAATTTTCCATTTTCCACTGTGCTAAAATAAAAAGTTCTTTTGAAACTATTTTATTTTTCCCATAAGCTTTATCTGTTTATTTACCCAATGAGAATACATAAAAAGAAATGCTTCTTTTATTTCCCATTTATCAGATAAATTAAATTTGGAGTTTCTTTCAAGAACGTGTAGCTTGCTTGTTCTAGAAGCTTCTACTGAAAAGCATTCTTTTCACATACAAAATTACCTCTTGGATTGTATAGGCAGTAATGCTGTGGTTATTATTTAAGTTAGAAATACCTTCATTATTAAATATTCCTAGTTTTTAATTTTTAAGTAGTAAATACAGCCAAACAACCTGGATATAACTTTTATTTACTTATTTTTAAGCCCTTCTATTTTTTTTTCTAGATATCACCTGAAAGTATACTTTTTAGTATCTACAGTTTTTTCATTTCCTTTCAGTTCACTTTTTTTGAACATCAAAAAAAGAGATACTCTTTTAACTTTTTCTAATCCTAAATCCGCTTTATCTATTCATATGTTCTTTTTTTAATGTAATATGTAATTTGATCTTAGCTGTTCTACTTAGCCTCTCATCACCATTGATGAATATGGTTTAATTTATTATAACATGATTTGGCCCATAAGTGGATTCTAACAATTCATTGTTCTACTAGAAGTGGCCAGCAGTGAGCTGGGACAATAGATACCTGGAAGCCTTCCCAGCTGAAAAATAACTCTTTCTTGTAAACTACCCATTAGAAATCCATTTAGGTTAACAAATTCCTTTAAAATGTCAGCGCTTGCTGGGAATGTTAATCCAATCAGCTTTTCACACTTTAGTGCGGGGAGATATTCCTTTAATGAGATAATCATATCATTTTCCTCTTAGTACCTAATTAAGTTCAGTCACAATGATATAGGAAAGTAGGTAATGTAGGTATTGTGAGGCATTCCAGGGAAGCATCTGGCACCCAGCAGGATTTCAGTTGAGAGAACCAGAGGGTACCGGAGGTGGAGAGGAACATGTCCAGCTTACTATCTCAGCAGCAGTGTCATTGCAATCTTGTGGAGTGGGCAACTTCCTTATCTCTATAAAACAGTGCTTCTCTAATGTCATGATACATGTGATTCTTACAGGGATCATAACGAACTGCAAAATCTGACTCTACTGGTCTGGGGTGCAGACTATGATTTTGCATTTCTAACAAGCTTTCAGGAAATGTTAGTAATGCTGGCCTGAGAACCACATTTTGAGTAGCAAGACTATAAAATATCAATGTGCCTGTGAACACATTATTGGAGTAAGTGAACAATTCAATGTCCTTTCATCTCCAAATTTTCGTTTACTTCTTTTTTTTATTTTTATTTTTCTTTTTTATCAGTCACCTTGCATTGGGCATTATTGTCAGGCTATGCAAGGATTCAGCAATGATTGAGTTCATCTGGAGGGGCGCTGGGCCCAGGACATCATAGCCAGGAGTGTGGGCTATGGACTGGAGTAGAGGACCTCTACTCAGGTCCTTTTCTGTGGTACTTAAGTCACTTCTCACATTTGGGTTCCCTGGAGGCAAGGCTGCCGGTGGAAAGCACATGAGCTGTCAGTGCCTTATGAACCACAGCAGGCTCCCTGTCTTCACATTGCTGTATTTTTTGTAATACTGGTAGTAACCTCTTTGAGATCTTTCAACAACACCTTTAGGGGTAATTCCATGACAATATCCAGCTTGGCAGCTCCCTATTTGGCATCTATGAGATTTTTCTTCTCTGCTAGTATAGCTGATAACCACCTTGGAGTCCTGGTGTCTCTCTTTTCAACAGTTCTTACTGTTGGGATATGATTTAGGTGATGGTTAACTTGGTGTTTATTTGCTGCTTTCTTTAGTAACTTTCCATTGCCACCACCTGAAAGAATAAGGCTAGGTAGATCCTTAGCAGTACTGATAGAACTGTTTATAATATAATAGTGTGGGGTATCTGTGCATAAAACTAAATTATGGTAGATGAAGAGAAGCATTCCACTTCTTCTCAGTATGCTCCGCAGCTTTATGTATCAACTAACAAAGTTTCTGATCTGTTTTCTTCTCCTGTCTTTCCCTTTTTCCTTCCCCTTTCCCTCCCCTCCCCTCTTGGATTCAGTAGGTATGAAAGCCAGCAAATCCTGTCACTGCAAAATTGATCTTTTCTTAATGGCTGCTCTGGTCCTTCTTATGTTGCCTATTTTATAAAACATTCTAAGCACATTTATTTGAAAATTAACTTCAAGAAAATATACTTTTAATTTATTTATTAATTTACTTATTTTTAGTGGTACTGGGAATGAAACCCAGAGCCTCACGCATGCCAGGCAAACACTCTGCATCTGAGCTACATCAGCTGCCTTACTTTTTGAATTTTAAGCTTGCAGTGTACTCCATGGGCAGGGTGCCACCTATCTCCAATTGGGTGTTGGGTGATAGAGCCCTGCATTTCACTGACCCTCTCCCTCTGTGCCACTTCCCATGTATAGGACACACTCTGATCATTGAACAACTGTCGGTTTTCTGGCCTCTGGGATGGCTCGTGTCCTGCTCCTAAGTGATCCTTTTCACTGCTCTTTATCAGTTTTACTTCTTTCGTTGGCTGTTTCTGACCTTTTCTTATATTTTGAAAGGTCTCTGTTCCTCTCTCTCTCTTCACGGTATCTTACTCCTTTTATCTTTACTCATTTAAAGGTTACTTCTACTTGCTCCATGAAACTGGTCATGTCTCTCTGCCCTGTACAGTGCATTTGTCTGATTTGTGTATTTGTCTGATTCATTGCAATGTGAGCTGCTCCAACAAAAACATTTTCTTTTTCATTTTTTATTTCTAGAACTGCTAGTTCAATAACTGGGACCTACTGGGCACAGTGTAAATGTTGAACGAATGACTATATTTATAAATTGTTCTGTTTTTCCTCATCACTTACTCTGTTTGAGTTCCTAATTTACCATTTACCCCTTGCAACTTGTCTTTCTTCAGCTTTGATTCATCTATGGTGTTGAACAAACCAATGAGGTCTTTGGTGTTTTCTATATGAATTATCTGTAAGTCATTTGTATAATTTATGCAGAGTTTTACTGACTGTTCTGAATGCTGATTCTGTAAAACTGCAGTCCTTTTTACTGACTATTTTATGTATGTCATAGTCAGACTTCCTGTAGAGGTAATTTGGCAGCTTTGCCACCTGGGAGCAATATACGCTTTTTATCTTGCTGGCTATCTATGGACCTCATGTGATGGAGAGATCCTTTCTGTTACAGCTGTCAGGTGATGCATGAAATGTTTTGTCCCTGACATTCAAGTAGCCCCTACAATGTAATGCTTCCTACTTTTGCTTTTTATAGGACCAGAATGACTGTTCAAACAGGAAGCCAAATTCATTAATTTTCTGCTGGTGATGTATAACAGCCATATAATACAATGCATTTAGTAAATGTTAGCAGTACTGATAGAACTGTTTATAATATAATAGTGTGGGGTATCTGTGCATAAAACTAAATTATGGTGTATGAATTACTCAAACAATTAACCTTCAGAAAGTACAGAATGAAGTACTGATACTGAAACATCTGTGGGTGGGCCAATGTACAGAGACTGGAGATACACAGGGTGAGGGGTCAGACCTGGCTGAAATGGAGCTTAAGATCTGCAAAAAGTTAACCATCAAGTGTAGACTGCTTCACAATCAGGAGCTTTCATTCAGAATCTTGGAGGACAGAATGCACAGTAGGATTGAAACCCAGAAAGACAGAGAAGACTGCAGAAATTGAGGTAGTGAATCTCAGAGCAGGAGGAGCCAGAAAGTCAGCAAAAATATTTTTAAAATCTTTGTGAGAAAGATAGCCATGCACCACATTTCTTAATTTTTTTTTCCCTTCAAGCATCTGTCCCCAAAATGATAGGCCAAGAATTACTGAAAGAATGCAATGACTTGAATAGGAATGAAGGGAAGGGGAGGTCTGCTGGTCCTCATAGGAATTGCCCTCCTCCTGTTTGGAATAAAGGATCATCTTGATAAATGTAATTTTGAGGAATAAGGTAGAATAAGAAACATCAATGGGTTAGGATTTAGGCAATGGTTAATTTGGTGTTTATTTGCTGCTTTCTTTAGTAACTTTCCACTGCCACCACCTGAAAGAATGAGGGCTAGGTAGATCTCTAGAGAGCATGACTATGGAATGAGGATAATATTTTAATTCTGACAGAGGAAGCAAAAGAAAAACACTTAAAGAACCTTAAAAAAACAAACATTATTATCATAGGTAAGGTGAGGATTTCTGCACAATTGTAGCATTGTATTTCTGAGTTGAAGATAGGAAGCTACATCAAAAACAGGTTGACTTTTCCACTTCAACATGTACTGGAGAAAAGGCTCTCTGTAAAGATTTCTATTGTTTCACAGTGGTAGCCCTTGTGGTAATCACTTGGGAGCTGGTAATTTTGAATGGGAGACTGATTGGTTGATTGGCATACTAATTTACTCACTATTAATTTTCTCTTGTTTTATTGCATAATGTTTTCTTCTGTTACTTGCTTTCCCATACTTTGGTTATTTGGGGGCTTGTACAACATCCTAGACACTCCAGGACAGGATTCTGGTAAAGATCAAGTGCCTGGCCATAAATAAATTATTATGGATATCTGTTATCCAACTTGCTCTATGGAAAATATGCTTTTTGTATTGGCTAATACCTTGACTTCTTCCAGGTTCCTGGTTCCTGTTCTCTGGATTTAGTTGGATCAGTCATACCTTGGCTCCTGGTAGGGTTCTTCTCATGGTCCCTACCTTATTTGAGATTCATTATCAAGTACCCTTGTCACTACACCAGCTCAGACAATGGCAGGATTCCTGCTGCCATCCATTCTTAACTTTTCATTTTGTAGGAGATTTCTACTATCCCAGTGGTTCTCAATATTTTTTCTACCCTAGCTTATTTAGGAGTAGAATTGCCCACTAGCAACCTGCAGCTATGGCTGTTCTCCAAAAGTCATTTTCCTACTGCATGTTAAATTATGCTATACTCTGAGGTATATATTAGGTGAATAAATGAAGTCCTTATTTTGTAGCTTGAGAATGGTTCTCTTATTCATCTCTGTTTCATATATTCTGTTATTTCTAGAGTGTATTTTTGAGGACTACCTTGTTTGCCTGTAGTAGATAACTACGGTTAGCCTAATCAGGAAAGTCTGCTGGGACTATGGTAGACTCAAAAGTTCTTTATTACAACTTGTGTCACTTGTGTCATCTAAATGTTAGCTATTCTACTGACAGAGGTATATACTGCCCTTTGCTCAATATAAATGTAATTAATACATTGACTATTTTTCCTGTTAGTTTTGCTAGTCATTAACTGCTTTGAATTAAGTACTATTTTTAATTGTCAAAAGAGAGGCAATAAACTTGACTGACATTCTCTCTTTACTTTGTTATTGTCTCATCATGTTTTGTTTGCCCTTTTCTTCTTTCAGCTTCAATTTCATATTATCATCTGGGGAAATAACAGCCATTTCCTCAAATGTTATTGTTTTCTGTTTTCCCATTCCATCTCTCACTTGAAGCAACTTTACAATGCAATCTTGGCATTTTTTCTGAATAAAATGTGTGTAGTGTGATACACCAGACGTGACCACAGATCCTTCTTGTCCAAACAGTGCAAATGTATTTACTACTTTGCTCCTAATTAACCTTTCTTCAAGATAATCTTGGAAACACTGTCGCTTTTTTTTTTTTTTAATTGACTTACTAATTACCTTCCTGTCAGAATACGTCCTTCTTCCAGAGGTGTTGGTAGTATGTCAGGATGTTCTCTGAGCAGCACAGCACCTTTGGCAGCTTCATACTGGTTTCTTGGTGATACAAGCAAACATTTCTGTCCAGGGTAAGGCTCTTACTTGGACATGGATCTTCTTCCCTCTCTTCCTCTTTCCACCACCCTGTTTCAGATTGACTGACTGACTGACTGACTGACTGACTTCAATTTTATTAGTAGTTCATTTGTGAGAAATATCCCAACTTCTTTGTAAGAAATAAGGCAATCAGGAAGCTTCCAGTAAAAATGCAAATAGAACTTCAGAGATATCAGGCCTCTCATAGAGGAAGTTCTTTATGAAGTTTTCAGTAGTAAATCCCTGAAAAACTGGAAGCCCCTTATAAATCAAAGGCAGCAGTATTACAATAAAATACATAGCTTAGATATTGTATAAAGTGGAGAAGAAAAGGGACAATGGTATATTGTTTTACACTTCAGTATTGTGATCCGTTGACAGAAAAATAGTTTGCTGGTATTAGTAATGCCAGTAATGAAGCTGCCAATGGTGCTGTGCTGCCCAGAGAATATCCTGACATACCACCAATATCTTTGGAAGAAGAATGTATTCTTACAGGAAGGTAATTAGAAAGTCAGTAAAAATAATCCTAGCATGTCCAAGATCTTCTTGAAGAGAGGTTAATTGGAAGTGAAGTGGTAAATACATTTGCACTGTTTGGATAAGAAGAATGTGTGTGACGATGTCATTATATTATACCAAAATATTAAAGATCTTATTAAAAACTTTCAGATATTTATGTTGACATGGGAACTTTTTTCTATGTTGGCTTAAATATGTTATTAAAAATTTCACTTGGATTTCTTTTTTAAGTGTGAGTATGGAAAATTTTAAAATACATGTGAGGCTCACCTTATAGTTGTGTTGAACAGTGCTGGTTCAGCCCTGTACCATGTTTGTATAACTATCTTCGATCTCTGTGGCATTTCAAATTTTACCTCTGTGGCAAATTAACTTCCTTGTGTGGTGATTTAACTATCTCCTCGGACTTTTTCTCTTCTTTGTTGAATATTTTATTTTTTAGGTAGTTGTTATATCTGTTTGGGAAATTTTATTTTTTAAAATAAGAGCTATGAATAAAAAGAATGTGCACATAATTACAAAATTATTTTTATAGGCAGGCCTTAGAGACAGCCATCTGAAATAAAGGCTTTGAAAATACTTTTTAAGTAATAATTCTTATCAAATTTTTATTATTGATAGATATACTACATAAAAAACAACTGGGAAAATTAATTCAGAATACTTTTCTTTTATTCTTATCAATAGGATTCAATGTTGCATCTTCTTTGAAAAATTAAAAAAAAAAAACTTTGAACAATTGTTCAAGAGAGCTCAGCAGTTTTTCTAAGCATTATTCTTCATAACCAAGCCCCTTCCTCATAGATTCAAGAAGCCTTGATCCAATTGAACATTTTTTTTTCTTTAAATGCATTTATAACTTTGAAAATTCTGTTTGCATATATTTAAAACATATGTGTCCCTATACATATGCATCTGGCTATTTTGAGAGAAAATATGAACCTTCTGCACTGGGAAGAGAAAGAGGGCTTTGCTGTCTCTGAGTTTCATGATGTGCTAGCTCTGTTTATCTTGGGCAAATTTCTTGTCTCTCCCAGCCTAATTTTTCCCGAATGTAATATTTAGACCATTATAACAATTGCTCATTGGATTGTTGTGAAGATTAAATAAGATAATTGTCTGTGGCATATAGCACAGTGTCTGGCACATTAACGTCAATAAATATTAACTGGTTTTCTGACTGTAACTGTGACTCTAAAAGCAAGTCTTCATTTATTTCCCCATATTTGACCCTATATTCTTCTAATGGGATGAATCAACAGAAGGCTAAGTGATTTTTTCCCCCATCTTTAATGAGTTAAAAGCACTGTTGGCATTAGAACTCAAGCTTTGATCCTTCTATGCTCTGGGCCAGGTGCCAGAAATTATTGCTGGGCATGTTTTAGCTTCTGGGAAAGGGGTTGGAGACCATAGTCCTAACATAGCATTGTTGAATTTGAGAATATCACATTGATGCTAACACTGATATGTGTATCACCTATGCCACACAGGCGCTGAAAGGGCTGAGGATGACCCAGATAAATTCAGATGGCCTGAACCAGCTGAGGAAAGCATGACCTGAGATTAGGTCTTTCCCATTACAGGGTAGAGGTGGGGGTGGAAGCTCCAGCCGGCACAGAAGATGGATGATTTTGGCAAAGAGACCTATTTGTCATCTGGGATTCAATATTCATGGAATAGTAATAGGGCATCCAAATCCCAGAGCATAACCAGTCATGGTGCTTCTTGACATGGCCATATTTGAAGATCTACTCAGTTCACAGGAGGGACATCTGCCAGAAGAGCTTGAATAAAAATGGCAGGACTCAGGGCTCTGGGTATACCAGGCAAAGGTAGGGTCACAGTTCTAGACATTCTAACCTAGAGGCTCAGCTTCCTCACCCATTTACTAGAATTTGTATATGAGGAAGACAGGGCTCTTAGAAACAAGCCTACTTTGAGAATTGAACCTCAATGCACTTTCTCAGCAAGACTAGCTTGTTGCTGACATTTCTTTAAAGAACAGTACCGACTCAGTATTGTTCCTTAAATCTCTCTTGCCTAAGTCCTAAAAGGAGGCTGGATTTGCAGGCTGAAAAGTGGGGATTGAGTAAAGGTCTAGTGAATGCCCCTCTTCTTAGGGGAAGAGAATGAAGACAGGAAAGCAATGAAATTTTGATAATCCCGATAGTCAGTTTGACAAATATGGCTGTCACTGAGAGACCAGAAATTGTCAGTAATACTTCTAACAGGTATATGGGGCTTAGAGCCAGGTTCCTTCATAGGAGATAAAGTTGCTTCTTGTCAGATGTGTAGTACCTTGACAAACAGATAAGTGAGCTACATTGCACATTTTGAGAACAGTCATTCCTATGACATGAAAATTCCAACTCTACCCTACCCTTGTTTGTGCTTTTGTGTGAGTTACTTTGTCTTTCCAATCATCAGTCTCCTCGTCTGTAAAACTGAGATAAATTAAAAGACCCACCTCTCAGGGGTGCTATGAGATTTAAATTAGATCATAAAACTAGAATACCTGGTGCATTTGTAAGAACTCAGTATGTATCAGTAATAATGATTATTGTCTACTTTCTAACCTTAGTTCTCTCATTAGCAGGAATTGCTGTTATTTCGACTCAATAACGTGATCCTTTTATTTTGAGCAAAGTAAATTGTAGAGCTGGTGTTTGGTCACTAGAAGAACATGTCCGTCTGTGAGCAAATATCTAAGGGTTTCCTGGTCAGGATCTGAGTTCCTGAAGAGTGTCTGAACAAAGTGAAGTACAGGAGAATACCGTCTGCTGTGAAGGAGGAGTTGGGTAGGGCAGTTTCCAGCACGAGGGGAGGAGCAACATGGACAAGGAGGCCTCCAGCCGGTCACAGGTTTACACCTTCATGTTACTGCAATAGGAGAAGCATCAAGAACATTTGTTGATCATCTTTATTCTCCACACTTACCATCTCTTGCTCTGTTTCTGTTCATTCTCACTACTAGCACACTTTTGTAAGTGCCCATCACCTCTCCCCTGCACTATCTCTGTGACCTCCTCACTATTCACCCTGTGTCCTCTCTTGCTCCTTCTGATCCGTCTTCATCGCATCATAGGAATGACTGTTCTCAAAATGTGCAATGGACCTTGTCTCTCTTTCCTGCTTAAAATCCTCCAGGGCTTTCACATTGCTCATGGGATAAAACAATGAATCTTTAACATCACTTACCAGGCTCTTATGTGCTGACCCCTCCTGGCCTCACCAGCTCTTCTCCTGCTCTGCTCCCTTTTAGCCCCTCTCTGTACTTCTTTCCAGCCCTCAAACTCCTGTTATCTCTTGGCCTTGGGGCCTTCCAACCAGGACACCAGAAAATAAATCCCCAATCCTTTCCCTTCATCTTAAGTGAAGGCCTACTTGATTTTTTTTCCTCTGGTTAGCTCCCGCTGTTAAATGCTATCTTTGCATTCTGCCTGTCTCCTTTTTTGGTGCATTAGCACAACTGCATTAGACATTCACCTGTTTAATGTTTGCCTTTTCAATTAGAATCTCAACATTATAAGGGCATGATACCAGTGTGTTTCGCTTCTTGTGGTATCCTGAATGCCCATTATGGCCCCTGGCCCATGTTAAAGGATGATTAAATATTTGTGGAAAGAGTGGACAAAAGAAAAATGAAATAGGTCCAAGACAGAGCAAAGAGATGTAGCCGTATTGTTCACTTTTAAAAAAAATAATAATCTCCAAGAGAAAGTGAGTTGAAAGAAGAAGAAGAGGAAGATAGAGATTTTGCTCAAAAAAGCTGGAGCGATAAGGAGTAATGAGGTAGTTTTATGAGGTGATTGTGTAAAAGAGACAGACAGAAGGTACCCTGGGAATCACCAGAGGTGAAATAGAGGACAATTTGCCAAACTAGAAAGAAAAAAGGCAGACAGTCACCGTGAACTGCAACCTAAGCTAACAAGCAGCTTGTGCAGCATAGAGTAATAACACAGTAGCCTCCTTGTACTAAAGGGAAGGAAACCGACCCTTGTTGAGCCCCATATTTTATTTAACCCACCCAGATGCACTCATGAACTTGGCTAACTCTTCGAACTCTGCCGCTTTGCAGCTGCACCTGAGAATCCCTGAGGAATCATTGTCACTCTGCCTCGCCTGGTGAATTCCAGAATGTTAGTTTTCTTAACACAATTCCAAAATAAATAAATAAATGAAAAGGTTCGAAAAGCCACTTCATGTCAAAGCAAGCACTGATATATATATTCAATTTGAAGACTTCATCTTTTTCCGGAAAATGTCATAATGGATCTTGTCAAATTCCATTCTGCTTTTATGACACCAATTTATCTACTTAGCAAAGCTCTGTCCCAGTATCTCTTTAAAATTTTTACATCACTTCCCCCCTCCCCCCCCCCGCCCTGTCAACCCCCAGGGACTTTTAGCAGTAGATAGGCATCAATTCAAATACTCAGAGTGTATGTTCACCTTCTCTGTTCTCTCCTGGGTGTGGTACCCGTCACATCTCCATCTCTTGATTCCTCCTCTTATTCAACGGTGTAACACCCTAGGACCATCTTTGCTGACTAGTCAGCCGGAGTGGAGTTGGGGAGCCTGTGGGTCCAGTCTCATGCAGTTGCATATCCCCCCTGGGATAGATTCATGCTGGAAATGATAGGAAACTGGATTATGTGAAGATCTGTCTTAGTAATGGCAGCTTTTGTATCTGGAAGTTCCGCCACCTGTGATCAATTGCCCTGCTTATTTGGCCTATTTTCTCAGACAACTTCTTGACGGTTTTTTCCCCCCGACACCCTCCCTTTCCCCCTCCTGCACCTTTGTTCTCCAGTTCTCTCTTCTCTTGTCACCTCTATTCCTTTTTTTTTCTCCTCTAGCTGCCACTTAAACTTTTTATCTTCCTACCAAGTTTGATCAGATTTTCACTTTTGTCATAAAGGAGTCCTAGAATCACTCCAGGCAATATGGAGCAAGTCAGAAATTGATGTCTGGGCTGTGGGCTTGTTATCCTGCCAGGCTCCCCTGCCACTGCCGCTGGGCGGCTGAGAGTGTTTGTCACTGCCTTCACAGTCTTTTTTAGTGACTTTGTTCCTATAACTTTTCTTTGCTCCCGGATTCTTTCTCCTTTTCAATCACTTTTCTATGCCCAAGAAAATTCTTCTCAACCATTATTTCAACATTATAAGCATATTATTCTTACTTTCTGTATGAGTATCTTAAAACCTGGTTATTTTTTCTTACATAAAACCATACAAGTCTGTTACAAGGAAGCTTTCTATTCAGAGGCCTTGCACATGACCAAAGGCATTCTGCTTTCCGTAGTATTGAGGCAGATGAAGGAGGTTTCCCTGCTTACTTCCCAGCCTTGTGCTGGGGACAATGGAGTCTTCCCTTGCCCCAGTTTCCACATCTGTGAAATGGGAAGAAGAAAACTACCTACTTCAAGGATTGTCATTGGTGTTAAAGAATTCATTCATGTAAGAATACTATCTAAAGGCCTGCCCACAGTTTATTCTCAATACATTTTAGTTATTATATCAGTTATATTTATCATTCTTACTAAAGTTGAATCATACTACCAGTTTTACTATCACTCTTTAAACATCAATTTTTCTAGTGATACTTCTTTCTAATCATGAATCCTCTAATGTTGCCTTTTTGCTATGGTTTTATAACTCACCTTCTACCACTTATAAAACTTGGGTGTTTATTCCCTCCATCTATGGAAAGTTCTATTTCAGGAGTTACCTTCTCAAGTAGATTCATTCTGAGTCTGTTCTTTCTTTTAGGGGTGTATGCGTCATCCTCTGTGTACTGAAAAAAAATGAATGCTTCTACACCTTGACTCTGGTTCCCATCTTTAGAGTACAGTTCAAGGAGGTGATTTTAATTTCTGAGCACTAATCATGCTGAGCTGTTGTTACCTTAGAGACCACATTTCTCATCCTGAAACATGACAGCGGTGATCGCCCTGACAGTTCACGGACCTGAATTTCAGACAATCAAAGGCAAAGCAATTTGGAGGTCTCTTCGTTGAGAATTTTCTCTTTTACAATTTCAAGGAAGCACGTTGCAGGCATTCTCCCAATTTGTCAGAAGCAAAGAAAAGCATGTAGGTGGAGAGCTGAATGCCAACTTTCAGCCCAAGGTATCAGTCCCAAATGTATTTTTATTATTCTCTGGAAAATAAGGTTGTAAAAAAGTAATTGCTGACACAACCTTAATGATAGCACTTTAAGTATGCTGCTGTAATTAAAATAGGAATTTTATTGTACTAGACCTCTGAGAGCCTAGCATATATACCATTCAGATCTCAGGATTTACAAAGCAAGCAACTTTGATTCCTGCTGCTCTTGCTGTGTGGGCCACACGTTTCCTTTGTGCCTATCCTAGTTGCAGCTTATGTAGAAAACCAGCTCTCTCCTGGCAGAAAGCAATAAGCATCTGTGTTTAGAATGATACCCTGTGGTGATGGTTCTATGGCCTTCAGCAGATTTACCTCTGAAATGTCATAAGAGGAGCTACTTTTTCTCCTTTGATTTCGCTTGGAATAAAACTTTCATGTGTTGTACAATGAGGTTAAAATCCTACAAGGCATTTTAGTTGAAATTTGAAGAGGATTCTCATTTCAGTGGGATGGCATACCCATTTTACTCCTCTTCTCCCTGATGGATGGGTTAGAAATTGTATGCAACTGCTAGTTATAAAGACCCAAAGACAGAGAGGCTTTTTAAAAATTAGTGGACTCTTTTTCTCCTGCGATGAAAAATTTAGAGACTCGTGGTCTATATATGGTGATGCTACAGTCTCTGTTGGGACTAGAAGCCTTCCATTTTTCCTGTTGGATGTTCTTAACATGTGGTTATTACCTGGGCCCCCAACAGAGCTGCAGAGCTGCAGCTACCTCATCTAGGTCCCAAGGGAGGAAGCAGGTAAGAGGAAGAGTTACATCCTAGCAAAGTCAGCCCTCTGTTTTAAGGAACTTTCCCAGAAACCCATCCCAAAATGTTCACTTTCATCTTATTAGCCAGAATTTAGTCACATAGAAATATGTAGTTAAATCATTTAGAAATATATAGTTTATCAGCTGAGTATATTGCTATTTCTCTAAAATATCAGTGTTCCATATTAAGGAAGAAGGAGAGAAGGGACATTGGTTTGTCTATTACCAGTCTTTGCCACAAATGAAAATTAAAAAAAAAAAAAACTATAAATGGTAGATATGGTAGATTTATGTTTTCTCCATATTGTATTATTTTTTTTACCATAAATACAGTTGTACCTCCTTACCTGTGGGTTTCACATCTGTGGAGTCCACCAACATGGATTAAAACTATTTGATGAAAAAAAACCTGCATTTCTACCGAGTATATACAGACTTTTTTCTTGTCATTATTCTCTAAACAACCATTTACATAGCATTTGCATTTTATTAAGTATTATTAAGTAAGCTAGAGATGGTTTAAAGTATATGGAATGACTTTGTAGGTTATAGGAAAATTCTATGCCATTTTATATAAGGGACTGAAGCATCTGAAGATTTTGGTGTCTTGTGGATACCAAGGAAGGACTGTATTTATTTATTCAGTATTTAAGTTGTAATTTTTTTCTTAGTTGGGAGCAGATTTACTCTTCATCACGAAAGGATCTAGACCCAGCACAATTCTTTAAGGACTCTTCTGAATCATCAAATATACCATTAGAAACTATCATTTTCATGTGACTTTAATGTTTTAATTTATTTGATATTGGGCCATTTGATTATGGTGCTTTGGATACCAGCTATAAAAAATATTTCTTATCAATATATTTCTCAATTTTTTGAATTAAAGCAGATTTCTTACAAACCTACAATCTGGTACAGATGTACTTCAAATATTAAGAGTCAGGTCCTTGACACATCATGTGTACTAAACAAAATCAATGCTGCCTTTATTACTAGGCCACCATAGTACACTTATTCCAGTCAGTATGAAGAATTCTTTCATGATTTTTTAAAATTTTGGTAAAATGTGTATATCCTGAAACTTTTCATTTTAGCCATTTTCAACATACAGTTCAGGACCATAACTGACTTCCTATTTGTTATGCATTGATATAATGTGTACCTCAAAAGCTTCTATGTAAGACAATGAAAAAATGATCAAAGGTGAATTGATTAGATTGTGGGAGGTGTGACCTAAATGGTGCATTAATCCACTTGAATGGATTGAGTGGTAACTGTAGGTGGGTTATGTGTGGCTGGAGGAATTAGTTCACTGCGGGCATGCCTTTTGGGTTAATATTTTGTCCCTGGTAAACAGAGCTTTGTCTCTGCTTCCTGGCTGTCAGGAGTTGAACAGCTTTCCTCTGCCACACCCTTTTGCCCTGTTGTTCTACCTCACCTCAGGCCCAGAGCAACATGGTTGACCGACTATGGGCTGAACCTCTGAAACCATGAACCAAAATAAACTTCTTCCTCTAATGTGTACTTGTGAGGTGTTTTGGCCACACTGACTACCACATGATTGTTGTGCAACCCCTCATGGTTTAGAATGTATCTATTATGATCTGTTTCTTTACTTGCCTACCTTTGTACTTGACTCCAAATAGTGCTCCATCAAGGTGTGTTCTTGCAAATGGAGTTTCAATAGCTAGTACTCATTTTCCATTTTTATTTGTAATTCCAATGACTGAAGAAGGCAGATATTTTGTAAATCACCATAAACTGTTTTAATTGGACAAGACATTCCTTATCAGGGCATGCTCCTACCCACAACAGTGCACAAGTGATCTTATGCAGTTCTCGCACCTTCATCCCACAGTCCTTAAGAGTAAATGTAAGACATGTGAATGCCAAATGGCAAAAATCACTTCTGTGACATGAATACTTTAGTATCACTTTTGAGTCCAATGTGTTATAATACCAGTTTAATGATAGTCCAAAAGTGTTTCTCAATTTTAATCTTTTTAAAGGTGATTTTGACAAAGACCTTGTTTCTTTTTCTACTTCATTCTGTTTTGTTTTAATCTATGAAACGGATTATTTTCTTCTGTAGTTATCCAACGGTTCTCCTTAAAATAATGAAATCCAACAGTAGAGAAAATACCTAATGAGAGCCCCCCGAGAAGAAGCACATGTCTAGGAGAGCCCTGGGCTCCACGTGGCTCCAGAGCTAGGAGAAGAGTCTCTCAATCTCCCTCTGTTACTCAACCAACAAAGATATAAATGATTTTAATTTTTATGTTAATAATCATGCTTTTGACACTTGCTAAGCATCTTTTCTTTCCAAGAGTACAGAATATTCTATTTTGAAATAATGCCATTAAATTCTCAGTGACAGGCAGGGCAACCAAAGGTAGGAGGAGAAGAGGAGGTAGGTGGTGAGGAGGGGGTAAAGAGAGAGAGAGAGAAGTGGCCTCTATCCCTGCATCTCAGCCCAACTCAATGCTGTCTTCTGGCACCTTGCCCTGCATTACTGGCACAGGAAATAGCACATATGAGACACATCTCTTCTTTGTAGATGACTGTACTTGCATTCTTGGATTAGTGTTCCAGTTAGGCTCTGGGTCAAGAAAAAGAATATTTAATTAACAACTTGTGTCTTAACAACTTGTGTCTTCTTTGTGTGACCTACTTTGAAAAAAAAAATGAGTGTGTAATTGACATATTTTTTAAATTCAAGTTCTTTTGGATAGATAATTATGCCTTGTAAACACAGGAGATGGCTGTTGATCATTAAGTTTGTAACAGAACTTGTAATTTGATCTTAAATAATAATGCATTTTGCAGTCATTATTTTTGTTCCTAGAATGTTTCAGTAAACTGCATACACACAAATCCAAATATTTGCAAGCATTTCTTTATTTTAAAGGCACTACTAGCCTTCAGTGATAAATGTTTTATAATAGAAATTCTGAGTGGTAAAAGTGTATATGATGTTGGGAAGTATTTGTATGTATAAGATAAAAATCATTTGTACAGGATGAATGTATTTGAAAGTTGATTAAAATCAAATTACTAAAAGTACAATAATTTGATAGTTTATCCAGTCATTCCACAACTATCCAGTGATTATAACATATGAGTCTGCTGTATAGTAAATGTGATTAATAGAGGAGGAGTTTTCTGAATATTCCTTTAATTAGGATTAAAAGATGTTGATAAGATAGAGAAGACGTATAAAAATAATGGAATGTGTGTATCTAGTTATCTCCAAAATGTTTTCCTTAAGACATGTGCACTAAAGCAGAGATTAATTCTTGAGTTTTACAACCAGTGAGGTTTAAACTTGTATCCTGGCTCACTTTCTGTCATGACCACCTTTCAATTGTGTGAAAATTACCCATTTCAAGTTTCTATTTTATAAATTGGAAAATATAATTGAGCTTCTTTTTAGATTTATTTTTGAAAAAGGAGTTAGTTAAATAAGTAACTTTAAGTGCATAGCATTGGGTGAGGCACCTAGAAAGTATTCAATTTTGCTCACTATCTTCATATTTTCATTATGAAAAAGGCATATACTTTTATTGGGAAAAACTTCCAATAATCTACATTATTATGTATATTCAAAATATTTCATATGTAGGGAAAGATTAACATCAATATGATTTTTTCTTAATATACTTAGAGAAAGTTAAATATGACAGGGCAAAAGATAACATGTGCCTCTCTGCATCAAATTTAGACTATTGGTACTAGCCATCAAGATTAACATGTTTTGTATGAAGAAAATCTAGTTAACCTAGTTAACCCACAAATCATTTTTAATTGACCACTGAGTTGTTTTGGATAATGGTAGCAATAACTTGGACTTAGCATTTTATTAGCACCAATGAAGAAAGGAAGGAAGGAAGGAGGGAAGGGAGGGGCTTACAGATGTTGCCTTAGTGTTTTATATATGCTGGCATTTTAGGGGTTAATGCTATTAATGTTTTGTTTAGGTCTCAAAATGAAATGCTATTGTTTTATTTCTGTAAAGTTCACGTCTTTACTTGCCATAGTGATTTGGGGCAGTCTTGTTTCTTACCTGTATGTTGCAGTCTCAAAACAATAAGAATTGAGGCAGAGGCTACTGGTCCCCAATACCCATTTTTCCCTTCTTTAATAAAAGAATCACTAGTTGGTCTTCCTTTCCTCCCTCCCTCCCTTCCTTCCTTCCTTCCTTCCTGTCCCCCTCCCCTCCCCTTCTCTTCCCTACCCTTCCATCTTTTCCTGTTACTTTAAAGCTACCAGTGGATCTAAGTTTTGACTGATGTGACATGGGCTAAGCTATTTCATGGAATGTCTGGAAAGTGCCCATACAAAGAAGGTGATCCTGGTTATCTTTTCCTCTATTCTGCTTCCTTATCATGGGTGTGGTGGCTGGATTCTGGGAGAACATTGCAGACCTTAAGGAGGAGAAGGAACCATGTGCTAAGCATTGTGAAACAACAAGCCAGAGTCCTGGGCCTGTGATGAACCCTCCAGCCCCATATTTATTGCCTCTAGACTCTTTTATGAGAAAGAAGAAGTTCTGTAGTGTTTTAGCCACTATTATTTGAATTATTTGTTGCTCATAGTTGAAACCCAATCCTGAAAATTAAAGGTAACATGGAAATTTTTACGGATGGTTGACTATGAACCCAAATTTTTAAAACCCAAATTGTTTTTCTTCATTTCACTTTTGCAAATGTTAGCCCTCGGGATGGTTCTTTTATCTTGGGAGTATGTTTATTGTAGTGTTTTTCTCTTTTGAGTGTCTAGTTTCTTCAGTAAACTCATATCGATATCTATATTAGTCTTTCTGAATTAGAGGAATCATCTTAAAGTCAACATGTAGCATCAAGGACAGTCTTATCAAAGAAAAGTGAGGTTCTTTATTGCTTATGCTCTTAGGAAAGTTAAACCCTTTTTACATAGAATTTTTGCAATCTTCTTTAAGAATATCAGTAGCTCTTAGAATTTATATGCATATTACCAAACCCATTCCATCTATTTTGTTTATCTCGCAAATACTCATATGTCTATCCTCCTTGATTTCTTTGGTATTTGTATTCTTTTTCTACCTGCTTTCAAGAGACTATGTTTTTAAAAATGCAGAATTTGTAGTGGCTTTGGAAATACATTTTAAAAAGAGATTCTATGCACCCCGCCCCGTTCCCCCCACCTTGTTTTTTTTTTTTTTTTTACAAGTGAGGCTTGCTCTTTATTACGCACCATAACAGATAACCCTAAAACTTCAGTATAGTACTTAAAATAACCTTTGCTTGTTTCCTCATTCCGGGGTCCATGGGATGGCCAGAGCAGCTTTGTTTCAGATGCCAGCTGGTTTCAGCTCTGCCTCACATGTCTTTCATTCTGCGGTGGCAGCCACCCAGTTCACGTTCCTTCACTGGCAGATGGCAGAGGAGCACGAGGACTGAGTAGAAGGAGGCATGTGCTGCCTCTTAAGATCTCACCTCACCACTGTCTGTCACTCATGCCAGAGTCCCTGGCCAACTCAGTGAGGCAGGAATATGTACTCTACCTATTCCATGGAGAGGCATGGCAAAGTCACGTGGCCAAGGATGCAGCTCTGTAGTCCTATGACAGGAAACTGAACCTTTTGAAGTAGTACTTCATTCTACCATGCCATGATGAGTCCGTGTGTTGATACATACCACACACATCTGTGTGCACTTTTGAGACACATGCACAGAATTATTTACTTCTGACTTTAAAATCCAGAAGGAGTATATCTACTTTGAGAGGTTTGAGCTGTGTATTAGAGAATTCTTTATTTTTAGAGTCTTTAGAAATAGAGATTTTTACCTTTTATACTATTACAATGTAAGTGGTTTGGTCAGTTAACCTAACTGCATACTGTATGTGTTTAACTAGCTCTAAATGCCAAGGCTGTCAGTTAATATTCTTTCTTCAGGACACATTTGAATGGCTGGTGGAAATTTGCTTTCACGTCTGATAACTGGTGTCACTTTTTGAGGGTCCAGTTGATCTTAATGGACAAAATGAAGATAGTGGTTAACTTTACTGCCTCAGATTCTTCCAGCTCAGTGAGGCTTTGAGAACTGTGCTAAAAATACCCTGCTCAATAGAGTGTAGTTTCTATATACGATTGCAATATACTTTGGGGCCTCTGTGGACATAAAATATTACAGCTCCGTGACAGGCTGCTTCATTCGTTGTTAGAGGTCAGATCAATTATAAATAGGTGCTTAAGCTTTTAAAATTTTATTGTTCTTGCCCCCAGATCACAGTGTGAAAACAGAGACACTAATCATGATGATAGGTTGGACACTACAGTTTTATACTAGTGAATATGCACTAATATAGGTCATTATCATTAGCCAGTTCCTAGCAATTCTGGTATCATTCTCTGTAGGGAAGACATTTACTGCTCATGTGTATCCTTCTGCCCCCCTACATTTCTGGTTCTCTTGAAGTTGGATAGAGCCAGTTATTGGATCTAGACAAAATGTTCAACATTTTCAATGAGAAAAATAAATTAACATAATAGCTAATTTATGAACCATGAGTTAATTTTCACACAGTTTTACAATTTTCTAAGGCAGCAGGTCTAGCAATTTCTTCAAATGAATAAAGATCAAATTATTACAGGCACAAATCAGTAGTTAGAATAACTTCAAGCCATAGCACTGTTGGATATGTGAAATTATCACTCTACTGGTTGGATAAATACCTCTACTTTATGACCTTCAATTACTTTCCTTATCTATAAAATGGAAATGACTACCCTTCACATGGCAAAGAATGTAGGGCATAACTCCAAATAAGCTTTTTTGTTTCGCCAATTCCAGTGCAGGTATATGAGAGTCCAGGGTGTCTGTCCTCTAGGTGGTAATTCCATGACCCAGGCACTTTGATCTGTGGCACCACATGTGGCTCCCAGGTGAACATAGCAAGAGAGAGAGCTGCAGGGTGGTATACTAGCTTGTAAGTGCATTGAACAGGCTGTGTCACCTCACCTCTGAGCCTTTCTGCCTGGCTCGGACCCAGCAGAGGTCACACAAGTGCTCTGTTCCTATAGGTATCAATGACACCCATCTGCTCCTCTTCTGTGAAAGTATCATAGAGGCAGTTTGCTAAAAAATGTGCTGATATGTGTAAAGCAATGGCTGCCAGTACGCTGTTCAGATATGTCAAACTTCTCACTGTGGGAGGGCCAGAACTGGCTTTCCAAAAGCTATTTCCAACTTAGCAGATCTACATACCAACCATCTTCTCTCACTACTCAAGTGTGAATTCCCAGAGTCTCCTAAATGTAATGGTGGACTAAGTCAACTCCCAAACTATTATTTTGGTGTATAAGAATGTCAGTGTATTATGACACAAGGGCATGATGCTCTCCTACCCTTGTATATTTGTACAAAGCACCATTTGTATATTTTATTTTGTTTTAATTTTCTAACCCATATTTTTTTCCTGTCACTGTGCAACTGGATTTGTAGCATGTAGACTTAATGAAAGAAAAGCCCATTTCATCAAATCAATGTGCTTTTTACTCAACATCTGTAATTGCTTTGTACATACACAACTTGCTATTGTGTGTTGATTTGCAGTGCCTCAGAAAACTCCACAGTAGAACTAGGTGTCTGTGCAGAACTTCTTATTTGCACTCTCAAATTAAAAAGGAAAATGAAAAAAAAAATTGTTTTGCAGAGGTTTCCCATGTGTAGAAATTCAACTGAACAACTTCCATTTGTTCTTTGCCCCTACCCAAAAGATATTTACTGAACACTGCTCAAGACCAGGTCCTTGAGACTTATTGTCCCAGTATCGTGGTTTAGGGTAAGTGAAGACATGGATATAAGGTTTTTGTTTTGATTTTCTATGTGAAAATGCTTCCATATAAAGAAATATCAGAAGTATCTTTGGCAAAACAAAAATTTTCATAGAGAACAGGCAAGCACAATGGGAATACTATTGTACTTGTTTTCAAATAATGTAATGGGGGTGAGAATTCCAGTTCTTCTGATTGTAGCTGTTTGATTTTGGTAGTTGTTATGGTTTAGATACGAGTGTTCCCCATATGATCATATCTTAAACAATGCAACAAAGTTTAAAGGTGAAATGATTGGGTTATGGGAGGTTTTACCCAATCAGTGTATTAATCCAGTTGAATGGATTAACTAGGTATGTACCCTAGGCAGGTAGGGTGAATCTGGAGGAGGTAGATATTTGGGGGCATGTTTTGGGGGCTTATATTTTGTCCTGGTCGAGAAGCACTCTCCCGCTGCTTCCCAATTCCATGTCCTGCACTGCTTTTCTTCTCCACATCTTTCTACTATGATGTTCTACCTTAGCACGGGCCCAAAGCAATGGAGTCTGCCATCCATCAACTGAGACCTTTGAAACTGTGAACCCCAAATAAACATTTCATCCTCTAAATTTTTTCTTGTCAGGTATTTTAGTCACAGAAATAAAAAAGATCACTTGCCATTTCACCTACAAAATGGGGTATTTTGATCCTATATTACTATATAATATCATTAGTAAAGAACATTCACGCTAAAAAGATTATTACTGAGTTATCATTATTTTGAATTTCCCTTTCTAGAAAGTAGAAGAGTTAGAGATTTATTCCCAAAACTACATATATAACTACTTTTATATATATATATATATATATATATATATATATATATATATATAATTATCTATCCAGAATTTGTAATTTAATAAAAATTAATCTCAATTTATTAATATACTATTTTCCTACATGAGAATAAGAATAATTTTAACATTTTTTTCCTGTCCTAAGCAGATCCATATCTAAGTTATGATTTCAACTCTGCTCCTAACTTACTGTGTGGTATTGAGTAAGATACTTTATATCCATGTGTTATTGTTCTTTGTAAAAATGAACAAATTTAATTTGAAGGACATCCATGGTTCCTTCTGTTGTTTACCCTTTGTTCATCTACTAGTTGTACTTAAGTGTGAACCTTCAAAATCTTTAATTCTCACATCATTGCCTCTGGGTATTTTCAGAGCAATGATTTTTACACAGATGCACAGGTGACTTCAGAGACGAAGGCCTTGTGACAAAGTGTTCAGTGTGATTTTAACTTGTGTGAAAGTCTGTTACTCAAGCTTATTGGTGTTTCATTTGTTCAGTAGTCTATTCCTCATATACCTTTGGTCAAATGGCATATTGGGAAAAGTTGGATTGTAAGACATTTTGAGTATTCCTTTTAAACAATTGCATTTCTTTGGATTGAAATGTGGTAATGTTTCAGTACATTGCCATACATTCCTATTAGTCAAATCTTAGAATCATAAAAATGTTAACTGATTCTTAGAAGTCTTTACTTCTAGCCAATACAGCATCCTTCACTGGTTAACATCTATCTCTGGGGAAGGAGGGGAGTCCTCACATCTTCCTCATAGAAATCATTCCCTTTTTGGATGGATCTAATTGCAGAAGATTCTTTTTCACATTATGTAAAAGTGTTCCTTCATTTGATTTCCCCCTATTATTTTTATTGTTGTTGTTATCCTCCTAGAGCAAAGCAGAATAATACTCATCCTTTTTGTACATGATAGCCTTCAAGTTTAGAAATCAGTACTGCGACTGCCTTTCTATTAGTTTTAGCCCTCAAATGTTTTGATTTATGCCTGTGTAGAAACCATAATCTCATCTGTTTTCCAGTAATAAGTATTAGTAGTGCCTCCTTTCATTCTCAAACATTTCCTAATTGGTCAATAACTTATATAGTCATCCCTTATCTCTATAATAGTATATGCCAATTTTCTTTCTGTAGATTCATAGATTTCATGGGTGTAAAGTAAGAAAAGAGCAAAAATTTGTGTGTATATAATCCTTCTTATAGATTCACAAAGAACATTAGCAAGAATTTCTACAGGAAGGAAATCTGCTTTGTTTATCCCACTGTTTTTCATACTTATTTAGTTATAAAATAACCTATTCTTCTAGGCTGTACAGTTTTGAATTCTTTTATAAAAATAGTTTAAAAGAATTTTAACTCTAGTTGCAATTATTACATATTTTTCTAAAATGTTAGAGAACCCTCAATATTAAAAACCACACTGGCTGTCTCTTAGTCCATCTGTAAAATGATGGAGTTAGAGTGGGCTCTTAGGCTCAACAAATTGGGAGAAAAAAAGCCTTGGTAATCTTCTTAGGAAAAGGTCCTCCATCTTAGTTCTCCAATGCTGGTAACTGATAATGACTCCAAATCAGCAGGACATTAAGGGTAGTAGTAATCTTTGAGCATTAATGAGTGCCATCATGGCAGTCTGGGAGGACTAACAAGCTACTGTGTGGATAGTAGTGAGAAGAGTCTACGGCTGCAAACTAGTTAGGGGATTTAAAGGAAATTGAAGGGCAATCAGCTTGAGACAGATCTCCATGGAAACTGTGTTGTGATGACCCCGCGAAGCACTGATTTGATCAGTGATCCTATGTCCAGGAGCACACTGTCCCAGGAAACAGGGTGTACCATTTACCTGTTATCTCCTACACCAGAGAACTACCAATTTGTTGTCCTGTAGTCCAAGAATAGCTGCATTAACAAAAACATAAAAAAAATGGGGGACTTCTAAGACACCTAATAAGATTGAAAATCAATATCTTTTAAGTTCCACTAATTTAATTTTGTCAATTGGATACATTGAATTTAAGTGCCATATCATTTCTAATTGAAGGAAAGACCGATACAGCTACTGTTCAATATGAATCACCATTTTAAGGCACAGACAGCCATAGAATGTTAATTGTAAAATGATTTGCTGAAGATTACATTTTTAATTCTCTTTCAACAGCACTAATATAAATCACTTTGGCAATACATGTCTTTGATTTGCATAATGACAGCATGACAAGGTCGGTTATCATTTTTAACTACTGAGTTTTCTGGCACCATGCTCATCATCACATCTGTGTGTGCACCCTTTCCAAAGCCATGGTGATATCAAATACATACATTTTCTGAAGCAAAGAAATAAACACCTCCCTGAGCTATGTAGTAATATTTTTGTTGTTGTTGTTTTGTTTTGTTTTTATGCTTAGCAGAAATTCCAGGCTACCATAAGTGACTAAAGAATCTTTTGAGTTTTAAAATTACATGAAGATATCTTAAAGAAAGCATTTCCCATAAAATCTGTATATACACTTTTGACTGTACAGTTGGCTTGTACATACTGCCCTCTGTCTACAAAATTCAAGAAAAAGATAGCTTTCTGCTACGAATTGTCTAGTAAAAAAGAACAGGCTGTTATAAATATTTATGTTCTGTAACTTACTGGACTTTTCTTTCTAGGGTAACAGAGACCATTTTCAATCTAAGAATAAGTTATGTTTCTAAAGATGACTAGGATTCTTGGAACCTGGAACATATTGTGTCATAAAAACACAGTTATATAAATAGTAATCAGGTTCTCAGCAATTTTATCAATTTCCAGCCTGGGCTATGTGTTTGTGGAAGGGGTAAGGAGGGGGAGACAATTAAAATAAATAAATTAGAATTCTCAGAACAATTTTGAGTTTCCTGTCTTCAGAGTTAGCAACCATTGGATCTATGAGGGTGTCAAAAAGATGAAAGTGTTTCAAGAGGTAAAATGTGAACTTTCCACCTTCCATTCCTTCCCATTCCTTCCACTCCTCAATGCCTGCACCTGTGGCATCACCCCTGACCCTGCTTCAGTTACTCCACCGTCTCTAAGGGTGAGGAGGGCATGTTGAGCATCTAGATTGTAATTCAGTCTGTCAGGGACCAAATATCTATGTTCTTAACCCATGACTCTACTTTCTGAAAGAATATTACACCTTAACCAGTGATATTCCAGCTAGCTGATTACCACCACCTGACTGGGAACATTTACCACTCAGATTTCCAAGGCATTTTCCAATATTTCTGATTTCCCAGGTCTGTGGTGGGCCTGGGCATCTGTCTGTCCCAGATGGCTCTAATAAATGGTCAGGTGAGCGAACCAATAATCTCTTAGAATCTCTTCTGAATAAAAATCCTGTTTCTTCATATCAGTTAAACTTGACTAAAGAAAAATCAATCATTGAATATATTTACAAGCTGTATAAAAATAATCAAAGTATTTGAAAAAAAATTCTTACGAATACTGGGCATTATTTCCATCAAAGCTTACACTGCAGAATCAGTAAGGACAGGAGAAAAGAGAATGTGGGGAGGGAGGCAGCAGAAATCTCTATATCCTAATCAAGATCTTGTTTATCACTCTGCCTTTAGAGCCTCTTATTACATGTTTTAACATTTGCATAGCTCCTGACTCAGCTCTGAGCAGGACCAGTCCTAGGCACAGTTAAGTAGATAAGCATTCATTTGTTCAACCTAATTTACTGGCTATCTTTCTTAAGCCAGGCAATCCTTTTGCTGTGGGAGCAACAAAGACTAAACGAAGCACTCCTGCCCACAAGGTGTTTAATCTAGAGGGGAGACAATAGACAAAGATACACACACACACACACACAAATCAAACTATAAGTAGAAGGTTGTGGAACTATGCTTAAGGTCTCATTCAGTGGATCAAATAGAGCTTGTCAATTCAATAAGTGAGGAGAGTATGCTAGGGACAGGGGCAGCATGAGCACTAGCTGAAGAGGAGCAAGACCACCTGACAAGTTCCAGAAAGTACACGTAGCATAGCAAGCACTCTTTGAGGGTCCAGAACCAAATATTAAGTGAGCCTGAGAAGCAGATCATGAAAGATGGGATATACTTTGCTGAAGACTAAGTTTTTATGCCATTGTCAATGGAAACAGTTGGTGAATTTTCAGCGGGCAAGTTGAAGGATCACTGGCCATACCTAAAGAGGGAGGTGAAGAAGGAGATATGAAAGCCTACACCAGAGCAGTGGACATAGTCATAAGAAGGAAGAGGGAATCATCAAAGATGTTTATGGAGCACGAGCCATTGGACCTTGATTTGACTAATGGGTGGGTGGATGGATAGATGGATGGATGGCAGGCAAGGGAAGAATCAAAGCGGACTCCCATTTTCTGTCTTGACCACTCAGAAGATGAGGAACATCAAGTGTATGTATGGGGTAACACTATTGAAGAAATCACCATGATAAGTCTGTACAACAAATAAGATTTCATGTATGCAGTTTTCTTGTAGTATACTGAAGAAGGTAATGTTCATTGTAAAGTATAAATGAGAAAATTGCAATTATTATTATCTTTTGATAGAAGACTATGAGTAGACATTTTGTGCTGATCTTCTTTGAAATGGTAATTTCCTTCACAAATTACAGAAAAATTGAGATTATGTGATGTATTTATTTTGGATAGATTCTGACGCAAACATTTATATCGACTGAATTTAAAGTGAGAGATTTAGCGGACATATTTGGTGATCAAGTTGATAATTAAACAAGTTCATATTTTTTCCTGATCCTCCATGCCTTGCCTATTTCCCTTAATTCTTGTAATCTCTTGAGTAGCACAAGCATTTCAGAGTTAAATTATCATTTTTAATGGAACTGTGAATAGAAAAATTTTACTCCAAATATTTCACATTCTGAATACACACAATCCTTAAGTTTTGAATTTTTTGAATCCTTAAGTTTTCTAATTTTATTTGCTAAAAATGCTCTCATTGGGTTTAAATCAGACCACACTGAACTGACGGGTGGATTCAGAAAGTGAAACAAGGTAATTTGGTAATTTTTCACATTGATTTGGAATATCAAATAGTACACTTAGAAATTACAATTGAATGAATACATCTAGTAATATTTTTTAAATAATAACAAAATTCTATGTCTTGTGAAAACAACTTTATAATGTAGTGAACATTTCCTGGCCACTCACTACATACAGGCTCTGGGCTAGGTACCAGAATGTAGAGGAGAACAGGGCTGATTGAGGTTGACAGAGCCCAAGAATACTAAGGTAAGCAGATGTTTAGATCAGTCAATTATACAACATGGTAAGCTTGTCATTGATAGAAACGAGTTCAAGGTAGACAGTTGGAGAAGAAAGGAATTAACTCTTGGTGAGGAAAGGAAGGATCAGTAAGGATCCTCAGAAGATGGAGCTTTGGATTAAGACCAGGAAGGATAAGCAGGGAGGTTGATGGCTAGCAGAGCATATTTCAGACAAGCATCTCAGCATGGACAATGGTACTGAGAGTGTGGGATTCAGTAAACACACCTATTAACCTCTGTCCCCACTACTGGAGATTCTGATTCCACTGTTCTGAAGGGGAACCCAAGAACCTATAGTTTGATAAGGTGACTCTGAGGCAGACTACAGTTGCTTAGTACACTCATTCTTTTTTTTTTTTTTAAGAGAGAGAGAGGGAATTTTTTTTAATATTTATTTTTTCAGTTTTCAGTGAACACAACATCTTTTATTTTATTTTTATGTGGTGCTGAGGATAAAACCCAGCGCCCTGCGCATGCCAGGCAAGCGCGTTACCGCTTGAGCCACATTCCCAGCCCAGTACACTCATTCTTAAATCCTAAATTCCTTGAGTAGAGATTGTTTTGCTTATCACTATTTTCCAAACCTTGCATGCTACCTGGCACAATGGTTAGGTGATCAATAAATGCATGTCTAGGAATGAAATCACTGGCTAATAATCATTTGAATCACAAGAGACAATTCCTGTTCTATTTCTTATTTGTATACTTTCTGCTTTGGCTCTTAGAAGGTGAGTTTACTGCTGTCCATCATGCTTTGAGAAAGTAGAAGGATTGACCGTCCTAAGACAAATTAAGGAAGGATGTTTTTGATGAAAGGATTATAAGTGATTTTAGCCAAAGAAAAATAGGCCACTTTCTATTTCCATCCTGTCTGGCTCAAGAGCTTGTAAGAGAAGAGAAGAAGGCCATGAAAGGACCTTGAGATTTTTGAACAGGCAGTGTTTTCTCATCATACTTTAGACACCATTTGTTCTGGACTCCAAAATTTGCTGACAGGGACCTAGGAATACGGAGTTAGAAAAGACATGGCCCTGCCCTCAGGGTGCTCGCCATCTGGAGGTAAAGCCAAACAGCTGCAGTAAGTGCCAGACTGAGAATCAGTGCTGAAACACTGGACCACACACACTCTCCATAGGGCATCTCCTTTCATCCCCCCAAAAAATATGTTTTAGGAAGAAAGAGACATACTCAGGTCACAAACTTGCGGTCTTTTGTCATCATTCATCTTGTTTTACCCGTGTTTGGCTTCATTTTTCATGCCCTAATAATCATGCAATATATATATATATATATACATATATACCCATGTATGTACCTATGTAAGGATGCACTAACATTTTAGACTGTATCAAAATTCAAGTTCAAAGTTGAAAGCTGTTCCAGAGGAAACAATATCAGTATCATGACAAAAATGCTGACTGCACACGTCAATCTGTGTCCTTACAAACAGCATTTTAACTGTACCTCTGGGGTATTCAAAATATTAGTAAGTTTTATCATAAATTATATTCATGTAATTTGACAAAAAGTATCATAAGTGTTTGTAATTTTATTAATATGTAATTTTTTTTGTCCAGTTGCAAAGTAACAGGTTTAACTTAAACCATCAAAATAAGAATTGAGGCCATAGATCAAACTACATGGAAATGGTGCATCTTGTTGCCTGTTAAACAAGATATGTAAAGGATTGCATTAAATTATAAGATTTGAAGGTTCCCACATTAAATAAAAAGAACTTGTCACTTTTTAAAAAAATTGTCTCTCATGTAAAAGTAAATGGCAGTTCTTGAACTACTAAATTCCATTGATTTTTCCTGATATGATAGTTCTGCATGAATAATTATTTTTTTAAAATGATATGAGTTGTCCTAAACCATTTGAGATTCTTTCTGTTGAAATGAGTAATCCAGATTGGATTTACCCATTTAGGATCCATGATTTTAAATGTTCATGATTCTGCACAAATAACAATTTGTCTTCTCAAACCCAGTCTAATAATGCTATTAATCAAGTTTTCTCAGGAGTGACCCATGTGGCAGACCCAAGCAATCCAATTCTAAGTTCTAAAGGGACATTATTGGAAGTTTATCCATTACCCATATATTGTGCCCTTGGATTTACATTTATTTAATTTACAGAATTTAAATTTACCAATGTTTGGATCAGTGTGCAATTATTCCACTAGAAAATTCTCAAAGTTGAATATAAATATGTGTCATAGCTATCACATTTTAGGCTTTTTAATATCTAAAAGCACAGTGAATTTTATTTTATTGATGTATGTCAAGGCCAAAGACAAAATTTAATTTTCTTGATGTCAAAACATTTTGTTGATCTATGGTGAGATAAAATTTACTATGCTCAGAAAACATTCTTGATGATTTAATTATGCTCATAAATTCTTAGACATCAGTAAATTTTTTATATATACATATACAAAATTATATTTCTGAGACATATATTTACTAATGACAACTGAGATGCATCATTTCTAAACCATTTTTAGGAAATTTGGTTTTCATTTTTAAAATGCTTTCAGTAATGCCCTTTATTGAAATCTTGTGGTGTCATTATTTTGCTATTAACCACATTTTAAACTGAACATTTTGAAAATACTTTGTTTTCTAAAGCAGGAATCTGAGCAAGCAAGCTCTAAATCAAGTTATCCATCTGACTCTAAATCAATAGCAAGAGCTATTTTACTACTTTAGTAAATTATTTCACTATATTTGAAGAATGAAGGAAAAGATATCCTCTATAAAATCACAACAGATTGCTTGAAGACAAATCTACTGTATCTGAGCCAAGCACACCATATTATCTAGTATTTTCAGAAACGCTGCACTTTGTACTACTATCATAAACTATGCTGAAATAATCCAGAAAGACAGAAGCCTGTGGAAGAGTCTTCTATAAATTTATTTCAGAGAGAGATATTCAGACTCATTCATAGACTGCATCCCTTTCCCTCCAGAAGCCTTTGTCTGAATTGCAATTTGTGGTTTTATTTTTTAAAAAGAATTGCATGAATATTTTAAATGCAATTTGGTATACTACGTTATTGACCTTGCATTATTTATGTTAAGATTCTCTTTAATCATAAAGGCCTTGCCAAGTGCATGACAGGGGGAGGGTTGGATTTCTTCTGTGTATTTAAGGCCATTAACTCTGGGGTCATAGCAGCAGTAAATTCCCAGGGAAAGTGGATTGGGTCCTCTGCATTTTAGTTAGACAAGAGAGAGAGAGAGAGAAAGAGAGAGAGAGAGAGAGAGAGAGGAGAGAGTTAATATATAGGTTTGAAACAAATCAATGGGGCTTAGAAATACCACATCCAAAGCTTTTAACAAATACATATTAACCTACTCTCAAGAATAAGATTTGCAACAGATGAAGAAGAGTAATGACTAACCCACCTGTTTCCAATGAAAACGAAAACCACAGAGTACATCTCAGTTGAAAACGTCTTGGACAGTACAGTGTCACTTATATTGCCAAAGTGCAGTTATTGTTAGAGTTCCCAAAGCCAGTTTTTAATCTTCCACAGGAAAGAATGCCTCTTGTTTATCTTACCAAATTCTTTCTCTCTTTAATTAAGACAGTTCTATATTTTTATACTTTTAAAAATACCATAGGGTGCTGGGGTTGTGGCTCAGTGGTATAGGGCTTGCCTAGCACATGTGAGGCACTGGGTTCCATCCTCAGCACCACATAAAAATAAATCAATAAAATAAAGTATTGTGTCCATTGACAGTTAAAAAATAAGGAAGGAAGGAAGGAAGGAAGGAAGGAAGGAAGGAAGGAAGGAAGGAAGGAAGGGAGGGAGGGAGGGAGGGGAAAAGAAAAGAAACAGGGAGGGGGAACATAAATCTCCACTCCTTGAGCTGGGCTACATATAATGTCTTCCTTCCAAAGAAGGAAGAGAAAAAAGAAACTCCACAGCAGAAAAACCCCACAAGCACTGCCTCAGCCAGGTGATCAGCAGCAGCCATGAGTCTGGTTTCTAGTCCGTGTCCTTGATGTGGTGTGAAAATGAGGGCATTTTGCCCTTCCCATCCCCCTCCCAGTAATGTGGAATTGCAGTATAATCATGAGAAAAACATCAGACAAATCTCAGCTGAGGAACATTCCAAAAAATATCTAACCAGCACCTCTCAAACCTGTGAAGATCATCAAACCCAAGAAAAGTCTGAGAAACTGCCACAGCTGAGAGGACCCCAAGGAGACAGGACAACTAAATGCAACATGCTAATCCTGCATGGGATTCTGGAGCAGAAAAAGCACTGGAGATAAAATTAAGAAAATGTGAATATAGTGTGAATTTCAGTTACTTGTAAAGTACCAGTACTTATTCATTAGTTATGACAAATATTTCATACAAATATAAGAGGCTAATAAAAAGGAAAACTAGGTGTGAAGTATTGTGGCACTCTCTGTACTACCTTCATTATTTTGTTATAAGCCTAAAACTATTCTAAAATAAATTTTTATACTAAAAAACACTAGAAAGTTATGTCTATGAGATATTTATATTAAAACCTAAATATATGCTTAAAGGAACCATATTGGTATAGGATTTATTGGGTTTTCCCTCATTTTTAGAGAGACACATCTAGTTCCAGTTGTTCAGAATTAGTATTCTGTATAGTATGGTCAGCACTATCTTTAGGTGATAATGTTGTTGTTTTTGAACCTTGGATTATTGAGATTTATACTTCTAGTCCTAGAGACAAAATCCTGGGCTCAGTTCTGCTTGTAGTGTGATCTCAGGTATTAGCTCTTCCTTTGTACCTGAAGAAACAGGGTTAGCTGTACATTGTTAGGCAAGATCTTTTTTACTAAAATGAAATGTGTAGCACAGCAAGTCAGAGTAACAATAAGGAAACAGTTCCATATTCCTTCATTCATCTGGAGTTTACTAAGCATCTGTTCTGGGCAGCCAGTTTGCATAGACACTGAGGATAAAAGAATAGCACATTCCTGGCTTAAATGGCTGGCCCAGTGGTGGGGGACAAAATCAACAGTTACACCCAGTGTCTGGAATGTAGGCAAGGAAACCATAGCTGCTATGCTGGGAGGGCCCACTGCTGAAGATAGACCATGGCCTCTCATTTCTTGTCAGCTCATTTATTAGTTTAATGAACATTTAAGGAATAGCTTACTACATAATTAATTGTCTATGTTCTAGTCCCCTGGGATCTGTCAGTAAACAATTAAGACTAAATATCCTGCCCATGAGTAGCTTACAGTCTGAAAAATCACAAAATGCCTCCTGAACTTGAACTGAATTCAAAATCCCCACAGCTCCTGTTAGGAAAGAAAAAGGTTTTATTATTATTATTATTATTTTTTACATGAAGCCTTATGTTTAAGGAGAGCTCTTGTGCCTTTGAATCTCATCCTCTAATCTCAGCAGATGCTGTTTTCTTGCCTCCCCTTCCCTCCATCCTGGTATTCTCAGCCTGATTGAGATTCATTCCCATTCTGTTTTGGATGGCAGAAGAGTTCCATCAAGTTGAGAGGCACAGGGCTCAGAGCCTGGCTCCTCCATGAAATAGCTATGATCTTGGCTCACATCATTTGACCACACTGAGCCTTAGTTTTCCCTTCTATATGATGATAGTGGAACTTTTATTTTATACTATTACTGTGAAGATTAGAGATAGTTTATGTAAAATGACTAACCAAGGACTGGGAACAGAGTAGGTATTTAAAAGACAGCAGCTCAGTATAAAACAACCAATCTCTTATTATTAAATATTCTACTACACTAAGTGTCTTTTCCTACATTTGTGCTATTAATTTTTTTTGCCTAGCTGTATACTGAAATTTGCTTTCTTTAGTTTTATAATTTGTTCACAATCATTAATTTAAATCTTTAAAGCAGATGTATTGTCTTGGATTGTCAGTCTTGAGAAAATAACATAGTCTTCTCATACTAATATTACCTCTATGTTATATAATGTGCACTTCCTGCCCCCAGAGAAGTCTAGGACCAGCTCCCTATAATCAAACAGTTAATATTAATGTGGTGAAATATACCATGTTCACACAGATCAGAACTAATACTTACATAACCAGCTTTGGTCAGGTCTTGCCATCAAAAGAGTTAAAAGGAATCATAAATAAGGGATTAAATTTAGCCAACCCATTGTTCCACCAACCAGATAATTTGGAATCCTAAGTCTGTTTATCACCAGAATATGAGCATTTACTTTTAAAAAATATACTTTAGAAATCTTTCAAATATCTGATAAACACACACTAAGCAGAAATGTTTTCCTTCTCATAAATCTCTGAACTGATCCTGAGATGTTTTTCATTCAGTTAGAAAAAATATTTGTCCTTGAATATAATTGCAAGACATTTTACTAAGCACCAACATTTATTTCAAAATGCTTTGAATTAATTTTTCCATGCTGTGTAGTAAATAGCTTCTTCTTCTTTTTTATTCTATTCTAATTCATGATGACATGTTCTCTTTTATATAAATTTCCCTCTGGTTATGAAAATCATATTGCATGATAATGTTATTAACTTATGAGAAGTTTAACAAATTATGTTTATTTTATATCAAAATCTTGACCAGAATGTTTTCACACACACACACAAAAAAATCATTTTTAGCCAGTAGAGGGAGTCAACTACAACTAAATGTAGTTTCAGATAGCTATTAAAAGAAAAAGTAAATATACACTTTAACTTGTGGATTTTGAAATTTATAAGTATATAATTTTTAAGAATATACACATCATTTAACCATATATATAACCTAACTTCATGTATTTTCATTGTGGAGGGGACACAAATGTATTTCTTCTTAGTTGCATAAGTATTCATCTATGTTCTTATGTTCATTCACCTGACATATTGTTTTTATTTTTCTTAACATAAACTATAACAAAGATATATAAGAACATAAAACATGTTTATTTTCAAGAGCAGCATAAAAATAATTTCTCTTAATATTCTAAAAAAGTAAAAATATTATAAGCCCCTAAATGCAATCATTGAATTATTCCTTTGAACCTATGATTAATTGTTATCAAAGGAATATTTAAAACTATTCTAAAATATTAAGATGAAAGACCTATTGTCAGTTTTCCTTTAGTACTAAGTGCAGCAGGTACAGGCTGCTCAAGGAAGCATCTGTCAACTTTGTAAGGGGGAGCAGCCAGCAGCTCAACTGCATTCTCTCACTCCCTCTGCTCCTCTCCACTGTCCCTTAATATATGACAGCCCTCCGTGACAACCCAACAAGCCGGTCTGTTTGATTTACTGCAATGATGCGGAAGTCTATGAGTAGTTTCATTAGCAAATATGTGATCAGGAAGGACTAGAGACAAATCCCTGATTTCTTGTCAAAGCTGTCTACTCCATAGGCTTGTGCAAAGTGAACACTATAAAGTACCTAATGTTGTGTGTCCACTATCTCCATCTCTGTCCTTCTGTAGGACCACTCAAACCAGAGGCTGCTCCTCTGCCTGATAAAGTTCTATCATTGTGGCTATTTTCTGGTTAAATTTATATAGTGAGAGAAGTTCTGAGTGGTTCACTTGGTTATTAGTAGAATGCACTGGATTGTCACTGCTCTACCAGGCCTGAACTAAGAAAATAAGTATTGCAAATTAAGCTTTCCTAATAGAAAACTTGAAATAAGCTAATAAAAATAATTCTGTCATTATAAGCTTTTAGCATTGCCTTGGATTAATAGTCATAAAAACACTCATTTCATTAGATATACCTATAATTTAAACAAAATTTTCAATGGGGTTAAGGGCCAGTCTTCCTTCCTTTTTTCTTTTCTTCCTTCCTTCCTTTTTTTACCTTTAACTTGTCACATGTGATTCTTTTGGAAGCTATGTCTGATAATGTGTATCAAGTTTTGATATAAAAAGTCACTTCGAGTGTCCTCATTAAATTTTTCCCACTGGGTTTGTAAACTGTGTGTCCTTGGAGATATTCCACTAAAATCCCCAGTACTTTTTCTTTCCTTCCCCTTCTTCCTCCCCTGACCCCTTCCTCTGCTCCATTAATCTTTTATTTATTTATTTTTTAAATTGGCACACATGCTAGTCAGCTTTTTTGTCAATGTGACCAAAATACCCAACACGAACAACTTAGAGGAAGAAAAGTTGATTTTGTCTCGCCATTTCAGAGATTTAGTTAGTCCCTAGTAGACTGAGCCCATTGCTCTGGGCTAAGGTGAGGCAGAACATCATGGTAGAAGGGCATGGCAGAGAACATTGCTCACCTCATGGTGCCCAGGAAGCAGAAGGATAAGGGGAATAGACACAGGAAAGATGAACCCTTCCAGAGTCCCTCCTCAATGACCCCTGTCCTCCAGCCATGCCCCATCCACCTACAGATACCACTGAATCCATTCAAACCAGGATGGACTGATTAGGTTACAGTTCTCACAATCCAGTCATTTCACCTCTGAAGGAACATTCCTGCATTAATACAGGAGCTATGGGGGGATACCTTGTATCCAAATCAGGACAGTACATTAGAGTTATATATAAAACTAAAATATGTTATGATGTATTCATACCTGCACATAACATAATTTGGTCAGCATCATTTTAAAATCTTGTTACATAACCTCTCCTAGGCAAAATGTACCCTCAGTTAACATTCATTATTACCTATAACTAGAGTATTCCTGTCTCTCTCTTTTTTGGAGTCCAGCATAGTTTTTCAATTTTTTTTTCGGTGATACTAGGGCTGGGGCTTGAACATGCTAGGAAAGCACTTACCACTGAACTTTATTCCCAGCCACTTTTTTCTTTTTCTTTGCTTCTTTCTTTCCTTCTCTCTTACTATCTCTTTTTCCTTCAGTCCTACCTCCCTGCCCACTTTTGTCTTTCAGTGGGGTCTTGCTAAGTTACTCCTGCCTCAGCTTCCTCCATGTCTAGGTTTACAGCCATGCACCACCACACCCAGTTCAAATTTAATGACAGCAATAATTTATTTGTATTCTGAAATGTACCAGTAACATATAACACATTAAAACTGATGGAGGCTTTTGCAAAAATGTGCAAATTTTCAATACATAGTTTTTTGGGATATTGAAAAGAGTGTTAGGAATGTTTGAATTATGGGGACAAACAGCAGGCTCCAACTTTGTCAAGGAGAAATAAGCAGGAAAGAAGTAGAGGAGGGAGGTTGCCACCACCTTTTCCCCCCACTTGCACAAAAAAACCTACCTCCTTATAAGAAAAGTGTTACTTGAAAAGCTCAGAACAGATAACAGCATTGTAAGTCTCTAAGTAAGCCAGGGACCATTTTTGGAACCTTTTTCTTTTCAGTCAGTGATTGGCTCAGGGAGTATAAGGCATACCACTGCTACTCAGAGAAGAAAGATTGTGTTTCCCATTTTTAATCAGATTTTAGAAACTGAGTATAAGCAAGTTTTTATTAGTTGTTTACATAGACCCTTAAGAGAAAATGAGGCACAAATTGATTAAGAAACAGAGTTTATTTGGGCTGATCAGAGTTGCAACTCAAGACAGTCAAATTTCAAGTAGGCTGAATGTACCCTGGGATCACACAGATTTTGAACAAATTTTAAGGCAAAAACCACAAGTTGGAAGGGACTTTATGTCAGGTGTTTGTCAAGAATTTAGATGGTGTAAGCAAGGTAGCAAGCTGCTTTATAAGAAAGGGATTGGTTAATTTAAAGAATGCATAAAAAGAAGTTCTCAGAAAATGGAGGTGGAGAGACAACCAACAAGTTTTTGATAAAGGAAGGATGGAGAGGTCAGGGTGAGAGGACCATGGTGGCGATGCGCAGGATTGAAATGTTACATTCTAATAAAGCTGTATGATTCAGCGCTGAACTACAGGATCAAAAGTCTGTTTGGAGGTAGACTTGATTGGAGTCCTTCTTGTCCTCTGGGCCTAGTATTTTGGATCACCTCAATCTGCCTTTATCTGTTTGATTTTAGTTTTTCCACACTTACTTGCGTGGTACATCTTAACCTGTCAAATAAGTGTGTAAATCAGCAATAATAATAAATAATTCCTTAGGTCTTGCCATCTAAGGACCCCTTCCATGAAACCCTTGAAGCCACAACTATAGCTTAGAAGACATGGTTCAGGGCTCAATGGCTCTAACATTGGAAGTGTCCAAGAACATGTGGATTAGGGAACAAAGTGGAAGACTTCAGAGAGAGCAGCTTTATTCTTGGGGAGCCAGTTTGAAATTTGAAAGATGATCCCTAGCCAGGTGAGTGCGCTACCGCTTGAGCCACATCCCCAGCCCTCCATGATTATTTTTAATTGCCAAAGAGTTTTTCATGTACTTATTGGTTATTCGTGTTGGTTCTTCACTGCAGTTTCTTCACATCTTCTGTCCATTTTTCTGTTTGAATCTTAGTGATATTTTTATTGATTCTCTATGTTCTTTATAGAATAATGTTAAATCTTTTTCACATTTATTTCAAATTATGTGTAATTCCTATTACCTTTTAACTTTTAAAAAATATTTTTTTAGTTGTTGATGTACCTTTATTTTACTTATTTATTTATTTGTTATTTATTTATTTAATTTATGTGGCGCTGAGGCAAACCCAGTGCCTCACACATGCTAGGCAAGTGCTCTGCCACTGAGTCACAACCCTAACACACCCTTTAACTTTTTAAACAATTTGGAATATCAAAATCCATTGATTTTTTTCTCTTTTTAACTTTTTTTTTATTGCTTTGATGCTTTGAGAATTCTTCTCCTTCCAAATATTATAGATTCACATAAGTGTTTATTGAGATATTTTATATTTTCTATGTTTACATTGTTATGTTCATCAATCTAGAGTTCTTTTTTTATTTGTTCTAATAGTTATATATGCTAGTAGAATGCATTTTGACGCATCATACGTCAGTGAAGTATAACTTCTCATTTTTCTGGTTGTACATAATGTAGAATCACACCAGTCGTATAGTCATATATGCATGTAGGGTAACAATGTCAGATTCATTCTACTATCCTTCCTACCTCCATATGCGCTCCCCTCCCTTCACTCTCTCAGGCTAATCCAAAGTAACTATTTCCCCCTAGGTATCTGCATATCAGAGAAAACATTTGACCATTCTTTTATTGTGATTAGTTTATTTTTCTTAGCATTATATTCTCCAGTTCTATCCATTTACCAGTAAATGCTATCATTTCATTCTTTTGTAAAACTGAGTAATATTCCATTGTGTATATTTGACCCAATTATCCTACTCCTCAGGTTATACACAAAGGACTTAAAATCAGCACACTGCAGTGACACAGCCACATCAATGTTTATAATAGCTCAACTCATAACATCTAAATTATGGGACCAATCTAAGTGTCCTTTAACAGATGATTGGAGTTCATTTTGATGCTTGTGTGACCTATTCAAGTTGACTTATTTTTTGAGAAGTTAGTCAATTTTATTCTATTTGCTCAGTATTGACATATCATCTGCTACATCCCTCTAATAGGATCTGCTCTAGGTCTTTCTGTTGTCTGACACTGACATATATGTACCCTTTGACCACTTTCTCACATCCTTCTTCCTTCCTTTTTTTCTAACCATTTCTAAGTGTATAGTTTAGTGGTACCACGTACCTTCTCAGTTTTATACAACCAGCAGCACTATCCATTTCGAGAGTTTCTATCATCCCAATTGAAGCTTTGTATCTGTCAAGTAATCATTCCACACACACCATTTTAAATATGATAAATTTGTAGTAAACTTTAATATCTAAGCACAATATCACCCAAACCATGGCTCTTATCTAAAGTTGATTCTCATAGTTTAATGCATATGATTGTTAGTTTTATTTTAGTGTTGTTTTCATTTTTAGTTGGCTTGTAGTAATTGTGCAAATCTATGGTATACAGTGTGATATTTCAATATATGTATGTAATGTGTGGTCAGCTCAGGGTAACTGGCATATCCTCGGACACTTGCCATTACTCCATGTTGGGAACTGTAGTGTTGTTTTAACTGCTTCCCCTGGTGTAGCTTGTATCCCACATGTGAATGCCTCTTCCTTCTCCAGCCACCCAAGCACACACTCGGAAAGCTTATGCCCCACTGAACTGCATTCACACCCCAGCAGGGCCTTTCTTGTCAAGGTGCCAGACCTTTCTTTGCTCCTGCTTAGAAAACCCTCCTCTCTCTCTCTGGGCTTCCTCTCCTCCCTATTCCCACCACTACCTCCAGCTGTGGGTTCTCTGCTTTTCTTCTAGCACCATTGCCAACTCTCCCCTGGAAGTCACAACACTGCTGTGTAATTAAGTACCTGCTCTCTAAAGGTTCCATGAAGGCAGGACCTCAGCGTATCTTCAGCACAGCACAAGACACAGTAAATATGCTCGCTGGCATGTCAGTCAGCTTTTGGCGTTTCTTTAAAACTGATGGAAGTTAATTGAAATATTTTCACATCAGAAAATTATTGAATTGTTTTCTTCCTTGAGTTCTAACTGCTACTTTTTATTAATGGCCTTTCCTTGTCCTCCTCTTGTTAAATAGATTCCTTAAGCTTGTGCAGAAAATGTCTTTATTTTACCACTCATTCTGTAGTTAGCTTTTGAATGGGCTATTAATGTGCATTGCACTGTGTCTCATTTTTGCTTGGTTATGGTGACTTTTAATTAAGGTTGTGTTTTAAACTACCTGTATAGCCACTTTGTTGGAGCCCATTTGCCAGTAACTAGAGTGATTTTCTTTGGGCTTATAAATGCACAGAGCAATCCATACACATGAGCTTTCTCATAGAACTTTTGCTGTCACTAAAAATAAATAAAGATCAAAAGTTACTACCCTGGAAGCAGAACTCTAGGTATTTAAACCATTACTGGAACTGGCAAGAGAACAAAAGAAATGAATTTAGCATACGAGATGCCAAATTAAGGGAGGGAAATGTAATTCTAGAACATCATTAAATGAAAAGTTTGTTGTATCATAATGGAAAGAAGCATTTGGTGTTTCCCTGACAGATTATTTGAGATTCATTCCTTTGAGAAATAAATTGAAAGTATCTGGTGGTCACCTTTTAGTGGAATATCATGAATATAATAAAGCTAATTTTAAAATTTATCCCAGCTGAGCATATAGCACAGCATAAGTAGAAAAGGCAGAAATAATACTCTTCTTGGGAAAAAATAGGAGGAATTCCCACTTCCTTTTCCCAACTTTTATGACCAGACTTCTCCAAGTAGAGTTGTAATTTGTGTTGTATGACCAGCTCAATGAGACATGAATATCTTAAGGATTGATTTTTGAATGCCTACATTCCTGTAACAGCAACATCCATTGAAATAACTTTTTAAAGGGCTTGTACACTTGGAGCTCTAAAAAGAGACTGATGACCAATTGTTGCCCAAGAGCTATCAAGAATAGCTCTTACAAAAGCAACCCTGTAGAATGATGTGTGTGTTGGTTCTGCTAAAGGTTTGCATTAAATATGCCTTTTAAGTTTGTGTGGAGTTAATTCAAAGTTTAGTTAGTCATCAGGCATTTATTGAACACCTGCTATGTGTCTAACACCTTCATGAGTATGTATGAGCCATTACCCTCAATGAAACAAGACTAATACGTATGAAAAAACCTGAAGCTAACTGTATGCAAAGCTGTGGGTCATTGCACTATGGATAATAGGAGGAATCCAGAGAAGGGAGAGAACAGTGATGGTGGGAATCAGAGAAGGCTTCCTAGGGGCCACCTAAACAGCAACCAGCTACCTAGGCTCACATACCTTGTTCTACCAGGGTTCTGTAAAGTGAGAGTAGTACTTGCCTCTGAAGAAAAGGATCTAGGAGGCCTTACATGTTACTGAAGTTCCAATTAGATTGTTTGGATTTCTTGCCTTGTGTAGGTATTTCCTATTGACAAAATGTATGATGTGTCATTAAAGTATGTAGCTCAAGTCACTATTTGATAGAAAAATATCAGAGCAAGCAATGACCAAGAAGCAGCTATGAAAAAGGAGAGAAGGGAAGGTGGGACAGGAAGCCCAGAGAGAGCACTTTGGAACTAAGATATCGTTAAGAAGTAGCTATAGGATAGTGGGACCATGTGAAAGTATGAAAAGTGAAGGCAAGTCTGTTTTGGTTATTTGTACAGGGTTTGGAGTCATAATGCCTAAATGTGAATTCCGACTCCATCATGCCCTACATCCTACAGGCACAGGCCTTCTACAGGGGGCTAAAGTTGTTTAGCTCTGCTATTGACACTGACAGTGAAGTCTGTCTGACTCAGAGGATGCTAGCCAGCCTCTTGGACTCTCGCACTAAGCCACTTTCTTCAATAACAGCTTTATTAGTTACAGAGGTGATATTTTACTTTCCATCTCCTTGATTCCATTATGCATCTCTATTGTTTCTGACCTTGGTGGAGGAAAAAGAAATGTTAGTTATTGAGCCACTCAAGTATGACCTTGCATTGTAATCATCTATATGTGCTTGTCTTCAACTCAAGATTTATCTCCTTAAGAGTGAAGACTCTTATCTTTATGTGTCCAGCACCCTACACTCCAAAGGAAAGATAGTGCTTAGTCAAGATTGTTTGCTTGCCAAATACATGTGGTAATCTAGTGTGACATGAGCCTGGATGAGGGTTATGGTGAGAAAGAAGACCTAGTGGGTGGCAATGATGTTAACAACTAGCATTTATGGAACCTGCCACAGGTTCCACTCTCCAAGCCTCCCAGCAACTCTCCAAGGTAGGTGCTGCTATTTTCTCACTTATGAAAATCTGAACTTGCCCATGGTAGCAATTGTGCAGGAGTTTTAACTCAGGCAATTTTACTTCCAGAAACTGTGCTTTAAAATGATAAAGAAAGAAATAACCAGGTTTTATTACCCTGAGAGGGCATGTACCATGCTTCCACCTGGAGCCAACAGAGAAGGGCTGTGGGAACAAGACCATTATTATCTTCACTAAACAAATAAGGAAATAATACCGAGAAGTTAAATGAGTACCCCTAATATAAACCTGTATATTTTCATGACAAGGTTTTAGAGAATGTTAGCTAGAGGAAACGCTTAAGATCAGATTTCTAGCTTTGGATACCAGCAAGTTGGTGGGCAAACTGACAAAACAAAGATAGTTGGAAAAGAACTATATTATGGGAAGAACTCATTAAGCTCTGGGGAACTTAAAATAATGGTAGAACTCCCAAGTGTTGACATCCTACATGCAAATGAGAAAAGGCACAGGCACAGTACAGCTTTTACTATTCAATAAATATTATTTGAAAAATATCTTACACCCTCATATATAAAATTCATCTTGTAGATCGGTGAAACTGTTTCTACATACAGTTCAATTATGATCTAAATTTTCTTTGCTCACTCCCCTAGACATATTTTTGATGTTTTGATTCTTTCTGGTGGATATTCAAGTTCAGGTGTATGTTGACAGTATGATTGAGAAGAACTGAGACAGATCTTGTGAGCCTGTGAATCTGGTGGCATGAGTCCCATTCTTTTTCAAATTCCTAATCTTTGATTGTTTTACATGTTGTAAAACGCTTTGCTCTTGATATTCTCTTTATTTAATTCTGTGTACAGGAGATTTTCCAGTTCTAGAATCCTGATGGATCTAGATGAATGGTCCGGATCAATAGTAAGACGATCAATAAGCTTTTTATTCTTACTTCACTTCTCTTTATTGAGGGTATCTTGATTTGCAATTGCTGGTTAGAGAAATTTGTTTGCAATGTGCAGATGAGAAATGTAGCTTGAATTGGGCCAGAACTTCCTATGAAGACAATAACCGGCTTAGAATATCTTCAAATCCATTGCTTTTCATCTCTCCTACATCTTCTCTCCTTGAATTTAGTTCAAAGCCAGGGCTTTTGATGGTCAGAGAAAGATAGCATCAATCTCCTCCCCAATCAGCTGAGTGCAGGCAGACAGGCTACTTCCTCACACCTCACTCACCACACAACCTAAATAAAGTAGGGTTTTCCCCCATAGTGAGCCCCAAAGGATTCTGAGGTTGAGGGGCAGACGGGTTTGTATTCTTGGCAGTTTCCTATCAGTACATAGTCCATTGCCTCTTCTATTTGAGGATACTTGAGATACTGTCAGAAATGTTTGTTTAAAGGTACGACAGCTGTGTTTTCACGAGAAGCTTGTTATAATGAAATTAATACCTGTAGTAGCCCTCTCTAGGAACTCCAGCAGCTTTGCACATATTAACATGTTTATCCAATATGTGAAGTGAGGAAAAGGTCATTGTCATTTTTATTCTTTTCCTGTTGCAGGAAAGTAAGATACAGCATCAGTGAAGCTTGAGAAGGAAGATTGGTCTTTATCTTTTTTTCCTCTACATTTTAGCCCTTTAGCTCATGATTGTTTAAGTTCAAGCTATACTCATCCTCTACTCATTAGTATATCTTCCTCTATTCAATAATATATGTCTGCTCACTGCCAAAGGTTTTTAAAGCACCTGCTGAATAAACTAGGAACTCGAATCAAATTTGTCTTCATAGCAATTTGAAACTTCATTGTTGCACAGAAATTACTTGGTGCTTTGTGGAACCCAGAACTGCCTCCGGGAAGTGCAGTTTATAAACCACTGAAATAGGACATTGCTTCAATCATTCATTCAACAATTATTTTTTGAGCATCTGCCAAGTTGTATTAGGTACAGGCTGCCAGACATCCCTCTTGGCTTTAAAATTCCAAAACCATAATTATTTTCAATCTCGTTTTCATGTTGAGTATATTCCTTGTTTTCTGATATGCTCTTTGTGGCCTCTGACCTTTATGACTCTCAGGAAGGAGTAGTTTGTAGAATTTCTTCTTTGTAACTCTGCCCTTAATAATGCTTAGCAACATACTTACCAGGAAACAAATTTTAAAACAGCAATCAGAACTCAGGATTAGAATTTCCTGTACGTTTAGAGAACTGAATAAGTTGACTTGTATTTTCTGTACATTTACTGGTTTGAGAGACCATGACTGAGATATGGGCATTCCCTAAAGAGCCCTACAGATGGTACGTCATGTGGTAATCAGGATGGGATTTTGAGATAACACTAAATTTGTCATTAGCTTCTTCCTAATTGAGAGCCACATTGTAATTTAGTTTTCCAATCCCCTCTTCGCTTAGTTATTTCAGTTTCTTTGAAGCTTCCTTCCCATTTCCCCCCTTGCAAGCCGTTTCTCCCCACTGGACAGACTCCTGCTATTCATCCTTCAAGATCCAGCTCCGGGACTTCCTCCTCTGACAATCTCTCCCTTAGTTCCTTTTGTGCTTCACTTATCCATTGGCTTCAGTAATTTGCTCTTTCCTTTTTATTTCTGCACATCCTGTCGATAGTTTCAAAAAACACATGTCCCACCAAATTGTTACCTAAAGTGACCCTGCATGTATGAATTATGCTGGAGGAAAGACATTCACTACATCCTACCTGCATTCCATTCTGTCACCTTTGCAACCCCTCCTTGAGAATGAAGACCATCATGCTCAATTGTGCACTTCTGGTACCTTACCAAGTGCTCGAAACATTTGCTTGAGAGTAGCAGCCCCACACAGCAATGGTGTTGGATGAGATAACCTCCCACACACCGAGCAAGGTCTTTCAGATTTATGCCTGTGGCTCAATCCCATTAGCGGTAGACATGGACTGCAGCCAAAAGCAGGAGTAGAGCCAACGGCTGACAAGGCAGCGGGGTCCTCTCCTCACGTGTGGCCCCAAGCCCGTGCTGTGGCTGCCAACCTTGGGCTAATCAGTCCATTTCTAGAACAGGTGTTCTCTGTCCTGCATCCTGTTGCTGAGAGCAGAGGGGAAGAGTTTGCCACCTGGTCAGAATTTGTATAAACAGATGCTGGAAAGAAAAAGCTGAACTTGCGTGCTGAGTCGGCAATGCAGGAGTGCTTCAAGCCACTGTCTTCCTGGAGGAGTGAGGCTCTTCACCATGCATGTCCTGTGCCCTTCTCCGCCCACAGGACTCAGAGCTGGCTCTGGGAACCAACGTCTTTCATAATGCTCATTTTTCTTGTTGAAATCTCACCCAACTCACAGAACAGGCAGCTTGAAGGTCATTATAACTTTGATAGAACTGTGATTTGAAACAAGAATCTTTTCTTAATTTTAATAAGCTTTGCCTTGGGCTGGGGGTGTAGCTCAGTTGGTAGAGCAAGGCTCTAGATTGCATGAGGGGTGATTTCTTTCTTTTATAAAATTAAAGCAATAACAGCAATATACATCAGTAAGACTTTCATATTCCAGAGAGTTGTCAGCCCTCAGTCAAGATATAAAGCAGGTCCTGTTTACTTTGAGCCACATCCTCAGCCTAGAGCTGGTTCTGGCCTCAACCACTGGGTAATTCCTGGTCTCTGGTTCTGATCACCTACCCCTGCAATATGAGTCCATTTGCATAGTGCTGACTACTTAATTATTGTATACATAGAAAACTAGGGTGACCGTGCACTACATATCTGTGAGTTAAGGAGAACATTAAACCATAGAAACAGCAACACTAATCATGACCAATATCAACAACTGTTAGTATGTAGGTCAAGCACTGTGCTAAATACTTCTTTACCTATAATTTAATATAAACCTTACTATTTTTTGTATCTTCATTAACACTTAAGGAAACTGGTCCTAGCAGATGACAAAATAACAACATGGATATATTGAGCATTTATTATGTACTGGCCCTGTGCCCATCTGCCAAGATCTTGTCAGAATAATAAAATTCATATCTGGTTTTTATGGCTATAGAACTAAAGCTCCTTGAGGGAGAAGCAAAGGGTATGCAGAGACTCTGTTCTACCTTTGCAGTTTTTATAGAGTCTAAGAGTAGTTTTTAAAAAGATTTTTAAGAAACTCTAAGCAATGAAACCTGTGACAGCCACTCTCTGCCTCTCCTCTGGACAGCAGCCTTCTGCAGTTGGAGGGATGCTACAACTCCTCTGCTGGAGAGTTCCCTGCAGGGTACAGTACTCCACACACTTTGTCCAGGGGTGCCTTCCCATCTCAAATATAGAGAATCTCTGTGTGTGTGTGTGTGTGTGTGTGTGTGTGTGTGTGTGTGTGACTATTCTCCCAGCAGATGGCAGTAGAATGTCTTGAAAAGGGAACACATTTTTCTAACACTCAGGATGGTACCACCTGGGCTACAATGACCCCCATAATGATAAAAGATCTGAAGAAGAGGTGAGAGCTGAGAAGAGCTTGGGAGGTAAAATTAAATAGCAATCCCATTTGACATTTTTATTTTAAAGATGACAAATTTGACTGCAACCAAATCAACCACTAGATTAATCACTTGTTCAAAGCATTTAGTCTATCATACTTCTTTATTTTAAGCATCAGCATGACATATTTTTGAATCATGGTCTCCCCTTTCCCACAGCAGAATCTAAGGAAGAGTAAGGAACAATGGAATGTTCTTGCTCACAATTAAATCTTTAAAGCAGGATGTTTGGCCCTGAATGGTCATTAGGGGGTCCATAATCAACCTGGAACTGTGGTATGCTGTGAGCACATGAACTTGTGTGTGTTGTACTGTGGAGAGCTTCCCTAACATTCATCAGATACTCAGATGAGTTCAGAGCTTTAAAAAGCCCATTCTACCTGAGAGCATATCAACCAAGGAGGCCTTGAATAGATTTGGAGGAAGACGGTTCAAATACCTATAAGATCTAGGCAGATAACTGTGAAAGAAGAAAGCCTGGTGGCCTGGAGAATATATGCACCAAATATTGAAAAAGGGAGCCCTTACACAATCCAAGCTATGACCTTCCATGCAGGAATCATAGACCCAGTGTGGTTTAGGCTCCTGGTTTTTGTTTTGTTTTGTTTTTTAATAAAGAACCCACAAATCGGGCTGGGGATGTGGCTCAAGCAGTAGCGCGCTCGCCTGGCATGCACAGGGTGCTGGGTTTGATCCTCAGCACCACATAAAAATAAAGATGTTGTGTCCACCGAAAACTAATAAATATTAAAAAATTCTCTCTCTCTTTAAAAAAAAAGAATCCACAAATCCATAATTCTAACAGACTACATAAGTTTCTGAAGTGTGTGACTAATTCTAATCATTTCTAAGCATAGCTCAGGCAAGATGAATGTATTTATAGGTCATGTGTGCCCCAGAACCCCCAGTTTGATAACCCGAGTTAAGATGCCAGCCTGTGACTAAGAAATTCAATATTTGGCGCACTTGGATGGGTTGAGAAGACAGACCATGTTAAAGAATTTGAGGGTTAGTAATTACTGTTGTCATTAATGACATGCATAATAATGATGGGTAACAGTATAACATCACCGTGTACCTAGGACTGACTATTCTAAATAGTAACTTCTTTAACCTTCTCAAGAACCCTGTGAATTTAGATTACTAAAGGCTTTGCAGACACTTATCTGGCAATGGCTGCATGTTCGCTACTGCTCTAGAGAGAGGCTTCTAGGTACAAGTATTGATTCCTGTAATCCTCATAACAATTTTGTGAATAGCTAGGGAATAGCACTGGGTTATTTAGCCTTGTGTCCTATCTCATATCCTAGACTCCAGCCTAGGCATTCTGATCCCAGACCTCACATTGCACTGTCCCACCTGCCTCTGAAATGCTCCTTGTCCTACGGGCCACTCTTGAAATTACTTTCTCCTATGGAGCTAGTCCTAGACACACCCCTCCTCATTAGCATGGCAGTATAGTACTTCTGACCCAATGTAGTCAGCCTGAGGCCATCTGTGAAATCCATCTCATTTTTATGCATCACTAGACATGCTTTATTCAATCTTTATTTTTTTAATCTCCTCTGAAATGAGCAGATCATAAATCCTTTGCTAGATGAGATTTCCAAATAATGCTGATAGATGGGCTTATCTTTTGTCTCTGGCAAGTTTGGCCCTGACTGTCATCACAGCAGTCAGAAGAGTTGTATTATAGTAAGATGACACCTAGCTGCTGTGCTGAAAAAGAAAGCGACAGCTTAATTCTTCACTGAAATTCCTGTTTCATGTGAACTTCCTCAAACAAGTGAGGCTTCCAGAAGTTTTGCACAAAAGAAATTCCTAAGGAAAGTGAGAAATGATAGGTGCAATGACAGAGAATCGACTTCAATCTGCGCGGAACCCGTGTCTGATGAAAGAAGATGATATTATGGACATAGCAACATGCAGTGAGCTACTGGGATGTGCTTATTTCCATTTCCCTCTGTCTGTGCCAATGCTGAAATACAAATCCTGCTGAGAGACTGATAATGGAACACACAGGCAAGGAAGAGGGAGAGGCAGGGTGCAAATTTACTCCAAAGCTGTCATACCCCATATATTATATCAAATAGTCTCTAATTTCTAGAATATACCTTTTATTATTTCTTTTTTAAAAAAGAGTAAATTTGGTTGTTTCTTTTGCAGCTTTGCGCTTCCGTAAGCTCACCAGTTTTAGGATAGTTTTTGTAAGCAGTGGATCTTGGAGGTGGGTGCATTTCCATTAGCATATGCTTTTGTTGAATATTTCATCCTTCCCTGACTCCCTTTTGATCAGTTAAGCTCCTGTATTTCCTTCTCTTAAATAAGTTCAGAGAGAAGACCTGTGGAAGGCCTCTGTTCCTGGGAGTACTTATAATGTCATCCATGAAAATAAAACAGTATACATGAAGCCAGAGGAAAGGTAACTTTAGAATAAACAATACCTGTAAAGGGGACTATTTTTTACTAATACACCTCAAAACTGAACACATGGAAGAATGAGTGGGCAAAGGCATGCTGGGAGGTTTGCATAACATCAGGCTTATAATACAGACAACCATTTACAAACGTTCAGACATCTATCTAGCAGCAAAGGTAGAATTTGATGGATCTAGCTAGTGTTTGGAAAATAGATGTTTTTCAAATACTATAAAAGCTTGAAAGCAAACTTTTCCCCATTTACTTTTATTTAAATATTTTTTACTTTTCTTTCTTGCTCTGTTGAAGAAAACTATGTCCATTTGATATTTTTTATTATTAGGCCTAAGCATAAGTCATAGCATGTGCACAAACCTAATGTGTCATATAGTTTGTGCTCTTGTCCTCAACCAGGACCACAATATAGATGACTGAAGGCACATTGCTTAAAGAAAGTCTTTACCATGAGAAATGACAAGTCAGAATTGGTTTATAAGGTCTGTGAATTTAATAGCAATCAGACTCGAGTTTGGTTGGTAGAAATTAGTTCTAAAGTTAGGTGAGGCCAAAAATTTCATAAAATGAAAATGGCCCTTGAACAATCCTTGTGTTTCTTGGGTTGAACAAATATTGCTGGCCAAAATATAGGGACCAGGCGATATTTAACTAGAGGATTATATTCAGGGTAGAGATGCTCACCTTGTGAGAGTCAGATAAGAACTGAAAACTCATGCCAGGCAGGGTGATGGATGCCTGTAATCCCAGAAGCTTGGGATGCTGAAACAAGAGGATCGCAAGTTCAAAGCCAGCCTCAGCAAATGTGAGGCACTAAGCAACTCAGTAAGACTTCTTTAAATAAAATACAAAATAGGGCTAGGGATGTGGCTCAATGATTGAGTGTCCCTGAGTTCAATCCCTGGTACCTCAAAATAAAAAAATAACTGGGAGCTCATATGGAGTGTGTGTGTGTGTGTGTGTGTGTGTGTGTGTGTGTGTAGAAAGAGAGAGAGAGAGAGAGAGAGAGAGAGAGAGAGGGAGCCAAGTTACTGAAATCATATAAGTTAAATAGTTAAATGTGTACAACTGACTCCATTGTATTAAATTTTTGGCACAGTGTAGTAATGAATTTTTTCCTAATCATGAATCCAAAATTTGTGCTTTCTTCCATGAAGAAATTTTGCTTTTTACATGAGTCCTGCCTAGAAAACCTGAAACTCCAATCATGTTTTCACTCTGAATAACTATTACATTACGTATTACATATTGCTGGGAAATAGTCCATGATTCATTTCTTTGGGTCCACTTTCAACTAGAGCTGACTCCTTAAGACAGGTACCCATCTCTTCCTTCTCATTTATATCTCCAACAACTCCTAGAAATGCTTACCATAAGGTAATATGTGTTTATTAATCATGGAATGAAGCATTTTTAAATATTTATTTTTTATTTATAGGTGGACACAATATTTTTATTTTATTTTATGTGGTGCTGAGGTTTGAACCCAGTGCCTCACGCTTGCTAGGCAAGTGCTGTACTTCTGAGCTGAAACACCAGCTCTGAATCATTTTTCAAAAGCTTTCTATTAAACTTTTTTAGTTTGAATATGTATTGTATGCTACCCCTCATCTGCTGCTAAAATTAGTACTTTTCACGTGGACTGTATTCTGTTTCTGAAAACTTCTTATTGACTTGTATTTCAGGGTTTATATTCATAAATTATACTGGAATATCTTTTGATCTTAAGAAAGTGGTCTGAATAATGCATCAATCAAAAATATAAAAGAAAAGGAAAGGAGTCTGAAACAAATAAATGTTCCAAATCGTCCATGTTTCATGCAACTGGTATCAATTAACTTCTTTTTGGGGAAGGGAAAGAGGAAGGGAATAACTTGAGAAATTAGATTTGTCTGGAGATAGACACATATATATGAATATATAATTTTATATTTTATCTATAATTTTATATTTTATCTGTACAAATCATAAAATATATGTTTAAATGTGTTTTGTTTATAAAATTTTTGTATAACTTTATATATGATCTCTTAATAACAATACTTAAGCCTGTGAAACTGGCAGGGCAAGTATTATAATTTGAATTTTGTGAGTGAGTAATCTGAGGTTTAGAAAGGCTTAAGAGATGTCCCTGAGGTCTTGTAGCTAGAAAATGGTGAGGTCACATCTCACTAAACTAAGGTCTCGTGCATTTTGCTATTCATTCATTTATCAAGTGTCTTCAGTGTTTAAGTTATACGCTCTGCCATACCAATTGAAAGACAAACCAGACCCTATCTTCTTTAGGGAACTTACAGCCCAGTAGAAGATATTAACTGGTAAACTCATAAGAAGAGTCCACAGCACTCACAGGCAAGGGTGGTAGAGAAAGCAAAGTCAAGGATTTTCGAGAACACTGGGGTGTCGTGGGAGCTTCTTCTCATTCTGTATGGCTGGAACTTTGTGAACCTTAGTGGTGAGCAGGACTTAGAAGCAAGCTGGCATCCCCTTCATGAAGATCCTTGAAGGAAACACCACAGAGATTGAAAGTATTTGAGATGGGCATAATCAGTCTTTTTCTTTTTTCTTTTTGAAGCAAAACTCAGAAAGATAAAATAGAGTTATGAGAATAAAGAAGACTTAAGAAAAGTTAATTCTAAAACTAATATGAAAGTCAGGGCAAGACATGAAGTTGTAAAAGAAGGCAGCAGCCATTGGACAGTGGAGAAGTTGGTGGCCAGTGGGTAGTGAAGGAACCCAAAATGACATGCAAGATTTTGGGTTGAAGGGAACTAAATGTGTGATGTGTCATTTAACGGGATAGGAAATGCTGGAGAAACTGAGAAGCAGGATTTGTCCCATGACAAAATGTTGCATCCAAGTAGAAGTTCTTTTCAGAATTATTATAATGTAGATTATATTAGGCCTGAGTGTTATTCACTATTGTAGCCACATGTGGCTAGGGAACATTTAAAATATAGTTTTATGAGTTGAAATGTCATGAGTGTCAAATAAACACTAAATAAGTGTCACATGTATAAAATGAACACTAAATTTTAATGACTGACAATGGTTAAAATGTAAAAGTCTAACACAATTTTTATATTCATTACATGATAAATGATAATATTTTAGATATATCAAATTAAAAGATTAATCAACATTTTTATCAATTATTTGCAAGTTTATTTTTATTTATAAAGTGGTTTTCCATTATTGGCTTGCATATTTACATTGAATAGAATTGCTCTAAATGTCAGCATATAATTGATGTCTAAGGGCAGCAAGGATTTGGAACAGTACCTTGCAAAAATATCCTTGTGCCTCAAGATATATTTAAGAGTTTTCTGTGGCCAAAGTGGCATAGGGCAGGTTTTGAAAATGCTAGTGTTTGAAGTTTACTTCTGCAGGTGTTTCTAAAACTTTCTAAGAAAACTCCTAAGCAGCTGAAATTGTACGGCCCATGCACAGAAGTATACTTGAGGAAAGGCAGAAGGGATAAAGAAGCCACAGTGAGGAATCAGAAATGTATAGAAAGGCCCTGGTGCTGACACTGTTCGCAAGACTCTGTCAACCAGTCCCCTGAATGGTCTTGAAGCATGCTGATCATACAGGTGACTTCCCACCTGAAATCTACAGTCTGTTCCTGAATGCTATATACCAGACACATGTCACACTAAGCTCTTGGTTGACATAATGCTGCCTAACGTGTCTGTTCAGCTTCCCTAGTACTGCAAAGGACTGCAGAAAGAAAAGTCTAGGGGTGAAGACCTGCTGCAAGTGAAAGTGCTGCACGACCCCACCACCAAAGGTGAGGAGCTGAGATTAGGTTTGGTTTCCTAGCACTAGTCTGAGAGTTTGAGCTCCTTTGTAGTTAGTCCTGCCTTTTATATTCCAGTGTCTCTTAGTGATACACACTTAGATATAATGCACTCTTATTTTCCCAGTCCTCTCCTCCAGTGTTCCCTTTCTTCATTTATTCTTCCATTCAAGAAGAACCTACTGTTTAGCTGGGCATGGTGGCACACGCCACCCCAGCGGCTTGGGAGTCTGAGACAGGAGGATCGCGAGTTCAAAAGCAGCCTCAGCAAAAAGCGAGGTGCAAAGCAACTCAGGGAGACCCCATCTCTAGATAAAATATAAAATATGGCTGGGGATGTGGCTCAGTGGTTGAGTGCCCCTGAGTTTTATCCCTAGTACCACGCCCCAACAAAAAAATACCCTACTGTTTTCCAAGTCTTAGCCTCTGAAATCCCATAAATGGTAAAACTGCCTGTGTTCTTCAAAAGTTTTCAATGCCCTGGGAAGTTGACTATGCAAGTTACAGATCCTTGCTCCAAAGCACAATGGGTGAACAGAAGACATTCTCTCAACTCCAAAGTAAGGATAACAATAGTTCCACCTATCTAAATAGACATTTTCCCAATGAAGGCATACATATGGCCAGGAGGTATATGAAAGGTCTTCAACCTCACTAATCATCAGAGAAAAGCAAATCCAAACCACAATGAGATATCATCTCTTGCCTGTTAAGGTGGCCATTATAAAAAAGACAAAAGATAAGTGTTAGCAAGAATATAGTAGAGAAAAGAACCTTTGTGCACTATTGATGGGAATGCAAATTGGTATAGCCTTTATGGTAAATAGTATGGAGGAGTTCTTTGAAAAATTTAAATGTAGAACTACCATACAATCCAGTAATTCCACATTTGGGTATGCAAAGAAATGAAATCAGCATCTTGACCAGACATCTGCATCCACCATGTTCATTGCAGCATTATTTACGAAAGTCAGGATATGGAAACCATCTAAATGTCATTGATAGTTGAACTGACAAAGAAAATATAGAGCATCTTGAGTGTGTGTACACATACACACACACACACACACACACACTGGACTGTTAACAGTCATAAAAAAGGAAAAATCCTACCATTTACCATAACACAAGTGAACCTGGAAGTATGTCAGCTTTCTGTCACTATGATGAAATACCTGAGATAATAAGCTTATAAAGTAAAAAGATTTTTATTGGACCCATTGCCTTGGATCTGTGTCAATTTAGCACATCAAGGTAAGAGTGCACAATGGAGCAAACCACTTACATCATGAGCCAGAGAGTGAAGAGAAAGAGAAAAGAAGGTACTAATTTCCCACAATATCTTTTAAGGTCACATCTCCAAAGACCTAATGATATCCTGCAAGGCTCCACCTCTTGAAAGTTCCACCGCCTCCCATGGCACCATCCTGGGGATCAAGCCTTCAACCCACGAGACATTGGGAAAAAGTCAAGATTCAAACTACAGCACTAACCTCAACAAGCCAGACACAAAGGCAAACATTGCATGATCTCATTTATCTGTGGAATCGAAAAGACAAATTAATAGAAGCAGAGCACAGAACAGTAGTTTCAGGGTTTGAGTGGAGTGGGAGACATGGGGAGATGTTGTTCAAAGGGTACAAATTTAAGAGGAATAAGTTTTGGGGAGCTCATGTACAGCATGGTGACTATAGGTAACAATACCATATCGCTTCCTCGAAAATTGCTGATAGAGTAGATGTGAAGTATCCACACACACAATAGCTAATAAGCAGTGGTGGTGTATTAATTACTTAGATTATACTAATCATTCCACAAAGCATTTATGCATCAAGTCATCATGTTGTAGATTTTGAATACATATAATTTTTTATAATCATTTATACCTCAGGAAAGCTGCAGGGGGCAGTGTAGTCCCTCCTGCACGGGCACTTTGGGAGAAGTAAATGAGGAAATGTGTGTGTCCATGCTTAGACCATGCCTAGAACACGTGGCGCTCCAAGTATGTGTTAGCTGTGTAGAGGATGATGATGACAAGGAGACAATGAGACGATGGCAGCAGCCATCACCACGATCGGCCAAACTTGCCAGAACCCAGTGTCCCTAACCTCTGCCTGCCTTTTCCTGACTTTGTCTTCCCTTGGTTTTCTCCAGCACTTCTGGTTTTGGAATTATCTGCCTCTGCTCCTATCACTGGATTCTCTGCTAAGCCCTTGGATTGCTGTTGACACAGGCTTTGCCATAAGCTATAGAAGAACTTTGAGGGCCCCTGCCAAGTGAACCTTCCCGCCTTGTTATGAGAATATGGGTTGAGGTCCCTGGCTTCTGGACTCATTTTGGTCACCTGGTCAGTTCCCAGCCAGCCTGCCTGAGCCCTGTCCTTCCATTTCTTATCCTTTGCTGCCCTCTAGTAGTTATTCACCCCACTGCGCAGCCAGATCACAAAAAAAAAAAAAAAAAAAAAAAAAAAGAGCTCCAGCTTGCTGGATTGTAGGGACTCCCATCTCCCATAACCCCTGGTTAAGATGCCTGACCCAATTTACAATGTCCCTCTAGGGGGTGGGGTTGTAGTTCAGTGGCAGAGCACAAAGGTATTTTAAAAAAAGTCACAGTGGCAGAGCATGTCCCTCTATACTGGCTTCTTATTTTCTTTTTCCTCATTTCTGTATGCTGCTATCTTTATAGAGCCTTTTTTCTCCTTTAGGCATTACAGGGCTATTTCCTCCTTTGAAGGAAAACAGAAGAAATGCCTTAATTTTTTTTTTCCAGTCAATGATCAGTGATTGAAAGTGTTTATACTATATCCCCAAGAAATCTTTTTATGTTATTTATATGGAAATTAAAGTGAAATATAATGGGCATTTTTTAAGGCAGAGATAAGGGATCTTTTGGCTTGTGGTAATGAACTTAAGAAGACAGGATATGGTTAATAGAAATTGTTGTGATTTGGTAAAACGTGGATTTCTTATGAGAGAAACACAGGAGTAAGTTCTGTCCCTTGTTCTGCTAATCTGTGCTTCTTAAATAACTGTATTGCAGATGGGTGAACTCTAGAGCCTCTTACCTTTATGCACATGTGCATATACATATACACATATACACATACCTGCCCATACACATACATATGCATACATATACACACATTTATAGTTTCAAATATTTTGTATATATACCCGCATACTCTTCCTACAGCACTTTAAAATTAACAAAGTACTTTTCATTATCTGATGTCATCAACACTGCAACTCTGGAAGATAGGTGAATTCTGTATTATAATAGAATTGAAGACCCATGAAGGATCAACCTCCTTATTTCAAAAATCAAGAATCCAGATTTAGAACCATATCAGTCAAGACTCTTTTGATCCCAAGTGATGGATCAACTCAAACTGGTATAGCAGAAGGGAGACCATATTGCCCCTTGTAAGTAAAAAGTCTTATGTGTCAGTTTCAGGAATGGATGGATCCAGATGTTCCTACAGCATCTCTAGGAATCTGTCACTGTTTATCTGGACTCTATTTTCCACTGTCATGCTATGAAACAAAGTGCACTTCTTCTAAAATGGTGATAAAATGACAACTCCAGGCCCATAACCTACCATTCCCAGTGGAACAAGAGGATCTCCTTTCCAGTAGTTCTAACAAATGTTTTGAGATTGAATCTTATCACCCTGCCTTATAAGACAGGACAACTTATTTCTGGACCAATCCCCCTGGCTAAGGAGACGGTATGCTCTACTTGGTCAAGCCTGATGGGGAAGGGGTGAGGGAATGCCACCTCACTCACACCACGTGTACTGAGATTAGATCCACAAAGAAAATCAAGGTGTTATTACCTTTTAAAGAGGAGAGGAGCCTTCTTGCTACATAGATATAGTGATTCATATAGATTAAATGGCATTTTGTATAGAGTGGTTCTGTAGCTCATCCATTAGAATTCTGAACTTATGTATGTGTACGGTGGTCTGAGTTAGCATTTTCCTCACTAATGTACCTTGCCAGCAAAGCAATTCTTTTTTTTTTTTTCCCACCTTTATATTAGGCCCCATCATGGTGGCCAGCATAAAGAAGATATACAGTAACTTTTACCCAAGAATAAATAACCAACCGGTAACTGCATCAGAACCTTAACCCAAGATTTCTGATGCCTTAGACACCTGGCAACTTTGCTTTTTTATTTCCCACATTTAATTTTTCCCTTTATGTCTTGCTGCCCTTGCCATCCATGTTAATTGGTTCAATTATTCTAGTGGGTGGTGGCCTTGGTCATCCAATTGTGTATGTTGTAGTGACCCATAATATACATTAAAAAAAAAAAGTGATGGAGTTTATCTATTTTATTGTATCAGAAATAATAATTATATTGACACTTTTCTCTCTTTTTATTTAATTTTACTATATTTTAATATTTCTATAGGATATCTTCAAGTGTTGTGAGTACAATTTTATTTGAATGAGTAGACTGTCACAGAACTGAGGAGGCTTTTTTGAGGTAGTTTGTTTTTAAGGAATGCATTCTTACTACGGAAAACTTAACTCCCATGCCAAAAAAATGCAAGTTACGCAGTATCAGGAAAAACAGCAAGAAGATCTGTGTGGAGGTGGTTATAGTACAGAGCCCTGCTGAAGTTGAGATTGCTAGGTGTGTTACCCCTGTGTAACACAGAAACTTTTAAAACGAGACACATCCCTTCCTCTAGAGTTACATTACATCCTTGGCAGGCTATAATTATGCGTGTGAGACCAGAATCTACTCTAAGAATGAATATGCATTTGGTACTTCCTTTATTTACCCAGCCACACCCAAGAGAATTCTTCTAGTTTCAAAACCTTGTTCTTTGCCTTTTTGTGTGTTCCTCTTGGTGCCTGTAAAGAGTGAAAAACTAGATGGGTTGTATGTTCCCTGGCACTTGGAAAACAACAGAGTCCTTATGAATCATCTTGTCAGGAGCACCGGGAATACATCTGAGGTGTGCTCATGGCACCTCCCTTTCCCTTTTTCCCTCCACAGACAACATTCAAGAAATGTGTTATTTGGAGGAAGTTCCTCTTAAATGGCAAAGCTTTGTCTTTGATTTTTAAGGTCATTTGTTAATGTCATCCTTTGTGGAAAAGCTTCTGAAACTGTGGATTAAAAAGGAAGGCCACTAGAAAGGAAACCCTCACCCCCAAACTTATTTATTCAGTGAAAATTTATTAAACATTGGCTGTATGCTAGGTGCTGTTCTAGGCAATAAGCAAAACAGGAAAAAAAAATCTTCCCCTGAGTAAAATAAGAACAAAAATCTATCAGGAGAAAGAAGCAGACAATAAACAAATAAATTGTTAAAATGTGTGATATGTGGTGTTTAATGACATGGAAAAAATTAAGCAGAAAATGATGATGGGTTGGATGCAGAAGAAAATACTGGGAATAACTCACTTCAACTAACCCTTTTTCAGAAATCTCACTTGGTCTGACCTGGTTCCTGGGCACACAGCACCACTCCTTACAGTTAGACATTTTAATTAGTTGTGTTTCTTGCCTTCTCACGAGCACATAAATCCACCATGGCATTCTGGGAGTGTGGGAAATACATGTTTTTGTAAGCCAGCTTTTGTCTATGCTCTTAGGATGAGTCTTTTAAAAAATTCTATTTTAAAAATTATAGATGTTATTCCTATTGGGTTTCCCACTTCTTTTCTTTATTCTTCAAATTATGTACTTACCTTTCAAGTGTTCTGCAAATTGTTGGTCACAAGTATCTAAGATAATTCAGATTGTAATTTTGCCCTCAAATCTATGAGATTATTTATATGAAAGTACCCTTTAGTTTAGCCTAGAGGGAGCTGGGGAATAAAACAAAATTTGGCACTACCAAAGGTGAAGAGTAATGCTTCCCTCAAAGAGCTACTCATGTATCCCTAAAGGTTAAGACGAATGTTGGCCAATGATTAAGGGGGGACATATCCCCTTGAGGGGCTAGTGTACCAGAGCTTAGAGAAAAGCCATCCATAAACAAAGCAATCAACTGATTCAAAAAACTCCTGGGATAAATGCCGGTGGGAGAATCACCTAGGACACTGGCAATCAGAGTGGGCATGTCTCGAGAGGGGTGTCACTGGTGAGCCTGAAAGGCGTGGACTGTTGAGGAGGAGGGTGATGTCACTGAAGCATTCTGTGGAGAAAATGGGGAGCTCCATTTAGCCCAGATCTAGTGCCCACATGTCCTGGAATCAAGGATCAGGAATGGTGATTTTGGAGTAAGAGAGCAAATTTGGGTTGATGATCAAGATGTAGAAATCAAAGCAGATAAGTAGCTGGTGGAGCCTGGTCAAGAGGCTGTGATAGAACTTAGGGGGATTCCATTGTTTGGGGCCAGGAAAAGAAGAGGCCTAGAGGCAGTTCTGGGAGTTGAAGGGTAGAGAACACTTCAAGCCCTTGTGAGTTCAAAGACTTCATGAAAAGGGAATCATTTTGGTTGTTAATTCCAACACCCACCTCCTTGTGATTTCTCTGACCAAAATAATCAATGCTGATCACATGGAGCCCATGTGTAGAGAGTAGACTCTTGTAACCAAGCCAGATGGTAAAATTGCATTTCCTATGAAATATATAGAGATTAATAAAGGTTTTTACTACTCTGTGCCTAGAACACAAGTAAATTCCGTCACTGAAACAACCTTCTGGAAATGATTTTCACCATTTTACAAATGAAGAACAAAGAGGTTAAAAAACACTTGCCCAGGGTTACACAGCCATTTAATGGAAACAGCAGGATTCAAAGTCATGCATCTGAATCTCCAGCCTGTACTTTTGGCCAATTGCCATCCTCTCTTCACCTTGCACCCCATAAATAGTTAGATCTAACTGGGCTTTTGGGGGATGATTTTTTTTAGTAAGTCTCCTCTTGTACCTTTTCTATGTTTTCTATTCTTAAACATTTCCCAACACAGACTCTTACTTCCTGTAGCTTTCTTGGCTTCCTCATGTTAAGTGGAGGCAAGTTTCTTTCTTTGGCACCGTGAAGGGCATTAGAGCTCCAACTACATAAGCAAATAACACGGGAATTGTGCATTATACTCGCTCTTGTCTATCACAACACACCAGAGGCTCAGAGCCACTAAGTGCTTTTTAATCACCCCAGATCTGCAAGAGTATGTCCTAATAACATTTACTAAAGGGCATCGTTGCTTCTACAAAAAATGTTTTCTTAGGTAGTATTTGTTTTAAAAAGAAATGTCTAATAAATCCTATCTTGAGCAATTATACCATATCTTCACATCCTGAGAACTCTGTTGGCAGATTAGATCTTGCTTTTTTGTGAGGACCCTCTGCTACAGGAGAGTTCTCTTTGGAACCCATGTCTTGACTGTTCTGAATGCCTACTCTTACATTTACACACTCCGTGAATTAAGTAGCAGACAAAATGCTCAACATAATTTTTTTTTTATTGTTGGTTGTTCAAAACATTACATAATTATAACACGTTTGAGGTTCACAGTTGCAGCCTCTTTAAAAAGGAACATAAAACAGCTGATTTTAGCTAAAGATGAGATTACCCATAAGGAGCTGGAAAGAGGTTAGTACAGGGACCACTTTTTTAGACTGCAAATATATTATATTGGGCTGGGGTTGTAGTTCAGTGGTAGAGCACTTGCCAAGCATATGTGAGGCATTGGGTTCGATCCTCAGCACCACATAAAAAAATAAATCAAAAAAAATAATGTCCATCTACAAAAAAAATTATTTGAAAAAATCCCCTGAATATTCAAGAAATACCTAACAGTTATTAACTATTGAGAAAAAATCAGTATATTAAATACTAGCTAATTCAGGATGTCCTGTGCTGTTTAAGTAATGACCTAAGCATGTTAAACATTTTGAAGAAATTACATTCAAGGAAAACAAAAATTTGTGAGCGAATGAGATCTTTCAAGTGATGCTTTGTAACAGATTCATGAAATTGGCTGAAATGATGAAGAAAGTGCAAATTATTGTAAAATACTATAATTACATTGATTCTAATGATATCAAACAATTAGTGGGGTTTTTATTTGTAGAATTAATTCTGTGGATTTTAAAATGAATCCTCAGGTGGAAGTATATTGAAGAAAAATTGTGGCTTATAATGATTCCTCCTTTGAATCAGAAGACTGTAGACAATTTATTTTGCTGGTGAAAATATTACACAGAAGCATGGAATATAATGGAAGCTATTCAAGGACTCAAGAAAAATTAGCTGAATCAGAGAGTGGGGAGTGTGGGTGTGGGCATGCACGCCCACTCACTGATGGCTGTGGACCACTTTCTCTCAAGGCAAGGCATTCTTAAAATCAACCTGAAGGTTTGGTTTTGGTTGTTCTGTTGTGATTCTTGTCCATGCCCCTCCCCACAATCCTACGATGAAATTAGTCCCATACTGTCCGTGGAGGTGATAGTCAAAATGTCTTATTAAAACAGGCCTGACAAAGACCAGAAGAAGGGACAGCTATTGTAAACACTACTCTGTCAGTGGAAAGGGAACAGTGAGAAGACAAGAGTAGAAAGAACATTCAGTCAGGGGTGAGAAGCTCTGGTTCTTGTTCTTTACTATTTACTGAGTAACCCTGCTCTCTGAGAACCAATTTCCTTATTTGGAACAACAACAACAACAAAAAAAAAAAACATAACAAAGTTCCTCCATTGATACAATATATGTGAAAGTGCTTTGTAATCTGTTCCATTCTATATAAACAAAGTACACTTTTGTTAAACCTTAGAAAAGCCTTTATTTTAAAGAAAGTCTGAAATCAGTAATCATTTTATGGGATTAATTTGCCTCAAATCCAGCAAGTCCATGTCCTCATATATTAAGGGTTTTTGTTTGTTTTTAAACAACGGAAAACCTCTTGAATTAGCTCATTCACTCTTCTTCAAGGTTAGGTTGGAACTTAAGTGTGTGTGTGTGTGTGTGTGTGTGTGTGCGCGCGCGCGCGTATTTTACTTGATTTTCATTTCCCTGGCCCCTGTTTGAAGATCCCCAAAGGACATGTTGTTAGTTTGAGCTATCTAGAAAGCTGAGTCAACATAATTGACATGAGCTGAATACAGGACATGTGCTCATATTAATCAAGTAGCCAGAAATGTAGGTCACTCTGTCCAGAAGGGGCTCATGTTAGGAGACCAAGGTATAGTTCCACCAGAGCCTTGGCCACTTGAGACTTTTGGCCTCAGGTCAGTATTGTGAGATAAGAACCTCACCTTCTGAGGCAAAGCTTGTATTAGGCAGAAGACAAAGAGTTTAGAACGAGAAGGCTGACCTGGGAATAGCTCCCAGGGAAATCTCTAAGCACAAAGGAGGCTAAAATGGAAAAGAGGTGGGAAAGCTGAAAGATTCTTTTAGTTCCTGAAAAGGGGTTCTTTCAGGAGGCTTTTTTTTAGAGCCCAGCCTGAGCTAGATAATAGAATGTATAGGGACTGGCTTCACCACATCCAAAGGAGGGGAAAAATCCCTTAGTTTGGACCCTCAGGAACCTTTCAAAGCACTTTAGGATGGATTATTTCCCTTACAGAAAAATAGGACATTTTAATAGTTCTGAAGATCTTTCTTGGGACCAGGGGACAGAGTTTAAAAAAAAAAAAAAATGGATGTGCTAGTAAAAGGGGGAAATATTTGATCAGTTTAGCCTTGAAGAAGAAGCAAATTAGATCTGAGTCTGCATAATAGCATAGGGGCAAAAGATTCCTGTATGATTTTGAGTTTTATTTGAATAGACATTAATAAAAATGGACCAGAGTGGTAATGTTCCATGGGCAAGATTTTACTAATTCTATTTGACAGCTGCACATTCTGAGTGTCTGGATTTTAGGAAAGGTGGTAGATTTGGGGAAGAATCTTAGAAAGATCTAACTATAAATATTTATCTCACTTTCATGAATAACTCAATTCTCTAGCACTGAGTTATATTTTTATTTAGAGCAAAAATATATTTAAAATGTTATACCTATACAGGTATGTGTGTGTGTGTGTATATATATATATATATATAATATTTCTTGGGCTGACCTAAAAGATATGGAAGTTAAATCAATTGAAAGTTTTTAAAATTCACATTAGTGGAAGTTATTATAAAAATTTGGTGTTCAGAGCTACCCATTTTGTACTGTCTTTTTAGTGGTGGCTGATTGTTTTAGCTAGACTATACTTGGTAAGGGAATTGTGTTCTTTACAAAACACCCTTGAAGTAGTTGCTTATTATATTCAGCTATTTTTCACATGAAAATATTTTTTTTTCTATTGGGCTCAAAATAGAAAGCATCTACATTTCAGAATCAGTGGATTGAAATTATTCAAGTTAATATTGAATTTATGAATGGAGAGGAGAAAGCTCTATTACTAAATTTGGAATATTGGAAGCTATTTTAGAATCTCCTGCTTAAAAGGTTTTTTTTTTTATAGCCTGAAGAGGAGAGAATAAAACTGTATGAATAATTCATACAGTCCTAGAAATATTAATCAAATAGTTTAGACAGTGATCTATCTTTTCATTTTGACTAATTGACTGATTTGTGTTTTAAGTTCCTGGCCAAGTGTCTGATTTTTTTTTTTTTTTTCACCCAGAATGTTTGTGTTAACTCCTCTGGGAGATTTCTAGATTTTGATTAAAATTCCATAGCAAATGTCAGTTTGTATTGACTACATCATGAGTAGGCTGGAGCTGGCAGATGAAGAAATGCACTCCACCTTCTTGTCATTTGTGAATGGATTGTGAAGGGTTTGTTAATTTGCTCTTCACTCCACTGGAGCAGATACTCAGGAATATCTGCTATGCCGCAAGACCATTTTATTAGCATAATGAGAAGGATGGTTTGGGGAGGGCTGTTTGGGAAATACGATAATAAGGTACATTAAAAATAGAAATACTTGGCCTTGTTTGCTTGTATGCGTGGTATCTTTAGAAACAGTCTTGACTGTTGCTTTCCAGCCAACTCCTTTTTTGGGAAGGGTGATTAAAGGGACTGGGGCTCCATCTGCCTGCTGATCCACCCAGCCTGAACCTTCCCTTTGCAAGTCTTGCATTCCATCTGTAAACCTACACTGCCCTGACCCCTATAGGTTTGTAAAGTGACGAATAGATCTTCCTGACTACCAAAGGGCTGCTTCTCCTCTATAAGCAAAAAATGTGGTTGCCTTTTGAATCCCAAAGATAAACTGCCTCCCTCCCTCCTTTGCCTTCCTTTTGTTGTTGTTGTTGTTGTTTAAATAACATAGTACACGATGCTTGTGTTTCTTCTTAAAGTAAAAGTGCAAGCATTCCACTTGCATATCCTATTAAATGAGATCCATAAAGGATACTAACTTGATGCTGAGAAGAAAGGGGGTGGTGGTGGCCAAATTGGCTGGAGTCCATAGCCCCGTGGCTGAAACAGTGCTTAGTGTGAGATTTATGGAGTGGCTCCTCACCCAGCCATGTCCCTGCTTTACACAATTTGGTGCTTTGTTGCTATCGAAACAGCCTTACTTTCTAAGCCATTGTGATTGTGCAGGGGGAGGAGGCTGGCGGGCAGGGGTGGTAGTAGTAGTGAATGACACAGCTTTGCCAGATGACATGTAGCGGACCTCTGCATCAGCCAAGAGGAATTAAGCTTTGTCACTCCCCACTGGGACTACCTTTCTCCTGGTATGTGCGCAAGGAATTCATATGCTGCTGCCGCGGCAGCCACCAGAGCAGAGCCCTGAGTACACTTTGCCAGAGAAAGCAGCAAGCAAGAATGATAGCTGTCTCTTTTAAATGCCGTTGTCAAATTCTGAGGCGACTTACTAAAGGTATGGTGCTTTCCTTCTCATTCAGTCCACGAGTCTGTTGCAGCAGCCTATAAACACAGTTTAATGGTTTTTACTTTCAAATATGCTTGCTTTTACAATTTATTGCCAGGCAACAAAGAACTCAGAGAAATATGTATAGATGCATACATACAGGTAGGCATGGCTTTGCTTTCTGTCTGTACATCCCGGCTAGGTTCATGCTGAAATGAGGAAACTCTGTGTGTGTGTGTGTGTGTGTGTGTGTGTGTGTGTGTGTGTGTGTGTGTGTGTGTGTGTGTGTGTGTGTGTGTGTGTTATGATTTCATTCCTTGCTGAAGAGAAAATTGTGTTTGGGTCCAGTGCTGAAGTTATTTTGAGAAAAACGTCATTTTTGCATGCTGATTAACTGGTCAAGAGGAGTCAAGTGTGTGTTACTGTCCTTGCTATGATGCATGTATTAAATGCAGCTGGCAGCTCCAGGACTCACACAGCTGGCGAATTTAGAGAATAATTGTTTCTTCTATTAATTTTCAACATCTCATGAGCTTTTTCCCCAGGACAGCTTTAATTTTTTTTTTCTGTGTTAGAATTACATGTTCAAAAATGAAGGTAATTCAAAAATGTTTTGGTCCTGTGTGACATTTAAGGAAGTTTATTTGAAAGTAAAAAATCATTGCTCTGCATCTTAACATCAAGAATCATTGGCTTGAGATGGTCTCTCTTAGAGCTCTAAAATATTAATTAAATCTCTCCATAATGTATAAAATATGCTTTCCTTTGAAATCAAGTCTAGCTGTGCCATCTCATTGACTTTGTATGCTATCTATTGCAAAGTTCGTGGATGGCTGCTTTAAAAGCCCTTTCCTATGCACGTAGAGCTATGCAAGTTCCCTTGCCTTATTTCCCTTAGAATCTTCTTTAGAGAAAATTTATTATTGAAAAAGAAACTTCACTCTGAGTAAAAGTATAGCTGCAAAAGCCTTTCTCTTCTAGCCTGTAACAGAGTACTGTCAAGTAATTAATGGATGTAATTATGCTCTAGAAGCTCTGAACCTATAAATATGTTAATGGATGCTATTTCTATCAGTTTAGCTTGACATATCAGAGTTCTTTGAGCACCAGCAGTGCAGCTAAAAATGCAATTAATATTTTATTTGACAGAAGAAGGAGCACAAAGCAAATAGTAAGAAATAGATCTAGAGTCAATAACAGGAAAGAGAATAAATACTATAGCCCAACTTATGGAATGCATTTGCAAGTTCTGTGGATGGCAGAGTGAGTTCTTTCAGAGGTACTTTGGAGAAAATGTAGGAAAGACTGTTCATTTTAAATTAGGCTCTTAGCATGGGGCTATAAATTCTGTATTGACTGTATTCTATGTAATTGATACAAATATACAATTTATTTTTATTATTCATAATTAATAAACTATCCTAAGAGTTTTGAAGACAGATCTCTCATTCTAAAAAGTTCTTAGCTCATTTTAGCATCTGTTTATCTTGATGTTGAGTTGATGGTCTTCTTATTTTATAATTATGAAATGATTTCTATTCTTGTGCATTTTAAATTCTTTTCTTTTTATTTTTTCTGTAACAGGGATTGAACCCAGGGTCACTTAATCACTGAGCCACATCCCAGCCCTTTCTTATTTTTATTTTTTTAAACTTTGAGACAGGGTGTAAGTTGCTCAGGGCCTTGCTAAATCACTGAGGCTGGCTTTGAACTTGCAATTTTCCTACCTCAGCCTCCATAATCTTTTATAAGTCTTACTAGGAAGAGAGTGAACCCAACAATTTTTAGTTCATATAAATATTTTTAAGTTTTTACAGTTTCCCGAGTCTTACAGAAGCATTGATTTGCTGCATCCAAAGAAGATTTAATTGTTTACTTACCTAGTTACTAAACATCTAGAAAAGGGCAGAAAGTATTCATAATTTCTTTATAGTTGCTACTTCACAATTCTTTCCAAAATTTGGTATTTAGCTTAAGATTTCCAATTCACAATTAATTTAAAATCCATCTGGTATCAATTTGCCATAATTGCGTTCCTCTTTGTATCTGACTAAATGTTCAGAGTTTTTCAATAACATGCCAGAGTAATGTAATGTGTTACCTTGCCATTCCAAGTACAGTCTTGTCAAAGTTCCAGTCCACCTGTTGTTACTTCCAGCTACCTGTTGTTTCAAAGTGCCTTCATGGAGTTCCAGAATCCTACCCCTACCATTATGGTGGGTTCTTAACACTATAGTAGATAAAATCAAGAAATGCTTATCATTACAACCTTAAATTTCCCTTCTTCCGTGTTTTGGGGTGAGGATGATATGAACTTAGAAGAAGTTTCTTTCTTTCCTGCCCCATTCTCCCTACCCATCATTGAGGGCTACACCTCGTACTCACTCTCAGATATTTAGCTCAGTGCCTTTCACAGACGAGGCACTTAGAAACTGTTAAAATAAATTGAATATATGTCTAGATTAAAGTAGTAGGACATTTGAATTTTCTGGGAGTTCATGGGGAGTGGTTCAAGAGTTTTAATAGAACCCTTGTGGCTAAACCTTACCTAGATCATAGAGGGTTAAAAAAAAAAAATTGGCTTCATGTCTTCAAAACTGCTATATTCATGGTTGTGGTCACCCATAAGGAGAAGCAGTATGGCAATTACAATGTCTTTTTGAATTCTCTTAAGAAGGAAAGGATGCAATCAAAGGGAAATATTTTCTTAAAAATACCCACATTCTTGATATTTTACTAGTTGTTTTTTTTTTTTTTTACACTCTTCCTATATCTCTCTGTTATCCATGTAACAAATACCTATTCAATACCCATTATGTGCCAGGCACTGATATGTTTGTTCTAGAATCCTAGGTGGGGGCATTTAATAGGTCTATCAAACATTTTTATCAATATATTGTTGAACAATAATTTCTTCTTTATTTGAGGTGAGATTTTAAGAGGTGGATAAAATCTGTACTTTCTAGACAAATCTTTGGATGACCCTGCATGGATTGCATGTCTTGTAGTATTATGCAGAACATATTTCAGGTGAACTTTTAGCATTTCTCAGACTTGGGACTTGAGTCTTTTTCTTATTAAGGTCTCAAGCATCAGATTGAGTTGTTTCGCCTTGTCAGTTCCCCACCGATGGAGAACAAGAAGAATAATTAGGACAGGAACATTGAGTCACTGAAAGACCAACCACTCTCCAAAGTATTCTTTTATACCTCATACTTAAAAACAGGAGGAGATGCTGTCTTCCTCCAGCACCCTCTCCACTCCCTCAGAATGGGACCTCACCTTGTCTACTGATTCCTTCACCTTGGAGCCAAATCCAAAAATAAAATTTTCTCAGCTTTCCAGCCACATCTGACAAAAAAGATTTTCTTGAACAAGCCAAGCCAGGGTTCTTGGCGCTTACCTGCATACCTGCTGACCTCAGAGAGCCCTGCATTCTCAGCCAGGGGCTTCTGTGCCTCAGGAGAAGTGATGATGCTCTCAGAGAAGGGAATATTCCATCATGGCTCCTGCAGGCTTTGTTCCTGCTCTCTTGGAATGATTGTGTCATTACTTTTCCTTGAGACACATTGGCCTTGTGTGCCAGGAATCCTTTTCTGGTGTGCTGTCTGGTCTGGCTCTCTCTCAGGCACTAGTGTTTTCTGTTCAGAGATATGAACTTTTTATGCTCTGCTGGCCATGGCATTTCCCACTCACATGCTTCGTTCTACCAAGGTCAACGTCATCCAATTAATATTCACTGACATTCCATAGGGAGCATGGCTCTGGTCACCTTTTATTTATTAATGCCACCCATGTACCTACCTTCTCCCTACTGGCTTCGAAATCCATGTCCCAAATCTCTGCTTTTGCTTTAGCATAGATATCAAATTTTTTTCTTACAGCTAGCTTATGTATCATTTTCAGCTTCCTCCCTGTCCCCAGATAACTACATGGCCTGGAATAGAATTAACTATCCCACCCCTTTCCCATTGACTTTCTCCTGCAGTCCTGCTGACCTTCATCCCAGTGGGGCATCTGAGTGAGATGTCTGTGGCTGCATCCAGCTGCTTCCTGCTGTGTATTCGACTTTCTTTCCCAATCCCTCTTTCTTTCCCCTAGTTTCTGCTCCCAGCCTCAACATCCTTTCTTTATTTCTGTGCCTGGGCATATAGAGGTGTTGCTTTATCCAGTGGCACTGAGCAAAATCAAAAATCTGTGTGTTGAGGTCACACCCACCTTCTTAACACTTACCCCACATGGAATCATCAACACACTTGAAAAGGAAGACGAGACATTAATATAGGACTTGTCTCTAGAGGAAACAAACTCAACCATCTTAGCCTGCCAGCAATCTTATTCTTAATTCTCTCCAACAAGAAGAGTCTCACAGTGTGTCTGGTTATCTTTCAAAGGATTATTCCAGTGACCTCTGAGTTCCCTTAAACTCTGAGATTCTTTGACACTCATCCAATGTTTAAAAGTTCTGCTGCTCAGTAATTCATTTTCTACATGTAATCTCAATTAAAACAGCAATACGTTTATTTATTTATTTATTTTGTCAATGGAAGAGGAAAAAATGTTTCCTCTCTCTTCCTGCCTGCAAAATCTTTTAATCCAAGCAACTCTGCATCAGTCATTTGAGTTCAGTGTCAGTGTTTTGAACATGATTGCTCCCTTTTTGATAGCCTTAAATTTTCTGCTCAAGTCCCCCTGCCCTTTCCCATCTGTCTGTGTCTAGTCTCGGAGTTCCTTCAGCACTCTCCTCTAATGGCTCCTCATCCGCTCTGTGATATGATTCAGAATTGATTATCATCTGGGTGGAGAATGCTGTCTCTCTGCTGGATCTCATTTCTCCTGTCTCCCCATCCTCATCCCTTCTGCTAACCCTCACTGGCCTCCTCTGTCAGATCCTGCCATCTGGAACAGCTTGACTGTATCTCTCCACCTCATTAACTTTCCATCCCTTTTCAAATCTCACCTGAAAACATATCCTTTCTCCTTTACTCTACCCTTAATTTCAGACCATCAAAGCTAGTTTATTGAACTGATTTATCATTCCAGCCTACAAACTTTTAAAAATAACACACACTTTAAAAATGCTTCACAAAATAAGGTTGTCTTATTTTGTTGGACTGTGATCTATTGCTAGGTCACGGGGCATATTTCTCTCACAAATAGAGAGACTCCACTTGAATAAAAGAATTCTGCAAGGAGATGGGAGGGTGCTGTTCTCACACAAGTGCTGGGGACAGTGTTGGCTGTGCATGATGAATTTCTTGCTGTGCTTCTAGACCAGGGCTTTGAGGGGGTTTAGATTGAACAGTGGCCTGGATCACTTTACTCTCTGGTGGCCTGAAGCTTTTCCTTTCTAAAACTGATTAGGCTAATCATAGTAGCATGTTTATTTCTCCTCTGTTTTCTGAATGGGAATTGCATGGTTGAGATGTATTTCCTTCTTCCAGGAGGTGCCTCTCCTTCTGAGGAAATATTTGGCAATACCTTATATAACCTCATAGGAAGAAAAGCAAGTTCACTCCCTCCTGGTATGATTGTGAATGACCATGAAGAGAAAGCTGATTCATTATGAGAAGAAGGAACGTTAATTTAGGATAGGTATTCTAATTTATTCACTTGTATACTTTAAGAAAATATGTAGGAGGAGATATAAAAAATAATGATAGCTCACATTTATTGAGCACTTATTATGTGTCAGGAACTACTCTAAATACTTTACATGTACTAGTTCCTTTAATTCTCACAGCAATACTATTGGTAATATCTCCATAACACAGATGAACAAAGCAAAAGTTCAGAGAAGTGGGGCATTTCTAAGATTGTGAGATTAGAGGAGAGGTGGAGCTAAGACTCAACATTTCATTTTTGCCACCACTTTTTCTACATGAGAAGGAAAGGGAAACCATAGACCCAGCAGGTAGACTACTAAAGAGAAATCAGCCAAGGTAGTGTTTCCCAAAACCCTCAGCATTCCTCATGGTGATAAGGGGACAAAGTAGAGTTGGAAGTGAGATGTGTGAATTTTTACATGTGTGCAAAACCAAACAAAAGAAAAATACTGATCCTATTCTCTGAATCTCAGTTTCTTCATCTGGAAATTAAAAATCACATGGGAAAACTGTTTTGCATGGCTTTATGCATATATTAACTTTAACAAAATGATTTCAACTTTCGATGGCAGTTGATCTTTTTGAGGCTTTTATCTTAGCAAATTCACTTTATTTTTGACAAATATGTTTTGTTAATTTCACACCATTTGAAAGAAAGAATGCTTTCTTCTGAAAAAAAATGGCATTCTGTAATTTTCTAGAAATAGAAGGAAAACAGTCAATGTTTGGATTCTTTCTTTTTTCTTTTTCTCATTTTTATTTAATCTCTTAGAATTACTTTGCCATATTTATGAGAATTATATGTCAAACTTGAAATTGATATTCTACACTTTATTAAATCAACAGCAAATAATATTGGCTAAAGTTTTGTAATTATATTATTAAAATGTTTCAACATCACATATAACTATAAGAAAAACCTCTTACCCTAATTTTTATTATATGTAGCTTCTTAAAGAATGTTACTTTTCAAATTGCAAAAAGAAACTTTGATCTTGCCTTTACAAAAAGCAATAAAACAAAATTATCTCAGAAGTCTCAGCCAATATATTAGTCAGGTTTTGCATCGCTGTGACCAAAAGACCTGACAAGAACAACTTAGAGGACCAAAAGTTTATTTTGGTTTGTGATTTCAGAAGTTCAATCCATGATCAGCCAACGCCTTAGCTCTGGGCCCAGGGTGCAACAGAAGGTCATGGTGAAGGAGTGCTGCTCAATTTATGATAGCTAGGAAGCAGAAAGAGCTGGAGTATAAGGATCCAGGGATAATAGAATCCCTAGGGGCATTAGATCCATGTGCTTTTTATAAGAGTTGAAAACATGCTATATATGTATTTTCATTTTCAAGTCTCCTGATACATATTTCCCAAGAAATGTGTTTTGGATACATTTCCCAAACATTTTATTCAAGACTTGTTTAAGCAACCAAGGTGGCAAAGAGGAAATCAGTGAGAGATGCAGTGTTTGGATACCCTAATCTCCTCTGGGACCTACTTCCTCCTGTCATACCCTACTTGCCTATAGTTACCACCCATTAATCCATTAAAATCATGAGTCCATCAAAAGGATAAATGCACTGAATAGATCACAACTCTCATAATCTAACCATTTCACCTGTGAACATTCCTGCATTGTTCCACACATGCGTTTTGGGGGACATCTCATATCCAAATCATAACAGTCAGTGATGACCACCTACATTCTAGCAGACTTTCTTGGGTTATTAGAAAATGGGGGGGAAAGCTTATTATTAATAATTCAAGTTAGGTTATTAACTAGCTGAATATATGAAGAAGAATACAATAAGTAAAATTTGTACTAAGGAAATTTCTACTTCATTTCCAAAACAAAGGTGAATTAGAAGAAAAGGTAAAACGATGTCAGTAAAGATAGGTTAATAATAATAAAGATTAATGGAGGGAAACAAGTTGATTCCTTGTGCTTTTTGTCTTTGTTTTGTTTCATGGTGCTTGGGATCAAATCCATGTGCTTTTTATAAGAGTTGAAAACATGCTTTATATGTAGTACGTATGTTCACTGTACATTTTCTAATACTCTACCCATTTGTGCATGTTAGCACACACTTGCCGTACGATGTTACTGTCTCTATACTATACCATTATGTGAATTACCATATTGTACATCTCTAGTTTGTTTTCAGATTTTTCAGTTTAGTATATGATAGTGTTGTCATTAAAGAATTTCTTTTTTTTGCTTTAAAGCACTGCCTTTGTGTATTTTCATTTTCAAGTCTCCTGATACATATTTCCCAAGAAATGTGTTTTGGATACATATCCCAAACATTTTATTCAGGACTTTTTTAAGCAACCAAGGTGGCCAAGAGGAAATCAGTGAGAGATGCAGTGTTTGGATACCCTAATCTCCAAAAGCAATGTGAGATTGAGAAAGAGAGGAGAGAAACAGTCATTTGGTTTTGTAAGAGGGTCATTGACAACCTTTGAGAGAACAGTGTCAGCAGAGTAGTCATTTCCAGAGTCAGATTGTAAGAACTTTAGGCATACCTAAAGGCCAAGTGAGGACAATCCACTCTCCCAGGAGAGCTGACAATGAAGAGGAGACTGCAGATGGACCATGCCCTGGGCGGGTAGTTAGGGGAATGGAAGGCAGGGCCACAGGGAGTAAGGGATCTATTTGGGGAAGGAGCCAGTTAAGAAGCAAAATTTCAAGATGCATACTAGAGGAGGGATAATTCTTTGAACACAATACATCAGGGTGGGGGTGGGGGAAAACCAGGATGCAGATGAAGACCAGCTGAGGCAAGCAAGAGGAACACTCCTATGTTAGAGACAAAGATCCTCAGGTAGACATTAAGGAAATTAACCCAACTTGACTTTCTCAGTAAATTTGAAGGAGACTAACATTCCATATTTTTTATTCAGGAGTTTCTAAATTTTGCTCTGCATTGAAATCACCTGGGGAGCTTAAAAAGATAATGATGCCTGGGTCTACCTCCAGATATTAGGATTTAATTGGGTGGAGTGATGTGGACTGTTGTAGAATTCTAACAAATTCCCCAGGCAATTCTACTCTGTCTACTGTGCAGAGTTGAAGAGTCACTGACCTAACTATTTATGCAGTTGCAAAAAGACACCTTTCTAAGACAGAGAGCCTTTGGAATCAGAGGCATTTCGGCAAGAGGCAAGCCCAGGGATTTTATTCAGCCACTGGGAAGGAAAAGCAGAGCAGATGCAAGGGCTGGAGGGGCTGGAACCTGCCTGTGACTGTGATGGCAGAGACCAAGTTCAAATGGGGCCAAAAGCTAGAGAGATCACGTCTGAGTGTCATCACTTGGTTAGGCTATCCTCAGAGAGCTCCCAGCTCTCCTAGATTTCCTCATTTATGCTAACTAATGCATTTCTTCTGTACCTAAACTAATTAGAGCCAGCTCTAGTGTCATTTGTTATCAAATGGGACCTGGTGTGGGTTATAAAACATTTATGTGTATACATTTTGGTAAGAGTGTTTAAGATCTAGTTTTTAAATGGCGATTAGCAAACATTTGTCAAGTGCAGTTCAGAATCACTTATATTCCGCCGGGCACAGTGTGAACAGGAGCACATCCTCAACAGGTCTTGGTCCCCCAGTTCTGTGTTAGGAGGTCACTGGTACTTTGGGCATTTCCACTGGGTCACTGAGTTTTCCGGTCCGCTGGCCAAGTCATCAGAACTTGGCAGTCCACATCAGCATGAACTAGAAGAAATGGCCAGAGAGGAAGGAAAAGGAAGATTTTGTTTTCGTGTGATTTTTCTGTCCTTCCTATTTAGGGAGCTAAGGACTGATTCCCTTCCCCCTGTGCAGAATGCTGTTGTTTAACATGAGAATAATTGAAAAGTAGGGTGACCAGTTGCCTTGCTTTGGCGTGTGGAGAACACTGTTTCCTTGGGCATCATCAGGTCTTCTCTTTTCTTGCTCTCTCCTCCTGTAATCTTTCTTCTTGTAATTTTAAATGGCATTGACCCACTTATGGCTAAAGATTTCATCCTCATTTGTACCCTGCAGGAAGTCTGTCACTGTCAACTGTAGTTAGGGGTAGATTCATCCTGGAGCCAGCTAGTATGGAGCCAATGGCTGACTTTTTAAGAATTTTGTGAGCCAGTTGTTAAGCCCAGCTGTTAGCAAAAAATTTATAAATTTATAACTTAATAAATTATATTAAAAACAAAAGTAATAAATATCTTCAATACCTTACTTCCTAATTATTGCTTCATTACATTTTATTACTTATGTTCCTAAAGTCATCTGCATCTGTGTAGTAAAAGTACTATGTGGTAGTGTGCTGCTGCCTATCTCCTACCTTCTTCACATTTAATGACATAAGTTGATAACCTGAAATTGGCTAGGGTAGGAGTATTTATACTAGGGAAATTGGCAGATATTATGAATCAGGACTCCCCTTAACTCCTCAGAAAACCAATTGTTCAACATTTACCAAAATATCAATGAATAGATGATATTGTTCTGAGTAATTGGATGGTAATTAGATGCTTATCCTTATACAACCACCAGATTATGAATTTCTTGAAGCTAGCATTCATGTTTTACCTATCATTTATGTCACCAGCAAAGTATTTGGTGAAAAAAAAAAAAAAACCCAGTAAACATCTGTTGAATGGGTAGTGTTCACTTCCAAAGGTCTCCTGAATTAACCACACTTCCACATTTAAGACTGAGCATGCCTCAGGAAATGCCCTTCCTTTTCACCTGAGTCTTTGATTTTTGAAAATATTCTTTCAGGTTTTCCTCACACGCAATGAAGTAAGCTCCAGGGATGTTCTGAGGAGCTTGAACATTCTCTAACACCTGCTAATTTCCCAATTTCCCTTTAACTAGAGGGGTGTTCCCTTGCCCTCCTCCTGTCCCTCCTCCTCTCCAAACCTGCTCAGGGCAGTCTGGAGGAAGGTTCTGGCAGGAGGCCAGGAGCAGCACCAGGGAGCTGTAGGCTGAAGGACAAACTATTGTTAAATTCTGCACGACAGAATTCCCCCTTGAATTTAATCTGGGGAATATTTAGGGCCCCACAGAGTTTCTGATTGAATTGAATCTTTCCTACTCTATCAAGCTAAGGTGACTTCATAGGGATCAAAAATGAATTTCATTTACTGCCTTTGTTTTCTAAATGGTTCGTTGATAAATTTGGTTCATAAACTATGAAGATTCAGCAATGAAACCTGAGAAGACAATTTCTAAGAGTGATTAATTCCTAATAGTATTTTATATAGATGCTATGTTTTTTGTTTGTTTTAAACCTATGCTTCCAAAATGCCTAAACCTATATAGAGATTAGCAGCTCAAGACACACTGACCACACACCTTTGCTTCAGTTACCTTCCAAATAGCAGTATGAAAATTAAAAGGGCAATTTTAAAATGGGACACAGGGCTGTGGCTGTGGCTCAGTGGTAGAGCACTTTGCTTGCAAGTGTGAGGCACTGGGTTCGATCCTCAGCACCACACAAAAATAAATAAATAAAATGGGACACAGATTGAATTCTAATAAATGTTGATGTTCTACTGTGAAGATTGATTAGAACCTGGTTGTGTTATTATACCATAGTTTGACATAGCTACCATTTGGAGAAATTGGACAAAGGGTGCATGTTATTTCTCTGTACTCTTTCTTATGGTTACATGTGAATTCACAATTTTCTTAAAATAAAAAATAACATAAAATATAAAAAAAATATAAATGGGACACAGAGGGGCTGGGGCTGTAGCTCAGTGGTAGAGTGCCTGCCTTGCACATGTGAGGCACTGGGTTTAATCCTTAGCACTACATAAAAATAAATAAAGATATTGTGTCCATTTGCAACTAATTTTTTTTTAAATGGGCCACATAAATATCAAGAAACCAGGGATTTTCACAAACTTGGGAAGACGGGAAATAGAAAAACCAAAGTCAACGTTACAGTCCAGAGCAAATACCAAAAAAGTGAAAGCAGGGTGGGGTGTCACACTTCCTGACAATGGTGCCACAGAGAGGCTGCCAAGTTGTGCTGCTTTGGGGAGGTCAGGCAGGAGAAGAAGATAAAGAACAGGTGAATTTTTTGACGGAAAGAGCAGATGGAAAATTCAATACCACTCCTCCATCATCTCCCATTATAGTGGAATTCCATAATTGAAATCAGAAAGCCAGTGTTTAAGGAAATTCATGAATCTGCAGGGATGGTGACCCCCAGGGGAAAGCCCTCCCCATTTTTGGCATGGAGCTTGTGAGGCATAAGCAACTGAGTAGCTGCCATGCCACCTGAGGCCTTCCTGGTGTGCCTGCCAGTATTCTGCCTGCCACTCTGGGTTAAGGCTGGTTAGGAGAGTCATGCAGCCTGCACTAGCTGCTCTAGGCCACCTAGCCCTTTACTATAAACATAAATCCATAACCAGGTCACTGATATTTGAACAAACAACTACCATGCAGAAAACAGAGGCAATTTAGAAACGTTAAGAAACACTTTTAAAAATTCTAATCAGTGCCCTTAGAAGCATTTAAGAAAGTATTACCTCCACAAAGCAAGACCAGCTATAATGATCAGGGGCAAAAGAGAAACATACAGAATTTTTTGAATATCAAAATATGACTAATAAAATAAATATTCATTAAAAGAACAAGCTGAGAAAGTAAAGGCAGATATTTGAAAAAAGGAAGTACATAGAAGACCAATTGGAATGAAATTATAAGCTAAAAGATACTGATAAAATAGGAGAAAGAAGAAGAGAGAAATTATAATAGAAATGATTGCTATATAAAGTCCTGTGATTAAAACATGTTTTCAGATTGAATGGCCCTTTGAACCCTAAGCATGATGACTGAAAAGAGACCTGAACAAATTCCCCTGAAATTCCAGGACATCAAAAAAAGATGGAAGATCCGAGGAGATTTTCAAGACAAACAAAAATAGGTTTCCTACAAAGGAATTAGAATCCGACTTTGTATCAGACTTTTATCAACACTAGATCCTAGGAAAATGTTTTTGAGGCTTTTAAGGTTCTGAGAAGAAAAGCTTTGAAGCCTAGAATTATTGACCAAGGATGACATTTTTAGATATGCAGTGAATCAGAAAGTTTATATCAAACCCACACTTTTAGAAAAAATTACTGGAGAATATAGTTAAATTTCAGGAAAGAAGAAAGAATGAAAGTCAAGAATAGTGGATCTGCTAATAATGGGTGGGCATGCCTGTAATCCCAGGAACTAGGGAGGCCGAGGCAGGAGAATCATGAGTTCCAGCACAGCCTCAACAACTTAATGAGATCCTGTTTTAAATTAAAAAATAAAAAGGACTGGGGGTGTAGCTAAGTGGTAAAGTGCCCCTGGGCTCAATCCCCAGTACCAAAAAAAAAAAGTAGTGGTTCTAATTTAAGAATGATATAACAAGAATGACAGTTATGTTATAAGAGAGCAGTTAGTCTAAATTAGAACATATCATCATCACTTCACTGCCCTTTGGCTAACAACAAATATAGAATATATCATCAGAGTCAGAGACCCTGAATAACATCTTCCAAAAAATATGAATTTCTTATAGCAATTAATAAGTAATAGTTAATCAATTGTTGTTATTATATATATATATATATATATATTATTATTACTAATATATATTTTCATTAATGGATAATAATTATGAAATGAAGATAAAAATTATTATTTTGTTCGCAAGGAAAAGAAAGGCAATTAGAAACTCCAAGTAGTATGAAAGTTAGATAAGTAAATGAAAATCCAAATATGAAGCAATATGATATGTGTCATGTTTTTAAATAATTGGCAAATGAACTTAACTTTTACACTTGGAAAATTCTCTATTCAGTGGCACAGATTTAGTAAAATAGAATTGTAACTCCTGCCTTTAGGGATCTCATAATATGATTTGATCCTATAATGAATAATATTCATATAATTGTGGTTTTGTAATTGCAATTCTTTGTATTTTATAGTTTACACAAAGAAAGCACAAAACAAATATAATTAGAAATAGAATGCAAATGTTATAAACTCTTGAAAAATAAAGATAATTATGTACTTGTTAATCTTAGAGTTATGGAGGAAACACAAATGGGGCAAGTCTGTACAGGCTGCTACTTTCCTCAACTTATGTAGAATATATTATAAAGTTGACATATGAAGAATATATGGTCAATAAAAAGACTGACTGTATGAAAAATTGGCCTAGATATGAAGTTATGGGAAGTTTCATAGGGAATATAATTTGTTACTACTACAGTTTGGGAAAGCTGTTATATAGTATCTACTGAAGCAGAACACATACATATCCTATGATTTAGCAGTTCCACTCCTGGTTTCATACCCAACGGGATCAAAAGACTTGTCAAGAGTGATCCTAGCAGCACTATTCATCCTAGCCAAAGACATAAACAACCCAAATGTCCCTTACTAGTAAAATGGATAAATGAATGCATTACAGTACTTAATGTCACACTGTATGGAATTTTTTTTAATAGCACCTTGCTACATGAGCAAAAAGGGATGACACAAAAGCATAATATTTTGTCAAGGAAGTTAAACACAAAAATATGCATGATTTAATTCCTGAAAAAAGTTCAAAACCATGCAAAATTATTTCACAAGAATAAAAAACAGAAGAGTCGCTAACTCCAGCAGTGAGTCAGAAAGAAGACTCACAGGATGC